>NC_138525.1:11560843-12280010 GCF_000230855.2 Cajanus cajan
TGTATTGTTAACTTGTGTTTAGTGTTGTAATTAGCTAATTAGTGGGATGGGCCTTTGATTAGTTATATTAGGCCTATTAGTTTAGTCTACAAGTAAGTGTAACTCATGTACACTAAAAGAACTTACTTCATTTTTCAGATTTCTGATTACTTATCTTAAAAATTTCTCTAAATTTTCTTTCTAACTTTTTCGAATTTTCAAATTTCTCTCTCTCTCTCCCTCTCTCACGAATTTTTCTATCTCTAAAGATGAATTGCTGGAGCATTTTGACTGAAATGTGTGTCTAATTCATTCATCAATTTGAAGTTTCAAAAATTACGGTAAAATTCAAGTTTCTGACTAATTTTTACCGTAAGAATTTCTCTTCTTCTTCTTCTTTGTTTAATTCTAAATCTGATTCTATTTTTCATGATTATGAATTTCATTTTAGATTTAGAATTGAACAAATATTGGATTTAGATTTAAATCCAAAATTAACCAATAATCCTAAATCAACTGCTTACTGATCTGAATTTTACAAAAATTGTTTGATTGCGATTGCATCTTATGTTTCTATGAAACTCAGTAAATCTAGATTTAGATGTAGCTTTAGATTGCATTTTTGTTGATTTAGAATTAAGAGAATCCAAATTATACTTTGAAACTGTAAAAATTTTACTGTAAGGATTGAAATCTTGAACCAATGCATTTTTTGATTGGAATTTTTGATTAAAATTTCTATCTATTTTTGTTTACAATTTAATTACCTTTAAACTGTTTGTCAAAAATTCCTTAGCTAACTTGCATGTCAAGATTCATGTTCTATGGTTTGTGATTCTGGATTCTAACATAGGTTCCCTATATTACAAAAATTTCTAGGGGAAACTAGTTTAATTTGATTGTGAGACAACTATAGCTATAAAATTTGGCGTCGTTGCCACTTTCACAAGTTATAGTTCATAGATTTTATCATGTTCACTAATTGTTTGTTACATTGTTTCTGTATATACTAACCATTTCTGTTGAGTTTTGTACAGGTTTCACAACCAATTTACTTCACCTTGTGAATTCTATTGTGTAAATCTATTTGTTAAATTTTGTTTTTAGTTATTTTTAACTATTTTTTGTATACTTGTTGTTTCTACTGTATTGATGTTGTTGCTGCTATTATTGTATTGTTGTTTCTGTATTTTGTAATTATGTAATTTTATATCACTATAGTACCATTTTGTATTTGTTGTTTTGTTTTTACTATTGCTGTAATTGCTATATTATATTTGCTGGTTTTGTTGTTTTGTGTTAATAATTGTTGTATTTTTACATCGTATTATATACTTGTATTACATATTAGTATTGCATACATGTAATATATATGTTATGTTGTTGAATATGTTGAATGTTACTTATGTGCTGAAATTTTTTTTGCCAATTTGGTGAAGTTGCTCCGGTTGAGTTGAAATTTTGTCAGGAAATATAGAAAAATTATTTTAGAGAATTTAAAATTTTACAATTTTAATTTTTTTTTATTAATACTTAAATTTTAAATTCTTTATAATTTTTTCACTCAAGCACAACATTCTATTCAAAAGTATTTAAAATTCTTCAAAATTTGAATTAATCTATTAAAATCTCGTATTTAAACACATTCTAAAATTCGTAATTAAACACCATTATCTAATCACAAATTATCATGTAATAAATTTGTTGATAATTACCTTCAAAAACATCGAAATTGTTTTTTAATTAATTTATGGTGTAAAATATTTTAAAATAATTTTCCATGTCCATTAAACTCTTCGAATTAAACCCTAAAAGTGAAATGTTTCATAGAAATTTTATAATGTTCACAAGTACATTATCGGAATGAATCCGTTCTTGCTTCCGTTTCATCAACTCCTTTAAATTTGACAACTCCTTCGCAACTAAAACACGAGTAATAAATCTCGATAATTTTAAAACTACATGACTACGAATTACATATGAATTTAAGAGGACAACTTTAGCACTAAATAGGGATGACAAAAATAGTCGTACTCGTGAGTATTTATGGGTAAAATTCGTTACGGATAATAAATAGATAGGCTAATTGGGTACTCGCGCGATAATGGGAACAGATAACTTTTTACCTGTTTATAAACGGGACAGAGGCGGATATGATGATATCTATACCCACGGATACCCGTTTAATAATATTTCTTAAATTAGGATCTACCACATAATCCTAAAACTACACTCTCTCATCTTTGTGATATTTCACTTACTTGTGATATTGATGTATTTTAAGTTATTGATTATCTTGCATTTTTATTATTATTTTAACAAAATTAACGTTAAATACAAGTTCAAAATTAATATTGAATTTTTATTTTTAATATTTTAATGATAATATTTTTATTTTTAGTATTCAAAAAATTCATGAATACCCGCACAGATATAAAGCGAGTATAAGACCAATTTTATCCTGCGAGAAATTATTACCCGCCCCATGGCGCCATCCCTCGCAGTGAATGCGCCAATAAAAATGGAATTACGGGAACAACTTTACATTCTTTATCTATCCTCCTTTATATTCTGTGACTGTGAGTCATATTTAATTCTGTGATGGAACCTACGCACCTGTCAATTTTGCGGGGAACACGAAGAAGAGGACAATTGTGGAGCCCAACCCCAAAATCATGGCAAAAATACAAGATTCCCTCACTAAATAATAGCATAATACAACACCAAATTGAGGGACCCAACTACCATAACCTATGTCTGGTAGGTTAACTACTTAGCACCAATTCTGTTACCAACTTCACTGTTCCTGTTATGGTCAAAATTGAAATTGTGACACTGACTAAATTACAAACAACTTTTGGCTAAATCTTAATCTTAGAAATTGAATTTTTAACCAACTTCAATCTTACAAAATTATAATGAATTAAGTAATTTAATAAACTCAACAATAATCATTAGAATAAGATTTTGCATAATCTTAAAAATGTAAATTATAAAGTTTAACTCGAAAATTAACTTATAAGGTGAAGACTAATCTCAACATATTTACATCTCACTAATGGATGAGAAATCTTCACCACTTAATGTGCAAAAGATACTGAAGTTGAAGGTGTCTCAATAACACGAGGGGTTGGAGTGGAACATTCTGATCTAGATTCAGTGGATAATCTATTCTCAGTGTTTACTCTACGAATTTCCTCCACCATTCTCACCACCTCACCAATCTTTGGTCTCTGATCTGGTGTCCTCACAACACATGCCATTCCTATTTGTAACATCTCCACCATTTCTTCTTCAATATTTGGATACCTCAGTAACTCCACATCAAACACTTCTGCAGTCCACTCCTCTCTAACCACAGAATTCACCCATCTAACCAAGTGCACAACTTCCTCACCTCCCTTGGCATGCAAGGGAGACCTCCCTGTTAGAAGCTCTAGCAGCAGGACCCCAAAACTGTACACGTCGGCCGCCGGCGCCGCCTTTCGCGTGTCGGTTACTTCCACTGCACGGTACCCTGTTGCCCTCAGTGATGGATTCATCAATGTTGCAAGACCAATGTCTGATAGACAACCATAGCCTCGGGAGTTGAGGAAGATGTTTGAGGCCTTAATGTTTCCATGTGTTAGTTTCCCTCCATGTTGAGCATGGATGTGAGCAATGCCTCTTGCTACACCAATTGCTATTTTCAATCGGCTATCCCAGTCTAGAGAAATTCTACCTCCCCCTCTTTTGCCTGCATTGTAGATAAAGTTGGCAAAGCATAGTTAACTTAGCAATGCCCTTAGAAAATAATGTCTAGGATGCCACATAATTTAACTTAGTTACATATTTTAAGTCTCATGACTTCTTGCAACAAATGAATATTTAAGCCAAAGTCCTGTTCTTGCTAATTAAGACGGGAAGGAAATTACTTTTCCATGGATTTGGGGAAAAAACATTCATTTTGTAACTTCTTTAATCATCTTTTCACCTAAATCAATATCTGTATGGAACCCCTTCCAAGAATTAGGTATTCACAAGTTTTGGTGTTATTACAATCGGTGACAAATTTTAATTTAATGACATAGTGTCTGTTTCTTCTAGGAGAGACAAATAAATAAAAAAATTAAAAATGAGCTTCTTCATAAACTTAAACTAAATTATGCATAATTAAAAATAAAATTTTGGAAAAACAAATAGGAGAGAGATTTTACAAATTATATTACACACATATATAAGTTAATTTTAGATTATGAAGAAGTTCATTTCATTTTTTCTCATTTTTTTTCTCTTAAAAATATTTTTGGAGAAGTTTTCTCTAAATAGACCCATATTAGTATGCATTTAAGGAGGACAAAAGAAATGAAAGGAAGTACCACTACTTTGCCTTAGTATTCTTAAAAGACTACTTATACTTGACCATTACAGAAAAACAATTTTAATTGTATAGTTGTATAGGCATGTAATGATGAATTAAATGATCTGAAAATAATAAGGGAGAAAAGGTTATCAATATAACATACCATGCAAGATTGAAGAGACACTGCCCTGTTCGTAGTAATCATACACCATAAGTTTCTCCTCCTTTGAATAGTAATATGCTCTTAGTGCAGCCACATTGTCGTGCCTAATCCTCCCAACCATCTCCATCTGCTGTTCAAACTCGCGTTTTCCAACCGTGACATCCTTCAACCTCTTCACTGCCACGGTTGTTGCATCTTCTAGAGCAGCCTTATACACTGTCCCAAACGTGCCCTTTCCAAGCACCTCAGCAGAAGCTCTCAACAAGTCTTCCAAGTCAAATGCAAGATTGCAACCCTCAAAGAAAACAATTTTGTTCTTGTCTCTACTTTCAGAAACTTCTTTCTTCCTAGACACTTCTCTTTTGTACTTCTTCACTTGATGTCCTTCTTCACCACCTTTTTTCTCATAGCAGCAAACAATCACAAAAGCTGCTACGACTGCAAGTGCCAGCACACAACAACCAATGATGATACCTAACAATGCTGGTTCCCTAAGCCCTTTGGATTTTCTCCTTGTGGGATGAGGATTTGGGGGTTGAACATGAAGAGACGGAGGAAGTGCATACGAATATGTAACATTGTTGCCAGAAAAAGATCTAATTGGGAATGTCTCAAGGGATTTAGGCACAACCCCACTAAGGTTATTGTTTGCAAAATTCAGCTCTAGAAGGGTGGGGATATTGAGATCAGGAATTTCACCTGAGAGAGAGTTGTTGGCTAGGACTAAAGATGTGAGATGAGTCAAATTGGAAAGTGAAAAGGGTATGCTCCTATTGAAGGAATTGTTGGATAAATTGACAATGCTAAGATTTTTCCAAAGTGAAAAGTCTGATGGCAATGGACCTGAAAAATTGTTGGATTGGAGATACAGATGGATCAAATTCCTTAGCTGAGAGAAACCCGAAGGGAAAGAACCGGTTATGCTATTTGATGCAAGACTCAGAGTTTGGAGTTGTGAGAGAAGGCTAAGAGTGTTAGGTGGAATTGGACCACTCAAACCGGTACTAGTTAGTTGGAGTGCTATAACTCGTGATTTGTCAGTGTTGCAGGTCACTCCTATCCACCTGTTGCACACAGAAGATCTGTTATCCCAGTTGAGATTATGAGAGTGGTTAATGTTGTGAAGGAAATCAAGCAATGCTAGTTTATCTTCCACTGGCTCAGCTCCAACACCAAACAACATTGCTCCAATCATGAACAAGAGGTTCAACAACATCTTGGCCATTTTCTAGCTCCAAACAAGGACTCCCTCAAGGTGTTGGACACCAAACTGGAGAACAAACAAATGATTAGATGATTGAAGGCTAGTGTGTGATGTCTTTGCAAAGGTAAAACAACAAAGACAATTTGGGGTTATTTTGTGGACATGTTAGTGTTAGAGTGTACGGTTTGTATTCTATTAAGACATATTCGGATTATTTTCTTTGATTCTGATCTAAAAGGCTAAACGACAGCATTAAAGTGTCTTTTTGCGTCAAAATAAGCAGCTCCTGTTTGACTTGGAAAATCAGCTTCTCCTCGTTAGCTTTTTTCTGTTCACCTACTTTGTTTGGTTCCCTACCAAGTGCAACTAAAAAGATGCAAACCAAAACTTTGAAACTAATAGTGGATGACCCAGTTTAGTAGTCAATAATCTGGTAACCAAGACTGTGCGAGCAGAAAAAAGAAAAAGAATATACTATTTTGTGGAAATGGAATCTAGAAAACCAGAAAAATTTTACATATGTATACACAACAAAGTATAAAAACATAGAGAATGACGTCTATTCTTTCAGCTGTTTTGGAAATAATTCAATTGTAACAAAAGTATAAAGCTAAAAGTCAGAGCACTAAACACTTTCAAAGAGAGAGAAAAGGGATACTCACCATACTCCTGGATTCCAAAACTCACCAAACTAGTTAGCAGTGCAGAGACATCCAACAAATAACAATGTCCCACAAAACCTCATTATGAATACACAAGAGCCAGAAAAGTTGTGAATTTGGTGGAGGGTAGCAAGAAAACCAGTAGGTCCAGAAGACCATGACCATTTTTAGTATACAGATTCATCTAGTTTCAGAAGCTGTAAGAAGATGAAAACCCAAACTGGGGCTTTTGCAATGATGGTGCTATATTAGTGGTGATGGAAGATTGTGTAGTATATGCTTGAGAAGCCAAAAGCTAAAGATTTTTTATGCCACAAGAATAGGAAGGGCCATTTGGACTAACCCATTGGAGTAATTAGACAAATATGAACTTATGTCTATCTATGAATAAAACATTAAACATAAGCTATGAACCACCGATTCTAACACGGTCACCAGATACAACACGTACACGGAACAAAGTTAATGTCCTAAAATATAGGACACGGGTACAGTGCATGCGGTGGAGAGGTGTAAATTGCTTGTCCAACGCCTGTCTGACAAGTGTCTTGTTGAACAAAATGACAGGACATTATGTAGTGTTTCATAGTCATAAGACATACCTGTTGAATGTAACTGATCCTATAGGTGCTGCTGCTTTTTCTGCTTCCCTTGGTTTATACTTTCTATCTAATCAATATCTTTTAAGAGTACTTTCTATGGCTCAGCTTATGGAGATGTGAATTCACAGAGTGGAGATACAATAATAAAGACAAGTGCAGGTTGAGAGATAGGACGAGGGTGGTGACCTCATGAGCTTTGTCTTGAACTTCGTTTACACATGCATAGGTGACCCATGTGCTACAGTGCTACTCTATACTATAGCATAGCGTATTTCGTTAAATTCTATCATGAAAACAGCTTCAGTCTAGAAAACTATCATTCACCTTTGAATATAGTATATCTTTGACATTAATGGGATGAATGCTCATGATTTATCTCATTTGTGCTAATCGAAATAGTCAACAGTGCATGGAAAGTGAAACACATAGACTAGGTAGTATAATATAGCAGCTATTTTTTATTTTTTTTGAATATTATAGTTGCTGTTTTGTCTTTGTTTACGTGTCCTAACACCCTCTTAAGGAAATGAATAAATGAATAAAAAGGTTAAATACGTTGATTAATTTGGGGGTGGATTAGGACAGCATCAACTTCATAAAATGATGATGTTGCTCCACCGAAAGAGCGGGGTTCAGCATTGTTGTTGTTAGGAGCACCCTACCACGGACCAATCATTGGTCAGCATTTCAGGACTTCACATTTCACATTTTTTTTATTCGTTAGTAAATAATATTACCACAATGAAAATCAGGACCAACGAAGATAATTAGGATTCCACCTAATTTTTCATATATATGTTTCGACCCGGAACTAGGTTTAACTTAATGGTTCTCACATTTGACTTAGTTGATTGTATTTACATGTGTTTGGTAAGACTACTGAAAATTTGTGAGATGGTTAAAAATTTATAAACTATGTAAAAGTTGTGACAAAGTTAGAAATTTATACATTAGTCGATTGAATTGAAAATGTTTAGTAATGTTAATCGATAAACTAATTGATAAATGTAAAATTTGATAATATAATTTATATAATGAGAGAGAATGATAGGATAGGTAAAATAATTCTTAAATTAAAGAGGGTAAAAAATGATTTTAGGGAAATTAACAAGGGTAAAAAGAATTACGAACTTATAAATTATAAAATACTAAGTTATGAAAATAAGCTATAAATCTTACAATTAGAATCTCTTATCAAATAATCCCAAGCGTGTGGTTCAGCGGTAGGGGTTGATCCACGCTTGCCTCCAACGTAGCGAGGAGATTAGTCACCGCTATCAGCGGTGGATACTCCAGGGACGAACAAAAAAAAAGAATCTCTTATCAAATAAGTTTATTTTAATTAAAGTAATTTATAAGTCTAAAAAAAAAAAAAAAACTTCTAAGCTCTCTTGAAACATTTGTTGCACACACTATAAATTTTTTTTTGTCAGCAAAATATACAGAAATAAATAGACAACAATGTCAATTTATTTATGCTCTTCTTTAAATTCACACATAGTTAATTTCCAAAAGCCACTCAAATCAGAAAGCCACATTATTGCACAATCCTCTTTAGGATACCTTCTTTTGAAGCAATTGTGTCAACCGAATCCGAATGGTTGCAGAGGAAAGTAGTCTATTGAAAGTGAAAATTAGATTAACATTGATATTTTGATCAAATATTTTAAAGGACTATTGTGATAACGTACGTAACATGGTTTTTTTCTCTTATATTTTAAGTCTAAATCAATCAACCACTCACACACACACTCTCTCTCTATATATATAAAAGTGTAGTTAGGTATTATTAATTTTATTTTATAAATTAAAAATTTTAAATATATATTATATAATAATTGATTGAGATTATCAACATTTAATAATTTTGAATCGTCTAATTTTTTTTTTTCTTCATGTGAGACGCTAATCCTCGTTTGTCAAGTGGATTGTGATTTGTGAGTGATTGAATAAAAGATTATTTGCTTACATAACAAACTGATTTTGGAAAGATCAATGGTTAGCCAAAACAATTTTTTATTGGCAATAATGTCATACACTGGCCACCTGCTTTTCCCACCACAACTGTTTCTTGTTTAATATTATTAAAACAACAAAACGTTATACCCTCACACAATTAATAACAAGAATAAATATTTTAGAGTAAATTATACAAACATATTGTCTATGTATTTTTTTTTCCTTTTAATTCACACAATATTTTTTTTTTAACTTCATGATCAATTTTTTTTTATAAGAATACAGGATGTAAAATGTTTCTTCAATAACGCGATGTGTAATGAATTTTAAATAATAAAAATGAGTAAAATAAAAATAAAAACAAAAATATGATATGAATTTTGAAAAAATCACATAGATATTAGTGCAAGTTGCTCAATATAATAACCTATTGAGGAAAAAACTACACATTTTGCCCTCAAACGTAGGCAGGGGATTTTTGCTAATTGACAGTGGGCTTCCTGTAAAGTCAAATAATTTACTGTTTTTTTTTTGACAGCATAATTTGCTTGCATTGAAGCACGAAACTATTATAAAGAATAAACTTTGCTACACAAGTTTCCCTTAAGCATAGGCAGGAATCTTCTTTAATTGCTAATTGACGGTGGCTTTCTCTAAAGTCAAATAATTGCTCATAGGTATGCAAATTAACACAATCAACTTAAAGTTATTTTAAGATTATATATATATATATATATATATATATATATATATATATATATATATATATATATATATATATATATATTTTAAATACTCTCTTCGTTTTTATTTATAGTCATTTTGACATTTATTTTTTTTATTTTTTTCATTGTCACTTTTTTAAAATTAATGACTTAATAATTTTTTTTTCATTTTTATCTTTGATAATTAATGTATGTTTAATAAACAATGTGTTTATTTATTTTTCAATGTACCTATTTCTTCTCTAATCACTTAAAGGGTATAACAGGAAAATAAATATTAAATACTTTAAAAAACTAAAATATTAATTATTTTCTTAATTTTTGTGCATAACTTTAAACGTGAAAAAAAAAATGGAGGAAGTATAATAACTTGAGAACCGCTATATAACACAACTCATATATAGGGATGACAAAAATATTTGTATTTATGAATAAAATTTATCATGAATAATAAATGGGTAACTTAAATAGACACCTACGAATAATGGATACGAATTTTTTTTTACCTGTTTATAAATAGAGTAAGGACAAGGACGGGTACCGTACTCATACTCACATATACCCGCTAAATAATATTACTTAAATATTAATATTTTTAGCTTACATTTTTTATATTTTAAAGAAATTATCATTAATTACAATTTCAAAAAAATTAATATCAATTATTTATCTCTAATAGTTTAATATACTTAACATCAAATATAAGTTTAAAGTTATTTATAATACTTTTTTTAATTTTTAAAATAATTTACAAATATCCATGAATATTTATAAAATTCACGGATATCCGTTAAACGGTTACCTACACAGGTATGGGACGTATAGAGAAAAATTTTATCAAATGGGGTGGGTATAATATCGTACTACCCGCCCTCACGGGATCCCATTGTCATTAGTGACACGAATCTAAAAATTTTAAGTTGTGGGGGCAACTTAACCAAATATATAAATTTATAATACCAATTATCTAATATAAAATAGAAATTAAAAAGTGAAATTATCTTATTATAGTTATAATATATAATTGAACAACTATTTAAATATTTATCTTTCATTCCTATTTTTTTATGATATTCATAAAAAGATCTATTTTTATAAAAACTAGAGGAAAAAGAGACACATCGTACCTTTATCTTTAAAAGAAGAAAGGAAAAACAATAAGTTGTTATTTACGGTGCAATAAATTTAGATACCACTAAATATCATGATCAAGTAAAAATAAGAGAGAAAATAGATAAATAATAGACAAATTAATTTAAAGGTAGTTATAAGGATAAATTAGTTTAAAATTTGTGTACTCAAAAATGAGTATCTTCTATATTAATAGTATATATATTCAATAACAAAAGTGAAGAACAGACATTATATGAACAATTATCTTTTCTTATAGTATCTCCTTTCAATAAACAATTATATTTTCTTAATTTTTAATTATATGTTGTGTGATAATTATTCTATTTACTATTTATTTGCAATGATTAATTCGATAATTTTTCCTAACTAAAATAAAAAATAAATAAATACACTAACAATTATAACATATAAAATTAAAAGGATTCAAAAATTAAAATAAAAAAAACAAAAAACTCAAAATAATTATTTTTAATAAACTAAATCGTGTTATCTTTAATTATTATAAAGAGAGGATTTTTCATTAAAAATACATTATATTAATAACAAAATTTGAAGATAATTTTGATGAAAAAAAGTGAAAAATTTGTTTATTAAAATAAAAAGTGAGCAAAATATTAATATATAATATATTAAATATATAAAGTGGACAATTAAAATATAATAATAATAATAATAATAATACATATAAAATTTAAAAAGTGTGAAATATCAGTGGGAGCATTTGCCCCCACTTTCTCTAACATCCTTACTCATATACTTCTTATAAAAAAAAATCCTTATTTTAATATATAAAACATTTTTACTCTGAAGGTCTATTTGTTTAAAG
Organism: Cajanus cajan; assembly: GCF_000230855.2. Classification (NCBI taxonomy): domain Eukaryota; kingdom Viridiplantae; phylum Streptophyta; class Magnoliopsida; order Fabales; family Fabaceae; genus Cajanus; species Cajanus cajan. The sequence goes on from NC_138525.1 coordinate 11,572,440, forward strand.
AAAAGGAGGAGAAGTGAGGGATTTTAATTGATGGAATCATGCCTAGGAAGGAAAGGGGTAACACATTGAAGAAGCCAAGAGGAGTTGGCTAGACATGAAGGATTGGGACAGTCAAGGCCCGATGGGCCCAATGGGCTTGGAAGACCCAAGTTGAGCTTTACATGGGCCTATCTTGTTATAGCCATTTTGTTCTCATGTTTTGTTAGTATAGGTTCCATATATTTTGCTCTTGTATTTTGGACCACATAGAGTAGCATTTTTGAGCCATAGGCTTATTGGGCCTAGTTTTGGGATTCATGGGCCTTTGGACTTTTGGTACCCAATATTGGGCTCATTTTAATCCTTGTAATTTTCCTTTATATTGTATTTGATTGACCATTGTATTTAGGCCATTAGATTAGGAATTTAGAAAGTTTTCAATATTAAGTCATTTAGGCTAAATCTAAGTTTCATTAAGATGTCATTTGACATGAATTTAGGTCACATGTTTTAAACTTGTATGAGTTGAACATGTGCACCCTAAATACACATCAAATGAGTCTCAAATGCAACTTTAATGATGCTAGTTGCCATAAATTTCGGATGTGCACATGGTACACCAAAATTTGAATTTCAAATTCCATTTGAAATTCAAATATTGGCGCCAAAGATGGACATTTGAATTTAGGCGCCACTAACTTGCTTATTTGGATTATATATTGACACCTTCACACTTATGTAATCACTTTGAAGATATATGAGAAATTTCTAAATTTACTTCAGCCAAAGTTCTCTTTCAAAGTCACCAAACTCTAATCCTTAGCATTAGGAAAATCTACTCTCCTAGCTTGGCTGTGAGCTTTCTTATTTGTTTCTCTTGCTTGGATGCTTCCATCCTACTCTAGGAAACACTTTTCCCTCATCTTCTAAATCAATCTCATTCCGGAATTCATCAAGGAGCAAAGATCCGTGATCATTGTTGAAGGCAAAGGAAGCACTACCTACTCCATCATTTTTGGTATCAAGAGCATGGATAGCTTCCTTGAGGTTAAGTAGACTTTTCCACCGATTGTATTCTGGAATTTGTGTGTGAAAATTGTCATATCTTGAGTCTCCTTTGTGGATCTATACTTTTTGAAAACAATTCTTGATAGATCCAAGTGTTTGATTGCAATTTGTTCAAATCCGCAATCAACAAAGTGTTAGGATTCAACTTGTGCCAATTTTGATTTTGTTTGAGTCATTGTTAGTTGTTATTCTTTAATTCGGTCATTTTCAATTCCTTTGCATGTGATTCTTTTGAATTTCTGAATCTAAAGTTTGTCTAAGTAATGTGATAGTCCTTTATGTTGTCATACAAAATTCAAGATGTGCTTGGTTTAATCTTGTGCAGAAAATTTTTGAGTCATTTTAAAGTTTGACCGAGACTTGTTTTTACCATATATGCCTTGCTTATGTGCTTTTGTTTTTGCAAATTTGAGTTCATATTCATCATTAGATCATTGGTGAATTCTTTAGTGTTAGGTTTCTATGATGTCTTGTTGAGTTTTCAATTTAAAAATTGCTTCCATAAGTGTCATTGAAATTTCTTGTGTGATGTTCTATAAAGCTAATTCATAGTTCTAGTGCATTGCTTTGTGAAAATTGGAATTATAAAAAAATTTGGTGGCTGGAAACAGAGGAAGAACAGAGATAATTGATCTCAAATTGAACTAGAAAATAAAAGCAAAGAAAAACAAAAAAAAATCAAAACCAAAGCATGAACTAGTACACTAGACTTTTGAATTTTGCTTGAAGTTGCTTGAGTTTCTTAATCCGGTTTTGTGAAACTTCTTTGAGGCATTCATTGTGGTTGTAAAAGGCAAATTACTTCTCTGGATTGGTGATTCAAAATTGGAAGAATCAAGTTTTAAAAAAAAATGTATATATACATGTAAAAGCCGAGAAGTGTAAAAAGATTAAATCACAAATCAATAAGCATTGTTTGAAATCTAACAACTACTAGTTCTTTTGTGTTGTCTTCTAAATTTCTTTTGGTTTTCTTAATCCATTCTAGTGCCTTTATAAGACCTTATTTTTGAGTGCTATCCTTTCTTGAGAGTCTTAATTTTCAAATTTGAATTTTTGGATATCTTTGAGTCTTGTCTAAATACACCATATTCCTTGATTTTTGGTATAAACTTGTTCTAATTGTGCTTTTGTTGCTTGTTCAAGTTTTCTTTCAAAACTGATCCGTGCTGGAAGTGGCCTCAAATCCTTGCAAGAGAACCAAACATTGACTCAACAAGAGTAGGAGAGGAGTATTACTAGACCTAAGACCAAAGGACTTAAAATTTGACCTAAACTAGTGACCTAATCTCCTAAATTTTTCCTTCACAAGAGTGATCCTTCCTATCATCATTGTGAGCAGCCTACTTTCACCAATTTGTTGGTTTATTGTGCAGGTTCTAAAGGCATCAAAGGATCAAGGAAAGTGGCGGATTGAAGCAATAAAATTGTTGCTGGAAAATTGGTTGCCAAATCCGTCACTAAAGTGGTTTCAAAAACCGACACAAATTTTGTTTTAGATTAGCTTAATTTTCTTGCATCTTTCTTTCATTTGAATCAAATTGTAATAGCTTGGAGGGAGTATTAAGAAGCTGGTCAGGTATATCTAATCCCTTATAGTCACTCACGTGTAGTACTAGTGGAATTAAGAATACCACAAGGAAGTTTAGTGATTTCCACTTGAAAAGGCTTTGTTATTAAGTGGCTCTTAGTAGCTCACCTCCCTTGATAGTGCAATTTGTACACTTAGACTTCCAAGTGTTAGTCTTGTTCCTAGAAAAGATCAAAAATATTTTCTTTTTGCATAGCATATAAAACTCTTTTTGTTTAATCATGAGAAAACATTTCTCAAGTGCAAGTGACTCAAGCTCTCCAAAAAGTTTTTCACATCATACTCAAGAGCTTAAATCACTAACACTTTGGACAAAGCAAAAAGTGTTAACAAGAGAAAAATAAAAACTTGAAAGAAAAGCGCGACTTGCAAAATTTAGAGGAAGAAATTCACATTCTTAAACAAAAGAAAGAAAAACTTTTAGCAAAAATAAAATTGAGAAAAACAAGGAAAAAAGAAATAAAAAAGGCATGTATCTTAGGGAAGAGTAAGGAGGAAAATATATGTTCTAAAGGACTTGTAAGTGAGGAGGGTTGTTCTATCACTAAAAACCATTTGGAAAATACTCTCTTACTACACACAGTCCTTAACTCTTACCCTTATGCTACCACTAGTCATGAAGTAGAGATTCTAGAACAAAATATCTTACGAGAGAAAGAATCTCAACTTCAAGATGTAGTGAAGAAGGAGTGGACTACATTTAGTTCTACTTCTTATACTACTTCCTTGGAGGTGCACAAGGAAGAAAGTATTTCTTTGGTCTTAATAAAGTACCCAATTTTTGGTTTATATTGTTTGATGGATACAAATTGTATTGTTTTATATTCTATGTTTGATCCTATGGGAAGTTGTTATTTCTTTGAACTTAATTTGATTCCTTCCCTACAAGACAAACATAGTTTATATGATCATGAATATCTAACAAACAATCAAATCCAAAATTGTCTAGGAAGTTTCTTAGTAGTCTTTTCTTTATATTTTAGGAAATGCTTAGGTTACCATTTAGGGTACTTTAGGCAAGATGTTTTAATTTGTAAAAATCATTCTTTCAATGGTATTAGTCTTAGTGTTATTACATTTTTTGGATTTCATTCTAGGTTATGCTTAGAAGAGGATCCTATCTTTACCTTTAGGGAGTTTAATTTCAATAGTTTAGTTTTCTTTGCTAGGCTAGATAGAAGGATTCCTCTTAGGATCCACATTCCATTTTCTTCCCATGAACATGTCACCTCTTATACATGGTATGTTGTGCATGTAGGTGATGATTTTCCTCCCATGAATCCTCGTGATTTGAGAACAAATCCTTTTCAAGAGGGAGGGGATGATGGAATCATGCCTAGAAAGGCAAGGGGTGACACATTGAAGGAGCCAAGAGGAGTTGGCTAGACATGAAGGATTGGGCCAGGCAAGGCTCGATGGGCCCAATGGGCTTGGAAGGCCCAAGTTGAGCTTTATGTGACACCCTTACTACCCCAACACATATATTGTAATAATGAAAACTTAACAAAAACAATTTTCAATTTCGGTAAAAGGGTTCACATGAGAATCTTCAAAATTGTTCTTCAATAACCACAACGATAAAAATGAAACGTGAGAGTTTACAAATGATTTTCAAAAATAATATTTACAATTCTAATTCCATATAACAATCTATGTCCTAAAGAAAATCCTCTGCCCCGATGTCACAATATTAGAGCATAACCACAACTCAACCGTCAGCATTCTAGATGTCACTCGTAGCCGGATCTTTCTCACCTAAAATATCCACAAATCGCACGGTGAGAAAAGAAAACATCTATATATATAGCACATAAGAAAACACAACATATTATCTCATTATAACTTAATATTCATAAATATTTCAACATATCGTATTTCAATCAATCATACATCGTCATCACGTCATAAATCTCAATCACACCAATCATCACAAATCTTGCACTTCACACTATGCCAAGGTCACGCTACCCATTTAACAATCTCAGGCCGTGCTCACCCCTGATATAACACTGTGCCAAGGTCACATTATCCCTATCCCAGGGCCGTGCTCACCCTTGACATGTTAACCAAGGTCACGATACTCACGTAACAATCCAGAGCCGTGCTCACCCCTGATATAACACTGTGCCAAGGTCACGTTATCCCTATTCCAGGGCCGTGCTCACCCTTGACATGTTAACCAAGGTCACGATACTCATGTAAAAATCCAGAGCCGTGCTCACCCCTGATATAACACTGTGCCAAGGTCACGTTATCCCTAACCTAGGGCCGTGCTCACCCTTGACATGTTAACCAAGGTCACGATACTCATGTAACAATCTCGGGCCGTGCTCACCCCTGGTCATAGGTGTGAAGAACCACAATCACATCTTATTCACATTCACATCCACATCCACATCCACATCCACATCCACATCCACATCCACATCTCAATTCCACAATACACACACAATCCACACAAAATGGTGATTCACATACCCCTCAAGTAATTCATCATCTAGATCATCAAATAATATAACAATAACATTCATAAACTAATATAACAAACAACAGAATTATCAATTTAATATAATTTTAACGTAAACAGTAAAATCCCCAATTGTTCCAAAATCTAACTCACAGACACTTTTCTACAATTTCGTTCTCCCTCTCAGATCATCATTCTTACAAATTATTAGCATATCTATAATCCTCAACACATACAGAATCTAATGGGATCCTCAATTTCTCAAACAGAAATCATCCAATTTTTCACAACCTAACTTACAGGCACTTTTCTATAATTTCGTTCTCTCTCCCAGAGCATCATTTTTACAAGTTAAACATATATTCGTAATCCTAAATATATATAGAATCACATAAGATAATTAATTCTCCAAACAGAAATAATTATAAAATTATTCATAACCCTAAGGGCTCTTCCTCTACCCAATTCCCTCATGTAACTCTACATATAAATAATCTCCTTTTCCCCCGTACCTGGATAAATAGGAACTCGGGCAGAACCTCCTCCTCTTTTTCCTTAAACAAGGATCGGAACTAAATCTGGGACAGATCCTCATCCTCTGAGTTCCTCTTGGTCTTCAGAGAGAAGAAGAGAAACGAAAGAGAGAACAGAAGAGAAGAGAGAGTGAGAATGAGAGGTGTGTAGAAATGAGAGGATTTGAGGCCTATTTATAGGATTTTTCGCCCACCTACCACTACGGCCCGTTCCAAAATCGGAACGGCCCGTTCTGGGCCCTTCAAACCTACGCAAATTTTTGAACTGGAACGGCCCGTTCCAAAACCAGAACGGCCCGTTCCCAATCCCAGCAGAACGGCCCGTGCTCCCTCCGGAACGACCCGTTCTCCAAACCAGAACGGCCCGTTCTCCCTCTGGAACGGCCCGTTCTCCAAACCGGAACGGCCCGTTCTCCCTTCAAAACAGCCCGTTCTGATTCTCAAAATTTGGGCCTTTAACTTATTCCAGAACGGCCCGTTTCACTTTTGAAACGGCCCCTTCTAGGCAACGAATTGGGCCTACGGCCCATTGAAAATTGGGCTGTTACACTTTACATGGGCCTATCTTGTTATAGCCATTTTTTTCTCATGTTTTGTTAGTATAGGTTCCATATATTTTGGTCTTGTATTTTGGACCACATAGAGTAGCATTTTTGAGCCATAGGCTTATTGGGCCTAGCTTTGGGCTTCATGGGCCTTTGGGCTTTTGGTACCCAATATTGGGCTCATTTTAATCCTTGTAATTTTCCTTTATATTGTATTTGATTGGCCATTGTATTTAGGCCATTAGATTAGGAATTTAGAAGGTTTTCAATATTAAGTCATTTAGGCTAAATCTAAGTTTCATTAAGATGTCATTTGGCATGAATTTAGGTCACAAATTTTAAAATTGTATGAGCTGAACATGTGCACCCTAAATACACATCAAATGACTCTCAAATGCAACTTAGATGATGCTAGTTGCCATAATTTTCGGATGTGCACATGGTACACCAAAATTTGAATTTCAAATTCCATTTGAAATTCAAATATTGGCGCCAAAGATGGACATTTGAATTTAGGCGCCACTAACTTGCTTATTTGGATTATATATTGACACCTTCACACTTATGTAATCACTTTGAAGATATATGAGAATTTTCTGAATTTACTTCAGCCAAAGTTCTCTTCCAAAGTCACCAAACTCTAAGCCTTAGCATTAGGAAAATCTACTCTCCTAGCTTGGCTGTGAGCTTTCTTATTTGTTTCTCTTGCTTGGATGCTTCCATCCTAGTCTAGGAAACACTTTTCCCTCATCTTCTAAATCAATCTCATTCCGGAATTCATCAAGGAGAAAAGATCCGTGATCATTGTTGAAGGCAAAGGAAGCACAACTCTTCACTTCACTTACCTACTCCATCATTAATGAAGGGGAAGGAAGAGATAGGAAAGAGAAGGGAGAGGAGTTAGAAATTTTGTGTAATTAATAGAAGGAAAGGAGAGGAGATAACTTTTTTCTTGTTAAGTTCACATGGGAAGGGGAGGGATTTTAAAAATAAAATTACTTTTGTATTCTCATAATTTTAAATTAAATAACTTAAATAACTAGGAATATTTTGGATATTATATTAAAAATAAATTAAAATTTCTCTTCTCTCCTTCAAATCTCGTAATTGGAGGGGAGCTAAAATTGAGCTAAGAAGGATTTTGCTCCCTCCTCTCTCCTCCTAAAAATTGAACCAAGTAAATAAGATTTTTTTTAAATCCTTCCCCTCTCTTTCCTTTCCCTCCATTCTCCTCCAACCAAAAACCTTGATAACTTTTTCTAATTTGGAAACAAATATAGTTCATGCAAAAATCAAAGAAAAACATAATTAACAACATATATAATAAGTCTTATGATTTACGTAAGGTTTAGGATTTAAGATTTAGTAAAAAAAAAAAAAAAACAGAGAACTTATTAACTATTATGAGAAGGAAACTTCAAAATTAATTTAAGATTTTTTTTAAGAGACAACAACTTTTTTTTTTGAAGATAAAATTGAATTTACTAGAATATCAAACTTCACACAAGATGTGTCAATGTTTAATGCAAGCATACATGAGATCAATAGAATTGACTTTATATCCACAACATTCACTATTAAACAAAGAATTTCTAATGACAAGTGTTTTAAACATTCCATGTTAGTTCTGGACCCATCATATTGTAAATAAAAAAAATATCTAGACAATTGAATATAATATAGGGCTATTTAATTCAATAATCCTATATAATACATTACATGTCTCAATTTATGTCTACAATTTGTGGTAAACTAGAGTAACACCCAAACAACAATAATATATATGATAAACTATGAACCATCAAACATTTTGCTTATGTAGACAATGTTAACAAACTAAAATCAATGTCATAAAAAGAATTTAAATTTCATACATATAATGTAAATTAAATATAGATAAAAACTAAAGTAAACAAGTTCATAAATAACTAAATAAAGCATTATGCAAAGAAATTTCAAAAAAGCAAGTTGCCTGAATGTCTTCCAAATCTTCATTAGTGAATGAAGTGAAATATTTGAATATCTATAAATCAAAAAATAGCATAAATTAAATATTAGCCGATGAATAAACAATCAAATGACACAAAGTAAAATAAGTAAATTTATTTTTATGTATTACCTCTTTCCTTGAGACCATAATATTCCTAGAGGTAATGGTCAGTTTATGCTTTATCACATAATAACCACACTCATAGTTACTTGGTTGATTTTGGAAATTACAATTTAAATATGAAAAATTATAATATAATTTAATTTGTAATTGAAGCTTTTTCCGAGATATTAGGAGAAGCCTCCACGACCTTACTAGTACCAGAAGATCTCTATGAAAATAATTCAAATTAATAATGAAGAAATTTATGATAATTAAAATATATTAAAAATAAAATGTATTCAAATTATAAACTCGCGAGTCAATTAGGTACTTAATGGACAACTCAGTAGTTTTCTTATGTAATGAACATAAGAAAATCATGAGAAACTACCAAGGAATAATAATAAGAAGCTACCAATGAGTCCTATATTTTGTAACAGTATTAGTAACAAATAAGTTATTTTAAAATTTAAATAGAATTAAAATTTGTACATACCTATTCAAGTAAGGTGTTAATTACACCTCTTTGCCTCCAACTCGAAACCTCTCTATAAAATATTGTTGTACCTCTGTATCTTTATTCCTAATAGACTAGATGGAAACAGGGTCAATGAATCCAAAATTAAATGCATCATGTTCCAGGTAGATGCCATGTATGTTGAAATCCAAGCTCACCAAGAAGTGGGGTTGGATTGGTAAATAAAAATATTAAACACATAATAGAAAATTTTCTCCCTTTTTATGTTTTAGAAAATATCTTCTTGAAATGTTATTCTTGAAAATATTTTTTAAATATTTCAAAATTGTTTTGTCACTTGAAGAATAAAAGATTAATTACTTTGTACAGAACAATCAAACAAGATTTCAAGAATTATAAAGCAAAGTAAAAAATTAACTAGATATGGAGAGAAGGGTGAAGAAAATCACACAAGAATTTATATTGGTTTCCTTTCCTTAGAAAGCTACATCCAATCTTTTGTAATTAACCTAGATTATAGGTGATCCACTATAAATAAAAATGTATTTACAGACCAAGTAAGTTGATCATGACTAGATCATAGGCATTTTTATAACCCCAATAGAAATTCTTGGCTTAAGCTATTAGGGGACCCTACCCTAACCTGTAGACTCAAGCACATCTATCTTGAGATACATTATTCTTACATGGAACTCAAATTCCTAAAAACAAGAATTATACTCGATTGTTTAAAGAAATACAAAGTGAAACAAATTAACCTGAGTGTGAAGCTTTTCCCTTTGATCTTACACATTTCTAGACATTAAAGAAAAACTTTTTTTTTGGATATTGAAAACTTCAAATTAATAATTTTAAAGATGAATTCACCCTTTTCCCATTGTTGACACTCACATGTGTTTTTCTTTCTTGCATTCTCAAGTTGAAAACATATTTTTCTCTTAGAAAACTTTCACATGTGTTTTTAAACACTTATGAACTCATATTGAAAAGTGAAAGGTGTTTGGATTTATATAGAAAAATATTTGTCTCTTGTGTAATCAATTAAGTTGATAATGTAATCAATTACATTGATCATTGTTACAATCTAGATTTTCCAAAATTAGAAATATGTGTAAGGTAATTGATTACATTATCACTTAATCGGTTAAAATAGAACATTTTTCTTTTATAAGTATTACACATATCCTTATGTAATGAATGACTAAATTTTCATATCGATTACATATGAATCCTAGTCCAATGTTAGGAAAACATGACTCATCTCGAGAAACATGACTAAGGGACATATTTATAAACAATTCCAACACCAACTCTTGTATGTGATCAATTAATGCGTTAGTGTTTTGGATTTCCATAATACTATGTAATCAATTACTTCATTAATATAATTGGTTATGTTAGAACATTTTATGCTTGTGGAAAAGGTAGGTATTTATGTAATCAATTACTCTATTCTCATAATTGATTACATAAAGATTATTTATGAAAACTTTAACAATGACTTTTACAAAGTATTTTCTTACTAAAAGATGTAGTATTTGTTATCATTAAAACTTATAAAGCATGAGGGATCTAAGATTGTCTTTTGACTTAACAAAAACGCATATAAAATTGAGTGATTAGAAGTAAAAAAAGATACACACATAGGTATTTAATTATTTTTTTTCTTCTAAATGCCGATTATTAATAATAATCTTTTATCTTAACTTAAATGGTTTCTTATAAATCCAAAATATAATTTATCTATTCATAAATGTTTATTTATTAGTATTTCTGCATGTGCATTACACATCATAAATATTTATGTTTATATAATTAAAATTTATAATAAATATTTTATAAATACAAATTATTTCATAGTTAAATTTAAAATAATTTTTTAATATTTAAAATACATATACATTTTAAAGTAAATAATTTAAACTATAATATAAGATTATTTTCAAATAAATATAAATAAATAATTTAAAATAAAATATAGTTATGAAAGTAAAATAACAATTTTTTAAATGATTGAGATTTCCTTTTTTGCTTATAACAAGGTTTATGATATATAATGTATCTACTAAAATACTAATTAATTTTACATTACTAAGATAATAAATTTATATTAAAAGTAATTTTTATCAAATAATGCAAGAATGAATATTGGATTGTCTAATTTAAAAATAGTCATTATAATTTGTCACCAACATGGCATTAGCTTTTATTGGATATTATTTTTCCTTTCCTTACACTTTGGAAAGTTTCAGTTTGCTTCTTCCATAATTAGTGATGGATTATGGTTTTCGGACGAGACCGGTCTTCACCTTACAACTCTTCTTCCTCTCCGACAATTGACCAAATGTACCCCAATGTTGTCCCTCATTGCAATGGTTTTGTGGGCCCATCAAACCACCACCACTCTCCTCTTTCCTCTTCTTGTAAGTATCTCCTATCTTTTCCATTCAACATCTTCTATATTCATGAGGGATAAAATTGTTGTAGAAAATAAACACTTTAGATCTATTCACACAAAAAAACTCATAAATTTGAATTTTTCCATCGCTTTTACCACAAGAGTTTTTTCCATTCTAATTATTGATTGCATCATAGATAACTAACTATTTTTTCCTTATTTTTTTTCTTCAATTTGTAGCAGGATTGAGTATTAGGGTTTTCATAAAGCCAGAATATAGGATCACTCCACTGGTAAGATTTGCTTTAGTTCCCTATGATATTCATTTGAATTGATATGTGAAACATTTATGGAAATTATGGTTAAAAAAGTGTTAGTTCAACTATTTTTTGAGAAATAATATTTCTATTTTAGTCATTTATATAACACAAATGAGTAATTATTTTGGTCTTAACTTGATATGAGAAGCATAGACAACTTTGAGACATATTTGTTATTAATTTCCTTTTGTATCCTTCAATTATTATAAATCTATTAAAGAGACATTTACTCATCTATAATATGGATGTATTTATTGGTCTGTTAACAATAGAAGTTAGCCATGATAAAGTACTTCTTAATTATGTGTAATGTCATTAATTGTAACTACGACTTAAAGTTAACCATTTAATTCGAAGGACATTTTTTTAAAATAAAAGTTAAAAATGTTATAATATTAATTAAAATTAACTAACTTAGAATATATTGAGATAGGTTTTAAAAGACAAAGTTTTAATTAGTAGTAAAAAATGTTTCATAACGTGTCTAACTATAACTTGTTAGCCTCTAATCCTCAATATTTGTACATGCACATATATCTGCATTTAATTGTCTTTTAAACTTTCACATTTCTTCTGCGATGCTCATGTGGATCTTGTTTTCATCAATGATTTACCCTTTACACTTTTTCTTCATTTTAATACAATAGAAAGTAAAGTTTTGTTTCCATCCTTAGTTCTTTCTTGTACTAATATTCTTTCCTTGAGTATTAATCCTATGATGGCTTGCAACTTAAATGGTTTTGCTACTTATAATACAATTCTTATTGACAATAATTAGCTTTTTTGAGATTTTTTTTGTTCAACCTTTTTTTTCTTTTCATTTTCCCATTATTTAGATGGTAAGATTGTTGAAAACACTTCATTTCTTGACTTTTAATTTATTTTGTTGTAATGAAATGTTTGAGAAATTTGGGAAGATTAACAACATTGCATAAAAGGATACAAGCTTTGTATCATTGGCTTGAGTCTTTTTTAACATGTTTAGTTTTTTCAATGTTGTAGCCCCATTTGTCATCACATTCTGGAGATATTCCACGTAGTAACTTCCAATTTGATTTTGGATTGGAGAGGAAAATTCTTGATGAGGCAAATAAGGAAAATCCAAATTGGAGTATGTTTGATATCGAAAATATTCCAACTAAGGCTACTAAATCAACATCACCAAAGGTAGCTTCTTGATTTGGAGTGAGAAGTTCTAATTTGTGTATTGTATGTGTAGCTTGCTTAATTATGTGTATTTGGTTTTTCAAAATTTATAAAACAGACTTTATAGCTTTATTATTCTCTAATTCATGATATGTTTAATATTAAATTGTCTTTATATATATATATATATATATATATATATATATATATATATATATATATATATATTTAATTCTTTTCATTTACAGTTGTCAAATGGTGTTTTGTTTATAGGTTTCTGTTTCAGATCCTATTGTGAGCAAATATATTGCCATGGGACTAAGTCGAGAAGCTATTCCTATTGCTGTCGCAAATTATGGTGATAATCCAGTCAAGGTATGTCATTGATCCTTATATATCTGATTTTGGATTTATTATTAAAATGACAACTCTACTAAAAGATATGATCATTAAGTTTCTGAATTCTCAGTAATAAGATGCCAAATATATTTTTCTCCCTGTTGGACATGCTTATCAAATGATTTTTGAAATTCTAGATTATAAACTAGCATGACTTAAATAGTTTTTCCCATTATGGAAAAGGTTATCCTCCAAATGTTTCTGTGAACCTAATGATTTTATGTTAAATTATTTGTTTCTCCAATTACAATATTGACTAAAGTAGTCTATTTAATAATTATGTAAACACTTTTAACAACTTTTCCTATGTTGGGAAGGTTGAAGTTTATGTTTACATTATTTAAAAATGTCAAATGCTTAATATATTATGTGTTTTATGCTTAATGGTCTATAAAATTTTTCCAGCATAAGTAGATTAGTAATTTTGACCTAATTTACATTGAGAAATTTCTACCTATCACAGTGACTTTGCTTCTAATAAACTAATATGTCACCCCCAAAGGAAATTTTTTTTGGAGCTTTTACCTTATGCAGTCATTTGTTAGATATTTTGAACCTTAATTCCAACATTTTTCACTATCATTCTTTTAACAAACACTATAAGGATTAGTAGACAAAAGATGTGTCACAAACTTTGATGCTTAAATAAACTATTAACTTATTGAGTTATTTATTTGAAGATTCCAAAATTCGCCAAGAGTTATACCCTTCTACGTGAAATGGGATTTTCGTCCACAAGCGTTGTTGAAGCCTTGGTTATGTATGATAATGATACAGACAAAGCATTGACGCATTTCCTTAATGGTTCATCATGAAAATGCTTAAGCATATTTGTGTGGGTATCATTTATTGATAAATAATACATTGGTACCTTTATACAACGATAAAAAATAGTCAAATTTAGGGATATTTGTAAATTTATTTTCTATGAAGTTATTTATTTTTTTAAAATTATGAGGGAGACGAGAAATCTGAATAGTTTAGAGATGCTTTTAAAAAGAAGAAATATAACCATATTATGTAGTTTTATTATTCATGTATATTTGTTATATGTATTTTGGCAATGTAATATTGTTTTTATTAAAAACTAGTATTCTTATTGTTATTTTTTCTATCATAGCAATATTGTGCATTATGATAAACATAAAAATTGAGGTGTTTATGTCATCACTAACCAAGATATCAGAGGGACAAATTTCAAAAGAACTTGTTATGTTGGGTGTTGAATCACTTGAAATGATTTTAGAGAAGATAGGAGTAAACTTGAATGACACTTTTTCTAGTATAGAATTATAGAAAGGAAACAACATCTAGTATAATCTTCATAATAAACATGTCAAGTGAAACTCCTATAGATTTGTAACTTACAAAATAATATCCTGTGGTTTTTAAATATATCATTTAATCTCCACTCATAATAATTAGTAATATACTTTTTTATTATTTATTCCACAACTAAATGTCAATCATCTAAATTCTTATAACTCCAAAGGATTTGTAGACCATGGGTACTATGTTGATATGAATTTGACAATAATTAACACTTGAGTCAAATGAAAGTGTCTTTATTCAATCTTTTCAAAGATTATGTCTAGTCATGATGTGATTCTAATTGGGCAACAATAAACATGCAAAATCATACAATTTCGTTACTCAAAAGTAATTATAACAATCACAACAACCCAATTAAAGAGATAATATTTCAAGAAGATTCACACAGAAATTTTATATAGGTTTGTTAGGTCAAAAAACAATCTTAAATCCCTCTAGTTATAAGTTTTGTTGTTAATAAACAAAGAAATTTTTAATCAATAATATAAATTTTCAAAATGACAATGGCAATTTTTCCACTAAGACACAACTCGTCCGTAAGGTGAATCCTTGTATAAAATGAAAAATGCATTAAGGCGTTTATGTTACTGACTAAGACCAATCTTTAGTCATAAAAAATATATGCATTAAATCTTTATCATTTATGATCTCTAAATAAGGAATTGACTATGTTTAAATGTTTTCTTAACAAATCGAATATAAAGATGCTTCCTCGATATCAACATTCTACAAAAATGAAAGAAATACATGCTTTCCTTTAGGAAAGGATGGTAGATCCTTACAGACATTGAAATTTGTAGTCAAAAGCTATTTCATCACTACAATGTCCTGACACATTCATGGCTTTACCCACTCGGTACCCAAAAAGTGATTAATAACTTCTTTAATCAAATAAGAAGTGATAATTTAGTAAAAGCATTTATGCAAGAATTTATTAGACCAATGGACACTTCTCTCCTCAAGAAGTAAATCGTGAAGACAGACGAAGCAAACCATGAGAGAGAAGTTCAAGGATTTGCAACGATTATTTTTAGTGAGACCCTATAAAAGGAAACTTAAAGCTCAGAAAGAAAAAGATGATAATGTAATGAAAAATCAATTGTAAAAAGTCATATTCTTTCTTGTAAGAAATCTTTGTACTTAACTTATTGTAACACATCTTGAAAGAAAGATCTAGACTTAAAATAACCTAAATCACTTAAATAAGCCATTTACCATTCTTGAATTTCACGAAAATTATTACATCACGGTTGTGTTTCACATTTTTATAAAATGCAATAAATCTATATTTAGATCTACATTTTAATTACATTTGTCTTTATTTAGTTTGATTGAATTCAGATTATAATTTGAACCGTAAAAAATTTACTATAAGAATTAAAATCTTAAATTGATGTAAATTTTAATTTTAATTTATGATAAATTTTTGTTTACACTTTTAATTTCTCAATTACCGTTTACTATCCAAAATTTTGTTTCTAACAATTGCGTGATAAATTAATTTAGATTCAATTGATTTGTATCTTCGAGAAGAATGACATAGGTTGTTTTTTATATTACAAACCTTTGGAGAAAATCTAGTAATTGTTTTATAGTGGTTTGGCAATGCTATCACTACAACCTTTAGTTGATTACTAGAAAAGTTGCATGTTTTCTTAAGGATAGTTAGTGGACTAACTTCATAAGTGACTTAGTAATGTATGTTAAGGTCATGATACGCATATACCTAACTATATTAATCATAACGGTCGAATCGAAGTTTCCTATTGTAAATGGCGACACCTGAGAAATCAGAAGAAGGATTGACATCTCATTTTAGTTGTCGATCTAACACGATTGGGTTGGTTTAATAGAATCAAATCACTCAGACTACTCAAGTGTGTTAGGATATCTCCGTAGCGGAATGCTTGTCGACGCACTAGATGTGGTATTTGTATATGATGTGGTGAGTTGATTATATTCATATGCATGGCATGAATACCTTGTTGTTTGGTATGGTTGTTGTGAATGTTTGACTTGCTTTGGTGTTTTCGCTTTCAAACATGGTGATTGTTGTGGATGCAAATCTCGTGGTATACTTACTTGAATAGCATAATGATGTTGAATATAGATGCTTTATTGTTATAATTGTTTTATTTTTGAAATCTAGCTTATCATTAGGTGTTTTTCATGTGATTTGAACCGCGATTATCATGATTCTTTTATGGGAGTAGGGTAAGGTTAGTTGGAGTTGGCTTATGGGGCTATTAGGGGGCCATGTTGTTGGTGATGTAGTTGGTTTACACAGACAGACATACACATATATATAGGAGGGATTTATTTACTTCAAGAGTAAATTTACTTAAGCTTACTCTATTCAATAACTCATATTTTACATCAAACTTCAACAATCCAACTATTGAATTTAAAGCTCTTAATGCATAGATCAAGTGTATAAATTTTTAAAAAATTTGAAAATCATTTGATACTTCATTTCATTAATTCAAATTGACGGATAATTATAATACACTACTACAGGACGCATTATCTACATCGGTTCTACGAAGTCATCTACATCAGTTCTGCGAAGTCATCTACATCGGTTCTAAAATCGATGTAGAATAGAACGACTTAGAAAATGTATACACTTCTACATCGGTTTTGAAATCGATGTAGATTATGCATATTCTACATCGATTTTCCTAACAACCGATATAAATTTATGTATAAATTTACATCGGTTCTCAAGAAAACCGATGTAGATTTATGTATAAATTTACATCGATTCTTTAAAAAACTGATGTAGATTGTATTTTTTTTTAAAAAAATTATGTTCTTTTAGATTCTTTCTAATTACCTGTAATGGACATATATATAAATCTTAGACAGATTGTTCATTTATATATAATGGACAAATATTATGCATCAAGATTAACTTGGCTACCAAATTACAATAACAAAAATCACACAAAAAAATTATAATATACATGCTTATGTATAAATTTTAATGAAACCAATAAATATCGATGACACCTAGCAGCATCATAAACATAAAAATGAAATGGAAACCCAAATGTGATAGGGAAAGTAGTGCCATATCCGATAAAAAACAAGCGAATCCAAATGTGTAATCTAATTTACAAGTGGGAACGATATTGATACCACACTGCCAATCAAAATCAAATGTTTATTGTACACAACTCCCTAAATCAGAATCAAAATCAAAATCAAAGCACCAAACACATCAATCAGAGAATCAAGTACATTAATTGTTCTTGCCACACTTCTTTCTGGACTCCAAAGTCATGGTACACAACTCATGACTCTCCAATAGTGGTTGTGGAGCACTTTGCAGTAATCAAAGCATAATGCATTGGTTAAGTGGCCTATTCAAAATCCAATTAGATAAAAAACTAATTAAACAAATAAAACATGTAAAAAATAATCGAAAAGGGGGAAAAGGTTATTCTATTTTCACTTAGTATCAATTCTGGTTAAGCTATCTTTTTATCTACTTTTAAACCTTCTTTTGATCAAACAAAATACTTTTATTTCTACCCATTTTTATCTTTGTTTTAGATGAACGATGAAACAACACTAAAGCCAGAAGCATGTGCATGCCTTTCATAAAAGTTTCTTTCTTCTTATAAGGCATCAAATACCTTGCCAATTTCAAGTTTGAATTCTTCATATTGCATGTAATCCACTCTTATGTGTTCACTAGATCATTAAAACTTTTTGATGGTGAAGCAAAATCAATTAACAAAATTACAATCATTAAAGCTTATGATAAAAGAACCTTGCTGGCATAGGCATTTTACACTACCATCCTCTAGCTAGCTGTTGGCAATCACCAAGTTAGCCACCAAGGATTGTTAGATCAACGCACTACTAACCTCTACCTAGTTGTTGTCAATCACCGAGTCATCCCACCACACCCCTCAACAATTGCAAATAATAAATTTCATTAGTCTTGAAATATTATACAAAATTTAGTTTTATGTCTAAGCCATTAAAGAGGTTTTAGTCACCAATCACCTATTAGGTTTTAATTTACAAATAATTTGGACAAGGAAACATATCTTATTGACCTCATTTTTTCTTGGCAGAAAGTCAAATTCAAAGTTCTTTTAATGACTATATAGAGTCAAAGTAATTAAGTATAAAACACTTATCCCAGTAGATAAGAAATAGAAACCTATATGGCATGGGATCTCATAGAAAGTCTTTTCTGTTTTTCTTTTCTTTTCCTCTTCTATCTGTTGCAAAATACCAAGTATTTACAAATCTTGGTTAAGGGATACAGGATAACACATCTTCAAAAGGGAAAAGCTTGTTGCATTGAACATACAAAAGATTCTTCATCAATCAAAAATAGTACTAAAAAATTTCACAACATAGATATTTAACTACCATAAATAGTAGTTTCCAAAGAAAAATATAATTACTTACTTACAATTATTAGAAATTCAATTACAGTAGGACAAAGACTATCCCTGAAATTATTGGTTTCTTCTTCTTCCAACTTTAGCCAGTTACGAATTGCATTCTCAAAGCAAATGTACAATACCTTAAAAGAAAAGAAGTAGAAATAAACTTTCAGGAATTCTGTTTCAATTTCTTCAAAGAAAATGCACAATATCTGGCCCAGTTCCTGTCGAGGCCCAGTTCCTGTTGAGCATCGTCCAAAACGCGTCGTCCAAAACCCACAATCATCATTCACCATCAACCAATAAACAATAGATCAATAGAAAAAGAAACCCTAATTTTTCATTTGGGTTGAACAAAGTGTAATGCATCATGAACCATACAAATACCTTGTACACGTGAACAATGCTAACCAAGTAGACATTGCAAATGCCGCCTTCGATGACGAACATGAACAAGCTAACCAAGTAGACGTTGCAAATGTCACCTTCGATGACGAAGTCGCACTAGAACACCACCACGTTTCGGGAGAGCTCCTCTAGGAGTGTGTGTCAATTTGGAACTCACACAAGAGCACCATTCGTCAAAAAGGGTTCATCAAAGGGGGTTGTGAGAAGAGAAGAGCTCACGCGAGTGTTGAGAGAGGACGCACAATCTATCGAGAGGTCGCTTCTTAGGTGTGTGTTGAATGGCTTCTACATCGGTCACTAACACAAATGATGTAGTATACTTTTCGAATTTGAATTCTACTTCGGTCACTACCAAAATCGATGTAAAATACTTCATATTTACATCATTTCTCTTTGAAACCGATGTAAATATGCTTATGTTTTCCATTTAATTACACAAATGCCACTATGCTTTTTTTCTACATTGGTTTTATTTAAACCGATGTAGATACGACGACGTTGAATAATACTTTTGTAGTAGTGATAGTATTTTATACATTGATTTGAATTAATGAAACGAAGTATCAAATAACTTTTAAATTTTTTTAAAATTTACAAACTTGATATATGTATTAAGAACTGTAAATTCAATTATTAAATTGTTAAAATTTGATGTAAAATATAAATTATAGAATAAGTCTAGATAGACTTACTCTTAGAGTATTAAACGAATCTCTCCTCTATATGTGTGTGTATCTTGGTGACGTGTACATAATCCCAAATATTTAAAGTAGTTTCTGGTGTTTGGTATGGGATGATTCCGTAAGTGTGATGGTTAGAGTCAATCGTTACAGTTTTTATTGCTCCTGAATCCAATACTTTTGGTTGTAGCTAGTGACTCCATCCACCATGCTGCATGTGCAAAAGATAGTGAAATAGTATATATGCTGCCCGGGGCGTTATTCTGTGATGAAAAGTAGGATGAGAAATATGGCATTATATTTTTTACTTGAGACTGAAGGATTTTGGAATGGCTCAACTACACAGGCCTAATTATTTAAATCTATTCAGCTTTGCTATCACATTTTTCGCGGGCACTCACTGTTACATACCGGCTGAAAGGAGGCACGAATAACCAAATAACCTACATCTGAATTCTGAATACATTTTGCTGAATGCCTTGCTATTTTCGGAGCGTGGTTGTGGAGAATGTTTCTCCTGTTCATAGGTATTCAGCAAAATGAATGTCATTCTAATGCTTTCATAATTTTTTTTTTTTTGTACTTATACACTAATAATACTCCCTCGTATCGTGAGTGAAGTTTTTTTGGACTGAATATCTACAAATAGTATGATTGATTACGATATAATATTATTTTATAAAAATAAATAAAAATAATAATTTAATTTTATAAAATTGACTTATTAATTGAGAATATCTTTCACTTATATACACTAATATGTCCATCTCACTTGTTCATAAGACATTTCTGAATACAGTGATATAGTTTTCTTTTTTTAATCCTTTTTTTAATCTGTAATAGTCATATGCTTTTGGCGAGCTGATTTGTTTCTCTCTTTGGCGGCTAAGTGGAACATATCTTATGTTGCTCCTTAGTTTTTAATTAATATGTTATTTTTTGACTTAACTAAAGAAAAACAATCAAGCAATCCACTAATACTTCTTTCAGGAGTTGTCATAGTGTGCCAAGTTGAATTTTGATGTTTAAGTTTTATTAATATATCAAGTGAACCTCTTACCTCTTATAGCCCCCATGTGTTGCTGTCAATTAATTATAAAATACGGAGATATAAACAAAATTTCATTGAGTCTTGCGATTCACTTTTGACATTGTGGTTCCGAATCTAGATCGTGCTATTGACTGTATTTATGTCTTCTATGAACACTTTTCCCCCATGTCGTACGAAGCTTCGTCGTGTAAAAGTTACTTTGTCTTTTCTTTGGGATTACGACACAATTTTTTCTCTTCTTATATAAAATAGTAATTATTTTAATTTCTGTGTCTAATTAATCATTAACTAAAATTATTTACCTAAAATATTCAAAATGTGCCATGTCAAACAACGTTGTCATTTGTCCTTTTGTTTTTGCAAGTCGAAAGGCCACTTCTAAACGACGAAGCATAAAGATCAAACTAAGAGGGAGAGTTTCCCTTGTTTGGCATGTCATGCGCTTGATTCTACTGCTTCTCTGAGCCAAATGAGACTAGTTCCATTTGAAGTTTTGACAATGATTTTGAATGACAAACTCTAGCTAATGAACTAATACTTGTCAATATAAGTGGCAGTAGTAACGTGTTTTTTTAATTAAATTATTTTGAATTTGAATATCGACTTTAAGTATAACATAAATTGAGTTAAAAGAAGATTTTTGTTTTTTTGTTTTTTGATTTTTTTTTAATGTTTACGGTCTCTTTCAAATAGATATGTATCATTACTATGGTAAAAATAAATAAATAAATGTACTCTAGCTAATTATGACAATATGTCTCCTCTTGTGGGGAGAATTTGTATATATATGTGAATTTTCACTTGACACAGACAAAAGTAGAGAATCTTAATGATGTTCATTTTATTTGTGTGAAAATTTTGCGAATTAGCTACCCAATGTTTCAGAAATCATAAACCTTGGCATAAAAAAAATTGGTCTCCTGCAATATTGACAATGACCAGCGACTCCACTAGAGAGAGCAATATTCGGGAAAGTTGGCTCCTTATTAGCTCATATTGCCTTTTGAGGTCAACGACATCAAATGTGTACCTTTGTTTTTTTAAAAAATGATTTGATAGTTCCATGAAACATTACTACAATGTAATGAGCAAGAATAACTTGGTTAATTAGTCATTCTTCTTGTTTTCATTTAAATCGGAAATGAAAATTACTTAAGAAAATAAAAATAGGAAATAAAATAATAAAAACTTTTCTCAAATTAAACAAACCCTTAATATCACTATTACTTAATAAAAAAACTTTGTTTCCACTAAAAGTATCATCAAACATATAATTAAAGACTAAATATTATTATCCAAGAATAGAGATTACCGAAACAAGTTTTAACCCTCTTAATTGAGAGTCTTCTCTATACACATGATTGAAATTAAAATTGAACTCTAATAATATGTATCTTAAATAATCATTCAGTTACTGAAAATCGACAATACCCTTCCAGTAAAACTCTCTCCACACTCTTAGATATTGAGACACTCTTAGAGCATTTCCAGTGGGAGTTACTTATAAGCAACTCCCAATCACTTTAAATGGGTCCCATTGTGCCACGTCACTCATAAGCAACTCATACTATATTTTTACAATTTTTGCTCCAATGACAATTCCTTATAAGCACTCCTACTTTTTTACAACTCATACTACACTTTTTGACAACTCACATTATACTTTATGATAAATTTTTAAAAAATTAATTATTATAGATAATATATAAATATGAATAAAAAACAAAAGAAATTACATAATAAAAAAATTACAACAATAAAAAAAATTACATAATAAAAAGAATTACAAAATAAATTTATAAAAATTTATAAAAAAAATAATATCTAAAATATTACAAATTTCTAAAATAATTTTTTAAATGTTTACTTATTCGATTTATTTGAAATTTAAATTATTTTTTCAACACTTTTCAATTTATTAAAAAACATGAAATGCTTTTATTTTTTAAAAATATGAATCAATAATCGTGTGCTTTTAATATAAAAATAAGCATGTAAAAAATATTATCAGCATGTTATGGTTTTTTTTTATCATATACAAGCCGCATAAAATTTTTACCATGTTAAATTTCAATAAAATTAATGTACATTTAAATTAATTTTTTTAATTATTACATATGAAGTAAAATTTTATTTAATTTTAAAAAATAATATTCTAAATATGTAATAATTTTTTAATTTAAAATAATAAATTTATTATTATTATTATTCTTATTTACGTTTTCTTCTTCTCACCAACGGCTCTTTCATCATTTTATTTTTTTTTGTTTTCTTCTTCTTCTCTCTTCTCTCTTCTTCTCTCCTCTTCTCTCTTCTTCTTCTTCTCTCCACTGCCACGTCTTGGGGGGTTTGGTCGCGCGGAGCCACACGCGCCGGGGGGTCTAGTCAGACGGATCTGCGCGCCAGAGGGGGTTTCGGTCGGAGCCGCGCGCGCAGGGGGAGAGGGTCTGGTCGGAGCTGCGCGCAGGGGGAGGGGGTCCGGTCGGAGCCGCACGCGCAGGGAGAGGGGGTCTGGTCGGAGCTGCGCGCAGGGGGAGGGGGTCCGGTCAAGAGCTGCACGTGGGAAAGGGGTTCGCGGGGGGAGGCGGTTCTGGCGCGGGGGCTGTCGGGACTGGCTGTTTGGAGGTTCCACGTAGATCCGATTCAACCAATCAAATGCCTCTCCTCAGTGCTAAGCACCGTTGCTTGGAGAAGCAACAAAGAAATTTTTTTAAGCAACTGGGTTGCCACGTGAGATCACTCCAACGGGGATTTCTTCTAAGCACCGTTGCTTGTCAGTAAGCAACGCTCTAAGAACTTGCCGCTGGAGGTGCTCTTATGAATCCAAGTGTACTCCTTCGACACCTTCAAATGCCAAGACACTTTCAGGTGTGCCCCTTAGACACTCTCAAATGTTAAGGCATTCTTAAGTGTACCCCTTCATCCTTGAATGTTGAAGCATTCTCGAATGTACCCCTTTCAGCACCTTTGTATGCTGAAGTACCCTCACGAATCTAAGTGTACCATTTTAGCACCCTTGTATGTTGAAGTATCCTCACAAATCAAAGTATACTCCTTCGACATCCTCGAATGTTGAGGCATTCTCGAGTGTACCTCTTGACACTTTCATATGTTGAAGTACCCTCGTGAATCCAAGAGTACCCCTTTGACACCCTCGTACGTTGAGGCAGTCTCAAGTGTGCCCCTTCAACATCCTCAAATGTTAAGGCATTTTCGAGGCATTTTTGAGTATACCCCCGTTGGCACCTTTGTATCCCAAAGTATCCTTGCAAATTCAAGTATACCCCTTTGGCATCCTCCTAAGCCAAAGTACCCTAGCAAATCCAAGTGCAGCCCTTGGGCACCCTTGGATGGTAAGGCATTCTTGCAAAACTCAAGTATAAACCCCTCGGCACTCTCGAATGGCAAGAGACCCTTGCAGGAATAAGGTACTATTATTCAATGTTTTAGAGAATTGATCACTTATGTCATAGAATGGGTCAAATGACTCCCATTTTATGTGAAGATAATCAAGATGATTAAAATCTAATTACGACATGGGACAAATTGCAAACATATTCCCTAATCGATAATCCTAGACTAAAATTCATTGAAATTTGAGTCTATCATCATAATTAGTATAAATATATAGTATTACATATCAAGATTAAATTATAGTACATAATATATTTGTATTTATTAGCCCATGAGAAACACTTGAGCGCCCCAGTGCTTTTTTGTGAGTATACCCCTCTTGATTTAGCAAAACAATCAGCTCAGAGAGAGAAGAGTAAGTACTTGGTACAGGTATAATATGCGTAATAATTTTAGTTATAATCTATCAGCAGCATAGCACTTTATTGCTTCAAAAAATTCTAACTGGTTTAGAGTTTGTCCAAAAATAAGATCATAGTTTAGCAAACTAAAAGATGATTAAGAAGCAATGTTATAGAAATATTTCAATATCACCTAGCAACAGGTAGAGTTAGTACGGAGCTGCAATGAAAACAAGCAGTGTGGAGACATGGTATAAGCCAAAAGATGTGTATGATTTCATCTACACAATGTTTCACGAAATAACTAAATTTAGTCCAGTACACTCTGCGCATGTATTATTAAGCTAGTGTTTTCTTTTTCTTCTTTTATCTCATGAAGACGTATTTTTTCTTCCTTGCTGAATTAAATGGTCAGTCCTTGACTTGACACATAATTGCCATCATTTCCCATCTAAATTAGTGTTGGTTAATGTGTTCTAATTATATTTCTACCAATTCTCAATCAGGAGTCATCGACTTTACACAAAGATATATTAATTATTAACTCCACCTAGTGTTGATGATCATATACAATGATTAATTATTCTAATAATAATTAGAATGTACCTGATATATATGAGTACAATAAAAGTTTAATAATGTAATATGATGATATAATTTTATATTTTTAATTTTTAAAAATTAGACGAAGTTAACAATATATAATGACCGCTGAGATAACCTTAATACAAAATAATTTTAAATAAATCACAAAAATGACTTATCATATATACTAATTGACATTGAATTATTATCAAATTATTAGTTCTCAATTTAGTACCGCATCTTCAATTAAAGATAACAATCCTCTTTTTTTAGTACAAAATTGCATATTTCACAATAATTAAAAGCAATATAACGTTTTTTAACACCTTTTCCATATGATTAAGCAATTATTATTGAAGTTTTAATTCTTATATAAAGATGCTTCTCCTTAATCAAACAATAATATGTAGTATATATAAACAATAATTTTTTTAATTTACTCTCAAACTACTCATTATTTTTTTCTAATTTACACACACACACATATAAAATTTTAATATGTAGTATATAAATCTTTGATAAATCACACATTTTGTGTAATTTCAAAATACTTTATCTATCACCATTTATATGTTGTTGAATTTAATACATTACTTTTCCTTAAGTCAAATAGAGAGCCGTATTATATTCAATTACATTACTCATTTACAGAGCACATTTTTCTTTGTTATTGGTTTTCCTTTCTGTTTACTTGTAGTTTACATGTTATCTTTATAACTCTCTAATATCTCTCAAATTTATAATCATATATTATCGTTCGATTCATTGCAAGACGAAAAGCTGTTGCATTCACTTGCATAATGCATATTATAATTGCCCCTGGTCATGCCATCAGCTACGAAATATATATCAGTAATTAGCTGAAACGAGAGTTTTCAAAAGTGTGGTTTATGGTTTATATATTCAAAGTT
Organism: Cajanus cajan; assembly: GCF_000230855.2. Taxonomy (NCBI): domain Eukaryota; kingdom Viridiplantae; phylum Streptophyta; class Magnoliopsida; order Fabales; family Fabaceae; genus Cajanus; species Cajanus cajan. Next base: position 11,598,587 of record NC_138525.1, read on the forward strand.
CGAAGGTTGCAATTGCAATCAATATAAGACTCAATGAAATAATGTATATATATATGCAGCTCGCGTTCATGCATCAACTAAACTAAACGCAATGAAAGAACCTGGTATAAAGTGTCCACAGTGAAGGTCAAAAGATATTTGAGCACAAAATGGTCCAATAATAAATAAATTCATTAATGTTGTATCAAAAAACCAGAAAAAATAAAGAAATCAATAAAGAAAAGAATCCATTAAAGAAGTTTGAAACTAGCTACCCACCAAAAGAATAACAATTAAATTCCCATTCTACACCTTTTTTTAGGTCACCTAGCTTTTCACATAGTATGAAATTAAACTACTCCCACCAAAGTAACTAAATTACACACACATATCTTTGTGTATATGGGGAAGTCTAAAGCAACTCAACAACGAAATCAATAAATTAATTAATCGGAGAAGACATTGAATAGGTCAATGGAAGGCATACGATGAGGTGAAACAAAGTTTGAAGGGCTAGGCATGAAGAAAGCACCCTCCATAAAATTTCTGTTACCATGAAGGACGGGGCTCAAATCATTAAAGAAACTAACCATGTTATTTGGATCGTTCGAAGGTGGCGAGAAGAAATTCGAAGGAATGGGAGACAAAGAAGCTGGTCCCGGGGACAAAATCCCATGAAACATGTTTGGTCGTTCATGACCCACTATTTCTACCCCTCCAACATCACCACTATTCTCACTAGGGTTGTGTTTGATGCTTTGGGTTGTTCTAGCCATCTCTATTGCCGCGTAACGGGCCGCCGGCGACACAGGGATGTGTCCTTTGTCGCCGGTTAAAGGGTCCGTTGCGACCTTATCAGAAGAAGAGGAAGAAGAAGAAGAAGAAGAAGAGCCGGTGAGGCGTTGAACAAGGCTCATGAAGTCACTTGGTGTGGTGTGGATTACTTTAGGAGAGACCGTGTAGATGATCACCGGTAGGCGTGGCGGAGCTTGCGGTTGTGCCGGCGGGGGCGCCACCGGTGGCTTCTTGATCTTGTGGGAGTCCTTGTTGATTCTAAGAGGTGTGGGACGAGGGCCTTGGAGTTGGAGTTCTCTTTTGGGTGATCTTCTTGTGGGAATGTTGTCTTGTGAGTTCATCGTGATTGTGCTAATTAGAGGTTGAATTAGTTGTGAAATTAGTGCAAGAGGAAACGAATTGTGAAAAGAGTAGAAGTGGAAATGAAATGATGTTGATGATGGTGATGTTGGTGAGAAGAGAGAGCGTAGGTTTTGGAATCCAAGCTTGGAGTATATAAGGGCGTGACGTGAAACATATTAAGAGCGGGTCAATGGTTTAAAAAGGGAGTATTTTAATGCAAGATACGTTTGGTAAAATATGGCTCCTTCTATGGTAATTTTTTTAGTGTATTCATACATGGGGGCGGTTTCGTGGGGCTATGGTTGTCTGAATTTTTCTTATGTAGTTTTTTTTTTTTAGTCTTTTTCATTATTTTGGTTATGTAGTTAGGAGTTGGAAAGGGTGGAAAGGGTCGTGAGAGAAAGGTATATGATTTATAATATTGATGTACGAGTAAATACTATTCGTGCGGATTTTGGTTATCAGTGGATAAGTGTGTTGACAAGTAGAGACTACGCGTGTGTGGTATACATTGCTCCCTCGGGGCAATAGGCCGAATTGGTTTAATTAGGTCTTTATTCTTCTAAATTTAGGATAACTATTCTTTTTCAAATATAAAATTTATGTTTTATTTTTATAATTTCAAAAAAATATTATTTTAATTTCTGTAAATATTCTTTTGGATTCTCGAACTTATTAAAACATGTGATTTTAGTTCTCGAAATATAAAAGTTATTATTTTAATTTTTAAAATTTATTATTTCAGTTTCTGTAAATTCAAAAAAACATGATTTTAATCTCTTATAGTGATTAATATGATGATGATATGTTAAGGCAACTTTACAATATTAGTAGGGTATCATTAGAATAAAAATAGATCAAATGACCTATCCTATCCTGACTTATTTATTAAGAAAAAAGTCAAACTTAGATTTTAAAAAAATGTAATTTAAAAGGTCAAGGTTCAATCTTTAAAAACAAAAGTCTAATAAACTTGATAGAACATATAATATAATACTATTTTTTATATTTTTATATTTATTATTTATATTTAATGTAGAACTATTAATATCAATGTTTCTAATACTTATATATATCAACCTATTTATGGGTCTTGAATACAGCATGTCACATAAATAGGTTTCGATCGGACACACTAAACTTTTAAATGGGGCAGAGATAAAGCCATAAACAAGGCTTTTGATGGATAAATTAGTCAGTTAAGACTTAGTAATTTTATTGTAGACTAGACTTAGACAAGTTTTGCCGGATTTATTTTAACTTCTATTATTCTTGGACTTCACAATGCATATTTTTACAGTAGGTCTATTTCTTATGATGGTAGCAGTCTAGCAGGTGGTTTTTGGAAAGGTGATTCTTATCATATATAAGATAATATTATACACTAATCTTTTTATAATAATAATTATTTTAATTTGTACGATGTACTAAATAAATTTTTATTTTATTTAATTAAAATATACAATAAATATTTTTTTATTGTATAATTATATTATAATTAAAATAGTTATAATTTATAATGATAAATATTTTTATCATATAAGCTATATTTTAGACTTATAATAAATAATTTATATTGTGATATAATTTTATTTTTAATTAATGGTATTTTTAAAATATTAATTTTTGTTTATAAATAAAAAAAAAAGATAAATCCAAAGAGATAAAGGATTAAAAAACTTTTTAAAAAATATCCTCGTTAAAAAATTATCAACACTTTTATTAAAGAATCTCGTCTAATGTAGCTATTTTAATTTTTATATATAGTATATAGGAGATTGGTTATTATTTTAAAAGTTATATGTATTATAAATTTTCATTATAATGAATAATATTAAGTAATTATATTAATCATACATAAATTAAACTCTTTTAAATATTCTAAATATAGTTATCATTTAAGTATTATAACATTCTCTTATAATGAGTTTAGGTTATGTTACACTATAGTCAATTGACATAAATTGTTACCACTTATATTTCTTAATCAAATTCCTTATGTTTCAAATTCTAGCATTATTAGATATAGAATAAATTATATTTAAAAAATATTTATTTTATATATATTTACAGTTTTTATACTTATTAATCATTATATTTTGAATGATAAAGATTTCTCATTCGAATTCGTGATTAAATATATTTAAAGAAAAATATATATTTTGTATATGTTTATGGTTTTTAATACTTATTAATTATTATCTTCAATGATAAATATTTATCACTCATGATTACTTTTGAAACAAATATATAAAAGTAGCCACAGATATACTATTCGACTGCGGATTATGGCTTGGGGAGGGGGTAACAATAGTTCAATAGTGTTTGTGGCATTTTAGGGTTTGGTGTCCTAAATTCGTTTTTAGATATTAGATAATTTTGCACCTTAGAACTTCGAAAATTATCAGTTAAGAAAATAAAATATAAAGCGCATTAGTCAATAACATCTAATTACTAATAGCCATTAATTAGCAATATGCATGGCTAATAATATTTATACGTGGCATGACATGAGCTAATATTATAATGATATATTTTTTTATCATATAAACATAATACACATGATATCTTAAAATTAATAATTAAGAATTAATCTTTACTAGTGAAATGTAATTTCTGTTAACTAAATATTTATTTTAACAGATTAATTTATTACTTTATAGTAATATGAAAAATAATTGTAGTATGTATGCACAGACTCTTTCATTCGAACTGTTGTTGTAATTCATAATATTAGTAAATTAAATGCAAAATGACGTTGAAAAATAAATTAAATGGACAGTCCATTGAAACATTTAATTTACTCGTTATTGTTCAAGCCGAGACTTCGGTTAATAATTACTCCGCAGACTAATTAACAAAATGATAAATGTTTTTCTTTTAGAAAGAAAAAGTATTGAAGAATTTGATTGCTTAAATATTAAAATCACAGTTTGGCAACCATAATAATGAAAATAAAGTGCCATTAAAATTTATTTATAACTTTAATAGATTTTGTAGAGATTAATTTATGGCATACTATTCTTTAACTCCTAATCTTGCATCAAGCACCAAACATTCATTAAAAAAAATATTACATGTTGTAATATATAAAAAAATGTCATTATTTATATATATATATATAGAGGTATAAACTTGTTTGAAATATAGATATACATATTCAACAAATATATATATTGTGTGTCATTATATAATTTATATTTATATTTTTTTTAATAATTTTATTAGCATATATTATATATAATATAGATAAAAATAGTTTTTAATAATAATTATTGTGTCATTCGTGTCACTCTATATGACAAATTTTTTTATAATAACATAATAATAATAATAATAATAATAATAATAATAATAATAATAATAATAATAATAGTTTTCCGTATAAAATTTAAAATTATCAGTCTCCAGTGTGTTGTTTACTATACTTTGAACTCACATCATGCTTTTATTATGACTATTTGGAAAAAAATAATTGATACAAAATTATTTTAATTTAAATAATAATTGTAAATTTGAGTATTTAATATATAATTATATTAAATATTTAGATAAAATATACTACCATCCATAGTAATATTATATACCAGATACATAAGATTGCTTCCAAAAAAAATATATGTGGACTTTTATTTTAAAACCAAATAAATAAAACTTACCACCATTTTATTTCACGAATTATATTGAGAACTGATCGTTGTTTAGAAATTTAACAAAAAATAAAAATGTGTATGCATAAGGATCGTTTCAAATGATCATTTTTCCTCCTGTTTTGGAGAGATTAAAGGAGGCAACAAATGACCAAAAAGAAAACAAAAAAAGTGAAAGGGATATTTTCTATGTATTTAGTCTCTAAATATATGTGAATTTTAGTTTGAGTTAGCAAAATATTTTTTTCTTTCATAATTTTTATCTTTATAAAATTTGAAAATTCATTTTTTAATTCTTAACATTTATTTTAAGACAAATATTAACAATTTATTTTGTGGATAAAAATTGATCAGAGTCACATATAGGGATGACAAAAATACTCGCACTCGCGGGTATCTGCAAGTAAAATTCGCTACGAATAATAAATGGATAGACTAATTGAGTACTCGCAGATAATGGAGACGAATAATTTTTTACCCGTTTATAAACGGGACGGGGGTGGGTGGGTATGATGATATTCATATTTGCGGGTATCCGTTTAATAATATTTCTTAAATATCCTAATTATCCTTGTATCACATAGCCTTAAAATTACACTCTCTCATCTTATTTTCTTACAAAAGTGAGGTTAATGAAATTACTAACATGTGTTAAACATGTTATTTATTTTAAGTTATTTACTTTTGTTTGAAATTATGAGATTGAATTATTATAACTTTGTGATGAGACTTTAAATTACTTGTGAGATTGATGTATTTTAAGTTATTGATTATCTTGCATTTTCAACAAAATTAACGTTAAATACAAATTAACTGAATTTTTATTTTTAATATTTTAATGATATTAAATATAAACTTAAAATTATTTATAATATAAATTTTTTAATTTCTTAAAAAATTTATAAATATCCATAAATATCCATGAATATCCGTGAGTATTTAAGAAATTCATAAATACTTGCTTAATGGATATCCACGCAGATATGAAATGAGTATGAGACCAATTTTCATCTAATGAGACAGAAACGAATTTCCTATTACCCGGCCGTTCGCATGAAACTCATTCTCATCCCTAGTCATATAGCATGACACCATTACAAAGTCACTTGAAATGATACATGACCTACCAGTTAAATACATATACAGTTAACTGGTGTCAATAAATTAATTTTTTTAAAAACCAAAAATAAAAATTTGATCGAAACATATTTAACCTAATCACAGCGTCTTATTACTTTTGTTATATTATGTTATGTAAAGTCTTTATAATTTTAGATTTGATTTTTGTCATTATTAAAATAATATTTTGTTAATAATTTTTTTTTTAATTTTACAATAATAAATTAATTTTTAATTATAAATTTTAAAATAAAAAAAAATTATATATCGAAGAGGTAGGCTTGTTATGATTTAGTGGCAGTATACGACTGGGCTCGGTTTGACGGCGCACAGGAAGTTGGTTCCTTGAAACCCGCTATCGCTTTATTTTGATTGGAAAGAGTTTAATTAGGCACATCATGCATAATAAAATAAATATATTTCATTAATTAAATACCCATCTTCATCAAATGCAAAATCTATTTTCTCTTCCACGCTTCAGCCAATATTTACCGCCTCCGCTAATCTAAATTAATCTATGCAGTATGCACTTATATCATTCTTAGTGTGCAACTGCAATTAGTCTTCTTCTTTCTTTCTTCTTTATATTCATAAAGAAGAGTTGATTTATTTTAAGAATAAATTTAATTTGACAGATTTATTTTATTAAATAATTTATATTCTATAATAAATTTCAATGAGTCAAAAAATTTGAATATATAAATCAAGTTTACACTTTTTTTAAAATTAATTTTTTTTAATATTTTATTTTATTAATTTAAATTGACAGATGATAATAAAAATATTTTATAAATTAATTTAAATTTATATAATATAATATTATATAATTTTAAAATTTTTATAAATTTAATTTATATATTAAAAAATTTTAATTTAATAGTGGAATTGTTAAAATTTAATATACAATATTAATTTATTTTTAAAATAACTGAATTCTCCATCTTCTTTTAAATGCATGTTCTACTATTAACTGAAATTACACACAAACTCACATATATTTATTTAATTTGTAATAAAAGTATGTCAACGTCATTTTAAAAGGTGGTGATTTAATAAAACCACACTACGTACCCACTGTTTCTTCTGAATTTTTTTTTTTTTTTTATATAAATACTACAAAGTTAAAATTTAATTTTATATGTATATACTATCATGTCAGTAAGGATACACTATAATTTTTTTATGATTTTAAATTGTTATTTTAATATGGAATATGTTATACGGGTTATACTCTTATGCACAATTTTCAATTAGAATAATTAATTTGACATATATTTTGTCCGTTATATTTTATATTTATATATAATTACTTATTGATCAATAAAATGACACACGCTATTCTTTTTCCATAACTTTGTTATATATTTAAGTTTTATTACATTAATTTTATTTCTGTATATCATTCAAAACTTCTTGTATAAATAAATAAAAAAAATATTATCGTTCACCGTTGAAAATTGGAGTCCATCACTACTGATACGGCATAGTTGATCTACAAAAGGAAATTGAATTTTAAATTGAGGTCTAGCTCTTATTGTCAACAGAGCAGCTAGGAATAATGATATCTCTCTTTCTAAAAGGATCAAATTTCAATGGCCCTGAGTAATATTGGATATTGAAAATGAGGTCTAAAGTATTAATATTAAATGTTAATTTTGTTAACAAGTGTTTAAAAAAGTAGTAAAATGGAGAATAATTAAAAGTTAGATTGATGGGTGATATAGAGTAACTTGATCTGATTATCATATATTAAACAATAAATGAGACATATTGTTATTTACGGCAACTTTTAATCAATAGAAGTCGTGTTCTACAATCTTGAAAGAATCGTACCTTTAGGGCATCGTTCTTTATTCATCTTAGATACAATAAACTAACCAACCTCACCCATAGTGGATCTCGTATAGCTATACCTCATTGAAGTTGTCAAATGAACCGAACTAATCAACACGAACAGTTTAATTTGAAGCCAATTAAGTTAATTTTAAACAATTATTTGACTTTGATTTAATATATATATATATACATTGAGGATGTATGTCAATGAAATATATAAATTAATCATGAGTATGACATTGAAACTAAGTTCCACGCTCGTAAAAACATAAAAGAAAGACCATTTGGGTTTGTTAATTATACCTCAATGTGAATATCAGATGAGACACGCAAAGATGATGGACAAATTGGAATAACATTTCTGCTCTGGTATCGCTACTGGCCAAACATGTGACATGGCTATGAACATGAAAGAGGCTGCACATCAAGTGCCATGTCAAACTTTCATTACTCATCATAAAGAGGTTATACATCAAATGTGATCAAAATAAAACTTTACTTTTTAGCACTCATCATTTCATATATATGAATATAATAAACACTTATTTGGTCCTTAAATTTGAAAGACGATGTATTATGATAATCTTTAAAATTGAGAAATTGTCAAACAAGTATTTAAAATGTTAAGTAATTATGTCCTTAAATTTATTTATTTATTATCATTAATTATATATATATATATATATACTATATATATATATTATCATTCTAATCATTTTTTTATCATTTGAAACTAATTATATCATTGTGAATTTATACTCTTCGGGATGTATTTTACAATTTCTTAGTTTAAAGGACTAACATGACAACTCCTTTTAAATTCAGGAACTCCATAATTAACATCTTAATTCAATAGTTAAAATCCTTAAGTTCATCAAAGACTTAAGTTGTCAAAATAGCGAAATAATGCTTATAATATCCAACATCCCACACATACGGCCATGGGCATACAGAGCAAGTGTTGCTCTTTGTGGTTCTCATGCTTAATGCATGCAACATAATTCTTGCTTAGCATCAAAATTATTGGGCACTCATGAATGGTTAGGAAACTTAGCATGATATAATGTCCATGTTTAACACAAAAGTGCATAACTTTTCTTTAAGTAAAATGACGCCTAGCATGACCAAACTAGCTTAGCCTCCAACTATGGGACATCTCTATGGAACTAGAACTTAGCATAAGAATGCTAATGTTAAGCGTCCAAGAGCATTAACAATTTGTATCTTTTTCGTTTAGCGAGATGTTTGTCTCTCTTAGTAATAGAGCATATTTGGTACATCTTTTTGTGTATTATATTCGACTTATTTGACCTTTGATAGTGTTTTATATTGAAAAATTGGTTGTAATTTGTTTTAGTGGTTTCATTGGTGTTAATTTGAAGTTCTAGTTAATTTTCATAGTTTTCTCCATTTTAACACTTTGTCTTGTGTAGCCCATATCTTGAAATTCCGAACTCAAAATTGGTATTTCTTGGTGTCTTTAAAAAGCTAAGATAGAGATCTACAAAAGTGTCTGAGTTAAAGCTAATTTGGATGTTTTCAAGCCCAAAAATGCATTTGACTTTTTTATCTCTATGTTTGAGAGAAAATATTATCAATAAGAGCTAAACATAGGAGAAATTTAGTCTTATAATTAACCTCATTTAGGCCTACTAGCATAGGTGTCTATAAATAAGTGTTTGTAGCTTGTATTGTACACTTTTTGCTCATTTTTCAAATTTGACACTTGCTTCCCTTGGAAGTTTCTCTTAGTTCTCTCTTTTTCACAATTTTCTTTCCAATTGTTCTATTGATTTTGTTGTAGCATCTTAATGGAGATGTTTGGCTAATTTGTTTATCAATTCAAAGTTTCATGATTTGTGGTAAAATTTGACACAAATTTGCTTTGACATGGATCATTAAATCAACAGATCCAAAACTACATGGGAGCATATCACATGCTTCAAAAACAAGAGAAATTTGGCTTGATTTGGAGGAGTGTTTTACACAAACCAATACACCTTGAATTCATCATGGCAAATCATATGCCTAATGTAGAAACAACTAGATATCATTGTGACATAGTTTTATACAAAATTGAAAAGTCTACTTGATAAGTTGGATGAGTTTAGCCCTTACTAGAATGTAGTTGTAGTGCCTTGAAGAAATTAACAAAAAGAGAAGAGGATTGTCGTGTTCATTTGCTCCCTGTGCAACTTTGATAGTGAGCAATATGCACATGTTGTTGGCTCTTCATTTATTCCTCGACAACTTTGACAATAAAGAAGAGTTGTCCACATGAAAGCTCAAGTAAATTGAATGTATGATCTGGTGGACGATCTTTGCATCTCAACAAAACACTTTGTATTAGCTCTATGTTGAGTGATACACTGTTGTATCCTCACCTATATATACGAGTTAAATACTTTATACTTTCTATTCTTATGTTGTATAAAGAGCCTAAGTAGGATTGACAAGAAATAATAATTTGTGGTTAGCTCAAGTTGCAACTAACAACTGATGAAGCCTAAAATTTTTACAGAATACTTAGTTGTACTATAATCAAATACTTAAAGTGTTAGGATGAGATTTACGCCCAAAAGAAAGAAAATTAAATGGCATAAATATTTCATAGGATAGTCTTAGAATATTAGAGTATCATTGTATTTAATTTTAATGTTATTTTATATTTCCTAAAATAGGATGATGACACATGTATGGTCATCTTTAATAGTTTTTAGGTAATAAATATGTATTCCCTTTAGCCTACGAGGCATCGATGAAAAATATGAATTTTACAAACATCTTCTTTATAACTTTCTTATAATCTTTTAATGGTATATTCTAGAAATAGTGATAGTATAACTTCTAGTTTCTATCAAATGGTGCTTTCATTGGCTTAGTCCCCTCCCACATCAACTTTTATCACCATGGAAGACCATCTATGAGTGATTGCCAACAAATAGGATATTGAAGTCCCTATTCAAGCTCTTTCTTAGAAATTTAACAACTTACAAACCAGTTGGGAAAACCAACCATCTTTACAAAATGTCCATTTCGAGTCCATGACCTCCATGATGGAAGGTTTGAGGTATCAACTTAGTAAATTTGCAACACCTCCTATCTTCACAAATTTCTCTAAGTTGTTTCTTGTTCTCAAACTTTTTCCGAACACGAGATTACACTTCCAGTTTCTACCACTGTTTCAATACCACAGCAACTTTGTCCTCAATGTCCCTAATGAAGATTATTAAATACTTTCGATATGTAAATACTTCGTACTAATACCATAATTATAAAATAAAAATAAAAATAAAAATATAATATCTTAAAAAATTAAAAACACTTGATTTAACCATTGGTAATTATTGGTTAGCTATTTAATTAAATATTAAAAATGATTAAATATATTTTGTCTCTAAATATTTGCTTTTAGTATGTGAACTATTTTTTTTTATAAATATAAATTACTCTCTAAATTTTTATCGATTTTCACTTTTAGTATTTTAACTTTTTTTTCCTATTAACATTTTAGTGTTAACATCAAAATTTGTTTTTCATAAAAAAAAAAAACTTTTAGGGATTAAAACCAAATAAATTTAAAACTAAAAATAAAATTTAACAAAAGTTCACTACAAGAAAATTGTCATATAGTGACACACACTCTATAGTGACACTATACATATCACTAAAAATTACTTTTACTTATACAAAAACTACAATATATGTTGGTATATTATTAAAAAGTGTGAGTATAGGCTATAATGACACACAAAATAAGTTGTTAAATATCATTCAAAATCAACACTAAAATTGTGTGTAACTATATGTCAAATAGACATATACCTACATATATTGTACCTATAATGACACTTTTTGCATGTCGCTATATGTAACATTCCTTGTAGTGGTTCAAGAACTAAACATATTTAATCCAGGAAAAAAAAATATAACAGTAACTTGTATTGGATTTGAAATCAGTACATGTTTCTTCACCTTAAACCATATTATTTTCATATTAATAATTAAATAATAATTATTTATTTTCATATTAATAATTAAAGACTAATTTATTTAATAATGTGTAAAATACAATAATCTCTTTCGATAAAGCTTTTACTTCATTCATGCACACGATTAAAAATTAAATCCGTATTATTATATTTAAAAGACATAATTATTTATTAATGTAATCGTTTTTATTGGTTAATTCTTTCCCTTTTTTGTCTAGGTACTTTATATATGTAAGCTAATCACAAATTATCATATAATTATTATATTATATAATAAATTTGTTTATTTATTTAATAATTAATAAAAAAATCATATTAATAATAACTTTGTGCCAGCTAATCATAAATTATCATATATATAATTATTATATATATATATATATATATGTGATAAATTTGTTGATTTATTTAATAATTAATAAAAATTTATATTAACAATAAGTTTTGATTGGTTAAAAGTGTAATAATAATGTTTTTTTTTTCGAATTCCTTGCCATGAAACACAGATTATTTCGAGTTTGGACAGTGTAAAAGAATGTTCTAATGGATTTGAAATCAGCATAAAATATATCTATTTTTGTGATATCTGGGGAATGAAGATAATTGGTTTTGTGTCGTTTGAAAGTTTCAACTGACCAAGCCCAGCCAAAACAAGGTCAAAGGATTGGGTCGAGTGAAGAAAATATATAGGTGCGGTCTGGGATAGAAGTTGACCATTAATTAACTCTTTGCTAGCGAAGACCGGAACGGACCATGACCAACGACACGGCCACAGCTTACTTACTCTTTCTGACTAAGTTCAGCGCAGCTTTGCCCTTTCATTCTTTCACCCCTTTCCTCATTTACTTGCCTTCTTTCATGTTCACGCGGTACTACTACCAGTACCATTAAGAAACTCTAATTCTCTTGTTGCTACTTAGTTCCCACACTCACTACGTACTTGGTAGGGTTCTTCAATTGGGACCGGAAAATTGTTTTCATACGTGTAACTGCAAGACTGCAATAACAAAAAAGCGAACAAAAAAGTGTAAATTACATAGACCTCCCGTGGATTATTGATAGGGATCTTAAAATGGCATGCTGACTCGTTAAAAATGGGACGGATTAAGTAATTTTTGCTTCGTTCCTTTTGACCTATTACTTCATTGGATCAAATGACAGATTGTGATGAGTTTATGCTTTTTTTAAGAAAAAATTATTATTTTTATACGATGATTCTTCTTATTAATGAATTTTATCTTAGTGAAAGATTTGTCTTAGTTATTTAAAAAACTTTATATTATTGACCAAGGACATCTAAGATTGTCTTTTAACCTAACACTTATGTTACCTTGAGCCTAATTTTAAACATTATTTCCTTTACCTCAAGGATAGAAGAGCACAAGATGACAAGTTTGGAACCAAGTTTGGGAGAAACATTGTTACAAATGAGGGAATTTTCAAAGAGTTAATCACTTATATACTGTCAGTGTAAAAAATTTTTACATTGACAACTAATCATATCTTTTAATAGTGTCATGTTAATTACTTATTTAATAAAATAATAATAAAATAAAATAATTTAAAAGATATGATTGGTTACTAGTGTAAAATTTTTTACACTGATAGTGTATAGATGATTAACTCATTTTCAAATATGGAAAGAGAGTTAGTCATGACCAGTCATGTGAAAGTAAAGTACATTATAAAAAAAAAACATATTAATTAGTGGTTGCTAAAAGTAGCAAAAAATTTTTTGTAAAGTTTTGTAGGTGCTTTAAGGAGATATTGGATAGATCAAGTGTAAATCACCCTAATTGGTTGAGAGGATTTGTTAAGATTGCTCAACTTTGCTCTTCTATTCTAGGTGTTTACATTCAAGAAAAACCAACATTCACCGAGAACTTTACTTTCATTGGATCTTTCCTTGCTTTACCCTGTACTCCCCATACCAAATATCCTTCTCAAAATTCTTTCTTTGTTAGACAAAAAATATGCCTTTGACTTGCCTTTCTGATGGAGAAGGTGAGGAGGAGTGATAGTTGACTTCTCCTTAGCTACTCCTTAAACTCGGATCTTCTTCAAAGGAGATTGAACACGAAATGATGAACCAAAGAAGGAGGAAGTATCAGGATGGAAAAGGCTTAAGCCTTGGATGGAAGCATCCAAGCTTAAGGTGCAAGGGAAAGCTCACTTCAAAGAGGAGGAAAACCTAGTAGGGTTCCTAAGGTGAAGCTTTCTCTCATGGTGACTCTTGAACGAAATTTGGTTGAATAAGCTCTCAAATTTCATTATTCTCAAAAGTGAATACAATGTGTGAGGAGGGAACCATTTAAGCAACCGAAATTAGGAAGCATTTGGTGCCAATGTGAAAGCTTCACATGTGGCGCCAAGATTTGAATTCAAAATTTGAAATTTTGAATTCAAAGATCTTAACCCACATGTGTAAGTCTGAATCCCATGGGTACTAAATGCATTTAGGTCTGATTTAGTGTGCATTTAGGGTTGAATTTGAGTCACACATGTTCAGCCAAGGTGGCTCCATCCATGTGACTCAAAATGCAACTTAAATACATGCTAAATTAAACCTAATTTTTCCTATTTCAATTAAACAAGTAATCCTCCTTAAATCCTAAACTAATGACCTAAATACAATGGTCAAGGAAATACAATGAATAGGAAAAATTACAAGAAAGAAAATGAGCCCAATATTGGGTACCAAAAGTCCAAAGGCCCATGAAGCCCAAAACTAGGCCCAATAAGCCTAAAGCCTAAAAATGATATTCTAAATGGTCCAAAATACAAGACCAAAATATAGTAAACCTATGCTAACATGTTATATACAAGACATAAGGAAAAATAGCTAAACAAGATATGGCCCATGCAAAACTCTAATCGGGCTTTCCAAGCCCATCGGGCCCATCGGGCCTTGACTGGCCCAAACCTCCATGTCTAGCCAACTCCTCTGGGATCCTTCAATATGTCACCTCTTGCCTTCCTAGGCATGATTCCATCATCCCCTCCCTCTTGAAAAGGATTTGTCCTCAAATCACGAGGATCCATGGGAGAAAAATCATCACCTACATGCACAACAAACCATGTATAAGAGGTGACATGTTCATGAAAAGAAAATGGAATGTGGATCCTAAGAGGAGTCCTTCTATCTAGCCTAAGAAAGAAAAATAAACTATCAAAATTAGACTCCCTAAAAGTAGAAATTGGATCCTCTTCTAAGTATAACCTAGAATGAAATCCTAAAAATGTAATGACACTATGGCTAAGACAATGAAAAGAGTGCTTCTTAAAAATTACAACATCTTGCCTAAAGTACCCTAAATGGTAACCTAGGCTTTTCCTAGAATATAAAGAAAATACCACTAGAAAACGCCCTAAACAATTTTGGATTTGATTGTTTACTAGATACTCACAATCATATAAGCTATATTTGTCTTGTAGGGAAAGAAACGTATTAAGTTCAAAAGAGTAAGAACTTCCCATAAGATCAAACATAGAATATAGATTATTACAAGTTGTATCTACTAAACAATGTAAACCAAAAATTGGGTGCTTTATTAGAACAACTAAGGTAGAAGGAGTCCTAAAGAGGGGGAGGCTTTCTTCCTTGGGCACCTCCAAGGAAGTAGCACAAGAAGTGGAACTAAATGTAGTCCACTCCTTCTTCACTATATCTTGAAGTTGAGATTCATTTTTCTTTAAAATATTTTGTTCTATAATCTCTACTTCATGACTAATGGTAGCATAAGGGTAAGAGTTAAGGTCTTGATGTATGAAGAGAGTATTTTGCAAATGGTTTATAGAACAACTCTCTTCACTCACAAGTCCTTTAGAGGAGATATTTTCCTCCTTACTCTTCCCTAAGAGAAATGCCTTTTTTCTTTCTTTTGCTCTTGTTTTTCTCAATTTTTCTTTTGCTAAAAGTTTTTCTTGCTTTTGTTTAAGAATTTGAATTTCTTCCTCTAAAATTGCAAGTCGTGCTTTTCTTTTCAAGTTTTTCTTTTTCTCTTGTTAACACTTCTTGCTTTGTCCAAAGTGTTAGTGATTTAAGCTCTTGAGTAGGATGTGAAAAACTTTTTGGGGAGCTTAAGTCCCTACCACTTGAGGAATGTTTTCTCATAATTAAACAAAAAAAGAGTTTTCCAAAATAAGTTTTCAAAAATTCCTAAAGAAAAAATTGGCTAAAGATTACTAGTTAAACGTGGTTCTAAACAATACTAAGCCTTTGGAACTTAGAAATTATTTCCCTTAAACGTCCACAAGCAAGCATATAGAAAACTTGACAATTAAAAACATTGAATTTAAAAGCTTAAAAACAAGAGAAAATGTTAAGCAAACTAGTTAAGTTTCAAGAATTTTTAAAATGCAATGCAAAAAGAAAATATTTTTGGTCTTTTCTAGGAATAAGACTAGCACTTGGAAGTCAGTGTACAAGTTGCACTATCAAGGGAGGTGAGCTACTAAGAGCCACTTAATAACCAAGCTTTTTCAAGTGGAAATCACTAAACTTCCTTATGGTAATCTCAATTCCACAAAACTTTTCACAAATGTTTAATGATTTATGATTTTCACAAGTGTTTTTGAATGATAACTAAACGTGAACAATTAATCTCTACACAATGCTAGTCGAAATAAGGTAGCAAAGTAAACAAATTAAAGAACCAACAACTCAAAGGAAGCAAGATTAAGCAACTAGTCGTTTTTCCCTAAGTGGAAGCTTGAAACATATGAAATTTCCAAGCCACTTCCACTAGTACTACACGAGAATGAGCTACCAAGGGTTAGATATACCTGACCAGCTTCTTAATACTCCCTCCAAGCTTTACAAATTGATTTAAAATACAAGAGAAATTTCAAAAATTTAAACTACACTAGAAAACAATTTGTGGCGGCTTTAGTGACCAATTAGTGACGGATTTGTTATCCAATTTTTCTAACACTTGTTCAAGTGTTTTAATCCGCCACTAACCCTTGACTTAGGTTGCTCCTGGACCTGCACAATGAACACAACAAAATAGTTAAAGAAGGCTGCTCACAAGGTGAAAGGAAGGTTCACTCAAGTGAAGGAAGTTTAGGAAAAGTTTGGTCACTAAATTAGGTCAAATTTGGTAGTCTTAGTGTCCAAAACTTTTCCTACTCTTTGTTGAGTCAAAGCTTGATCCTTAAGCAAGGATTTAAGGCCACTTCCATCACAGGAATTTTAAGGAAAGAAAACAAGACAAGCAACAAAAGCACAATTTGAAAAGCTTATACCAAAATGAAGAGTAATATGTGTATATGATAAGACTCAAAGAGGTTCAACAAATAAATCTGAAAAATAAGACTCCAAATAAAGCTAGCACTCAGTTAGGAATGTTCCTAGATAGGTACTAGAGTAGATTAACAACACACAAAAAATTTGAAAGCAATTGGATAAGTACAAACCAAATAGTAGTCAAAACAAACTAAGGAATCAAATGGATTTTTGTCAATGTACACCTCTCGGCTTTTTCTATTTAAAATTGCTTTATCTATTTTTTTTTATTCTTTCTTTTTCTATATTCAAATTAAGAGTCCAGAGAAGGTATTTGCCTTTTGTTTCAAATTTTTTTATGATTCCAAGCTATAGAAACCGAGACTACAAGTTAACCAAAAATTCAAGTGAAAATGATGAAACTAGTGCACTAGTTTTTAGGTTTTGTGTTGGATTCTTTTTGAACTCTTTTCTTTTGAACTTTTGAACCTTAGGCTCTATATTTTCCTCTGTTTTCCAGCCTCTATTACTTTCTTTTTTTAAAAAAAATTTGAATCCAAAAAATTAGTGCACTAGAAGTAGGATAACACTTGAGATTTTAAGTAACACAATATTTTTAAGAATTTTCAATGGAAAGTGAATTGAAAACTTAAGTACACAATGGAAACCTAACTCTAAAGAAATTTGCTAGAACTAATAGCAAATTATGAAAACAATAAGGTAAAATAAAAAGCACATATAGGTAGGCACAAAAGAAAGCAAACCGAAAACAACAATGATGAACAATGCACTCAAAATAAATTAGGTCAACATGCTATTCAAGGAATTCTTAAACATATAAAGGACTAAACACAAACTCTAAGACAAAACATGGATTCAAAACCAAAATCTAATGCAATGCATGAAGTTCAATCACGGACACATACAAGAATGGAGAGACTCAAAGAAAACAAAATATAAGCACAAGCAAAAAGGTCCTAAACAATTTGATTGTGGAAGAAATTAAGAACAATCAAACAATGGATCTAAGGAACAAATTTACTTCAAAGAAACAATTAGATCCGAATAGAAACTCAAAGAAGACACACAAGAGAGCACAAACAACAAAACAAAACGGACAAAACACTAGAGAACTTATCTCCTTGAAGAACCTTGCTCTTGATACCAAAAATGATGGAGAAGGTGAGGAGGAGTGATAGTTGACTTCTCCTTAGCTACTCCTTAAACTCGGATCTTCTTCAAAGGAGATTGAACACGAAATGATGAACCAAAGAAGGAGGAAGTATCACGGATGGAAAAGGATTAAGCCTTGGATGGAAGCATCCAAGCTTAAGGTGCAAGGGAAAGCTCACTTCAAAGAAGAGGAAAACCTAGTAGGGTTCCTAAGGTGAAGCTTTCTCTCATGGTGACTCTTGAACGAAATTTGGCTGAATAAGCTCTCAAATTTCATTATTCTCAAAAGTGAATACAATGTGTGAGGAGGGAACCATTTAAGCAACCGAAATTAGGAAGCATTTGGTGCCAATGTGAAAGCTTCACATGTGGCGCCAAGATTTGAATTCAAAATTTGAAATTTTGAATTCAAATCTTAACCCACATGTGTAAGTCCGAATCCCATGGGTACTAAATGCATTTAGGTCTGATTTAGTGTGCATTTAGGGTTGAATTTGAGTCACACATGTTCAGCCAAGGTGGCTCCATCCATGTGACTCAAAATGCAACTTAAATGCATGCTAAGTTAAACCTAATTTTTCCTATTTCAATTAAACAAGTAATCCTCCTTAAATCCTAAACTAATGACCTAAATACAATGGTCAAGGAAATACAATGAATAGGAAAAATTACAAGAAAGAAAATGAGCCCAATATTGGGTACCAAAAGCCCAAAGGCCCATGAAGCCCAAAACTAGGCCCAATAAGCCTAAAGCCTAAAAATGATATTCTAAATGGTCCAAAATACAAGACCAAAATATAGTAAACCTATGCTAACATGTTATATACAAGACATAAGGAAAAATAGCTAAACAAGATATGGCCCATGCAAAACTCTAATTGGGCTTTCCAAGCCCATCAGGCCCATCGGGCCTTGACTGGCCCAAACCTCCATGTCTAGCCAACTCCTCTGGGCTCCTTCAATATGTCACCTCTTGCCTTCCTAGGCATGATTCCATCATCTAGGATTTTGTAAAGTTTTGTAGGTGCTTTAAGGAGATATTGGATAGATCAAGTGTAAATCACCCTAATTGGTTGAGAGGATTTGTTAAGATTGCTCAACTTTGCTCTTCTATTCTAGGTGTTTACATTCAAGAAAAACCAACATTCACCGAGAACTTTACTTTCATTGGATCTTTCCTTGCTTCACCCTGTACTCCCCATACCAAATATCCTTCTCAAAATTCTTTCTTTGTTAGACAAAAAATATGCCTTTGACTTGCCTTTCTATGACTTGTTTCTTATTGTATTTGTGCTCTATCTCATATTATGTCTATTAAATCAAGCTCGACTTAGAAGGAGGGGTTATCATCATCATTGTGCATAATCCTTCTAGGAAAGGCTTCCCTCACTTCCACGAGTAACATCGCATCAACAACATAGGCCAAATGAAAGGAAGTCTCTTGAGTAGTTGAATAGGGAGTGCATTTGTGTGCCTATAGGACTTTTGACAACTCTTTGACCTATTTACCCTTTGCTCTTCCAAATCTTTTCTTCAATTCTTTGAGAATAACTTTGTTGGCCAGCTTGGCGTGGTCATTCGTTTATGGATGCTCAATGGATGAACTCGGTGTTGTATGTGGAGATTCCTAAACAATTCATTAATTCCCCTAACCATGAATTACCTATCATTATCGGTCACTATTTTTTTTTTAGGATTTCAATGTAGCAAATGATTTTCTTCCAAATGAACTATTACACGTTATTTGCGATGATTCGAGCAATGAGTTTTGCCTCAATCCATTTGGTGAAGTAGTTGGATGCTACTAACAAAAATTTGCACTAACCCTTTATAGGGGGAAAGGGTCCTAAGATTTTTATACCCCATATGGAAAACGGCTATGGATGTACCATGTTATGGAGATATTCAGGTGTTATGTGTATAAGGTTCCCATGTTGCTGGCAAGGGATACACTTCTTGATGTACTCAGTTGAGTCCTATTGGATTGTTGCCCAATAGTATCCATCCTAAAGTATTCAAGTCGCCATGGATCTTTCCCTTAGTGTGCATCTCGTATACTCCTTGGTGCAACTCGTCCATCATATATTTAGCTTGTTCTTTAGTTAGATGTTTGGGGAGTGGTGTTCAAAAGCCTCTCTTATACAAATGGCCTTGGTTGATAAAAAAATTTAGCCACTCCAAGTTAAAGCTTTTTGGCCATGGTCATGTCATCTAGGATGATGTCATTCTTCAAGTAATTCATAATGGGGTCATCCAACTTTACTATTCTTCTATTTATAAGCATTCTTTCACTAATATATTATTCTTCTATCTTTTGATGCCTCTGGTCAACACTTATAGTACTCAGTTGATATAATAAATGGAAACTTATCATTTTCTCTTTCTTGGGCGATTACGACACTAATAGACTCACCAGATGTAGATACAGGTATAGGAAGATTGGAAGTTCTCAGTCGAGCTTTGCTAATATACGTGGGTACAACAACATGACTTTCCAGTTGGAAATTAAGCAAGTTCACATTCTTGCTTCCATTCAAACTTCTCCTTTTTTTTAGTAGGGTGAACACCAATTTGACCTTCTCAACAAACTGACATGGTAGAAAACATGACAAAGTGGCCAACCTCCTCGTGCATCTTTGTACCTCTTTCAGTTTATTAGGGCTTTTCATGTCAACGATAGCTTGACACTTGTCCAATTTAGCCTCAATTCCCCTTGTGGTCAAATTGAAATTAAGAAACATTTTTCCTTCCACACTAAAAATGCATTGTTTTAGGGTTCAGATGCATATTATGTTTTCTAGTCTCGGTCAATACTTCAGCTAAATTTTCCACGTGGTCGACCATGCTATGTAATTTGACCACCATGTCATCCACATGCACTTCTAAATGTTTACTAATTTTCTTCTAAAATACCTTGTTCATTAACCATTGATATGTCACCTGATGTTTTTTCAATCAAAACGATATCACATGATAACAGTAGTTGGCCTCATCTATTATGAAGGCGACCTTTGCCTTGTCAAGAGGATACATAGGAATTTGGTTATGCCCGGAATAAGCGTCCAGGAATCTTAGTATCTGGTGCTCAGCTACCCTTTTTACAAGTCTATCAATACTTGGTAAAGGATAAGTATCTTTGATGTTTGACTCTGGGATCTATAATTTTTGGAAGGTTGACATGTAAAGTATATTGATTGAGCTACCTTGGTATACTAACATCTTCATGACTACAAAATTTGCCATTTCAATAGTAATTACCGTAGGGTTTTCTTGACCTATCCTTTTGAAATTTTCAGTAATGAAATGGGGTCATCTTGTGAGAGGGATAGCATGCAATGACATTTACTACTTTAACAATTTAGAGATGTCTTCTCCAACTTAAACTCGTAGATACCCGCCGCTGAATTCTCTGGCTATTAATTGTTGATGACCCCTCAAACTCGGGTAGTGGGTTGATCTTATCGACGAGGAGCCTATTCAAAACTTGTTCTTAGGCAATCTTTTCTTCCTCACTATCTATCTTGATGTTCATACTACTCACCCTAATGAAAGGATCTGGTATCAACTTTCTGAACAACCATACATGAGTATTAGCCTTTAGGCAACCACACATGAGTATTAGCTTTCGAGCAACTGCACATGAGTATTAGCCTTCGAACAATCGTTCATGAGTTTTATTGGTGCCAAATACATGTAAATCTATATATGTTTTGTAAGAGAATCATTAGAATGATGATGACAGTGTTGATGTTGAGGCTTATATAGGCTTTAATGTATTTATGAGTGAATCTATGATAAGATGTGACATCAGGGTTCG
Source organism: Cajanus cajan (assembly GCF_000230855.2). NCBI lineage: Eukaryota > Viridiplantae > Streptophyta > Magnoliopsida > Fabales > Fabaceae > Cajanus > Cajanus cajan. Next base: position 11,620,517 of record NC_138525.1, read on the forward strand.
TAGCTTAAGATTTATTATTTTGTTTACTTGGTTTATTTTATCTTGTTTAGGAACATTGTTAGTCATTGAATTTATGCATTGTTTTTTAATGATTACTATTGCCTAGTCATTATTTTGGAGATATTTATATTTTGAACTTGTTATGTTTTGAGTGAAATGTTAATCCTCTATCTTTAGAGTCATTTTATAAACTATTTTTATTTTAAATAAAATTTTATTCAAGCGATATTCTTTTGCTTCATTAGTATTTGTGAGTATGAGTATACAACGTAGAGAGTGTCACACAAGTTTATATTAATATATATATATATATATATATATATATATATATATATATATATATATATATATCAATCTGTTAGAAATCATGATTTATATGACATTTAAGGGTAATTATTATTGTACGAGTCAACAAACTTATCATTTAATCATGATGGATTGTAATTGAATGAAATTGTAAAATTGTTTTACATTATCAATGCATTACCATCAAATCTATAGTATGCATGTTTCACTTTAAGTAGCTTGTAGTGTTATTAATACTCCACTAAAATACAGGTTTAATACATCTTTTGTTCCCTGAACTTTTTGAAAATTTTTAATTTGGTTCTTAAGCTAAAAATAATAATAAAACAAAACAAAGCAAAACAAACATGCAATTAGGTCTCCCATCATTTTATATTTTTCTAATTCATTCTTTATGATTAAAAATTCATTTACAATTCATGAAATTTTATAAAAAAAAAAATTAAATATCCACATATTTGGAAAATCGTATTAAATTATTATTCTGAGTCATCATGTATAAAAGAAATATTTTATAAAATTTTATAAATTATAAACAAATTTATATCTTTAAAGACTAAATTACAAAAATATAAAAATAAAATAAAATAAAGGACCTAGTTATAATTTCTTTTAATCTAAGTAATTAAAATTTAAAAAAATTTAGAGATAGAAATGATAAATTAAACAAAAATATCTTATGCAAGGACTAGGTACAGAAGAACCAATCAGCTATGGTTATTGTAAAATTATAGTGAGTGACATCTAGTTGTGGTTGGGGAATCACTTGTCCCCTACCTTCCAAATCCATCACTTATCTTACCATTCATGACCAAGACAATCTCTATACAGATACTGGATTCATTTCATCCTCAAATCACTCACATCCTTTAAGACCGGTAAATTATTTTCTCTCTTCTGAATTTTTCTTTCTGTCTGCTTTCTTCATATAAATGTTTTCTTTGCTAGCTGTTTTCCTTTAATTATTTCCGGTTCACTTAATATGAAAATTGTCACTTGATAATAATTAAGAAATAGTAATGAAGAGTTTAATTATCAACGTAAAAAACTCTACATTATCAACAAATTAGAATTCATCATTATTATTAGTATTACTTTTTAAATAATTATTATAAGGTCAATACTAGTTTATAATTAAATAAAAGTATAAAATTATTTTACATTCATATTGCATTCTCTCGTTGAGTAAATTCATAAGTACAATTAGGTTGACCGTAAAATTTTCATTTTTTTCCAAAAAAAAAAAACAATCATGTAATTAATATTGCATCCGATCCATAATTTTTTTTTAATGTTTTAGACTTATTCTTTTATTCCAATTTTTTCGAAGTTTTACATATTTCAATATTAATTAATCTTCTTCACGGATATTCCTATTTAACAATTGTTATTCCTATTGCATAAATGTTCTTAAAATATTTCTTAAAGGGTATAAAAGAATCTTTAAAATAAAAAATTATGATGATGGGGGAATATGATTAATCTACTATTAAAAGAATAATTTCTCCAAAATGGTAAGATTTTGGTAATGGAGAAAAGTCATGCATCGGAGGAAAGGTATATATGCACCTATTGCCTCTCACTAGTTCACTTTCATGATAAGAAACAACTTAATCAAATACAAGATGATTTTGAGACCTCACCATGAAAAAATAATATAAAAGATTGGAGCTTAGTGTTATCTAGCACTTCATTATTTATATGTGTTTGTTGTTATTGCTTATTGGGTGCTGTTTGGTCCATCTCAGTACTTGGACTGTTATGCCAAGTTAGATGAACCATCATTATGATGGCTTGTGAATTTCACAGCTTCTGCTGTCATTTGCACCTAAAATGGTAGGGACGAAAATGGGATTGCCGAACTGCTGTCATGTTCTTCACAAAGTATATAGTAGCATATAGTACAAGTACTATATTTAATTAGTGTAAGAAAAAATCATTGGGATGGAAGAAAAACGAAGGAAATTAATGCAGCAAATAAAAGCATTATATATAGAAACATAAAAACCCAAGTTTAAATATTTTTTTTATTTTTATAAATATGGTTTCATCAGATTTTCGATTTTCAAATTTCTCTTAAAAAAATAATTTTAGTTACTATTAAGCAGTGACATGATGACAATGCAACTAATCCTGTCATTTTACAATAGTCTTTGACATGATATAAATATTTATATGTCACGTCACCACTTAATAAGATATACAGATTACTTTACAAATTTCAATTAAAAAATACAAAAAAACCAAAATCAATAAACAATGTTAGAAAAACTAAAATTATGACTATATTATAAAGATTAAAAATATATTTTACTTTTTGATAATCAACAACATATGGGGCTCCCCATCCTTTTGCATCACCCTCGTCTGTAAATTAAACCTATCTAAAATCTAAACCACACAAAAACGAATAAATAAAGGTAACCTAAATTCTTCCCTGAATAAAATATAGTTATAAAAAGATCAGCCATGGAAATTTCTTTACTCGTGTTTCTACACGATATTTAAAGTATAATAACCACAATTTTTTTTTACTTCATACAATTGTGTTATGACTATATATATTTTTAGTTCAAAAAAATATGTTGTTTTTCGTTCTCTATTAATTTTGCTCATTTTGAATCTTTACATCTAAGAAAATCAATGCATACTTTTAATCTCTCACTAGCAACAGAAAAAACACATAAATTTTATAATTTTAAAAACAATAAATAAAATTTAATATTAGAGACTAATGTTAGAAAAATATATTGTACATTTTATAAAACTTGAAACACACCTAAACCAATTATGAGTTGTTATTCCTTCTGCCTTGTTGATTACACAGAGAGACAATGGGACCTTAGAGGACCACCATGCATGCTTAGTACATTTAGGTATACCTCATTCACCATAAGAATGTTCTGCAACACATGATAATATTGATCTCTCGTAGTCCAACTAGGTATCTTACCCCATATAGCAGCATGTGCACATGACCCAGAACACACTATAACAGCCAACGCAGTCATTTTCGCAATCGATATCCTTTCACACTATATGTTGCATACTACAGCAACTATACGTTCTGCTCAATCGTGTACCGAAACACTTTATGAGCCATCATAGATATATCTGGTAAGCAACTTAGTGCGCAACTTGCTCAGATGTTTTTTACACACTTTCTTCACCTCCTACTTCAATTCCACTATATAAATTACTGCAAGTAAAACGCAACATATTACCACATGCCACATTTCATTTAAGCCTTTATACATCTCTCTGGTTAATGCTTCAAATTTGTTTCTTGTAACAATTCTCAGTAAATCTATACTTCAAATGTAAAAATAGTAAATACCATTGAGCGCATGATCAACTAGTACAAATTTAGTTCTGATATACAATTGAGTTGGAGGGAGTTTTGTTGTTTATAATGACTCTATCTAACTCGAGCAGAACTGTTTCATGTGAAAGATATATGTAGTATGTTAAAATTAAAAAGTAATAAAACAGTAAATGGTGGAAACTGAAAAGTAGTGTTTGATGGAGAAGAATAAAGGAATAGTCTACATCTTTATGAGTATTACTTTATATGAACAAAAGGGAATTTCGGTATCCAAGACCAAGATACAACACACAAATAATAGAGGACATAAAGAGTAACTTTGAGGAACTATTGCTGTAATGTTTAAAAGAGATTGAAGAACAGTAGCAGAACACAGACCTCATCATGTCAAGCAATGCATTAACTCTTTTTATCTTGTTTCTTAACATCTCCTTGTTTCCAGCCACCTCTGCTCTGAACCAAGAAGGTCTCTCTCTACTTTCATGGCTCTCAACATTCAATTCCTCAGATTCTGCTACTGTTTTCTCTTCATGGGATCCAACCCACCAAAGTCCATGCAGATGGGATTACATAAAATGTTCCAAAGAAGGGTTTGTTTCAGAGATCATATTAGCATCCATTGATCTTCACACCAGCTTCCCCACACAGCTACTTTCTTTTGGCCGCCTTACAACTCTAGTCATCTCAAATGCAAATCTCAGCGGTGAGATTCCTAATTCAGTGGGAAACTTGTCATCACTGGTTACTTTGGACCTCAGTTTCAATACTTTATCAGGAACTATTCCTTCTGAGATAGGAAAGTTATACAAACTGCAGTGGTTGTATCTGAACTCAAATTCCTTACAAGGTGAAATTCCTTCTCAAATTGGAAACTGCTCAAATCTGAGGCAGCTTGAACTGTTTGATAACCAGCTATCTGGCTTGATTCCTGGAGAAATAGGCCAATTGAGGGATCTTGAAACGCTTCGTGCCGGTGGCAACGCAGGTATTCATGGTGAAATTCCATTGCAGATATCAAACTGCAAGGCTCTAGTTTATCTAGGCCTTGCAGATACTGGGATATCAGGGGAGATTCCACCAAGTATAGGAGAACTTACAAGTCTCAAGACACTTCAAATCTACACTGCACACCTCACAGGTCATATTCCACCAGAGATTCAAAACTGTTCAGCCTTGGAGGAATTGTTTCTGTATGAAAACCAGCTTTCTGGAAATATTCCTGATGAATTATGTTCCATGAAAAGCCTCAGAAAGGTGCTTCTGTGGCAGAATAATTTCACTGGAGCAATTCCAGAAAGTCTGGGAAACTGCACAAGCCTGAGAGTTATAGATTTTTCTATGAACTCTTTGGTTGGCGAACTTCCTGTGACTCTAAGTAGTTTAACATTATTGGAGGAGCTTCTTTTGTCTAATAATAACATTTCTGGAGAGATACCTTCCTATATTGGTAACTTCTCCAGTCTGAAGCAACTGGAATTGGATAATAACAGATTCTCTGGGGAGATTCCAAATGTCTTGGGACAACTGAAGGAACTCACCTTGTTCTATGCCTGGCAGAATCAACTCCATGGAATCATACCAACAGAACTCTCCAACTGTGAGAAACTTCAAGCACTTGATTTTTCACATAATTTCCTCACTGGGTCCATTCCAAGTTCACTATTTCATCTAGAGAATTTAACTCAGTTATTGTTGTTATCAAATAGACTTTCAGGTCAAATTCCTCCAGATATCGGCAGTTGCACCAGCTTGGTCAGACTAAGGTTGGGATCAAACAACTTCACTGGTCAAATTCCACCAGAAATAGGCTTTTTGAGAAGTTTGAGTTTTCTTGAATTGTCAGATAATTTACTCAGTGGAGATATACCCTTTGAGATAGGTAACTGTGCTAAGCTAGAGATGCTTGACTTGCACAAGAATGAGTTGCAAGGAGCAATTCCTTCCTCATTAGAATTCTTAGTTGGTCTTAATGTCTTGGATCTTTCTTCAAACAAAATAACTGGCAGAATTGCTGAAAATTTAGGCAAGCTAGCATCTCTAAATAAGTTGATACTTAGTGGAAACCATATCACTGGTTTGATCCCTCAGTCACTTGGCTTTTGTAAGGCTTTGCAGTTGCTTGACATAAGCAACAATAGGATCACTGGCTCCATTCCTGATGAGATTGGTCACTTGCAAGAATTAGATATCCTCTTGAACTTTAGTTGGAATTCTTTAACAGGCCCCATCCCAGAGACCTTCTCAAATCTCTCAAAACTTTCAAACTTGGACCTCTCTCACAACAAGCTCACAGGGAGTCTCAGAGTACTTGGTATTCTTGACAATCTTGTGTCTCTTAATGTTTCCTACAACAGTTTTTCTGGTTCTCTTCCTGATACAAAGTTCTTCAGGGACCTCCCTCCTGCTGCATTTGCTGGCAACCCTGACCTATGTATTACCAAGTGTCAAGAAAGTGGACATCACCAAGGCATCAAGTCAATAAGAAACATTATCATATACACTTTCCTTGGTGTTATTTTCACTTCAGGGTTTGTTACTTTTGGAGTAATCTTAGCTCTCAGAATTCAAGGGGGCACTAACTTTGACAGTGAAATGCAATGGGCTTTCACTCCATTTCAAAAGCTCAACTTCTCCATCAATGACATTCTCCCTAAGTTATCAGATTCCAACATTGTGGGAAAGGGTTGCTCAGGAGTCGTTTACCGTGTGGAGACTCCAATGAACCAGGTTGTTGCAGTGAAGAAGCTGTGGCCACCAAAGCATGATGAGCCACCAGAGAGAGACCTTTTCGCTGCAGAAGTTCATACCCTTGGATCAATAAGGCATAAAAATATAGTGAGACTTTTAGGATGCTACAACAATGGAAGAACTAGATTGCTCTTGTTTGATTACATAACCAATGGGAGTTTATCTGGATTGATCCATGAAAATAGTTTGTTCCTGGACTGGGATGCAAGATATAAAATCATTCTTGGAGCAGCTCATGGTTTAGAATATCTTCACCATGATTGTATCCCTCCAATTATCCATAGAGACATTAAGGCTAATAACATCTTGGTAGGTCCACAATTTGAAGCTTTTCTCGCAGATTTTGGCCTTGCAAAACTTGTTGGTTCCTCAGATTATTCCGGAGCCTCTGCTATAGTTGCAGGTTCTTATGGATACATAGCTCCTGGTGAGTACAAATATCTTGATGTTCACACAGCTATTTCATTTTGGTAGTGTCCATTTAGCAACACATTTTAACCTTACATAAAAAAGTTATGTCAAAATAGACATATTTCAAAAATCAATCTGTTCAGACTTAACTGTCAGTCTTTCTATTCCTTAATCTTTCTTCTATTAGTTTAATGAAATCACATTTAAAATATACTACTTCAGCATCTTATATTCTCTGTCCATTTGTATCATTATCCTACTTCATCGAGAAAATATTATTGTGTACTATAAAGTAATACACTCAACTGTATTGGTTTATTATAAAGTTACTTTTATAGATAAATGTTAGCAACACAATTTGTGACACACACTTTTAAACACACTTTCTCTAGTTAGCTGAAATTTATTGAAATCATACAAAATTTAGCAAGCTTCAAACCCTCTTTAATGACTCTCTCTCTCCTGATTTGAAGTTTTAAATAAATTCTAACTAATGAGAGTGGGTGTATTAGAGAGTGTATAACACACTTGAACAGAAAAATGCTAGCAACACACGCTCTTATAGAAAATATTCAATTCAAGCGTCACATGTTTGCATTGGCTGGGTGTATTACTCTGAAATTACATAAGATTTTTTCTCCTAATGACTAATCATGCATTATCTGACTAATTGCAGAATATGGATACAGTTTAAGGATCACAGAGAAGAGTGATGTTTACAGCTTTGGTGTAGTGCTGATTGAGGTCATAACAGGGATGGAGCCAATAGATCACAGGATTCCAGAAGGCTCTCACATTGTCCCTTGGGTTATCAGGGAAATCAGAGAGAAGAAAAGAGAATTTGCATCAATTCTGGAAAAGAAACTAGCACTGCAGTGTGGAACACAAATCCCTGAGATGCTTCAAGTGCTAGGGGTGGCTCTCCTCTGTGTGAATCCATCCCCAGAAGAAAGGCCTACAATGAAAGATGTGACAGCAATGCTCAAGGAGATCAGACATGAAAATGTGGATTTTGGTTTTGAGAAGTCAAATCTTCTGCATAAAGGAGTTGTCACCAATCCAAAAGCTGCAGTTCACTGTCCAAGCTTCTCCAGATCTTGTAAACCTCTAACTGAATCACCATCTTCTTCAGTGTCACCAAATTAATTACTAGATTAGTTTCATTTCATTTCTATCTTTCCTCTCTTAATTGTGCAGATGAATATTTATCTCTGATGGCAATTCCATATTGTAATTCATTTCAAGTTAAAACCACACACATAGGTTAACAATAATGTCCTAGAATTGCTGTCAATGTAAAGTGCCACTTTTGTTTCATCATGATTCCAATGAAAACAAGACAGAAAATAAATTCAAACTAGGATTACTTGTTAATGGCTGTTCCAATTTGATAGATTCACCTTGTAAAACCAGAAGTTCTAGTCCCAGATATATAATATCAATCACTTCACATCCATCCAATGTATCCGCTATATTTATTTCATATCCCCCTTTTCTCTTTTTGTATGATTTTTTTATCATACCTGCTATTGTAGCATTATATACATTATTATTACTCTTGCTCGTGAAGACATGTATGTGTGAGTTTTGGTGCCCAATAGTAGTATTAGAACTGATAGTTCGACTAGGTGACCTTAGGTATTGAGCAATAGGAGGCGATGGATAATTCAAGTATGAGAGATCTTTTATGTCAAAAGTCTTTTTAACCGAATAATTCCATGAAAGTTTAAGTTTAAAGTGGACAATTTCATACCAATATGAAGAGAAGTGTATGAGTGTATGTTTCTCCCATGTCCAACATATATATATATATATATATATATATATATATATATATATATATATATATATATATATATATATAGATCCAAGCATGAGATCTTTTGTGTCAAAAGTCTTCTTAACAAAATAAATTTATGAGGGTTTAAACTCAAAGTGAACAATATTATATCAATATGGAGAGGAGTGTGTATCTCCCTTGTCTAACATATATATATATATATATATAGAGAAGAGAAATCAAATGACTTCAAGAATATCTCTTAGTAAAGTTATTCCACTTAATAATTTATGGTATATGTTGAATTTTAGTGATCAAATTGTTAAATTAAGATTTCTTAATGTATAGATCAAGTATACAAATTTTTTTGAAAAATTGAAAATTATGTGATATTTTGTTATATAGATTCAAATTAACGTTTAAAGTATTTTTATAATTATTTGCCAATTTGAATTAACAAAATAAAATATTAAATAATTTTTAAAATTTTTAAAAATTTGTATTAAAAACTTTTAATTTAATGGTATATATATATATATTCCTGTCATGAATTTTTCAGTAGACTAATCTCGCCTGAGATATATTCTTTGGGGATAGCCATCATCAAATTGAATACAGATTGTTATTCATTTATCAAAATCCGATACAATTGAAGTAAAACATGCTTTTAGGACTCACTTTCACCAACCTATAAACCATGGCAAATGAAGTGAACAAAGATTTCTTGGATACTAATTACTTGATAGACAAGGGATAGGAGAAAAGGCAAGTGACAGTGTCTTCTTTCCCGGCATAAAGCCTAGAGAACGCGAATCATTGAGAATAGAAACATATGGACCACCATCGTTTGACAAACGTGCGCAACAATTATTTTTGTTATGATAAACTGATGAAGATCTCTCTATCCTAGGCCCACAGATAGTTTAATGGATATATTGTCTTAATTTTATATTAGTGATCATGAACTTTATTCTCTAATTTGAATTCTTTTAAAATTACAATCAAAACAAATTAGTGTTCCATTAGAAGTATTAATTATATTAAAAAAAATTAATTTATTAAATATATGCAATATATGTTTATAGAGTACATTGCAAAATAGTGATTGAATTTGTTATCATTAGATGTTGAAACTTCTTAATAATTAATTACATTATATAATTTTCAGCAATCGAAAATAATCTACCCTTAAGTTATTATTATTTTAATCTTAATGTCAATGTGTATCACTAGCTGGGGTGGTGGTTTCACTTTCATGCGATGTAGGTAATGGTGTGAAGTAGAGATGACAAATAAACTCATATCCATGAGTAATATCTAAAATCATCTCGACTTTGACAGAGAATACCTAATTTGATCAGGTACAAGTACGGGTAAAATTTGAAATATTAAATCGAGGACGAGTATATACTTACCTGCCTTGTCCGTATTCTCATCCCCGGTTTAATACTCGTCTCTGATTTAATTATGAAACATTTGTGTTTGTTTAATTATTAAGAAGTATCTTAATTAAAATATGATATAGACAAACAATTCAATTACTATTGTAATATAATAGAAAGATAAGTTAAAAATATTGTATATTTTTTATGCAAAAAAAAGAAATTTTTTATAAATACAGATACGAGTATGGATATACTCAATACCTGACGAGAGAATGTGACGAAAATTACATATCCATCAGATATCGAGAACGAAAAAAGTATTATGAAACTTGTATGCATCTTAGCCCATTATCATGCCTAGTGTGGAGTAGTGAGTGAATGATGAAAAGAACAATTATTTTTGACATGACATGTAGTATGAGGCCAATGTTGTGTTATACCTTAAGTAACTTCCTAAGAATTGAATAATGTATTAAATATAAATAAATAAAACAAGAAATTGATAACAAATCAGAGTGGCGCAGCGGAAGCGTGGTGGGCCCATAACCCACAGGTCCCTGGATCGAAACCAGGCTCTGATAAAAAGAGAGGCTTCTGCTGATAATATTCTTTTTTTGGCTATTTTAATTTAATTTTTTTTGTTGTCCCATCTTTCCCTGCATTCTCTACAAGCTGTGATGGGCCAAGTTAAAGCCCAATCCAAATAAAACTTGACTATTCTAATCCAAATTAACAGTGTAAAAAATTTACAAGGTCAATAAATTAAAAATTCATTTTAGAGATGACTTTTAAAATAATTATGCTAAAAGTCAATAAAATTATTATACGTGATAACTTTTTATTGATAAACGATGTATTTTTTTTTTTTATGTTAATAACGCATGTGTTATGTATTCTTCTTTCTGTATATATATATATAAAAAAAGTAAGTATTAAATTAATATTCAATAATGAATAGTCCGGGAAAAAAAAAGTGAACTATGCGATGTATTAAAAAAAATTGAACTATATACACAAACTTTACTAATCTAAAGCAGTATTAAAATTGAATATTTTTGACCAAAGAGATCGAATACAATAAGTTACCGAGCAATATCTAATTAAAATTGTTAAATGCATTTTTTCGGCAAAATATTGCATGAATAATGATTTTATAAGACACAGTTGATATAATTTTTTTTTTAGAAAAAACTCGGATAATGATTTGATTATAATTTAAATATATTAATGATATTATATTTAGCGTTACTAATGAATTTTTGTAAAATCTTTTTAAAGTCAATGTAATAAAATTTGAGATGAGTATAATAGGAGAAATCAAGTTCTTATTAGAACTACAAATCAAACAAATAGACAAAATAATCTTCATTCATAAAAAACAAAATACACCAATGAGTTGTGAAACAAATTTAAAATAAATGATTACAAGTCTATGATAGGAATGATACAGTAGGTAAATCAGTAAATACACATATGCATCCATTTATTGTTCTATCAAATGATGAGATGAAGTAGGTAAATCGGTAGATCAAACTATCATTGAGGTATGATAGGAATCTTGCTCTACCTAATAGCTAGCCAACCTAGTTTAATACATAGTGTATGCCTTTGTGTTTCTTTTTGGTTTGATTTCCAAATAATCTCATTTTTATGTACATAATCAAAAGAATCTTTTAATATCTTACTAGAATTATTAACCCCTATTTATTCTATAAGAAATGTCAAGATTTAAAGTTGGCAAAGATCTATGATGTAGACTATATTAGGGTAAAGTGGAGAGAGAAAAAAAACTAAAATGGAGGATATAATTTTCAAAATTCATATCTCATGTCAAGGTCAAACATGAAGCAAAATTTAATAGGTCTCTTAATTATAAAAGTTGAATGCATATCAATAACTAGTTGTTGTTTGCAACTATTACGGGGCATCCTTGGCCATTTGCTAAAGAAATGAAAATAGTTGGTCAAACATATGGTCTATTTCTAAGTCCATCTTGTAACCAAATATATCAAAATTGGTGTCAATGACTCTTAAACTTTGGACCTTAGGGCAAGTTCCTCAATTGGTAAAGATGCAACTAGGATCAACTATAACAAGTGTTCGCAGGTTTGTTGAACCACTGGTGCATTGCTTGTAATGATTTATTAGGTCTCTATAATTTACAACTTAGTTACTTGCAATGAAAACATATAAATACAACTACTTAGGATTAACATGCAAATAGTTCCTAAATATACATGCAATAATATATGTATAGGAATAAAAACCAACTAAAAACATAATTGTTCCCCTCATGGAACTACATCATATCTTGTACAAAATATATATCTATAGTAATCCAAAAAATGCAATGTAAACCTGGGTTGCCAATCAAGCAACACTACAACATATCTACAAAATTAGCACCAACATTGCCATTCAACATGGCTCTCAACTCAACCTCCTCCTCTTCCTCCTCCACCTTATCCTTGTCTTGCTCCAATATAAATATAATCATCACACTCCAACCATAAGGTAACATGCAAGGATAGACTAATATTTCAAAAGAAATCAACATCTCAAGTATAGAAGTAAAATGCAACTATACTACCAACATAAATAACTCAATTACACCACATAATCAATTCTAAAAATACAGCATTATCATTCGATATGAGCAACACCCCAACATGGCAACTCATCCATATAACAACATAGCATATGCATCACACAATTCAACAACTCAACCACATAAGCACAACAAATTAACTATAAGTATCATCACACATTTAACTAAGAGATCTCCTACAACTTAAGTAAGCAATCTAAGTGGCTTGATCCTATCGAACAACCGACAACACAATGTTTTCATTCCAAATAGATCAACAACCAACTTTTTGAATAAAAATCCATATTTTCATTCCAACTAGATCAATAGCCAACTTTTGGGTAAAAGTCCACAACAACACGATATTTTCATTTCAACTATTCAATAGCCAATTTTTAGATAAAAACCACAACAACGTGATCTTTTCATTCCAACAACCAATTTTTGGATAAAAAAAATACAACATGGTTTCTTAGATTTCGCCACTTAAATTATGAAAGTCTAGTATTATTATTCTTCATCATCCAACATCATGCATTCACAACACCATTCAACACAAATTGCTACATTCACATCATAACACAATTCACCACGTAACATAATTAACTCAATATGTTATTTCTTCTTTACAACATAACTTCTTTAAAACAAAACATGAATAACATTCACATCACAATATGCATGTGTACATTTAACTTTCAACTCCCAACTTTATCATGTGATAAGTAGCTAGCATCATAATATCACCACATATATAAACCATACACATTTCATATGCATTACAACATTTCAATAGAAATAACACAAAAGATCAACTTGTGAAACAAGGGTCTCATTAAGAGAGCCCCACCTCAAGAAATTTGACTATTTTATAATAACAACCTTCATGAAATCAACATATAAGGAATTGCACTAATCCTATTGTAGACCCCTAAAATTGTCCGGGTAGGAAATAAAGCTTGAAGACTCTTGAAGACCAAAGGAAAGTCAGCCGGAAGGACTCCTGGAAGACCCTGGAAGACCCTAGGATGACAATCTGTAGGTTTAGAGGTCTTAGAGTAGCAAAAAATAAGAAAGTGGGAGGTTTGGAGCTCAATACGGCCTCCTTGGAGTTCAGTACGGCCGTACTGCACATTTTAAACTACAATACGGCCGCACTGAACTCAATACGGCCGTATTGAAGTTTCTGAACTTCAATACGGCTGCATTGAATTCAATACGGCTGCACTGAACTTCAATACGGCTGCACTGAACTTCAATACGGCCGTATTGAGGTTTTTTGAACTTCAATACGGCCGTATTGAATTCAATACGGCCGTATTGTAGTTCAAAACTTCAATACGGACCGTATTGACCCCCAGAAACCGTATTGAGCCTCATCCCTATAAATATGACGTCAATGGGACGTCATTCGACACTTTTGGACTGAGTTTTAACCCTCTTCTTGAGTATTCTGGGTTTTTTTGAGCAGTGCTCTGCCTAGAAATCACTCGGAGAGTTGATCCGACGAAGTTCTTGAGTCACGAGCCATTTGCTTGAGTCTCGAACCTAGTCGAAGGGAAATCCTCCGGATTTCCATAGTTAAAATTTTATAGGAGCGAGCGAGCGGTCTTGTAGAGGGAGGGAACGCCAAAACGCTTCCCAATTTCTGTCAAGATATATAAGAAAGCACGCTTCAAAGGTTTATTTCTTTAAAGTCCCTTCTTTTACCGCTTTCTGTGTGTACATATTTAAACTGTCATCATGTAGATAGTTAATTTATAATTGCTTAGAATAAATAGGGGTAATTTAGTAATTTTGCGCTATTATTTAATAAATAATCTGTCATAGGGAACCCGAAAGGGGCGCTGTGGGGTGCTAACACCTTCCCCACGCGTAACCGACTCCCTTACCCGACTCTGGTTGTAATGGCCGAAGTCGATTTTTGAATCGATTGCCTTAAACCTCTTTTTCCAATGTTTTGAGTAAAACATTGGTGGCGACTCCATGAACCCTTCCTTTTTATGAAAACCACTAATCCATGGAGGGTCCCGCTTGGGATTAACATGGATTGGTGAGCCTTTTAATAAAATTGCTCGTTTGACGAGGTCTCAGTTTGAGAATAAGTCATTCTAGCAATCCATATTTTTAAACAAATAAAAGAGTCCAACCATCCCTCGCGAATGCCGAAAGCCCGTTTCGGGCCGGTGGCGACAGATGGCGACTCCACTGGGGAAGCCTCGAGAGTCAGTCCCATTTAGTGATGGATTATTTTTAAAATAATAGTTTAAAATTACTTCATTACCCCTTACTTGTATGATAACATGTTTATCTATTTGGCTTTAATAATTGTTGTATTTTTAAATTCTCGCAATTGTTTGAAATACAAACTGAACACGAACCTTTGCACACAACAGTTCCCTCTATACCCGGGGGCATGAGTGGTAAGCCATAGGGAGTGGATGTTAGTACGGCCGGTTGTCGAATGGGTCTATAGGTGCCCGTAGACCGTTGTCGGAAAGCATCACTCAAGGTGACAACCATGAACTCAAGTCCGACAGTGCGTTGGAGCTTTCCATCGGCTTACGACGAGAGGAATTGGGTCCCTATAATGGGGGCACCTTGGGGGCCTCAGACCGGTGAGAACAGTTAGAACCACCTTGAATATGCACTTTTCTGCAGGATACCCCTACCTCGTGATTCGCTCGTGACTGTTCGTGGATGAGTGAATTGTTTGTGCATTGTTTATGTGACATTGTTTGAGCATACATTGCATTTCTTTAAACATACAACATTCCTTTTTAAAATAAGAATAAATAGGAATAAGAATCTTCCTTTACATGGTGTTAACATCTACCTTCATCACATTCATATAGGTAGATTCCCTTTTCACCCAAAAAATATACAAAAAACAAAATACCCAAAAAAAAAAAGAAAAAAAAGGGTTATTTATCCAAACCAAGCAATATCATGCATCATCTTAGGGACATCCTAAAAACATGATAATGCTTAGTTGAATAAACACAATGCATGCATATTCATCGCCATCATCTCATATCATGCATTCTTATCAAAGATCATGGAGGGATCTAGGTTTGCATTTCATACATCCCTCCTAGTAATTTACTAATAACAGTAATAAAAAGAAAGGATTAAGCGATGCGTATGTTCAAAGAATGGATCGCACGCCGTTCGTTATTAAATGCAAGCCAACAACCGTGCCAAGCGAACACACGTCAACTCCGTTGTTGGTAATCAAGACGAACAAAGGGGAAGGTCCAACACCGTTAAGGATCACTACTCCAAGGCCTTTTCCCTACGAATCAAATAAGGCTGTGCCATGGATATACGACATCCATTCTTCTGCCGACAGCGATATTTCCAACATCGCTGGACTTGGGGGCATGACTAGGAGTGGCAGGATCTACACTCCCGAAGATCTCCATGATAAAGCCCCCAAGAATAAAGAAAAAGAAGAAAAGAAAACCAAGGAAAAAGAATCCGAGGAGGAGACAGACGAGCTATTAAAGTTTATCCGACAGAGCGAGTACTCCATCGTGGATCAACTTCATAGGACGCCCGCAAAGATTACCCTATTGTCGTTGATCCTAAGCTCCGAACCGCATCGACAAGCTCTGTTGAAAGTCTTGAACGAGGCATATGTGTCGCATACCATCTCCCAAGACAAGTTTGAGGGGATTGTTAGTCACATCACGGCTAATGATCACCTCACTTTCACCGATGAAGAGATCCCCGCCGAGGGACCAAATCACAACAAGCCCTTGCACATCTCTGTAAAGTGCAAGGAGTATCACATCGTAAAAGTCTTGGTGGATAATGGATCTTCCTTGAATGTGATGCCTAAAAGAACTCTTGATCAAGTGGCAATCAAGGGAGTCCAAATGCGCCCGAGCAACATGATCGTTCGAGCCTTCGATGGTTCTAAAAGAGAAGTGGTGGGAGAGATCAATCTTCCAATCCAAATTGGACCCACTATCTTTAATGTCGAATTCCAAGTGATGGACATTACTCCCGCATACAGCTGTCTCCTCGGCCGACCTTGGATTCATGATGCGAAAGCTGTTCCTTCTACGCTCCACCAGAAAGTCAAATTCATAGTGGGTGACAAGCTGGTGACTGTACAAGCTGAAGACGACATACTCATCAGCAAACCATCCACCATACCTTACGTGGATGCAGCGGAGGAAGCTTTAGAAACCGCCTTCCAAGCATTGGAAATCGCCAATGTCGAAACGTTTCCCCGAGAAATGAAGAAGGTAGCCTCCATGCTCACCAAGAATGGATACTTGCCGGGACAAGGACTTGGCAAGGACTCCCAAGGAATTCCGGAGCTACCCATCATCAAGGATAATCCGGGGAAACAAGGGTTAGGATACAACCCTGTTAAAGATCAAAGAACGAAGAGGAATCAAGATCCTTCTCGACGTTCTTTAAGCCAGATCTTTAGGAAGGCCGGTTCACAAGCATCAAGGCCGGTCGTCATCATCAAGTGCTCTCCTCCTTCCGATAGGGATGTGTAAACCTGATGACTATTAGAGATTACTCCTCGGGGACAGCCCGACCCCCGAGCCTCGATAGGGCACATGTTTCCACTATGATTATAATAAAATCATTCTTCATTATTTCTTATTGCTTCTTTTCTTGCTTACAATAAAATTCTAAACCGCAGTATTTAACCCTGTTTGAATAAACATAAATGAGGTTAAAATCGTCTTAATAAAAATAAACCCGCATCTTTTTTATGTGGAAGTGTGTGACAACTTGGAGCACCTTTCCTTGGCCTCAATAAGTGCCGTCATGGATAAAAAGAAATCCATTCAGGACAAAAATCCTAAAAAACAAAAAGCTCGGCAGGAAACCCAAAAAGGGGACTGCGCAAAAATAAGAGCAAAAGACCCGCTAGGAATCCCACAAAAGGGTGACCTAGGCAAAAATTAGGGTTACAAAATAATGAACAAAAACAAAAGCCCGCTAAAACCCCACAAATGGGTGTTTTAGGCAAAAGTTAGGGCAATCGAAAAATAGAATAAATCCATGATGGTACCACCAACTGAATTCAACAAAGGGGCTCAAGAAAAGCTATCCAAGTTGTCAAATCATAAATGTTAATAACCAAGACGTGCTTAACTTCATAAGTGTTTAATCAAACAAGCCTAAACACTTAAGCCTACCATTGGCCAAGCCATTCTTACAAAATCCATTTTTCAAAAATAAATAATCCCCTCTAAAACACAAACTTTCGAAAAAAATATCCTTTCCTTCTTTTCTCTCTTGTCCCAAACGATTTTTGAATAATCTAGTGGAAACATGGAGATATAGTAGTCAATAGGAGGGTTGACACATCTTCTAAAGGAAAGGAAAATCATTTGGTTGATGACACCAAATCTCAATATAACATGCATCATTCCTCGGTTACAGAAATCGGCAGCACACAGCCCGTCTAGAGGAATGGCAAAAATCCAAACAGAGAAACGCATCGGTTAATTCTTTTGAAAAGTGAATCAAATAGAATTAGGTGCATCATACTGCATACATGCATACAGATGATAGGTGTAATGGAAGATCACTTATTCTCTGTTTATTGAAAAAAACAAAAAATATAAACTTCAGAAAAACAATACGCCCGTATCATGTTCAGTATGCCCGTACCAAAATTAGGGTTATGAACAAATTTTCAATTCAATACGGGCATACTGAAATGAATAACGGCCGTATTGGCAATAACAGAAATCCTCCCTCACGTCAATGACAAAAATTCCTCCAAGAAGAAGAGGATAGGGGGAGCCATTCATTTTTTCTAAAAAAAAAAAAAAAAAAAAAAAAACAAATTAATAAAATAATTAAACTTGCATTTTGTGCATCACGCACATTAATTGCACATTCAAAGACCTCATCATGAGGCAGTCGCATAAAATAGAAAAAATAGAAAAATTGCTTGTGTATGACAGCGGCAAACAAAATGCAGAAATACAGAAAATCCAACAAATCATATAGAATAACTGAGCCTGGAGAGGCTTGCCGAAATAATACTCGTACAGAATAACTGAGCCTGGAGAGGCTTGCCGAAATAATACTCATATAGAATAACTGAGCCTGGAGAGGCTTGCCGAAATAATACTCTCAGAATAACTGAGCCTGGAGAGGCTTGCCAAAACAATACTCTCTCAGAATAATTGAGCCTGGAGAGGCTCGCCGAAATAATACTCTCTCAGAATAACTGAGCCTGGAGAGGCTCGCCGAAATAATACTCTCTCAGAATAACTGAGCCTGGAGAGGCTTGCCGAAATAATACTCCTACAAAATAATTGAGCCTGGAGAGGCTCGCCGAAATAATACTCTCTCAGAATAATTGAGCCTGGAGAGGCTCGCCGAAATAATACTCTCTCAGAATAATTGAGCCTGGAGAGGCTCGCCGAAATAATACTCAACAAATTGTACAGAATAATTGAGCCTGGAGAGGCTTGCCGAAATAATACTCCCACAGAATAACTGAGCCTGGAGAGGCTCGCCGAAATAATACTCCCCAGAGATATCTCAGCTTTCACCCTTGGACCAAATTCCCCAGTGAAAGCTATCAAACCAAGATCAGCAAAATTCCCCAAGGGAGGCTTGATCATCTAAACAGAATATCCAAGTCGAAAGGACTTAAACTTCTTTAGTGGAAGATAGCTTTCCAACTCAAAACAAAGAGTGAAGCTAAGCCTGAAGAGGCTTTCTAAATAATACTCTGGGATACATAAGATCCCCAAAATCCCCAGTCGCCTACTCAAGAGGCACCCTTACAAAAGGAGAAAAATAAAAAAATAAATATTCCCCAAGCGGAATTCGGCATCTAGCCAGACCATTAAACATCAAGATGATTCGCCTAACAGAAGAGGTCAATCAAAAATCAACATCCAGAATCCCCAGCGGATAACAGCCTACACAGAGGCAGCAAAAATCAGAAAATCAAAAAGAGTCACCCGAATAAGGATAACCGGGATACTCCACCACCGTCAAAAGGACGTCAGCCAATCATAAGGCATCGCTCACATTAGAAGAGCATCTTCGTGTCTACACCCCAAGGAAACAGAAATTCCTCAATGGGTACCAACTACGCAATGGAAAGTTGGGACACAAGAACCTATGAGTAACTGCACATCCCCTAGACGGATCCCTGCGTTATCCAGCCCTCAGTGGCACAAAAATCAAAAAAACAATCGTCGAAACAGCATCATGGACTATGAAGACAAAATCATCACCAAAACCCTGGAGAGGGAAAACTCACGCTACCCCGAGGTTGTCAAGAACACGGAGGTATGCAACTACCGCGAGGTTGTCAAGAACACGTTGGTATACCCTGGAGAGGGAAAACTCACGCTACCCCGAGGTTGTCAAGAACACGGAGGTATGCAACTACCACGAGGTTGTCAAGAACACGTTGGTATACCCTGGAGAGGGAAAACTCACGCTACCCCGAGGTTGTCAAGAACACGGAGGTATGCAACTACCGCGAGGTTGTCAAGAACACGTTGGTATACCCTGGAGAGGGAAAACTCACGCTACCCCGAGGTTGTCAAGAACACGGAGGTATGCAACTACCACGAGGTTGTCAAGAACACGTTGGTATACCCTGGAGAGGGAAAACTCACGCTACCCCGAGGTTGTCAAGAACACGGAGGTATGCAACTACCACGAGGTTGTCAAGAACACGTTGGTATACCCTGGAGAGGGAAAACTCACGCTACCCCGAGGTTGTCAAGAACACGGAGGTATGCAACTACCACGAGGTTGTCAAGAACACGTTGGTATACCCTGGAGAGGGAAAACTCACGCTACCCCGAGGTTGTCAAGAACACGGAGGTATGCAACTACCGCGAGGTTGTCAAGAACACGTTGGTATACCCTGGAGAGGGAAAACTCACGCTACCCCGAGGTTGTCAAGAACACGGAGGTATGCAACTACCACGAGGTTGTCAAGAACACGTTGGTATACCCTGGAGAGGGAAAACTCACGCTACCCCGAGGTTGTCAAGAACACGGAGGTATGCAACTACCACGAGGTTGTCAAGAACACGTTGGTATACCCTGGAGAGGGAAAACTCACGCTACCCCGAGGTTGTCAAGAACACGGAGGTATGCAACTACCACGAGGTTGTCAAGAACACGTTGGTATACCCTGGAGAGGGAGAACTCACGCTACCCCGAGGTTGTCAAGAACACGGAGGTATGCAACTACCACGAGGTTGCCAAGAACACGTTGGTATACCCTGGAGAGGGAAAACTCACGCTACCCCGAGGTTGTCAAGAACACGGAGGTATGCAACTACCACGAGGTTGTCAAGAACACGTTGGTATAGCCTGGAGAGGGAAAACTCACGCTACCCCGAGGTTGTCAAGAACACGGAGGTATGCATGAGCCTGGAGAGGCGACGACTAATACTCACCCTGGAGAGGGCAAACTCAACCTGGAGAGGCCACTCAACAATTTTCCCACCTGAAGACACTACAAGTCGGAAGGATGGCTTATTCCTCGGACAATTGGGTCAACTCCTTTACTTATCAAACGGTACACCAAAAGGCCGTTTGACTAAGTAAAGGGGGGGCAGCTGTAGACCCCTAAAATTGTCCGGGTAGGAAATAAAGCTTGAAGACTCTTGAAGACCAAAGGAAAGTCAGCCGGAAGGACTCCTGGAAGACCCTGGAAGACCCTAGGATGACAATCTGTAGGTTTAGAGGTCTTAGAGTAGCAAAAAATAAGAAAGTGGGAGGTTTGGAGCTCAATACGGCCTCCTTGGAGTTCAGTACGGCCGTACTGCACATTTTAAACTACAATACGGCCGCACTGAACTCAATACGGCCGTATTGAAGTTTCTGAACTTCAATACGGCTGCATTGAATTCAATACGGCTGCACTGAACTTCAATACGGCTGCACTGAACTTCAATACGGCCGTATTGAGGTTTTTTGAACTTCAATACGGCCGTATTGAATTCAATACGGCCGTATTGTAGTTCAAAACTTCAATACGGACCGTATTGACCCCCAGAAACCGTATTGAGCCTCATCCCTATAAATATGACGTCAATGGGACATCATTCGACACTTTTGGACTGAGTTTTAACCCTCTTCTTGAGTATTCTGGGTTTTTTTGAGCAGTGCTCTGCCTAGAAATCACTCGGAGAGTTGATCCGACGAAGTTCTTGAGTCACGAGCCATTTGCTTGAGTCTCGAACTTAGTCGAAGGGAAATCCTCCGGATTTCCATAGTTAAAATTTTATAGGAGGGAGCGAGCGGTCTTGTAGAGGGAGAGAACGCCAAAACGCTTCCCAATTTCTGTCAAGATATATAAGAAAGCACGCTTCAAAGGTTTATCTCTTTAAAGTCCCTTCTTTTACCGCTTTCTGTGTGTACATATTTAAACTGTCATCATGTAGATAGTTAATTTATAATTGCTTAGAATAAATAGGGGTAATTTAGTAATTTTGCGCTATTATTTAATAAATAATCTGTCATAGGGAACCCGAAAGGGGCGCTGTGGGGTGCTAACACCTTCCCCACGCGTAACCGACTCCCTTACCCGACTCTGGTTGTAATGGCCGAAGTCGATTTTTGAATCGATTGCCTTAAACCTCTTTTTCCAATGTTTTGAGTAAAACATTGGTGGCGACTCCATGAACCCTTCCTTTTTATGAAAACCACTAATCCATGGAGGGTCCCGCTTGGGATTAACATGGATTGGTGAGCCTTTTAATAAAATTGCTCGTTTGACGAGGTCTCAGTTTGAGAATAAGTCATTCTAGCAATCCATATTTTTAAACAAATAAAAGAGTCCAACCATCCCTCGCGAATGCCGAAAGCCCGTTTCGGGCCGGTGGCGACACCTATAAAGCTTAAATTTATCTTAAATGAAATATAAGAAGATTATATACAACTCTGATGAAAACCTCAAGTTCTAACTCCATCATATACTATATTGAAAATTATAAAAATTTCAACATTCTTTTACTAATGCTGACAACTTAATCTTTTCTCATTAAAACGGTCATAACTTGAGTTTTAAACCTTCTTTTTAGGTGATTTCAAAGTCATTAGAAAGTTAACATTCAAACCTACAACTTTCATGAAGATAGAAAAGCTAATTCAATTAAATACAGGGTCTCCTTAGACAATCATGTCCATAACAATTTCATCACGCCCATGATAGGCTCTATTTTGCTACTACAAATGTTTTTAAGTTCTTGGCAATAAAGATCACGGTCGTGACCATTGAGTCACTCCCATGACAGACTCTATTATAAAATTTACAACATTTACATCCTTAGGCAGTGTCAATCACAATTGTGACTATCAAGTCACACTCATGACGATTCCCAAACATGGGGTTACAAGCATATACCCCTCAACAACATTTTCAATGAGTTCCAAACCATCCCAAACTCATTTATAAACCCCAAAATCAACTCAAAAAAATCAAACTCGCATGCATCCCATCAAATTGATTCTAAACAACATATACAACATGAAAATCAGTTCAAATGCAACATGTATACACTCAACAATGAGAGATCAACAACTTTGGATTTTGGATCCACCTTCCCCGAAAACCCCAACTTCAAAACTTCAACAACCACCTCAAAACAACAAATCAAGCCACCAATGGGAAAATCAACAACAATTCAACATGCAACAAGTTCAAAGAATCAAACAAGAAGTTTTCTTTTACCTCGAATCTCTCAAAATGAAAAAGAGAAGGAAGAAAGACAAAGAACAAGACTTTCCAAACTCTTGCCATACGACAACTTCTATTTAAGATTTCCAACTCCTTAGCTTGAACCTCAGCTTCTATGACACAAACTGATGATTAAGGGAAAAAAAGAGATCTTTTGGTAGAATCGGATCGATGATAGGACTTCGTTGACTCCAACACACCTCTCTCTAACTTTTCTCTAAAATTCTAGAGTTATGAATTTATGAAGTTCATTTGTCAAAATTTGTCTTATATACCTTAACCGTTCGCGAACCAACTTTCATACACTTAAGTTATATATTATATAACTTAAGCTTAAAGTTATCTTAACTCTAATTCCACCTCTCACAAAACTAAAAATGATAGAACAATATTAAATATCATTCTTATTTACATATATGATAAATATACATAATTTAAAAAGATCACAGTGTTACATCAATACTTTCTATAAAATATATTAGATGTCGATTCTTGCTTAGACTTGTTTTTTTTTTTAGTAGATTTCGTTTTAGTTGCTATAAAATATATAATGAGTTACAATGAAGTTGTGAATCACCATTTGAAACAGGGGTTGTGAGAATTCATGGCGAAGGGAGCTTAACTATCTTCAGCATGGTTGGAAGGAAGAGTAATATGTAATTTTCTATTGTAATAATCTTCTACGAAAATCTATAACATTAACAATTTAAGGAGCACAAATGGAATATTTTGACAAGTCTCAAACATAACTTCAAAAGTGTAACCATTTATATGAGCTTCAAATAAAAAATTATTTGAGTATTTTTGGGCCAAAAGACAAAGGGCACTTAAAACAAAAAATGGAAGGTCATGATCAACAAAAGTGACCCCCAAAACTTAAAAAAAGGTTTTTGCTTTATGCAAACCTATTAAGCATGCCACTGGTGGGGTAATTTTCTTACATTTTTGGAGACCTTAGCCCTTTTTTGGAGGAAGAAATCGTCTACACTGACTTAGACCATCGTAAACCTAAACATAAGTTAATCAATAATAATAATAATAATGATTAATCAATGACTTACTACCTTATGTCTCTCAATATCAGCTCTCATCTTGCCACGAAATTAAAATGCTTACAAATTGACTATCTAATTATCAATCATTGCACCAACACTTGAATATGAATTCTCTACATCTTATTAATTGAAAATTTTCATGTATGTAAGAATCAAAACTTATAACCAAATTTTGCATAAGAATTTAGCACAATCAATATGTAATCATGTGGAATGTTTTTTTTCTCTTCATTTTATTGCAATAAGGTAATGTTGATCTCACATCGAATTTGGCACTTTTTTAAGAATCCTAAAAAATTATATAATAATGATGAAAGATTCATTATTTAATACTGGAAATCTTAATAATCTAAAACTTCTGCTGATTGATTATATCAACTTAAAAGAGAAAATTACTTTTTAAGTTTAAACTAATAGGAACGGGACACTTTATTCAAAATTACATTTTATTTGATTGGAAAGAACAATTTACATAAAATTGAACTTTATAGAAACAACTTACATAAAATTGACGTTAATATACAGAACTACAGTAATATGAACTGGCTAAGGAGAGTTGATCTGGAGACACAAACTTTGTGGGACATTGGGGTGAAATTAGGTGTGACCCACATGGGAAATGAGGAAGAAATCTTGTAGAGGATGAAGAGCATGGAAGAGAGGGATCAACAAGGTAATCTGCGACAATAGACAAGCGAAGGGGGTCATAGGGGATATCAATGAAAGTCATCTCATACAACTTTAGGGGCCTAGGGAAGCGAGTAAAGTGGAGGTACATAAGGAAGGTGGTCACTGATGAGCAGGCACAATTTATTTGTCTACAAGAGACAAAAATGGAGACAATAAACACATTAATGATACAAACTATATGGGGTGACTCGGAGGATGAGTATGTAGAAGCTCCAGCAGTGCAAGCTGTAGGTGGTATGGTGTGCTCATGGAGTAAGGAATGCTTCAGATTAGAAAGAGTGTTTAGAGGGGTGGGATATCTTGGGGTACAGGGTGTATGGAAGCAAGGGGATATAAGCATTGTGATTGTTAATGTATACTTGCCCTGTGACTTAACAGAGAAAAGGAATATGTGGAATGAAATCAAGGAAATAAGATCAGTGAGTAATATTAGCAGGTGGCTCGTGGCTGGGGACTTTAATGAAGTAAGAAGAGATATAGAGAGGCAAGGAATAAGGGGTGCAAGTAGAAGGAGTCAAAGTACTGAGTTTAATGAGTTTATAGCAGATATGGATCTAGAAGAAGTCAGGATAGTAGGACGGTCTTTTACCTGGTACAAGTTAAACGGAACAGCAAGAAGTAAGCTTGATCGGTTCTTAGTTTCACCGGAATGGGTGACACAATGGTCGAGGTCTACACAATACATCCTAGGAAGGAATGTGTCAGACCATTGCCCTATTATTCTTAAAGATGTAGCTCAAGATTGGGGACCTAGACCTTTTCGCACAGTTGATTGTTGGCTTGAAGATGAAGGCTTTAGAGAGTTGGTTCAAAAAGTATGGAAAACAAATACGGTGGGAGGTTGGGCTGCTTTCAAACTAAAAGAAAAATTGAAATTCTTGAAAAGGGAGATTAAGAGCTGGAAAGAGACAAATCTTAGCAACCTACAACTAAAAATACAACAGGTGGAGGAAAGGATAAATAGTTTGGACAAGAAAGAAGAGTCATGACCATTGTAGGAAACAAATGTTAATGAGAAGCAGGAACTACAACAAAGATTCTGGCAATTGGCTATTATGAATGAATCATTGCTAAAGCAAAATGCAAGGTCAAAATGGCTTATTGAAGGGGACCAAAACACTAGATACTACCATATGATGGTCAATTGGAGAAAGAGAAAGAACAGACTAGTGAGATTGCAGATTGGTAATAGATGGGTGGAGGACCCAGTACAAATAAAGGAGGAGGTGAGAAACTATTTTAGCAATAGGTTTGCTGAGGAGACTTGGACAAGACCAAAATTGGATGGGGTTAGTTTCAACAAGATCTCAACATTGCATGTTGACTTTTTGATAGCTAAGTTTCAAGAGGAGGAAATTAGAGCAGCTGTATGGGATTGTGAAGGAACTAAAAGCCCAGGTCTAGATGGCTTTAATTTTAATTTTATAAAGTCATTTTAGCCATTGTTGAAAGGTGACATTTGTCAGATGTTAGAAGAATTCCATGCTAATGGTAGAATACCAAAAGGGTGCAATTCATCCTTCATCACTCTGGTACCAAAGGTGGACCACCCAGCTAGTCTTGGTGACTATAGGCCGATATCGCTTGTTGGTTCTATGTATAAAATCTTGGCTAAGGTGGTGTCTAAAAGGCTCAAAGTTGTCCTACCAGAGGTGATAGATCAAGCACAAAGTGCTTTCATGTTAGGAAGAAATATGCTACAAAGCATTGTGGTTGCTAATGAGGTAATCGATGAGGCACGCAGAAGGAAAAATAATTGTCTCGTGTTCAAAGTGGATTATGAGAAAGCTTATGACTCTGTTAGTTGGGAATTCCTAATGTATATGATGGACAGAATGAGATTTGGTGATAAGTGGAAGGGTTGGATACTAGAGTGTCTAAAATCCGGAGTTCCAATCGCAAAGAGGTCTCCGACAAGGAGACCCACTTGTTCCATTTCTATTTGTCATTGTAGCGGAGGGGTTGACTAGTTTAATGAGAGAAGCAACTCAAAAAGGCATGTTCAAAGGTTACAAAGTCGGTAAAGAAAGGGTGGATGTTAGCCTCCTACAATTCGCAGATGACACAATCTTTTTTGGGGAAGCTACACTTAATAATGTGATCACTGTGAAAAGCATTCTTAGATGCTATGAACTTGTATTGGGACTCAAGGTAAATTTCTTTAAAAGTAGATGTGGAGCAATTGAAACTTCATCCACAAACATGGTCAGATTCGCTACTATCCTCAATTGCAAGATTTTGGATATCCCATTTACATATCTAGGACTTCATATTAGGGATAATCCAAGGAGGAAGGTTATGTGGAAGCATGTAATACACAAATTGCAGAAAAGACTGGCTAGGTGGAAAAATAAACTGTTATCTATGGCTGGTAGGGTCTGTCTCATTAACTCAGTCTTATCCTCACTGCCTATATTCTACTTTTCCTTCTACAAGATGCCAAGGAAAGTACAAAAAGAAGTGGAAAGTATTCAGCGTAAATTCTTGTGGGGGGAGGAGCAAGATCATAGGAAAGTTGCATGGGTGAGTTGGGATAAAATTTGCCGCAAAAAGAGTCAAGGTGGTTTGGGAATAAAATATTTATCCTTGTTCAATGATTCGTTGTTAGCAAAATGGAGGTGGCACATGTATCATGATAGGAGCAATTTGTGGGTCAATGTCCTAGAATCTAAATATGGAAGATGGGTAAAATTGATAGAAGGGGATAACAAAAAAGATTATTCAATGTGGTGGAGAGACTTGAGGAAAGTGTGTGGTGGAGATTGTAGGGAACAATGGTTTGATAAATGTATGAATTGGAAAGTGAAGAATGGGAAAAGGACAAGATTTTGGGAAGACAGGTGGATAGGTCAACAAATATTGGTTGAAGACTATCCTAGATTGTATATCAATTCAGGACAACAACAAGCAACTATCCACAATATGGGACAATGGCTAGAGGGAGGTTAGGAGTGGAGCTTTAGGTGGAGAAGAAGATGGTTGGGAAGGGACGAAATTCAGTGGGAAGAAATTATGGGCCGATTACAAGAAGTTGTGTTGGACAGAAATAGTAAAGACTATTGGATCTGGATGGTAGGAATAACATGGAATATACTGTTAAGGCTACTTATGATCAACTCAACTCATGGAAGAATGGTGGAGAAAAAGGTGGAGTATATAAAGAACTACGGTCACTAAACCTACCACCAAGGGTGTCTATAATGATTTGGAGACTATTTAGGGAAGGATTGCCTACAACAATGAATCTTAAGAGCAGGAATATTAAACTAGGAGAGTCGGAGAGACTATGTAGTCTATGTTCATGGGCAGAGGAGTCCACCTCTCACATGTTCTTTGAATGCGGAGTTACTGACTGTGTCTGGAAAACGTGTTACAGCTTGATAGATTTAGCAAGCAAATCCATCAAACCATTTTCAGCAAATGCCCATCTCAATATCTTCTAAAAAAATTTCAGATAGGTGGAAAGCGTTGTGGAGTGCTGTGGTCTACAATGTGTGGATGATGAGGAACAATATCAGATTTAAGGGTGGAAGACTACAAATCCAAAAATGTATATAGGAAATAAAAAATGATACCTGGAGGTGGCTATCACTGAACAAACAATTCAAATACAGCTATACACAATGGCAAGTGGACCCAGGTGGCTATATAATGGATGGGGGAAGTCATGGATAAAAGGGAGGAAATCCAAGGGTCTATGGGTGAGATTGTTGGTGATTAGTAGAATATTTAATAGGTGTCTAATTTCTAAACTTCTAATGGCAATTAATGCGGGTATGGGTCGTGTATAGAGTTACGGAAAAGACGAAGGGGCTAAAGGAGGGTTTGGAATGTGTACATGTACTGGTGGTCCCTATTAGACTTGAGGGGTACAACACAAATCTTAGTTGTCTAGTAATCTGGAATATGATATTTCCATATTACGGTTAACCAAGTGGGATTTTTGTAATATGAATTGCACTTCTAGTGCTATTAAATAAATAAAATATCCTTTGCTGTTTCAAAAAATAAAAAAAGAAAGAAACTTACATAAAATTGAACTTCATAGAAACTGTGTATAAATTATAGTACACGAGATAAACCTTTTTTTAAAACTCTAAAAAGGTCATATACATTACATTAAAAATATGAAACACGGGAAAGGTTAATTCTTTTTATAAAACGGGAAAGGTTAATTCTTTTTATAAAACACAGGGAAAAAATTATACTTAATTCTGGGATAAACAAATTACCTAATATTACTTTAATATGTAATTTGTTATGAAAAAAATATACTTTTAGTATAATTATTAATGATTTTAATATATTATTTCATGTTTTTTCTTATTATATCGTAACTTAACTAATTTATTAAATATTTTCTTATATACAATCAAATAAAAGTTTTATTTTCACTAATTAGTTTAGATTTAATTAAATAATCAAAAATCAATTCTATATATATATATATATATATATATATATATATTATATTCACATCATATTTGAAATTTTAAATAATATAGCTAAATTAAATCATTAATCTTTTTATTTTTACACATTAAGGTCTATCTAAATTGATTAAAATAAGAGAAATATGAATAAATGTAACACAGAGGGATGATCATTTGTTTGAAAGAACATTAATTAACATATTTATCATGTAATAAATATATTTTATTATAATTATCATTAACTTTTTTTTTTATAAAATATAATAGTACAGAAGTGATTAAATATTATTTTCTTTCTCGCCTCTAAAGAAATTACTTTCTTTATATTCTTTCAAAGAATAAAAACTTGTAAAATAAAATTTCTATGCTTTTTTAATAATTTAAAATTATTAAAACCAAGGAACAAATAATTTTATTTATAAAGTTCTTTATCATCTTTCAATGCCTTAAAATTATTAATAATTGAAAAATAAATATTTTAAAAAAATTTATGCATATGTATTTAATTTATAAGAACGTTTTTGGGGAGGGGAGGTATACCTCCCTATGACTATATTAAGTTTCACATAGCATCTCCATGCGTTGCATGGGTAAAATCTAGTTTAAGTACAAATGTTCTGTTACGAAAAATCTTTATTCTTAACAATATATTTTTACTTTGTAATTTAAAAATTAATAGACTATCATTTAGACATTAATAAGCTTTCATGTAAATAAGATATTCACTAATGTATACAATCCATATTACAATGTTTGTCCAATTTAAAAAGAGAAATAGAATACTACTAATAACACATGTAGTCGAATAATTCTGTATCCTTTAAATATTGTTTCATTAATAAACTTAATTAATAGTTTATAAAAAATACCCTAAAAGTACGTAAAGTTTGTGAATTATTGAATCACGAAACAAAAACAGACTCAAAGAACTGACAGCAAAAGAATTACAAAAGAAAAATTAAGTAACTATAGCTACATGCAAAACTTTACTAACATGCTTAAGAAACTCACTATTACTTTCTATGAAGCAACCATTAGAAAACGTGAGAAAAAATCACTTTTCTTGATTTAAGAAACGATGAAATTATGTTGGCATGCGCAAATAGATCATATAATTCGACATAATTTAACGATTTGAAAGGAAAACAATAGAGGAGTTATTTATCTAACAATTTAACTACTTTTACAAATAAAAAGCAGGTGTAATCAACAAATCAGAGTGGCGCAGCGGAAGCGTGGTGGGCCCATAACCCACAGGTCCCTGGATCGAAACCAGGCTCTGATAAAAAGAGTGGCTTCTGCTATTTAATATATTTTTTTTTTGGCTATTTTGATAATTTTTTATTGTTTCCAAATTGATTTCTGTGGTGGGCTAAGTTAAACATAAAAGCCCAACCCAAATAAAACGTTCAAAATCAAATGCCACTTTTTCTGTTCTGTCCATTTTGCATGAAGTTATTATTACTTGGTGAAAATTAATCCGTTAACGAAAATATCAACATCAAACATTGGGTTGAAAAAAGTTAACAATTTTCAGTAAAAAAAAAAATCAATTATACATTTATGCATTTACCCTTGATATTTGACTCTTTTATACATAGATTCACACGTATACATTTCTTTATATTGATATAATATTATTTAATTTAAACCTAAATTTTTAATTTCTTTTTAATTATTTCCTAAAAAATCTCGTACAAATAAATATCATGTATGTTTTATAAATCTTTCTTTTTCTCGTGATTTAATGATGTGAGGTTTTGTTGTATTACAATATTTTGATTGGTTAGAAAAATAAATTTATATTAAAAAAGACCATATTATTTGGATAAAGTTATTACATGAAGAATAGTTCGTTGGCTAAATTCAATTACAAATTTATCTTAAATTATCCATTAAACCTTGATATTTGGCTCTTTTAAGAGTATAGAGGAATGGATTTTACTGGAAAGAACCACCAGTTTGGATGAAGTTATTTTATGAAGAATATAATCTGGAGGTATATACAAATGAATTTATTTCATATTTCACTTAATTTATAATGTTCTAACTCTTTATATACATAGAATAACAGACTAAAGCAAAAAAATTACGTATGCATGTTATGTAAATAATTTATTCTTCAAATAGAAGATAATATATGTGCAACATGTGGGACATGGGACAAAATAACATGAGAACCTGTTTCCTTATTAAGTGACCGAAATTGAATCTGAAAATAGAAAAAAGAAAAGAAAAGAAAAAACTAATTCTTGCTATCAATGAAGAGGTAAAAAATATTTTATTAATGGACAAATTATCTTGTCAACACTTAAAGAGACAGCACTTAGAAACTTACTTCGAAGCATATATATATTAATTTGGTGTGTATTCCTGGAA
The DNA here is from genome assembly GCF_000230855.2 of Cajanus cajan. NCBI lineage: Eukaryota > Viridiplantae > Streptophyta > Magnoliopsida > Fabales > Fabaceae > Cajanus > Cajanus cajan. The sequence goes on from NC_138525.1 coordinate 11,652,327, forward strand.
CAGTCCTATTAAATATTTGAATATTGGATAGTTGAAGTGATTTTTAATTGTTAATCTCTAGTGAGGCACATGAAAAACTAGTAAATTCATAATTTTAATTTTTTTCACATGAATTGTATTATATAAAGGTTTGTAATACAAATATGTTATTCTATATATCTCAAGATACTCTAATTTCATTATTTAAGGCATTTTACTTAATATTTTCATCTGGATTACAACCTTTATGTTGAGCACTCTTACCTATTTTTTCTCAATACATTTTTAAATTTTGAATGTTATTATTTTGTAAAAAGAAGTTATTCTTCACGAAAGAAATATAACAAAATATTTGCGAATTTCGAGCCCCCTCTTCCCCATTTTTTCTCATATCTTAAGTTTTTTACTCTATATTAGTAGAACAAACTTTTTTTTTTCATTATACAGCGATTATTGCATGTATTATTTTTTTAACTCATCTTTTGGTCACCATAGTATGGATTTTGACTTATTTATGCCGTCCACTTTGTTTGTTACATAAATTTGGTGAGTGTGATATTTATATTTGTTTAGATAAATTTATCTAGGTTTAAATTGTTTTTAATCCCTCAAGTTTTAGTTATATTTTTTTCTTCTAAATTTAAAATTTGTGTTTTTAGTCTCTATAATTAAAAAAAATTCTTAAATTTAAAAGTTTTATTATTAGTCTCAAAATATTAAAAACTATTATTTTAATCTCTTTCAATTTGTCATTGTAAGTTATGATATTACTGACTAAAACAATTTTTTTAATAAAAAATTAGAAAGATAAATTTTTAATTTGAGAGAAAAAATAATAACTTTTGATATTTTAGAAACTAAAAACATAATTTTTAAAGTTTAAACCAGATTTGGAGTACTAAAAGCATAATTAAGTCATTTATCTATAAACATTTAATTATAAGAGAGAAAAGAATACGAAGAAATTTTTTTAAAACAAAAAAAGATATCTAAAAATTAAAATTAGCAGATCTAAAAATTTTCTTTAGTGTGAGCAAAAGTCGACTTCTAAATTTTCACACAAAAAAAATTGAAAATGTATAATCTTATGACAAAAAAATCAAAATACCTAAGTTTCTACAAATTATAATTGTCCTTTACGTATTTTTATATTTTAAAAATGATATACGATTTTTTTTGTTATAAAAAATATCTCTCTTATTGTAACCATTTTTCTTATAATTTTTTATTAAAAAATTATTTTATGAGGATAACACTTATTTATTAGAGAGGTAATAAAAATTTATTAAATATAATCAAATAAAAAAATTGAAGGGGCAATTTTCACCGTAGAGTTGTATGTACTTCCTTCCCTAGTTATGTGTATTATAATGACTTAGCAAGTTAAGGTATTTTATAGCTCAACAGTTAAGCAACGAAAAATGCAAATCTATTTACTTAAAATTTATCATGCAAACAATTTTCGAATTCACATACAACAATATATATATATATATATATATATGAGGGGAGATTAAATAATATCGGTCTAATTTTTACTAACTATTATATTACCTAATAACTTTCAATTAAATATAAATTTTGTCAATCCAACTGTTGAACTATAATTTCATATTATTTTACATGTTTATGTCAAATTTTGTTAATATTGAACAATAATTTGAATATTTTGAAATGTATATATTACATCAATTTCAATCTATATATAAATGAGGTATCAAATCATGTTAGATTAATATATAATTTTGTATATATGATTTAGGAGTAAGAAACTTTTAAACTAACATTAAGTTTTGAAAAAAAATCACATTTAATTAAAAGTTATTAAGTGGTGTAATAGTCGTTAAAAGTTACACCAGTTTCATTTGATCCTTCACACACATACACACACACACTTATATATATATATATATATATATATATATATATATATATATATATATATATATTTGTATATATGTATAAGTCATCAACTAAAAACATAAATATAAATCATTTAATGAGATTACAAGCTACATCATAGTAGTCTAAACAACATTGTCATTTCCAGCATGGCCCTCGACAATATGTTCATCCTCCAATCTATTCTTGTCATACTCTCGTATAAATATAATCATTGTAATTCAAAGTCCAAACACAGAAAATGTAAGGGTAAACTTGAATTAAAAATAATAATAAAATATAAAAGTAATAAACTAATTATACAACACTAATATAACTTAACAATAACTATCAACTTATTAACATATTTACACAAATTTATAACAAGGTAACTTCTTGACTTACAACACAGTTTGCCCACACAATTCAACATCAACTTAGCAACTAAGCTTTTCACAACATGACAACACATATGTAATATGTTGAGTCAAATAGATTATAGATTGTGAATATGACAGGCATACCATTGAATTAACAACTAAGATCTGCTCAATTATTCAAGTAGTTTGTTCTTATTTCTTAGTCCCCGCGTGCTGAATTACCAGTTTTGAGTCCTTTTCCATTATTCTATGGAAGTTTTACTTTTTCCTAGCTTGCCATATCGTCAACTTTTTTTAATCCATATGTTCTATTCTATTATGTTTCCTTACCCTTTATTGATGCGTTTGGTGCATTATTTGAGCAAAAATTGACATATGATTTATTTCATATTAGCGTAGACTTGCTAAAAAATTTATTTCCACCCTTTTTTCGCATTTTGGTTTGGTTTTTACTTCTTCAGTATTGTTTAGTTTTTGTTCATTATCGATAACTAACATGCAATTATATTTTTTAATTTGAGTTTTTGCATTTGGGTTAAAATGGGATTTCTGGAATATTAAATTTTAAATTTAGTTTTCCTATATATTTATACCCCTCACATCCTCAATTTTATGATTACTCCCATATATTCCCATTCTTACAGGGGGAAAATAAAGTTAAAACTCGAAAGTCCCAAATGAAATATTTCTCGTATATATCTAATTGTAGGATGGAAATAAGTCGGTGTGACTCAAACTTAATTAATTCATTTCAATTTGATAATATTTGAATTAGTTTAAAATTTGAGTTGTGTTTAACATCAATTATATATATATATATATATATATATATATATATATATATATATATATATATATATATATATATATATATCGTACCAACTATATTTATTTTAAAATCTAGAATAATTTGATTCAACTTATCAGTTCATATCACATAAATTAATAGTTAATTTTCTTAATCTTATATATTATAATTTTAAAATTTTAAAATTCTTTCAAATTTTAATAAATTAAAATTAAATATAAAGTTTATTATGTAAATTATTGAGCTGAATCATGAATAAAAGAGTGAAATTATATGAAATTTAAAATCAATTTATTTATTTATAAGATTATTTTTTTAGTTCATTTAATGAACCAAATTCAATAAACGAGTTGTAGAATTCAATTTTAAACTATTTTCTTTAGATGGTTCAATTAAATGTCACTTGCTTCCTAACCAACAAAAGTAATTGTTGTTTTATAATTTATATAAGGATTGCAAAAATCACTTTCCTGTGGATCGTCCTATATTCAAATTATGTTCTAAGTTTATAAATACCGAACATTAATCGTCCAAGTGAAATAACATCGATCATGGGCTATATATAAGTCATTTAAAAATAAACTAAGATATATATAAATAGGATAGAATAGTGAAAATTGAATATATTTATATGAATGAGCTTTAATGTAACTTTTCAAAAAGTTTTATCTGGACTGCTAAATTAAAAGTATTAGTGTCATGTTCTTATTCATAGTATGTTTAATATGACAATAAATAGCTTTCAAAGAATCTAGCATGTTCACACTTCAACAAATGTCTATTTTGTAGATAAATACATAACTACATAAAATTTATTGGATAAGTTTACTATATACTATTATTCATTATACCTAATATATTTATGTAATTAAGGGCTTTAATTCTTCAGAAAGAGAAATATAATAAAATTTGATATATTTGATTTAGAAATCCATGCCAGTGATCACTTCAAGTTTTTAAAAGACTAATTTATAATTTTTTTTTAAAATAATACAATGATGTATCACGTATGTAACTTTAAGAGTAGGAACTAAAACATTGATTTATGAGAGACAAACTCTGTTTGTTAGATCTAATTCCAATAATTTATTATTTTGAATATAATTTTATATTTTGATGCTATATTTTAAAATAATTATAAGTATCTCTGTCTCCTATTTTATATATGTTTCTTATAAGATTTTTAATTTTTTTTCCAAAGAAAGAGATACAAGTTATATTTTCTAAATAAGTGTCGGTTATCATTGTTTCAGAACCTTGATGTCTTGGGAGATGACACCGCGCCAAAAAACGGTTAACCAAGCTAGATTCTTTCCCCTTGTCCATAATTGAATTTTTCTTTTGAATATTCTAATACATGAATTTGACTCTCTAAAATATAAAATGTCTTAAAAATAAACTGTGAAGTTGTTATTAAAATTTAATCATTTTATTTGAATTAAAATAGTGACTTTCATTTTCATACTGCAACCACTACTCATTCAAAAATTCAAAATACTACTCGTGAGCTCCGTTAATTATAAATGTTAATCCTAGCAGTAAAGTGTTAAGTTGGAGGTTAAACTCTTCCCTTAGCATCCACTTCTTGTAACAAAAGAACTAGAGTTTATTTTGCTCCTGCTTCCATGATACTACTATCACTATTACATTGTTGTTGTCTTTATTTTCACTATCATTATTATCACTGAACTGTTATTATCACAAAGTAATGGTAATAATGATGGTAATAATAATAATGATAATAACAATCACTTGATAACAACAGTGATGATAGAGGAATTAGAGGTGACAACTATAATGATAATATTAATTAGTGACAATGACAATAGTGAATAGAGATTAAGGGTGTGTAAAATTCCAAACCATTTCGATCTGATACATACACAATCCAATCCATATTCAAAATTAATCCATTGAGAAAAAAATCTAAACCAATCCACTCTGAAAAATCGATTTGATTACTGAATCCATTTTTACAAAATAAATTGGTTCAATTCAGTTCAATTCTTTTTAAAAAAATCAATGGAGGTATGGATATAAAAGTGGATAATCAAACTGTATCAAATCGATACAATTTAAAAGCAATCTGATCCAAATTTAAAAAAAAAATGGAACCAATCAAAACTCTATTGATTAACTAATCCACTTTCATAAAATGGACTGATTCAGTTAGATTGGAAATTTTTTTTAAAAAAATTGATCCATGAACACCCCTAATAGTGGTGATAGTCGTGGAGATAGCGATAACAATGATTATAAGAAGTTTGATTGTAATTAAATTATGGTCAAATAAGTATTAGTAAAATAATAATGATAATTAAATAATATATAAAATAGTATTTGTAACCCTATATATTCTTACTAGTTGTTGTTTATTTTATTTAATTATCTTGTTGCGGTAGTTTAGTGTTGATTAATGCGAAACTCTAGAATTATGAAATTCCTAAGAGTTTTTAGGTGTTTTGAGGGTTCTTTGGGAAAAGGCCCAATTTGGCCTTGAGAAAAGATATATAAGGTTTCTTTTGATACTTGAGTTTCATATAAGTTCATTTCTCAGAGAACCTTAGAGAGAGAGTAGTGAGAAGACTTTTGGACTATGAAACTTTTCTTCCTTCCTTCTAGATTTCCTAAGAGAGAGTAAAAGGTTATAGTTGGGTGATTGAGGCTTTTCGCTGAGGATCGTCCTTGAGTAAAGTTGAGTGAAGCTTCTTGAAGTTTTGCTCGGAGTTTGGAATTCATTGTCTTGTTCCTCTTCCTCTTCCTCTCATTTAGAGTGATTTTTGAATGTAAGGGAAGCTAGATTGGATCACAATGGAATATGTAACTTTAAAAACAATTTCTCCTCTAATCCTAGGTTCATCAACACAACTTTCTACACCATGCCTTAAGAATTCTTACACAACTAATCAATAATAAACATACAACTCAATTTAGCTTTCAACCGTTGGGTGATTGAGGCTTTTCGCTGAGGATCGTCCTTGAGTAAAGTTGAGTGAAGCTTCTTGAAGTTTTGCTCGGAGTTTGGAATTCATTGTCTTGTTCCTCTTCCTCTTCCTCTCATTTAGAGTGATTTTTGAATGTAAAGGAAGCTAGATTGGATCACAATGGAATATGTAACTTTAAAAACAATTTCTCCTCTAATCCTAGGTTCATCAACACAACTTTCTACACCATGCCTTAAGAATTCTTACACAACTAATCAATAATAAACATACAACTCAATTTAGCTTTCAACCGTTTAATCAGCTATACATTATCCTAGATTAATGTATAGATATTCAACATTGTACATCAATATACAACATATAACACTACTTAATCATTGTACAACAAGTTAAATTAAGGCAACCTGCTACACTTGGTGTTATCCACCTTGTGCCCAACGTCATCGAGGCAAGGAGTCCTCTACCTTGCCCATGCCCAATATCATACAATCCACACCCAATGTGGATTAGGCAGAAACCCCTGGATCCTAAATTTTGGGGTGGCAAAGTCCCACACTTGACCCCAATATAGGAAGAGACGATTCTCTCTCCTCACACATGACGGCAATCAAGGTAGAATCATTTCTCTCACCTCAAGCCCGACATCATTCAAGTCACACATGATGCCATTTTAACCTGAGATAATTCTCTCTCTCCATGCCTGACACCAACAATTTTGCACCTGGCATGAGCAAACTCCTAATAATTAAAACTATGCTTAGTGCCATGAAAGAACACCTGATGGGAATCAGTAGTACACTTGACAAACTCTCGAATTTGCTCAGCCCACTTGAAACTCGACCAAATCCAAACATGTAACACAAGATATCATATATTTACATCATCCATAACTCATTTTCAGCAACAACTTCAGCATGCAACCAACAAAATGATCAAATCATCAATTTCTCTCAACGTGCTTCATAAGAAACAAAAACCTCAACCCCAATCATTCAATCAAAATTCAACCAAACTAGCCACAAGTTTATGGAAGTAAATCAACATACAACTCAAATAATTCAATAACAGATAATTAATTATATCACTATAAATAAATTATATATTTATGAAAAATATTAATCGTTAGACTTTGTCTTATATAGAATGTGAGATTGAGGTTAGAAATTGTAATTTAAAGAGTACATCTTAGGAATTGAATTTTTTAATTATATTTATAAGGTTGGGTCTTGAAATTGTAATTCGAATTAATTCTAAAAAGACTTTCTAAAATCTCAAGAGAGCAATTACAGGCTGGGCTGAATTTAGAAAGTGCGATTTACTAATTTTTGTTATATTATTATTTTATGGAATTGGGTTTTCAAATTGAGATTCCGAAATGACTTTTAAATGTTGTAATTAAAAAAATTCTAATTTTAATTCTAATTTTAAGCCTCATTTCCATATCCAATTTTGTGTAATATAATAAAAAAGGAAAGGAATAATGGATATCAAGTCAAAGAAGAGATAAAATGATGCTTGTAATTTAATATAATAGCATACATATTGTGTTGGTTAACAATAATATAAATTTTCTATACTATAAAGTCTACACGGTGAGAGGAAAATCTTTCCATTTCGACATTGACAAACTAACCGGAAATAGAATTTGTAATTATAATAGGAATTGCTGACAATGTGGTAATTCTGTATATATGAATTTAAGTTGTTCTAGATATGGAGTATAAGTTAGGACCAATTTACAATCAAATTAAAAATTATATAAACAATTATATCTCTATTAAAAGGGTATAGATTCTCTCTCTCTCCGATTAAAATAGTTATTCGTTCAAAAAGAAAATTCAGGAAGAACGTACTCTAGTATTGACTCCTAGCAAAGTTTCAATCAATAGAATAGATAAGTATGTACTTCATATTTTTTAATATAAAAAAATAGTTTCAACTAGGTCACATTAATTGTCCAATATAAATATATTTTGTATTGATGATGTAAGTTATAATATATAGGAAGTGTGTATTGAATCATGATATGTTGTGTTATGAAAGATGAGAGGAATAAATTATAATCTTTAAATTATATATAAATATAGTTAAAAATTAAAATTAAAATTTAATTAAAGATATTTATATGATTTTTTTTAATAATTATTAATATTATTATTATTTATTTTATTATTATTATTATTGTTATTGTTATTATCATCACTATTATCGTTATTATTATTAATCAAGATGATAACAACAATGATAAAGATGATAATAATGATAAAAATAACTATGTTGTTATTATTGTCATCATCATTATTAATGTCATTGTGATTATCATAATAATGATAACGATAATGATAATAACAATATAATTGTCATTATTATTATTGTTAATGTTATTATTATTATTTTTATATCGTTAATAATGATAATAGTGTTAATAATAATAATTATGACAATAATAATGATAAAAGATTTGTATAAGAGAAAATAGTAATAATTTTTTAATAAAATATTTATAATTGAGTTTTAATTTTAACTATCATGATTTTTTTAAAATTAGCTATCTTCTCATTGTTTATGTTATATATATATATAACAAAAATTAAAATTAAAAAGAATACTAATATATATTTTTTAACCACCAATGTTTTCGTTTGTATTAGATTTTTAAGGCTGCCAAAGCAGCGCGTAGTTTGATAAAGGTTTTTCATTATTTTTTTTTCTGCTAAAATATGTTTGGTAATCGATTTTTTTTATTTGCTTTAAGATCAACTAAAGACAAAGTAATGGGCTGTCAAAAATAAATAAAAATAAAAATAAAGACAAAGTAATAAACTTTTTAGGTATGTAAAGTATATTTATAGCCAGTAAAATAATCAATCAGTATGATCGGGTATTATTTTGCAATTTAGCATCAATCAATTTAACAAAACATATACCTAGATATTATCAATAAAATGAAATTAAAGAAATATTTAAATATATTTTAAATAAGTGATCAGTTTTAATTTTAATTTTTATAATTTTTTTCTTCTTTTCATTCTTCTAAAATTTATAAACGTTATTTTAGTTATGGTAAAATGAATATATTTAAAAAAAAATATTTTTTATTTTTATGCTTATAACATTTAAAGTCGTTATTTTAAGGTTTTATACAAATTTTTAGAAATCTCAAGCACTAATATGATATTATTAATAATTATGAATAATACTTATGATGATCACTTAATTTATTAATAAATAGAGTAATTAAAAATAATCACATAAAAAATAAGGAATAAAAATAATAATTTTAATTTTATGTGGATGAAAAATTAAAAAAAATTATACGATCTAAAATAAAAATTTACTAATTTTATAAAGACTAAAAATATATTTAAACCTAAAAATATATATAAAAAAATTTATATAAATTAATCTTCCTTTATTCTCTATTATAAAAAAATTGATTTTATGTATATTAAGAAAGTTAATTAATTGAATTAAATTTTACTAATTTCATAATGTTCTTTTTAAATTATCCTTATAATAAATATTAAAAGAAGTAACATAAAGGTGATGTAATTAAAAATGATATTTTAAAAAAATTATTATTAAATGGATCATTTTAAATATACAAATATAATGAAATTGATGATGAAACAAGATAGGTTGAGTTCAGTCAACTACTTCAATAAATATTAAGCATTAACTCAAATAAATTCAAGTAAGAGTGATGTGGAAATATCATGTGCGAATTTCAACAAACAGCATCTATCACCTTTTAAAATGCCTCAAGTTGTCATACGTTGCCTCAGAGAATCCCTGCTACCCTCCTCTTTTCTCTTTTCTTTTTGTAGAAAAAACAATTTCATTGTTCTGTATAGATCACCGATCAGGATGCATGCTGCATTGACGATAATGTGTACACACTTTGATTTCATAATTGAACATGATGCAACAATAAAAAAATTCATAATGTTTAACCATATCCACATATGAGCAACTGGCTCTCCTGGACGAATTAAATTGCAGCGAATATTTAATTAGGAATGCATTATTATTATTATTATAATTATTAAAATTTAATTAAATTCTGAATCCAAAGATCGGTGCATACAAATGATAGGTTTGTCGTTGGGTTGCTCAACAAGTTGTTATGAAGAGGAATAACGACCAGCAGAACAATGATTGCCATGCCATAATTACTCAAAATATCGAAAACTTCCATGTTTAGTAAAAAAAATAAAATTACCCTCTCAATTTACAAAGTTAATTAATCTCATTCCCCATTTGTGGCTTAATTTTAATTTAAACGTTGGAAAGACACTAACCTAAGGCAAACTAACCAATATAAAAATAAAAAAGATTAAGGTTTTAATTGGGTTGATTGATACAAATAAGACACTTTATACTTGCACGTTGTAGAAACAAACAATTCACTCAATGATAAGTTTATGTTTGGATCTTTGTCGTGTACAAAATTTAATTAAGTCAATAAGATGACAGTCTTAAGAATTCTAATAAGATTAGTTTCTGACTTGATGAACCATACAATATGCGTCAAAAAATAATCAAGGTTATTAAATTTTGTTTGATGCAAAATATACACCATGCAAAGTCTGAAAAGGATAAAAGATAATTTTTTCTATAGAGTGAGAGAGAAAGATAAGTACGTCCGGTCTAATGTAAAGCGTTTATAATCACCTCCAAAATGATGACAAAAATGATAACTTCATGATTTGGATAAGCTATAAATGTATAGCTAGGTCATGATTCGGATAATTTCAATACTATTTTTTAATGCTAATGCCGAGTTTTAATTAAATATCTAAGATACTGGCAGTTTTCCAGATGGTGATGCGATGTTTTAACTTTGTCCATATCAAAGTTTGATGTATATGTAATGTTCATCACATTTATGAGTTATAATTATTAGCGGTGAAATTAATTTATAAAGAAGGATTTATATTTAAAATAAATTGAATATGCGTATTATAATATGTATATAAATATAAGTAAATAAAATAATTTTATAAATATATACAATATATATAATTATTTATCATAAAAATAATATAAAATTTTAAATGTCAGTCAAATATAATTATATATAACTACTATATGGGGTAGCACAAAACATCCAAAAACACTATCATTCATTTGATGACCTTCATTGCAGTCTCTTGTAATCTATTTATATTCCGCTCTCACACCAAATATGATCATTGCAACTCAAATTATATGAAAACATGTAAGGATAAACTACATTTCAAAAGAATCGAGCAAATATAGGAATAAAACATCTATACTACTCACTCACATGTAAACCTTCAAACTAACAACACAAGGTTCACATAATGCAACAATCCTCAAAACAACATCCAATTTGAAAGCTGCAAACCAAGCAGTCAAACTCACACTAAGTAAATATCATATAATTAATAAGTATATTCAACCAATACATATGAATGCACCACTCGACAACACATCATATGCATACATGCAAACTAATGCATCGTCACACATTCACATGCGAAGATTTCCTAATACATTAGAGCAAACTAAATGGCTTGATCGTATCAAACCAACTTTCACACCCAATGCGCCCGTTGGATCAATAACTAAAATAGGATGTCAATCCTACCTCTGATTTATCGGGTATCACCACTTATACTAGGAAAGTTCAATTCTATCATTAGGACTAATATAACTAAGTATAAACTTATTACGATCTTGACATGTTTTACCAAGTCACATATGGAATTAGCCAACTAACTATTCGCAAGGAATCACATAACATTTTCAGTAATTAATTAAGAGTTGTAACCCTAGACTTCATACTTCACTCCACATTGACTAAGGACTTAGAGGAGACTCAACAAAGTTTACTTCAAGAGTTCCAGACCTACTAAAGGAGGGTTTTCAACAATTGGCCTCTTAGAGCGTTAAAACAAGATTCTTTATATGAGATCTTCAACTTTCAAAAAACACATTGTCCTTTAATCTTAAACCAATCAACATGCTTTAATGCCTACAACATTCTAAGCATCAATGCCTCACATGCATCAGTGCCTCACATATATCATTTATATACATTACACTAGGTCAATGCATATAAAAATCAAATCACACCAATTATAATTAGCATACAAGTGTTATACACCTCATCCAAGACTAACAAAGACTAACAAACCAATGCTCAACAACTCATTCAATAATACCATAACAATGCCTATTCACACGCCAATCATGCAATTATACCATAGAAATCTTATATAGCATAATAATGCTCAACTCATAGTTCAACCATACAAAACGATATATATCATGCCAATGCTTATTAACATTTTAATCGTACAAGAAAAAACATACAAATGCTCATCATCATAATATATCACTACAAGAAAAACGTAAATTTTCAACGAACATAATTCGTTGGTAAAAAGAAATATTTGTCGAAAATTCTCTATTTCTGACGGATGTAAATCCGTCAGAAATTTTCGACAGATATATCCACATACTCATCCATATGTATGAGTCTTTATTCACTAGTGGAAAAATAGGATACTACGTCACTCACTACAAGAAAAATACAAAATAGCGACCGAAATTAGCGACTGAAATTTTTCAGTCGCTATTTTTCAAGAATTTGTCGACAATTTTAAGAAAGATTTGCCTCTCTTGCCAGATGTCTACAACAGTTTGATTAATGAACAGAATGTAAAATATAGTCTTTGAAGGCTTTTTCTGGTGATTGTCCTAACTTACAATCTTTCTATTTCAGGGCTAAATTGAACTCTTGATTCTCACTGGCTTTCACTTTTGTGTCTGTATTTTGAGTTTTATTTTCCTTGGGTGGGAAGAATTTTGGTCAGATTTATAGCATGTTGATTTTACAATCAAGTATATAAATCCAATTTTTGGTGATTTTAAATTCAATATATTGGTTTATTTATTTCTGTTGATAAAGCACAACACATAAAAAAAGAGTGCTGTATTTTGTAGGCCTGGTGTAATTATGTTGAATTTTGTCTTGATTGTTGCCCTTTTGTTTTAAATATGTTTATCTGTTTTGAGAACATTTGATTCGGCTCTTGTACTGTTATCACATAACCATTTTATACTTTTTGCAATTCTTTTTTCTTTTATACCAAAAGTGACATGTGATAGACATGTCTACACTAAAACTGCCATAAACTATATTGATTGTCTTGGAGGAAGCCCCTGGTTATTTGTTAGAGCATGTGGTGGGGTTTAATAACCAAACCTTATTAGTTTATTTCAATGGAATCAAATTGTGATTAATTGTTCTACCATTACCATTTTTTAATAAATGAAGTAATGGTTTTTTTTACGTTTTTATGGTGTAGCCCCTTCAACTTAAAATTGTAACTCTCTTGTTAATGCATGCTGCTCCTTGGAATCATGGATATATATATATGGATTTGAACATTTGCCAATTACTGGTAACTTTATGCTTTTCACAGTGTCAGAGAGTAGCTAACAGTTAGTTAGAATAGCTAGGTGGTTACTGTTGTAGAAGTAGGAATTATTTAAAATATTATTTCCTTGAAATTTTTGTTGAAATAATATTTTTTATTTTTTTAGGAGAAATATAAGGAGCATCTAATTGAAGTCAAGCAACAAGCTACACAGGATGACACAGAGGGCTCTGCTTCTACTTGTATTAGTGATAATGAAGTTTATTTGCAGGTGGTTAAAAATAATCCGAAGGGAAACTTGTATGGGCTTGCTGGATTGACTGATGATTTCAGTCGCTCAACACTTCCACAATCTTCTAAGTCACAGCCATCACCAGTCACTGCAGGGGTGATTGAAGAAATGCAAAATAGGATAACTAAATTAAATGCTGAGCTTGCTGCAAAGGAAGCAAAGGAAAAAGCATTGGAAGAGCATATACGACAGCATGATGAGCAGATGCAGTATATACTACGCCATCTCAACATTGACCCTTTAAGGCCAACCCCTCCTGCACCGAGTACTACCCCAGATGATCCTGACCATGCTGTTGATGATGCTCTTGATGACATAGCAGAAGACCCTTAATTAAGCTTCTTTATTTTACTTGTTTCAGGATATTTTATTGTATTTGACTATTACTTTGTTCAAGTTTAAACGTTTTATGTTATTATTGTGTTTTTAGCATACTATATTGACATACTTATATTTTATTAAGTTTTCACTATAATATAAATCTTCTTCGATAAGATTTTGTCTTTTAGTATATGTTCTAGTTTATTATTATAAATTGTAATAAATATATTGTTAATTTCATATTCGTTAACAGGTATAAATTTATAATTAAAAAAGAATTTAAAAATACTGGTATATTTTAGCGACCGAAATAGCGACCGAAATTATTTGTAGCTATTTCAAATTTTTAGCGACCGAAATAGCGATCGATTTTATCCGTATCTATTTCAGGTTTTTAGCGACCAATTTTATCGTACCTATTTCAGTTTTTTTAGCGACCAAAATAGCGACCGATTTTATCCGTACCTATTTAAGTTTTTAGCGACCGATTTAGCGACTGATTTATAAAATGTTTTTATTAAATAAATACAAAAATTAGCGACGGAAATTGCTACCAAAAAATTCGGTCGCAAAATTGGTCTCCAGAAGTTAGGAGACCAAAATTTTAGCGACAGATTTTTATTGGCTAGCGACTGATTTTTCGGTCGCTAAATTGCGACGGAAAAAATTTCGGTCGCTATTTGAAATAGCGACCAGGGTTTTAGCGACGGATTTTTTCAGTCGCTATTTCGGTCGCTGAATGAAATAGCGACTGATTTTACCTAAATAGCGACCGATTTTGGTGGTCGCTAAAACTTGATTTTTTTGTAGTGGTACTCCTTTTACGTCGGATATAGAAAATACCCGATGTAATAAAAATGCGGTGGCATGAAACGTAATTTTGTTTAATTATTTACGTCGGCCCTAATTGGGTCTGACGTAAATTTTAACATTTACGTCGGTTAAGCATTGTTGCCGACATAGATGTTAAAAGTTACGTCGGACCCAATTAGGGCCGACGTAAATAACATGTTAAAACATGACCGCGCACAAGCTAAATTTCAAAATGTGACTTTCATCCCGCGCCTCCTTCTTCTATTTTTGCTTCTCCCGCGCCTCCTCCTCCTTCTTCTGGTTTTCTTCCTTCTCCTGCGCCTCCTCCTTCATGGCATTCATCTGCATCTTCTTCTGTTTCTTCTTCGCGTGGTCATGAGCTTTTCTGGGATCTAGGTTCTATGAGGTAGCATCTTCCATCAAGTTTGTGTTTTTTTGTTTCTGGGCTTTTCTATGAGGTTCTATGACATAAATGATGTTTTTTTCTTCTGTTTGTTTCGAGTTTTTGAAGATGGAGAAGGAGAAGGAAGTGAAGTCTGGGTTCGAAGAATGGGTTTCTGGGTATATCAAGCAGAACGGCCCGTACTCCATGGAGAACGGGTCGTACTTCAAGTAGAAAGGGCCGTTCTTCAAGCAGCACGGGTCGTTCTGCTTGGAGAACGGGCCGTTCTGCTGCACTTGTTTTCTTTTTCTTTTTTTTTTTTTTTTTAATTTTTGATGACTTTTTACGTCGGACCTTGGCATGTCCGACGTAAATTTACGTCGATTTTCGTGTCCCGACGTAAATTTACGTCTCCCGCTTCTACGTCGGACGTTTTTTTGACGTAAAAACCCCTAAAATAACCGACGTAAAATGTGTATTGTGTACTAGTGATTGAACTTAATTTAAAGAAAAATTATGATCAGTCAAGTTTAAAGGAAGAAATTTTCTATATTTTAAATTATTAAATAATTGTCTAAATGAATTTATTGAGAGTTTTTTTTATTGTTAGATTTAAAACATAAAGTCTCAAAGTGACTGTAATTAAACTAGTCGAGTTTTAAATATATTTTTTATTATTAAGGAATATTTAGTTTTGAATAGTTTAAATTAAGTATATATAAATGAATTGAATAGATTTGAAATCAAAATTTAAGTGTGGTTTAATTTACTAGAAAAGAAAAAAAAATCAACTTTAATTAATTCTTAACGAATAGCTTCATCTTACAAAGTGAAGGAAAAATTATGTATTAAAATATAGTTACATTATATTACACTACTATTTAGTTAAATATATGAGCTACTTATAATATAGTTAATAACGCACTTTCTAACATATTATTTTTTTAAAAAAATATTATTTTTAACTTACTCTCTCCTATTAGTTAAAATAATGAAAATATATGAATCACCAGTATAGGACTCGTTAAATAAAGAATGAAATCCGCACAAATTTGTATCACTAATAATATTATTATTATTTAAAAAAATATGTTCGGGGTATGTTAGCATTTCTTCTCATTTAAACAGTAGAGCTTAATTAATATTAAACTTTGTGCAAGCAAACAAACTTGATCAAACATTTAATGAACTATCTCAAATGATTTGCAAGCAATTTAAGTCATTTTCCACCTATGGTCTTAAAAGAGATTCAAATCTCATTAATTATACTACATCTATACCATTTTGTAAAAAAGAAAACCTACGATTTCATAAATAAAAATTAGTAATTTGGAGTTCCATAATGTGATTAATTAGTATAATCAATTTTATTTTTATTTGTACTAAAGATATCTTTCAATCAATAGTTAGAAATTAATTCATTTTTGAGGTCTAAATATTATTAAAGTAAATTTATTTCTTCCAACAAAGTATACCTTACGCATGTCCTAAATCAAAACCCTAATAACATTATACATAGTGTATGTTTTAAATAACTGTAAAATGAGTTTTTATTTTATTTTACATCAACTGTAAAATGAATTTTTAATAATCAATAATTTGAAATAAGATTTATATTTACTTATGTTATAAAATTAAGTGATCATATCATAATATGTATCGTTTAGATCATCAAAGAAAAGTGGCTTTTACGATAAAATTACAAAATATATGATGTTTACATTTTTGTAACGGTTGGTTTTGTAGTTAAGAATATCCATCTATAAATAGACAAACAAAGTTAACTAGAAAATAAGTCATTAACTTTTAATTATAAACTTCAGAATTTTGCATATCATAATATATATATATATATATATATATATATATATATATCACCTTTATTAAGGTTATAATTAAGGGCATATATTTAGAATTTTAAAAGACTTTATTTTTATTAAAATGTTTTGGGATGATGAATTAAGACTTTTTTTAATATAAAAAGTCTCATAATATTTAATCAAGACAATTAACAGTAAATGAATATAGTTTATTAAATATATTTAAAAATAATATTAGTAAATTTTTTCCATCAATTATATATAACTTTGAAAATAAATCATTTTTAAACACACTATAAAAAAAATTGTCATATAGTATTGATATAATATTTATTACTAAAAATTACTTTTACATACATCATATATATAATATATATTGATATATTATTTAAAATATAGGTATAAATTATAATGACACACAATATATGATATTAAATTTTATTTAAAATTAACACTAAAATTTTGTATAATTATATGTTAAATAAATTTATATATACATGTATTATATTTGTAATAATATTTTTTATATCACTGTATATAACATTTATGCAAGAGATTTTCGTAATATAATAATATTAAATCACCAAGTATAGAACTCAAGGTTCAACTTTGATCGGTCCAAGTGGTAAGCCTTTCTTCTAATTATGGATGGCTGATATACAAATTACTAATTGTACTATACACAAGGGGTAAAAGGGGAATCGCGATAAGGACGTTGCTTAGTTGGTTATTCTAAAATTTAGAAATTAATAAATATAATTTTTCACCACTTATTCCTTATGATCCGCGTTTGACCTAAAATCAGAATGATCTATTTTAGTTGTATTGCTTTCACATTTGTGAAGACTTTTAAAACTTTAATATTGTAAAGAATTACAAGAAATATTTGTGATCGACAGTGTCTTGGTACAATTCATTAAAGGTGACATGCAGCACTATGATACATTAGTATATATACTTTTCCCACTCATTTTTTATACCAAAAATTTCTTTTAATTAATAGTAGAGATTAATTCCTTATACGACGTATAAATCACCAAATTTTGATTTTGTCTTTTTCAACAAAAAATTTACACAATCATGCTTAATAAAAAACCAAGATATCCTCTAATCTTCTGAGTTTTGCTAGAAACAACAGAAACTGTTGACATAAATCCACCCATGCATTGATACATTTCGGTGTAGCAGGAAAATAAAAAAATTCTCAGCAAAGTTAAGTTTTCTTCACACTCCGTTTGGTAGAAGAAAAAAAAATAAGATGGGGATTGACAGAAAGAAATAGAGAAAAATTATGGTGGAATGTTTAGTTTGAAAGATTAGTGGTTAAAGATAATAAGACTATTATTCCTAACATGTATCAAAAGTATCATTGTATAAAAAACTCGATTATAGAAAAGAGGGTGAAAATCGATTAAAAAGATGAAATTTGATTATTAAAAAACCAAAAAAAATCAACCATATTATTAATTTATTATTAGATGGGCTAAAAATCGATTATATATATATATAAAGGGACAAAAAACAATTATCATGGGTTAGCTAGCTAGGAGGCAGGCACAATATCAAAGGTCAATTTTGACATCCATGCTATACTTTAGTACTTCTCACATTTAACTACTATTTTTGTTAAGAGCAGCATTTTTTTTTATGCAGATACATGTAATTTTAATATGTTTCCTTCACAATGATTCATCTTTATTAAATAATTTCAATTCTAAACATTTTTTTTCTTCTCTCCTCTCAATTTTCAATTTTTCATGTTATTTCTCTTCTATACTTAGCATATTTAGATACAATTTATTTTTTCCATGCATGAACATAATTTATACAATGTGTTAAAATTGATAATCAAAGATTAATTTATACTTATAAAACATGACTTTCATTAATTAAATATTATTTTAACATAAACCATCATCAAATATAAGAATATTAGGTTGATCATGTGTCTCAAGATACACCTTTCATCTGACTTATAAAAGACTTTAAATACAATTTAAAAAGACTTTTAATTTTTTTTTACCAAAAATTAAAAAAAAAACATTAATCCTTCTAAGCATGAACTCAAACATGTTCTTATTCTTTTGTATTGCAATTAGTTCTTATTCTTTTGTCTGTAATTAGCAGCTTCCGACTTATGATCAATCCTCGAATTATTTGAAACATGTGTTTCAATTTCGGTTCTAATGCAAGGCGCCATAAATGATGCCGCAAGATACGTAAATTTTACCTTATTATTTTTTAATTTTCTTTCAATTGTCTTTTTATAAACATTTATTTTAATTTTATAATTTTAATAAGTTTTCCTTTAATAGTTAATTAATGTATGATTTTAGAATCATTTGAAAAAATACAATAGAATATAAGAAATATAATAAAAAAATAATTAATAATGTTTATGAACATTAAAAATATTAATTATATTTTTTAATTTCTTATAATACAACTTTAACCGATAAATAAAAAAAATAAAATTGAAAGAGTGAATAATAATACCTAATGAGGCAAATGATTAAGGAAATAGATTCCTTTAAGCCTTGTCAATTTCTGGTATGCCACCTACATGGGTTTTATTTATTCCTCCCACTGTTTTCAAAACAGGATAGATGATATATAACTCTCAAGGTCAAATATAAGGTCACCATCAATGGTTTTACAGAGGAAATTGATAGCCCAAAATGTTATTGGAAAAGCTAAAATGAAAAAAAAAATAGAATTTAAACCATAGAAGTTATTCGTATAGCAATATAATAGTTGGGTTTGCAAGACTCATTCCTTCAACAAGCCACTTGATCAAAAATTTAAATTTTCTCTTTTATTACGTATTAGTAACTATAATATTAATTTGGTCATCTGTAATCAAACATGAGTAAATATATTAAAAAGCCGCAATAATAAGTAATGTGTATTAATTATATTTAGTTTCTACTCATACGATATAACGTACTTTTTCTTTTTTCTATGCAAGGTATCTACACAATCAACATATTGTTTGTTTGAGTGAAATTAGATTCATTCTTTTAAGTAAGATTAAGCAAGTTGAGTCTTGCAAATAGGAGAGATCCATTATAAATAATTAGTTAGATTCTTTAATAGATATTAGTCATCAATAAATCTATATTTCACATTAATAATAAGATTATAAAAAAAGTGTATATATATCCTTTTTCAAGAATACTAATAATTTGTTCTTGAATATATAATACTTTCTTTTTCCTAATTCACGCCATTAAAAAAGTTATTTATTTTTTTATTTATAAGAATTATAATGAAAATAATAAAATTTGAACCTAAAATGCTGTATATATTATCTCAGACCTTCTTTAATTAATTTATAATGCTAAGAAAGTTAATTAGTTTAGTTAATAATATTAATATTTTTAATAATTAGTATTATCTTTTTTAAAATTATCATTAAAATTAATTGTCTCACTTTTTCTTCCACCTAATTAATTTATATGTTCTACTTATTTCCTCCAATCCTTATAAGAAATATAACATATTTATTTTTATTAATTTGTAATATTTATTATTAATAAATATTTTTTATTAAAAATAATTAACACATAAGACTATTTGAAAAGAATCTTATAAAAGAAGACAAACAAATATTTTTTAAAAGTCTCATATATAGAAACAAATTAAATGTTTAATAACACACTTTTTAATTTCATTAAAATTTATTAAAAATTATGATAATCATTAAAATAAAAAGTCTCATTAAATAAAATGTAAAATCCATTCGAAAATTAGATTTCCTACAATTTTTAGTAAATAAACAAAGTTTAAAATTGTGTGTTTGCTAAATGGTACCTAGGATTTGTCGTCTTTTCCATAAAATAAAACTATTAACTATTGATGGAATCATGGAAGTGGATGCTAAAATGTCTAATAAAGTATTAATATAGAACCCCAGATGTGTGCTGCCGCACACACACATGCGTATATATATATAATATGCATTACAGAACAAGGAGAAAGATAAGGAAGAAATAACCAAAAATGAAGAGCACTAGGAGAGAAACGGAGAAGAAATCGGAGATAGGTTCTGCCATTGAAGAGCTTTCTATGATGACCATAGTCAAACCTGGTGAAGATCATGATCACTCCGCACACATCCCCACCAAGCCTTTCCTCTCACTTTGTTACTTGGTTC
Source organism: Cajanus cajan (assembly GCF_000230855.2). Classification (NCBI taxonomy): domain Eukaryota; kingdom Viridiplantae; phylum Streptophyta; class Magnoliopsida; order Fabales; family Fabaceae; genus Cajanus; species Cajanus cajan. The sequence goes on from NC_138525.1 coordinate 11,673,516, forward strand.
TTCAAGTTCTTGGTGGGTTCACTCTTTGTCTCTTTCATATTATGTTCAACATGTGAATGTGAATGATATGTAACACCTAAAACATTGTTGTTGTGCTTCTAGCAGATAAGATAGGGCCAACAATGGTTGTTTTGAGGCAAGACGTGCACCAGAATATTAAGGTAAAAAGAAAAGCCAATCAACTCACCAAACCCCTTCTCTCTTTACAATAACTATGGAATGGGATCTTTCTTTCTTTTCTTGGTTGTTTACACGAGGTTAATTTTATTAACTTTGAAGTACTGATATTCATTTAAAAAATTAACTTCTCCTAATAAATATTTTATTATATATATATAATGACCTATAATTGAATTTCTGATCACAAATTTAAGGGAAAAAATTATTTATTAACCATACCACTAATGTTCACATGACATATATGATCAAATTATTAATTTTTTTTTCTTGTAAATTGAAAAACAAAACATGTCAAATGGAGATTGATAGATAGTATAGATACCTAACTGTTCTGAATTACTTAATTTATCTGGTGTTAAATAGTTGCACATTGTTGATCATGACTCAATTACAAATTATTAGTTAACTTGTATTGTGTATTGAATTCATTTCCGTTGAAGAAATTGGAACTGATGCATGAGTCAAATCCCTCATTGAACTCGAATTTGGTTGAGATTTTGAAGTCAGAAGCAAGAGAAGGCAATGCACGGAAAGGGTCTAGCTGCAGTAAGGCCCTTGTTTGGCTTACTAGGTAAGAAAACACAGACATTAATTTAATTTTATATAATATAATATATATACTTTGCTATTCCTCACGTTAATTAGCAATATATAGAAATTCGGTATGACCAAAATCATCCTTTTTGTGCAACTTTGCAGGACCTTGGATTTCACTTCGTTATTATTACAAACACTAGCAAAAGATCCTGAGAAGAGAATGGAACAAGTAGTTGAAGAGGCTTATGATGTAACATTAAAACCGTGGCATGGATGGATTTCATCAGCTGCTTTCAGAGTAACAATATTAACCACTTATTCTTTTCTTCCATTGTTTAATCTATTCTATTTCTATGCTTTTTGTTGGATTTGTTTAATCACTATACATTAGTGATAGCCACTTTTTCACCACATTCTTGACCTCATGAATATAATTTAGCATATGGTGACCAGATGTGCACTGTGTGAAATTGCAGGTGGCTCTAAGACTGGTCCCAGAAAGTAAAACTTTCGTGAATCTCCTTAAAACTGAAGATGAAAACCATGACACCCTAATGGAGAAAATGCAGATTTTGGTCTCTTTGTTTGTGCCTTTTCTTGAGGATATCCATTGTATTCTAGTAAGCTTCATATTTCTAATTACTTCCTGTAACATAGCATTAATTAATATTGATCATGAAATTTCTTATAATTGTGTGCTAACATTATGAAAATTTGTCCTTGCAGAGATTGTATAACTTGGACAAGCTAAAGTCAACTTGAAGTCAACTAGAGAAGAATCAAGTGCAGCTTTGTGTTTCCTGGATTCCTTGCAGAGATTGTATACTAAAATTTGTGTGACAATTATGTAGTTAGTTACTACTTACTAGTTGGCATCAACGTGAGAAAACGTGTTAATAGTTCTTTTTCTTTTCATATCTAACGTAGCTGAAATTTAACTTCTATTCAGGAAAAAAAAGGACCATAAATATACAAAAATCTCTAAATTAAGCATATGATTATAAATTATGTAATACCATGAATGTGTTAGTTAAGGAAAAAAAAAATCTTTATAACTTATTTCACTAATCTCTAAATTAAGAGTTGTTTGTAGTAAATGCTGGTTTACGTAGCATTTAATCTTATAACCATTTAATTAATTTACTGTTTCTTTTTATCATTTCCCCTTCATTACTTTATTAGAATTTCTCTTTTACCATACTTAGTTCAGAAACTACCAAGATACTCTTTCACTCTCATCTTTAAATCATTCCCTAATTTATAATATAATTTTGTCAAATTATAATATAAATTCATTTATATTCCTATATTTGTTTAATAAATATTATATCAATATAAATGAGTAAATCTTTTTAAAAAAAACTATTAACCTAATTTTAAATGATAAATCATTATACATAAATTAAAAATATGAAGTGACAATTATTTAAAAATACTTATAGTTATCAAAATTTCAAGTTATAATTAAATATGTAACGACCCGGCTGGTCACTACACACACACCACTGTACACCGGAAACGCCAGACAGAAAGGACAAATATATAAGTATAGGATCTAGAATATAAATATATACAAAGTCTCTATCCGACTAGAGTTAGAGTGTACAACACAAAGTCCAATCAATGCTACTATCCCAAGTAGCTACATAACAAAATAGTCACAAAAACGATCAGCTCTACTGGTCCGCCGAAGACTCATCCTTAGACGCCCACCTATCCCTGCTCTGCTCCCATACATAGTATGATCATCGCAGTCCAATATCATGGAGACAACAAAAGGGTAAGCTAGTGTAATTAAAAATTCAACATACAAATATATATATATATCAACATAAATAAACAACAGATACAATTATCAACATACTTATACAGCTTATACCACTCAACAATATCAGTACCGCAATGCGGCAATATCAGCACTGCCTTAGCGGTTAGAATATCCCCCAACTCAGCACAGTCCAGCACAGCACAAACACAACACTTCAACACATCAATCAACTTAACAAAATTCATTTAAAGTACTACATTATTTAGCCATAACAGCACACATCTTCAGCATACACCTCATCAATCTTACAGCATAATTAGCAATCAGCACACAATGCGTCGTCACGCATATCAACTCGGAGATCTCCTACAGCAACTCAGCCATTATGGCCTACAACAACTCAGCCATTATGGCCTACAACAACTCAGCCATTATGGCCTACAGCAACTCAGCCTTTATGGCCTACAACAACTCAGCCATTATGGCCTACAACAACTCAGCCATTATGGCCTACAGCAACTCAGCCTTTCGGCCTACAACAACTCAGCCATTATGGCCTACAACAACTCAGCCTTTCGGCCTACAACAACTCAGTCATTATGGCCTACAGCAATTCATATCAGCATTCAACACAACACAACTTTTGCAACTCAACATATCAACTTGCAACACAACACAACTAGACAACTCAACATCAACTTTCAACACAACTCAACTGTACAACTCAACATCAATCAACCAACATCATCCATTAGTCATCACATTATATTCGTCTACAACTCAACTAAGCATAAAACAACATTAACCAACATATATAAATTTCTCATCTCCGCGCCCGGCGCACTCATGGTCGCGCCCAGCGCGGTACAACCAGAGAGCACCAGGGGCTAGCGCGCCCAGCGCAGGTATGCCTGCGCCTGGCGGGACTCAGCCAGAGAGCCCAAGGCTCACACGCGCTCAGCGCATGCCAGGCAGAGACTCCCAGGAGTCTCGCGCGCCCGGCGTGCCCATACCCGCGCCCAGCGCGGGGAAGGCAGAGACCTCCCCTTGGTCTCGCGTCCAGCGCAATTCAAATTGCGCCCAGCGCCCACAGGGCAGAGACTCTCAAGGAGTCTCACGCCCAGCGTGACAAGGGCCGCGCTCAGCGCAACGCATCAATATCAGCATATACATATATATACATTACAGCGTGGCATTTCATCATCAACAACATAAAATAGCATGATCAACAATTTCACAACGTACGACATGTTCAACACATTCTCTGACCCAATCCTCTTATTTACAACTCATCTATCTTGTCAAATTACCCACCCAAACAACACCAATCAACCTAAGCACCTAAAACAACTTTAAACTTAACCAAATCACTAAATGGAAAATGGCAACCTTCACAGAAAATAACACATCATGAGTTATACTACTCCTACCATACTCATCCTTATCTCATATGAAAGATAATCAAATTTCCTACAACTCTCATGAAGACACCATGTCCTAATTCTTTCATCTACCTTGTTAAAAATTCTAAAAAACCGCAACAACTATACATAATGTTGGCAGCTTGACCTCTCTTCACTAAAACAGCCATAACTGGAGTTCTAAAACTCCTTTTTGGGTGATTCCAGCGCCATTGGAAAGCTAACATCCAAGGCTACAACTTTCATGAAGACTATGAAGTCAATTTCGGAACTTCAAATGCGCGCTCAGCGCGTTCAAGTTCGCGCTCAGCGCGTCTCAACCAGAGACCTACAGAGGTCTATTGCGCCCAGCGCGGTTCTCCCCGCGCTCAGCGCGATTCACCCAGTGAGTCCCCATTTCAAGTCGCGCTCAGCGCGAATTCAAACAGCAACTCTCCCCAGTTCGAAAATTTCACCCAAAAACCTGCAAAATCAACTTCCCAGACACATGCAATCGGTCCAAAGCATCACATTTCCATCCAAGAACCCAAAAATACTACCTTTTTCAACATGCAACAACAAATCACGGATTTCCCCAAATTTTCTCAAAAACCCCGAAACCCCCAAAAACAGGTTCTCATTCAACACAGCCACGAATCAACCATCCATAAGCATCTAATGAGTTTCTAGAACTCATCCACAGCCAAAAACAGCGACAAAAGAAAGAAAATTACTAGCTTCCCTTACCTTGATGCGAAAATCTGAGCTTTGGGACCACGGAGATCGGAGAAGAAGAGGAAACTTGAAAACGAACGGAGAAGAGAGACAATCTTCAGCTAGCTCTGCCTAAGCTTGGTCAACACCTTCAGTCCAAGGTCACCCCAAAGAAGAAAACCAGCAACAAGAAAAAGGAGAGGGTGAGAGTGAGAGTGAGTTGAGAAGAAGAAAATGAGTAAGGGGTTCACGGGTCTCACAACCTCCCCAACAACAAGAGTTTTCGTCCCCGAAAACAGACTTACTTGGGAAAAGAAACGGATACCGCTCCCTGCACTGCTGCTCCACCTCCCAAGTAGCCTCACCAGTAGCTGCATCCCACAACACCTTCAGCAGAGCAATAGACTTGCCTCTCAACTCCTTCAGCTTATCATCCACCACTACTACCGATATCTTCTCAAACGTTAGGTTCTCCTTTACCCACACATCATCTAGCTCAACGACATGACTAGGGTCATGAACATACCTTCTCAGCAGTCTGTAAGATCAGCTCTGGTCCCACAACCACTGATTCACCATTTTGATACCAATACAGAGGAGTCCTACATCTTCTGCCATACAAGGCTTCAAACAGCGCCATCCCAATACTAGCATGAAAGCTATTATTATACGTGAACTCAACCAGCGATAGGATCTCCTCCCCAGCTTCCTAAGTGGTCCAACACACCAGCCCTCAGTAAATCCTCCAACACAGCTTTCTTCAGCTCAGCATCATGAGGTAGGCAAATCCTGCCCTTGCACCTCAAGATTCCATCTCCTCCCAGCTCAAAACCAATAGCCTTCTCGGTATTCAGCAACCCAAGAAGTTTCACCAACTCGACATCTTGCAACTATCTCTGTCTAACCTGCCTCAAGAACTCACTAGTTATGGTAATCATCCCACAACTAATGTGATCCTGAGCTAACTCCGCATAGAGATTCAAATCTCTTAACTTCTCCACCAGTTCCAGCTCTTTCACTATCATACCAGACATGTGGATGGATTTCCTACTCAGCACATCCGCCACAACATTGGCCTTACCAGGATGATACATCAACTGGAAGTCATAATCCTTCAAAAACTCCATCCACCGCCTCTACCTCATGTTCAGCTTTTTCTGATCAAACAAGTACTGCAAATTCTTGTGATCACTGAAGACGCTGAACCAAGCACCATACAACTAATGTCTTCATATCTCCAAGGCAAACACAACAACTGCTAACTCCAAGTCATGAGTGGGATAATTCCTCTCATGATTCTTCAATTGCCTTGAAGCATATGTCACTACTTTCCTGTTTTGCATCAGCACGCACCCCAGACCCTGGTGAGAAGCATCACAATACACATCAAAAGGTTCACCAGAGTCGGGCAACACCAGCACAGGAGAAGTAGTCAACCTCCTCTTCAGCTCATCAAAACTCCGCTCACAGGCATCAGTCCAAATGAACGTTTGCTCCTTCCTTGTTAGCTGGGTCAGAGGCGCTACTATCTTGGAGGATCCCTCAATGAACCTTCGATAGTAACCCGCCAAATCCACAAAATTCCGAACATCAGTGACAGTTCTGGGACACTCCCACTGCAACACCGACTCCACCTTAGCCGGATCAACAACACTCCCCTCAGCTGAGATCACATGTCCCAAGAATTTCACCTTCTCCAACCAGAACTCACATTTCGAAAGCTTAGCATACAATTGCTTCACTTCCAAAATCTCCAGCACCAACCTCAAGTGCTCTCCATGCTCCTCCGGTGTTCTTGAATAAATCAGGATGTCATCACCACCACCAATTTATCCAAAAACGACCGGAAAATCCTGTTCATGTAATCCATGAACACAGCCGGGGTGTTGGTCACACCAAACGGCATCATAACACACTCGTAGTGACCATACCTAGTCCTGAAAGCAGTCTTCGGTATGTCACCCTCCTTCGCCTTGATCTGGTGATAGTCTGACCTTAAGTCAATCTTCGAGAAAACGGATGCTCCCCTCATTTGATCCATCAAGTCATCTACCCCGGAGAAGTGAATATTTGTTCTTAATGGTCAACTTGCTCCACTGCCAGAAATCAACACACAATCGACAACCTCCATCTTTCTTCTTCACCAACAACACGGGAGCGCCCCACAGCGATACACTCGGTCACACCAACTGCTTCTCTAACAGGTCCTCCAACTAACCTTTCAGCTCAACCAGTTCAGCAGGAGCCATCCCATAGGGAGCCACCAACACTGGCCCCGCACCTGGAACCAAGTCAGTGCTAAACTCCATCTCCCCAACAGGAGGCAACCCAGGCACCTCATCAGGGAACACCTCAGTAAAATCCCTCATCACATCAATCTCAACAATGACCCTCTCGGTCTCCACACTCATAGTAGCAAGCGGAAGACAACACTCGGCTCCAGCCCTCAACAATGATTCAGCTTGACCAATTGAAATCAACAGCTCCTCCTCTACCTGAGGAACGATCAACCGCCTGTTGGCACAATCTATAAGGATGCGATTGGCAGACAACCAATCCATCCCTAAGACTATGTCAATATCCACCCAAGGTAAACAAATCAAGTTCACCTTGTACCCCTCCACCAATGCTCAGCCTCCCCAACCAGCATGTAAACAGCATACGCCAGCCTCCTCTCTTGAGAACATCCCAACATAGTGAAGATCTTCTCCATCTCACAGATCCAGTGGTCAGCTACCTCTGGGTCTGCATCTCCCTTGAACTGAGTAGGACGGCATTTCCGGAACTCAGCTAGATCCCGACTCTCCTACAACCCCAAGGGCCTTGCTGCACCAGCTACAACTCTATCAGCGTCCATCCTAGCAAAATAGGCATTTTGCTGCTATATAGTCATAGCCATCATCTCCATGGCACAGGCTACCTACTAATTGGTTCTAGTCATTGTCTACCGAAGTAACAACATCTTCAATATACAATAACTAAACCAATCAACCATCACCAGCACAACAAAACACCACTACAACCAACACAACAAACAACACAACAAGACAGCACAACACAGAGTTCAGCACAACAAAAGCCTAAAGGAACCACCCCCAAAGAGTGTCCACTAGACTCGAACTGCTCTGATACCACTAAAGTGTAACGACCCGGCTGGTCACTACACACACACCACTGTACACCGGAAACGCCAGACAGAAAGGACAAGTATATAAGTATAGGATCTAGAATATAAATATATACAAAGTCTCTATCCGACTAGAGTTAGAGTGTACAACACAAAGTCCAATCAATGCTACTATCCCAAGTAGCTACATAACAAAATAGTCACAAAAACGATCAGCTCTACTGGTCCGCCGAAGACTCATCCTTAGACGCCCACCTATCCCTGCTCTGCTCCCATACATAGTATGATCATCGCAGTCCAATATCATGGAGACAACAAAAGGGTAAGCTAGTGTAATTAAAAATTCAACATACAAATATATATATATATATCAACATAAATAAACAACAGATACAATTATCAACATACTTATACAGCTTATACCACTCAACAATATCAGTACCGCAATGCGGCAATATCAGCACTGCCTTAGCGGTTAGAATATCCCCCAACTCAGCACAGTCCAGCACAGCACAACACAACACTTCAACACATCAATCAACTTAACAAAATTCATTTAAAGTACTACATTATTTAGCCATAACAGCACACATCTTCAGCATACACCTCATCAATCTTACAGCATAATTAGCAATCAGCACACAATGCGTCGTCACGCATATCAACTCGGAGATCTCCTACAGCAACTCAGCCATTATGGCCTACAACAACTCAGCCATTATGGCCTACAACAACTCAGCCATTATGGCCTACAGCAACTCAGCCTTTATGGCCTACAACAACTCAGCCATTATGGCCTACAACAACTCAGCCATTATGGCCTACAGCAACTCAGCCTTTCGGCCTACAACAACTCAGCCATTATGGCCTACAACAACTCAGCCTTTCGGCCTACAACAACTCAGTCATTATGGCCTACAGCAATTCATATCAGCATTCAACACAACACAACTTTTGCAACTCAACATATCAACTTGCAACACAACACAACTAGACAACTCAACATCAACTTTCAACACAACTCAACTGTACAACTCAACATCAATCAACCAACATCATCCATTAGTCATCACATTATATTCGTCTACAACTCAACTAAGCATAAAACAACATTAACCAACATATATAAATTTCTCATCTCCGCGCCCGGCGCACTCATGGTCGCGCCCAGCGCGGTACAACCAGAGAGCACCAGGGGCTAGCGCGCCCAGCGCAGGTATGCCTGCGCCTGGCGGGACTCAGCCAGAGAGCCCAAGGCTCACACGCGCTCAGCGCATGCCAGGCAGAGACTCCCAGGAGTCTCGCGCGCCCGGCGTGCCCATACCCGCGCCCAGCGCGGGGAAGGCAGAGACCTCCCCTTGGTCTTGCGTCCAGCGCAATTCAAATTGCGCCCAGCGCCCACAGGGCAGAGACTCTCAAGGAGTCTCACGCCCAGCGTGACAAGGGCCGCGCTCAGCGCAACGCATCAATATCAGCATATACATATATATACATTACAGCGTGGCATTTCATCATCAACAACATAAAATAGCATGATCAACAATTTCACAACGTACGACATGTTCAACACATTCTCTGACCCAATCCTCTTATTTACAACTCATCTATCTTGTCAAATTACCCACCCAAACAACACCAATCAACCTAAGCACCTAAAACAACTTTAAACTTAACCAAATCACTAAATGGAAAATGGCAACCTTCACAGAAAATAACACATCATGAGTTATACTACTCCTACCATACTCATCCTTATCTCATATGAAAGATAATCAAATTTCCTACAACTCTCATGAAGACACCATGTCCTAATTCTTTCATCTACCTTGTTAAAAATTCTAAAAAACCGCAACAACTATACATAATGTTGGCAGCTTGACCTCTCTTCACTAAAACAGCCATAACTGGAGTTCTAAAACTCCTTTTTGGGTGATTCCAGCGCCATTGGAAAGCTAACATCCAAGGCTACAACTTTTATGAAGACTATGAAGTCAATTTCGGAACTTCAAATGCGCGCTCAGCGCGTTCAATTTCGCGCTCAGCGCGTCTCAACCAGAGACCTACAGAGGTCTATTGCGCCCAGCGCGGTTCTCCCCGCGCTCAGCGCGATTCACCCAGTGAGTCCCCATTTCAAGTCGCGCTCAGCGCGAAGAACTGCGCTCAGCGCGAATTCAAACAGCAACTCTCCCCAGTTCGAAAATTTCACCCAAAAACCTGCAAAATCAACTTCCCAGACACATGCAATCGGTCCAAAGCATCACATTTCCATCCAAGAACCCAAAAATACTACCTTTTTCAACATGCAACAACAAATCACGGATTTCCCCAAATTTTCTCAAAAACCCTGAAACCCCCAAAAACAGGTTCTCATTCAACACAGCCACGAATCAACCATCCATAAGCATCTAATGAGTTTCTAGAACTCATCCACAGCCAAAAACAGCGACAAAAGAAAGAAAATTACTAGCTTCCCTTACCTTGATGCGAAAATCTGAGCTTTGGGACCACGGAGATCGGAGAAGAAGAGGAAACTTGAAAACGAACGGAGAAGAGAGACAATCTTCAGCTAGCTCTGCCTAAGCTTGGTCAACACCTTCAGTCCAAGGTCACCCCAAAGAAGAAAACCAGCAACAAGAAAAAGGAGAGGGTGAGAGTGAGAGTGAGTTGAGAAGAAGAAAATGAGTAAGGGGTTCACGGGTCTCACAACTTCCCCAACAACAAGAGTTTTCGTCCCCGAAAACAGACTTACTTGGGAAAAGAAACGGATACCGCTCCCTGCACTGCTGCTCCACCTCCCAAGTAGCCTCACCAGTAGCTGCATCCCACAACACCTTCAGCAGAGCAATAGACTTGCCTCTCAACTCCTTCAGCTTATCATCCACCACTACTACCGATATCTTCTCAAACGTTAGGTTCTCCTTTACCCACACATCATCTAGCTCAACGACATGACTAGGGTCATGAACATACCTTCTCAGCAGTCTGTAAGATCAGCTCTGGTCCCACAACCACTGATTCACCATTTTGATACCAATACAGAGGAGTCCTACATCTTCTGCCATACAAGGCTTCAAACAGCGCCATCCCAATACTAGCATGAAAGCTATTATTATACGTGAACTCAACCAGCGATAGGATCTCCTCCCCAGCTTCCTAAGTGGTCCAACACACCAGCCCTCAGTAAATCCTCCAACACAGCTTTCTTCAGCTCAGCATCATGAGGTAGGCAAATCCTGCCCTTGCACCTCAAGATTCCATCTCCTCCCAGCTCAAAACCAACAGCCTTCTCGGTATTCAGCAACCCAAGAAGTTTCACCAACTCGACATCTTGCAACTATCTCTGTCTAACCTGCCTCAAGAACTCACTAGTTATGGTAATCATCCCACAACTAATGTGATCCTGAGCTAACTCCGCATAGAGATTCAAATCTCTTAACTTCTCCACCAGTTCCAGCTCTTTCACTATCATACCAGACATGTGGATGGATTTCCTACTCAGCACATCCGCCACAACATTGGCCTTACCAGGATGATACATCAACTGGAAGTCATAATCCTTCAGAAACTCCATCCACCGCCTCTACCTCATGTTCAGCTTCTTCTGATCAAACAAGTACTGCAAATTCTTGTGATCACTGAAGACGCTGAACCAAGCACCATACAACTAATGTCTTCATATCTCCAAGGCAAACACAACAACTGCTAACTCCAAGTCATGAGTGGGATAATTTCTCTCATGATTCTTCAATTGCCTTGAAGCATATGTCACTACTTTCCTGTTTTGCATCAGCACGCACCCCAGACCCTGGTGAGAAGCATCACAAAACACATCAAAAGGTTCACCAGAGTCGGGCAACACCAACACAGGAGAAGTAGTCAACCTCCTCTTCAGCTCATCAAAACTCCGCTCACAGGCATCAGTCCAAATGAACGTTTGCTCCTTCCTTGTTAGCTGGGTCAGAGGCGCTACTATCTTGGAGGATCCCTCAATGAACCTTCGATAGTAACCCGCCAAATCCACAAAACTCCGAACATCAGTGACAGTTCTGGGACACTCCCACTGCAACACCGACTCCACCTTAGCCGGATCAACAGCACTCCCCTCAGCTGAGATCACATGTCCCAAGAATTTCACCTTCTCCAACCAGAACTCACATTTCGAAAGCTTAGCATACAATTGCTTCACTTCCAAAATCTCCAGCACCAACCTCAAGTGCTCTCCATGCTCCTCTGGTGTTCTTGAATAAATCAGGATGTCATCACCACCACCAATTTATCCAAAAACGACCGGAAAATCCTGTTCATGTAATCCATGAACACAGCCGGGGTGTTGGTCACACCAAACGGCATCATAACACACTCGTAGTGACCATACCTAGTCCTGAAAGCAGTCTTCGGTATGTCACCCTCCTTCGCCTTGATCTGGTGATAGTCTGACCTTAAGTCAATCTTCGAGAAAACGGATGCTCCCCTCATTTGATCCATCAAGTCATCTACCCCGGAGAAGTGAATATTTGTTCTTAATGGTCAACTTGCTCCACTGCCAGAAATCAACACACAATCGACAACCTCCATCTTTCTTCTTCACCAACAACACGGGAGCGCCCCACAGCGATACACTCGGTCACACCAACTGCTTCTCTAACAGGTCCTCCAACTAACCTTTCAGCTCAACCAGTTCAGCAGGAGCCATCCCATAGGGAGCCACCAACACTGGCCCCGCACCTGGAACCAAGTCAGTGCTAAACTCCATCTCCCCAACAGGAGGCAACCCAGGCACCTCATCAGGGAACACCTCAGTAAAATCCCTCATCACATCAATCTCAACAATGACCCTCTCGGTCTCCACACTCATAGTAGCAAGCGGAAGACAACACTCGGCTCCAGCCCTCAACAATGATTCAGCTTGACCAGTTGAAATCAACAGCTCCTCCTCTACCTGAGGAACGATCAACCGCCTGTTGGCACAATCTATAAGGATGCGATTGGCAGACAACCAATCCATCCCTAAGACTATGTCAATATCCACCCAAGGTAAACAAATCAAGTTCACCTTGTACCCCTCCACCAATGCTCAGCCTCCCCAACCAGCATGTAAACAGCATACGCCAGCCTCCTCTCTTGAGAACATCCCAACACAGTGAAGATCTTCTCCATCTCACAGATCCAGTGGTCAGCTACCTCTGGGTCTGCATCTCCCTTGAACTGAGTAGGACGACATTTCCGGAACTCAGCTAGATCCCGACTCTCCTACAACCCCAAGGGCCTTGCTGCACCAGCTACAACTCTATCAGCGTCCATCCTAGCAAAATAGGCATTTTGCTGCTATATAGTCATAGCCATCATCTCCATGGCACAGGCTACCTACTAATTGGTTCTAGTCATTGTCTACCGAAGTAACAACATCTTCAATATACAATAACTAAACCAATCAACCATCACCAGCACAACAAAACACCACTACAACCAACACAACAAACAACACAACAAGACAGCACAACACAGAGTTCAGCACAACAAAAGCCTAAAGGAACCACCCCCAAAGAGTGTCCACTAGACTCGAACTGCTCTGATACCACTAAAGTGTAACGACCCGGCTGGTCACTACACACACACCACTGTACACCGGAAACGCCAGACAGAAAGGACAAGTATATAAGTATAGGATCTAGAATATAAATATATACAAAGTCTCTATCCGACTAGAGTTAGAGTGTACAACACAAAGTCCAATCAATGCTACTATCCCAAGTAGCTACATAACAAAATAGTCACAAAAACGATCAGCTCTACTGGTCCGCCGAAGACTCATCCTTAGACGCCCACCTATCCCTGCTCTGCTCCCATACATAGTATGATCATCGCAGTCCAATATCATGGAGACAACAAAAGGGTAAGCTAGTGTAATTAAAAATTCAACATACAAATATATATATATATATATATCAACATAAATAAACAACAGATACAATTATCAACATACTTATACAGCTTATACCACTCAACAATATCAGTACCGCAATGCGGCAATATCAGCACTGCCTTAGCGGTTAGAATATCCCCCAACTCAGCACAGTCCAGCACAGCACAACACAACACTTCAACACATCAATCAACTTAACAAAATTCATTTAAAGTACTACATTATTTAGCCATAACAGCACACATCTTCAGCATACACCTCATCAATCTTACAGCATAATTAGCAATCAGCACACAATGCGTCGTCACGCATATCAACTCGGAGATCTCCTACAGCAACTCAGCCATTATGGCCTACAACAACTCAGCCATTATGGCCTACAACAACTCAACCATTATGGCCTACAGCAACTCAGCCTTTATGGCCTACAACAACTCAGCCATTATGGCCTACAACAACTCAGCCATTATGGCCTACAGCAACTCAGCCTTTCGGCCTACAACAACTCAGCCATTATGCCCTACAACAACTCAGCCTTTCGGCCTACAACAACTCAGTCATTATGGCCTACATCAATTCATATCAGCATTCAACACAACACAACTTTTGCAACTCAACATATCAACTTGCAACACAACACAACTAGACAACTCAACATCAACTTTCAACACAACTCAACTGTACAACTCAACATCAATCAACCAACATCATCCATTAGTCATCACATTATATTCGTTTACAACTCAACTAAGCATAAAACAACATTAACCAACATATATAAATTTCTCATCTCCGCGCCCGGCGCACTCATGGTCGCGCCCAGCGCGGTACAACCAGAGAGCATCAGGGGCTAGCGCGCCCAGCGCAGGTATGCCTGCGCCTGGCGGGACTCAGCCAGAGAGCCCAAGGCTCACACGCGCTCAGCGCATGCCAGGCAGAGACTCCCAGGAGTCTCGCGCGCCCGGCGTGCCCATACCCGCGCCCAGCGCGGGGAAGGCAGAGACCTCCCCTTGGTCTCGCGTCCAGCGCAATTCAAATTGCGCCCAGCGCCCACAGGGCAGAGACTCTCAAGGAGTTTCACGCCCAGCGCGACAAGGGCCGCGCTCAGCGCAACGCATCAATATCAGCATATACATATATATACATTACAGCGTGGCATTTCATCATCAACAACATAAAATAGCATGATCAACAATTTCACAACGTACGACATGTTCAACACATTCTCCGACCCAATCCTCTTATTTACAACTCATCTATCTTGTCAAATTACCCACCCAAACAACACCAATCAACCTAAGCACCTAAAATAACTTTAAACTTAACCAAATCACTAAATGGAAAATGGCAACCTTCACAGAAAATAACACATCATGAGTTATACTACTCCTACCATACTCATCCTTATCTCATATGAAAGATAATCAAATTTCCTACAACTCTCATGAAGACACCATGTCCTAATTCTTTCATCTACCTTGTTAAAAATTCTAAAAAACCGCAACAACTATACATAATGCTGGCAGCTTGACCTCTCTTCACTAAAACAGCCATAACTGGAGTTCTAAAACTCCTTCTTGGGTGATTCCAGCGCCATTGGAAAGCTAACATCCAAGGCTACAACTTTCATGAAGACTATGAAGTCAATTTCGGAACTTCAAATGCGCGCTCAGCGCGTTCAAGTTCGCGCTCAGCGCGTCTCAACCAGAGACCTACAGAGGTCTATTGCGCCCAGCGCGGTTCTCCCCGCGCTCAGCGCGATTCAGCCAGTGAGTCCCCATTTCAAGTCGCGCTCAGCGCGAAGAACTGCGCTCAGCGCGAATTCAAACAACAACTCTCCCTAGTTCGAAAATTTCACCCAAAAACCTGCAAAATCAACTTCCCAGACACATGCAATCGGTCCAAAGCATCACATTTCCATCCAAGAACCCAAAAATACTACCTTTTTCAACATGCAACAACAAATCGCGGATTTCCCCAAATTTTCTCAAAAACCCCGAAACCCCCAAAAACAGGTTCTCATTCAACACAGCCACGAATCAACCATCCATAAGCATCTAATGAGTTTCTAGAACTCATCCACAGCCAAAAACAGCGACAAAAGAAAGAAAATTACTAGCTTCCCTTACCTTGATGCGAAAATCTGAGCTTTGGGACCACGGAGATCGGAGAAGAAGAGGAAACTTGAAAACGAACGGAGAAGAGAGACAATCTTCAGCTAGCTCTGCCTAAGCTTGGTCAACACCTTCAGTCCAAGGTCACCCCGAACAAGAAAACCAGCAACAAGAAAAAGGGGAGGGTGAGAGTGAGAGTGAGTTGAGAAGAAGAAAATGAGTAAGGGGTTCACGGGTCTCACAAAATATGTCCTTTTATACTTATCATCTAATTCAATAATTAGTTTCGTAAATTGACAAATGTTAAAATAAATAAATAAATAAATAAAAACCCAAAAAATTAGTTTTGTCAAACATTTTTAATTTTAATTAATTAATTAACTTGTTATCACTTTTCAATTTCCAAAATTTATCTGTATTTTGCCAAACACATCCTATATCATTAATCAATATATAATCACAATATATGAGAGTGTTTTTAGATATATTTTTGTGATAAAAAAATTATTGAATACTGTTGTAATTCTCTTTTGTATATAAATTGAAATAACTACCACACTAATGAGAATATTTTTAGGGACAATTTTTCAACAATAGTGTTTTTAACTATTTTTATTTTACAAGAACATTTTATTTTTATTTTTATAATCTCTTAACTCTCTTAATCTATCATTCTTATTTTTATTTCTAAATTAAATTCAACATTCTAAAAATTGAATTTTCAATAGTTTAAAAGAACATTTTATCATAATATAAATTATTTATGATAAATTAAAATATAATTTATTTGATAAAAATATTCATGTATTTTAAATTTTAAAATAATTTAGTTTTTATGATAATAAATTTATTTATTATAATATTTTTTTGATAAAATTATATATACATATATTATGACATTTATTTATTATAAATTTAATTATATAAAATATAATTTATCACGTTCATATGCTAAAACATTAATCGATCAAATTTATGTATATATCGACTAACTCCAATACCATTAAACAATATTTTTTTTATTGTTTAGGATATACTTCGTCAAGAGTTAGAGATTAACTTAACTTCTTAAAGTACAAAAATTCATTTAAAGAGTTAACGAATATTTTTTTATACACATAAATACGATAATAAAAAAAAAGTTGCATCATATATTTAAGAGTTCAATAATCTTTTATTAAATAATTTTATTTCCAAACTTATATCGAATTAAAAACTCCTCTATTTACAATAAATAAATATATATATATATATATATATATATATATATGGAAATTGATATAAAAATATAATTTTTTTAAATATATATGTATATATATATATATGAAAATAATAGTTTTTAATTATATCATTAAGATTGTTTAATTTTAATAAAATTTGAGAAAGCAATTAAAATGATATATACTTATAATTTAATGATTAAATCAATAAAATTATAATTTATACAAAATATAATCAGGATTAATTAGTATCATAAATTCATCATTGAATTGTTTGAATACTATCCAAATTTGATCTTTGATGAAAATAATACTTAATTAAACTTTACTTATCTTTCAATTGAATCATATTAATAAGTTCAATCCTTAGAATGATGTGCGAAATAAAAAGAGAAATAATTTATACAAAATATTATTAATATAAAAGTTAATTGTAACTTAAACGGTATAAGTTGATAAACATTAATTTTTTGATAACTGAGTTTGACTTCCATGCATAACGGTGTTTTTAAAAAGTCACGTTATGCGTAAATTGGGCAAATTTAGATATAGCTACTCCTATCTAGATCTAAATGATGTGAAAGTTGAACATGCACACACAATTTAATCGCCAGACTATTTGACTTTTAAAATATTTTTTAACAAAACTAAAGTAAAAGTTGTACTCATGAAAGGTACGTTGTAAATATTAAAAATAAAAATATACACAAGCCAATACATGAAATTTAAGAATAGTTTAGATCTAACAGTTTCTTATTCGATTATTATGCATCTTCAGCCTTTGGGTAATTTTTTAACTATAGGTAAAAGCTGTACCTATAAAATAAAAGATGAAAGTTATGAATAGTCTAGATCTAACAGTTTCCTGTTCAATTATTCTGCAGCTTCGAATTCGGGGTCAAGTCAAGTTGGATTAGAATGTTTAAATATAAAAGTAAACTAGAATATAATTGAGTCAATACTGAATAAAAAATTATTTTATATAATTAAAATATTTAAATATATTATATTTAAAATTTACAATAAATAATTTAAATTGTAATATCAAGTTATTTTTAATTTAAAAATTATAAATTTTATTAAAATTTAATTTAGAGATAGAGATAAATGGAAAGTAATTTCAAAAAGTAAAAGATTTATTTTTCAAGTTGTAGATAGTATGAAATATACAAAATAATACACAAAAATGAAGGTTTAATTGTGAGTTTTAAAAACTTTTTTAAGGTGTTTTTCAATCACATTAATCAATCATGTTAGTCAATAAAGGAAAGCACTTGCTAATAAAATAAAGAGTAAAGAAAGAGAGATTCACACAGAAAATATATTGATTTATTCTTATACCTTAGCTTAACAATTACATTCAATCATTTCTCACATTAAAGGAATTTACCATTCTACAAGAGTACAATCAAGTATTATTACATCTCTAAGCTTACATATTACCAACTACACTATGTACTAAGCTTTTCAAGTATTTTTTGCAACCAAGCCTCTCTAGGCTTAACAACACACAAGATTGAAAGGTTTACAAATGTTTAACTGATTAGAGTCAAGATATAAAAGTTAAAAATACTTTAAAATTACTCAATCCTCACTAACACTAAGGTTACAAAGAGTATTAGGATCATCTATTAAGAACATCTACTCAAAGTGACTTGAGTTGGATATTATGATATCTTGAACTCTTAAAGAATATGAGCACTTTTGATTCATATAGTCAAATCACGTTCGCGCTTCTTTCTCACACTTCTTGTTTTTATTTTCTTCATAAAATAATCTCCTTAATTATTTGGGACCTAAAAAAAAGTCACTGATGGAGATAACATTAGGAGACAAAGCAACTTGTATAGTCTATTTTTCACCTCCTCACAAAGGTACAATAGGTGCAACTTGTCCTTTAGTACCATGTGAGAGTAAAAACACTACTACATCTATATTGTGCAGGTTGGTTTTGCACTCAATACAAAAAAATGGATAAGCACATATAATATTATTTTTTGTCTTTACCCAACCAAGATAAGGACATGATCAGCATTGCATAAGACAAAATAACTACAATTATTTTTTTTCTTGAAGAATATGTATTTGTTATTAACATTTAAAATTGTGAAAAATATACATATATGTGTTAAGCAAGATCATCATATATCTTATTGATTCATTACTCTTTTCATTTTCTTCTTCTTTTTTCCTAATATATTTCCTATGTTCCTTAAGTTCTTCTTTAGTACTCTTCCTATTACTATGGGAGTTTTGACCATACATACTACTATTATGAGAATGATCACTCATTTTTGTTTGAAAAAGGTTTTCATAAAAGTTTGCAAGTAAAAGCAAAAATGGAAGTGATAAGGATTTTCACAAAAGCTTTGAGTGTGAGTGTATGTACATGCACCCCTAATAGGCAAGGAAGCCTTCTAAAACAAACTTGGAATTCCCCTAAATGAATTTGGAAATAAACTAGCGAATAAAGCTATAAAGAAAACAAGTAAAAGCATATACTAGTCGAATTCCCTAGGATGGAAGTCTAAGTGATAATTAGAACCCCTTAGAACACTTCCACAAGTACTAAAAGTATCTAGAAAGCAAGTAAACTAGATGAGTCGCTAGTGGAAGCCTAAGTGACACTTGGAGCCCTTTAAAATACTTCCACAAGTACTAACGAATATTAGGTTTCACTATAAAACTTAGGAGAGATAGGCAAACACCAAAAGTTTCCCAAGTCACTCCTAATAAGTCAATACAAATACAATAATAGCAAGGAATATGAAGAGTCCAACAACTAAAGATTGCAAATGAAATGTAATCCAAACAAGGTAGAAATAGATTTAGAGACAACTTTTGAGACGGATTTTGTGACGGATTTGGTTGCAATGAAAGAAATCCATCTCTAATTTTTGTCACTAATCCTATTTTGAAATTTTCCTACAAAATGAAGACACAAGTTAGCCTCACCAAAGTTTTTCACTCAATACTTTAAGTACCTCAATCTCCCAAAAGTTGTAGCCCCCATTTGAAGTGGTTCTAATATGTCTCAATTATCAACTTCTTTCCAAGTGTGAGGACTTGAAAATGAACTTATCACCACCAAGAGATAACAACCAACAAAAGAGAGTGGAAGCCAATAAAATCTAGACTAAAAAGCATAATTAGAAAATACTAAACTCAAGTAAGAATTAATGTGACAAATTCAAAGAATATTGAAAGACACAAAGCAAACAAATAAAGGACAATTTCAACACTAGCTTTCAAAGGAATAGTCCTAGAAATGACATTAAAGTTGATTACAAAATGAAACAAAAATTTTTGCTAAAATTTTGAGAGTTTTTAATGTATTTCCAACCACTGGACAAAGAGTAACCCAAAGGAAAAAAGAAATACACAAAAAATTACAAGGCCAAGTGCTACAAACTTTCTTTATTTTACACTTTTGTTTTCTTTTTCTTTAGTTGCCTTCTTGACCCTTTCTTTTCTTTATTTTTTTACATTGAATATGAGCACTAAATAGAGGCCTAACAATGAATTAAAAAGGTTTACAAGTAGTGGAAAAAGGGTATAGGAAGTGTAAGTGTACTAGACAAGTTTCTATGTTACTAGTAACTAGTTTTGCTTCTCTAGTTTGTTCTCTTTTTTGTACACTTTCTTTAATTTTTGTTTTACCCTTCCGAATCTGATTGTATATCTCAAACAAAGCACAAAAGACTCAAAGAATTCTGGCCTTAAAATGCTAAGTAAGAGCAAGTGAAGTTCACAAAATATGACACTAGAACGTGTTAGATTTAATAACATGCATATATGAATCATTCAATGAGTACTTCTAAGAGTATGTATATGTGCAACCAACAATATAACCAAACCAAAACAGAGACTAATGCTTATAGATTTCAAAAGAAAAAGGCACACAAGAGAAGTAATGACAATTAAAGCAACTACACAAAACTTCTAAGACAAAACTAAGAGATTAAGAAATGAAAAATACATTCAAACATTCAACAACTTGTTTTTCTTTGAAATTTTCTTTTGACCGAATATTTTGGAGTTTCAAATAAGATATAAGCAAACCTAAAATATTAAAATACAGGTACAAGAATATCCTAAAGGAACACAACAAGATTGATTCACAAAGATTGATTATTGAATCAAAAACATGCAAGACAAAATGAATTGTTCTATAGATTTACAGTTGTGACACAAGAACAATTTTAATCCATACAAACACTATATAATCATAAACAACACATATAGCATGAATTAAGACACTAAACAAAGTGATTTAAACGAACAAAAACATATAAGGAAGCTTAAGGAAAGTGTTTACTAGGAAGAACTTTCTTTTGATACCAAATGATAGAAACCTTATGTTGGAACCAAATTGATGTGGTTTTATCTTCAAGTTTCTTCCCAGATCTTTTGCTTCTTGCCACTCTTCAAGCTTCTTCAAGGTCTCCAATTGAGAAAGAGACCTCTGGTTTCACCTTCAAAGGTGAGGAACTCTCTTCAAGTAGTGTCACTTCAAGGTAGAAGATAAACCACTTCAACTCTCACCACACTCTTAGAAAGAAGATAAGAGAATTGGAAGCAAATCAAAAAGAGAATTTAAACTTTTGAGAGAGAGAATTCATAATAGACAACTCGGTCAAATATTATATATGATTCAAAAGTGAGTTTTACTAGTGAAAAAACATATATATAGTGGTGGAAAAGCTTGTAGAGCAAGTTAGACAAGATAGAGATAAGGTGGGAACACTTAGATCTAAAAGAGTCAATCATAGAATGTCAAGTGTCACCTTGTCTCTTAGGAGATAAGAAGGAGACACTTAGATCTAGAAGAGTCAATCATAAAGTACCAAGTGTCACCTTGTCCCCTTGGCAAGCCAAACAACAAGGTGTGTTGGAGAAGCTAAGCAATCTTAACCAAGAAGAAAGCTAGGTGGTCATGCTTGGTTTTTCTTCATTTAATCCAATACAAAAACTTGGAATTGGTTTAGTTAGGTTCACCAAATGATGGTGAGACCTAGTTAAATCAATTCTTTGGATTAAATGAAGAAAAACAATTCCTTGGATTAAATGAAGAAAAACAATTCCTTGAATTAAATGAAGAAAAACAAGTCTAATATGTAAAATTTGGCCTAGTTATAGACTCACTAAAGGCTCAATTGTTAACTTCACCTACACATTTGCTACTTGCTACCCCACTACTAAAACTAAAAATATGAAAATCTATGACCCTTAATACAAGGTCAAATGAAGTAAAAGTCTCCAAGCAATATACCCTAAAATTCTAAGGGTATGACCTACAAAGAAAGATAAAGGTGTCTTACAAATATAAAGACAAAAATAAGCTTATAAATATCTACTATATACAAGGTAAAAGAACTCAAACTATACAAGCTATGTACAATAGAGACTATGAGACTAAAAATATGAATCATACTCAATGTTCATATAGAACATAGGTCTAAGAAGTACATCCTCTATAGAAGCCTCCTCTAGCCTCTTAACGATAAACCTAGTTAAAGGTCCAATAGTCTTCAAGTGTGAGCTCTTTGTGTATGGTCCTCCATCACACATCATTTGTCTTAAGATTTGTGTCTTATGCTTTGTCTAATTTGTATTTTGTAAAAATATTTTTCTTTAGAAAAATATTCTATTTGTTATCATTAAAACTTGAAAGATGAAGGGATCCAATATCATCTTTTGACTTAACATATGTCTAAAATAAACATTTTACGTAAAACAAAATTAAATTAGTATTTGGAATTTAAAAAATTCTTAAATTTTAAATTCCTTAAATTTTTCATCCAAACAAAAAATTTCACTCTAATATATTTAAAATTCTTAAAAAATTAAATTATTCTATTAAAATCTCTTATCCAAATACACTCTTATGGTGTGTTTGGATGAAAAATTTTAGGAATTTAATGAATTTGAAATCTTTATAATATGAATTATTTTGATTTCATTTTTCATCATTTTTTAAATGTTTTGTTTAGATAAGTCAATTGAAATTTCTTAAATTTTAAATTCTTTATTTAGATATGATAATTCGATTTTCACCATGATTAAAATTATATATATATATATATATGTTGAAATTTTAAGATTAAACTTTATAAAAATAAATATTAGCTAATTTTTAAATATTTAATAATTTTAAAAATTAATATTAGATAATATTTAATAATTAAAAATATTTTTGTATATTCAATAATTAAGATAAGAAATTGAGAGAGAGAAAAATGAGGAAAGAGTAAAAACAGATAAGGTTGAGAGAAAATAGAGTATTAGAGATGGAAGAAAGAAAAACAAAATGAAACATAAAAAAATGGGAGAGACATAAATATGAAAATTTTCAAATTCTTACTTTTTTTTAAAAAATTTAAAATTTTACTATTTTAAAAATTTGCACAAATATATAAATTTTAAATTTTTTAAAAAATTTCACTCTAAAATATTTAAAATTAAAGAAAATTAAATTACTCCATTTAATTTTTTTTTTTATCTTTAATCTTACTTGAAACAAATACACTTTTTTGATGATAATTATCAATGATCAGACAAATAAAAAATGAATTGAACAATCAAATTTAATTGGTTTTCACAGAAAAAAAAAAAAAAAAAAAAAAAAAAAAGAGAGAGACAGAGAGAAATTTAGACAGATTTCCATTTTCCAACATTTTACTAAAGAGACAAAGACAGATCCTCCGAATCTGGATCCCTTTCTCGATCCTCTGCAATGCTCTCCCTCACCCTACTCTTCCACGACGCATAGTGCTGCAATAACAAGTCGTTGCAATTTCACTCAACCAAACCAAACCTTACAATTTTTCATCACTTTACGCTCCACCCACTCAAAATCTTATTATTACAATAATTATTTTCTCACATTTCAAGTTCAGATCCTTGATCCTTCAATTCAATTCTCTTTCTCAATCATTGGAACCTTCAAACATCACATTCTCTTCACTTCTGCTTCCACTGCGATCCAATGATTCCCTTCCTTCGCTTCACTCTCTTCCCCAAATCATAGAAAACCCCATTACAATGAACAATTACCCTTTTGGATCCCAAGGCCCCAAGTCCTTCCTCGCATACCAGAAAAGCGATTTCGACTTGGAATCAGGAACCGCACCAAAACGAACCCGAAAGCCTAAAAATCCCAACTTTCACCCCTTCAGAATGATGAAATCATTTGGGAACCGTTTCCACCACTTCCTCAAGCTCCACCCTCTAATGGGTCTCTTCCTGGCCCTATCCTTTGTGATCACACTTGTAACAATTCTGTCTTTGTACCGAACCCCTTATAGGGTTCAGAATGTTTATGCAAAAGCTGACATGGGTTCTGATGATTACCCCTTTTCCAAGCTTCAGAACCTTGTGATGGTTGCTGGGCATTCCATTTACACTAGTAGTAGTTGTGGCAAAATTGACAAAGAGGACTCCTGGTTTTTGGAGTCATATCAGAAGAATCCTGGGCAGGCTGCCACTTTTGTGACACACATTCATGAGGGGACTGCAGTTGCAGCAAGGGATAACTCTGCATTGCTTCTCTTCAGTGGTGGAGAGACACGGCGAGATGCTGGTCCCCGTAGCGAGGCGCAGAGTTACTGGGCCGTTGCCGATTCGAAAGGGTGGTTTGGTGAGTTGTGGTGACTGTTTTGGCACTTGCATTGTGGCATGTTTTGTGATTTGTGAAATTTAATGCCTGGTCATGTTCATTGTTGGGGGTAGGAGACATTGCCAAAGGAGAAGGAATAGAATAGAATTGCCTGATTGTATTGTTCTTGTTGTTTGTCATGTGCTTGGCACATTAGGGGAATTTATTGGCAGACAGTAGGATGGGAGCAATTACAGTACTTAATGAAATATAGGTCTAATAGTAATTATCATTAGCATGTATGTATTGTTTTGTATTTATTAAAATTAGTTGAATAGTTACTGTCTTGTTGACAATTTAGGGCAGAAATCTAGGAGAAATTATGTATTATTAAATGTGTCTAATAGGGGAACAAGGGGTGCGAGTGTGCATTTTTTTTTATCAGTTTCAACTATGTATTATAAGGGCAGTTATTTTGTGTGGTTTGATGGTAGACAGTTATTAGTTTTATAGGAGCAGTTATGTAAATTTCGTATAGAATATGACCTGTAGGAAAGTTGTGGCAGGCAGGGTGCATTTGGAAGTTCTTTGGACAAGGCTATGGCTAATTGACCAATGTTGGGTCATTTACAAACAATTTACCAATCTGAGACTTTTTTAAGGTTTGATCAATCTGGGGTAGTCAATGCTTCCATTCCACGTCATATTCGATTTAAAATGCCATGCATAGTCCACGTGGAATACAACACTACTACTAGCATCTTCTGAAAGCACTAGTTGCAGTGTAGTATTCTACATGGAGTACAAGTACGTAGCACCTACATGGATCAAAGATTTGCTTCAATGTGGAAAACTTTTGTATTACTAACATTTTCACTATTGACATGACTGCTCGTCAACTACAATTTTTTTATCGTTTTAGAAAACACTGACAAGAGTAGCATTTTTGCTTTTCAACAAATACTGACAAATAGTCAGTGTGCAAAGCTTTGTAAGCTTACTAAGCACTAGCCATGTAATTATCGAATTATGTAAAATGACTGTACATTGGTCAATTACCTTTACTACTGGCTAGCTCCCCGTCATCAAGTTAAGCTTTTTTTTTTTTTCTTTTTCACCAAAGCTAGTCGTTTGAATTTAAACCAAAATAATGAATATGTCCTTTCCAATTTCAATGTGAACCAGTGTAGCTTTATTCCCAGCTATTAGAGTAAAGAGTTTTATCCCTATTGTTTGTATTAATCTGTTTGTCATGTGTTGTAAGCTGAGTGGCTGTTGCCACATCAGCTGAGTCTGTAGCTTCTCATGTACTATTTCTGTAAGCTATATTAACCGATCTCTTCTTTGTTGAGATCAGAAAATCAATGATACAGAAGAATCTTACTACAGATTTATCTCTTTCAGTTTCTCTAGTTTCTACACGTTATCCAGAGGTTTCCTCATGAAGACAAACTTTCAGTTCATGTGAGTGTCATGTGTACTCCACGTAGAATACTACACAACATATATATATATATATATATATATATATATGACATGACATGGAAAACACAAGTCAAATCAACGTTTTATAGCATTGACTACCCTAGATTGATCAAATGCTTTTAAAGAGTCCAAATTGGTAAATTGTTTGTAAAATGACGCTTCATTGGTCAATTAGCCCAGGGTTATTCTATGTTGGAGTCTTTTAAACTCTAGGACAGCTTCTGTAATTTTCTATTCAATTAGTG
Source organism: Cajanus cajan (assembly GCF_000230855.2). NCBI lineage: Eukaryota > Viridiplantae > Streptophyta > Magnoliopsida > Fabales > Fabaceae > Cajanus > Cajanus cajan. The sequence goes on from NC_138525.1 coordinate 11,699,826, forward strand.
TAATGTTATTTACTGTTTGAGGACAGAGAATACTCTGTATAGAAGACTTTTGCTTTTGGGACAACAAGTCTTATGCTATATTAGGTGTGATTTCAGTGTTCAATATTATATTTTGTTACTTTTTCAATTAGTGTTGTATCATGTAGCTGCTTTAGATATTTAGTTTGTTGCTGTTCAGTCACTAGTGTATCATTCACTATGCGTGAAGCATGAATGTATGTCCAAAAACAAATATCAAATAGTAGTAATAAAAGAAAATTGAACATGGTAGATTCGGTAGGGAATTGAGCTGGTCTTGGGAAGCACTTCTGCAACCCTTGTATGCGAATGGAACATGAGAATTGGTAAATTGAATTGTAGTTTTCTGAACTATTGTCATCTTTTCTCATTAGCAACAAGATCATATCCCATGGGAAGTCCAAAATTTATTAAAATTTGACATATCATCTGTTAACTCGTATCAGAATTATTTTTCACATTTTCAAGTTATACAAGATTTCTTTTATTGCTTACCAGTCATCTGTCTATGTGTAACATAAATAGGATTAGTGCATGAATTAGGCATGTAAATTTGATAATTTGATGACTTAACTTTATTATACAAAGCAACTTTAATTCCAATATTTGGTTTCAATGCTGCATTTTGAGTATACTCTTTCTTTTTGAGTCAGACTTCTGTGATTTGAAAACATGTAAAATCATGGGAAATTTTCTCTAAATAGGCAAAGAAAGGAAAGCACAGGCAGGAGGTTTCTTCTGTAAGAAAAGTGTTTTCTTGGCCCTGGTTATGATTTTAGGAAGAGATACAATTACAAAGCCTTAGTTTCAACAGGCTGTACTCTGATTACTTGTTTCTGCCTTGCTCCTATTAACTTATGAATATGATAATAGAGATCTTGTCGTATTCATTCAGATACTATTGTACTTTTTGTTACTAATAAAATTTCTTTGCGTTATGATTTTAATGCATACCCAATGAATCCCACTTCGTTAGACGCTCAAAATTTTACTATAATTTTGTAATGTTAGCTTGATGAATCTCTGCTACATCATTTACCTCTGTTTTCTCATGGTTTTGATATGGATGACAGTGTTTCACACCTTTAGTTTATTTGCATATGCTTCCGTAATGAACTGCTTTTATCAGAGATTATCTCATTCTTTTGGGCTGTTTGTGCAGGTAAGGAAGAAAGTGTCAAATGGAGAGCACTTACGGAGGAGCATGCACGAGACAGCTTTGAAAATCTTCTATTTAGTGTCTGTCGATTCCGGGAGCTTACTGGCACCTATCCCCAAAATATAACTGTATGTAAGCTTTACTTATGAGTTATGACTTACGAAGCATTCTATTCCTTTCATATAAAGATGGAAATGTCAATATTTGTGTGGAATTGTTAATAGTAAATGGAACAGAGGAAAATGAATTTATTAAAAATATGTGGCCACTGGCCAGACATTCGTTGCATGACAAACTTTTGCTGCTCAGATTTTATGGCTGCTGGGAAATACTCTGAAATTAATTGGTCCCATATGTAACTAATGTTCATACAGCATACATGTTGCATATGAAGTCTATCATTTTGTATGCCCAATAAAATTAACATGGAGTTATCTTTGAGGATCCTGCATTGGTTTCCCTTGTTACCTGTTGCTAAATCTTAAACATGTGAAGTAGCAGAGAAGCAACAAGGAATTATTAATTACTAATATTTAAGAGGGAAAAATATTGAAGTTATTGTTCTTATTTGTAACATTTGCACCATATAAATATGTGATCCCATGAACCTCCATGGAGTAACAAATTTTGGCTTTTATTATTGCATTTAGAACTTTGCATGGTGGTGGCCACTGTGATGCCATGGACATTTGACATACTTTCACATCATTTTCCTAATATATTTGTCGCATATTCCAATCTGATTTTTTGGATCTGGGGATCATATTATTATTATAAGTTACAATTTCTAGGAGAAAAAAATTAGCTTTGTTGTGGCATTTAGAGCTTCCTTGCATGATGGCCACTATGATAACATACACATTTTTGACATGCACTCATTCAATCTGATCTGTTGAATCTGGGAATCAGGTTGTAAGTTATGATTTCAAGGAAAAAAGATTTGCGCATCTACATCGATCAGCGATCGGCTTTCCAGAATCAAGGTTCTTCTATGCTGGAACTCCTGCCACGTCAAATGCAAAAGCAGCTGCTCAAAAGGGTGAGGAATTGGTTAGAACTCAATTCCAAAGAGATCCATATGGATGTCGAGGTTCACTTTATCACAAGAAACTAAAGCGTGACCCTTTTCATCGTTCAATTCCTTATCCAAATGGATGTCCTGAAATTGAAGGTTTATTCAGATATTGTGGACCAACTCCTTATCCTGGGGCACTCCCATGGGCGCAGTAAACATGACACAGTCAAATGATACAATTGTATACTAACAAAATAGAGATATTAGAAACAAATTACGTTGACTTGACATTGCATGAATTAATTTGTTGATAAATGATGTGAAGATAAAATTTTGTTCAGAGGAGATAATGATAAATTGTGTAGATTAAAATGTTGTTGCATGTTTGTGTGAGGAGCCTTATTAAAATTCGGAGTTTTCAAATTGACGGTTGAAAGATGCATTTTGTTACATGTGTTGTTGCCTTAATGTTGATACAGATTTTGTCATGACGATAAATATTGAAAGAAATTATGTCCATGCTTTATGTTTCTACCCTTGGAAATGTTGGCACGTATGTAGGACTTGTTGCATAACTGTTATTTATATTGCATTCTGATCTGAGCTAATGAAATGGTTTTGTCAAACAAGCCCCGAAAATCTGTATTTAAACATCAGAAATGTCCCTTAAAATAAACTCCTTTTTGTTCATTTTGGCGTGAAATATGAAATTTTATTTTGATGGAAGAGATACTAGATTTTCTCATCTGATTTCATTACATCTGAACATATTGGTTATGCTTAGTACATTGTTGGGATAAGAGGGCATGGTGTGGCAGTTGTACTGCCACCTTGGTATACGGAAGCTTGAAAAGACATAACCAAGCAACAATCTAAGGGTAGAGTGTTCGGTTCTTACCTGCATCTTAAAGCTAAACGCCTATTGCTTATAAGATACATCCACTGGAGTATGATGATCTGGCAAGGTGAGTTGCTAAAACTTGAGCATCGTTTCTCATACAAAAGAGATGGTTGCTTAAGAATTAAAAATGATTCAATGGCTCAACCAGAAGATTTCAATGAATTCTCATACAAAAGAGATGGTTGCTTAAGAATTAAAAATGATTCAATGGCTCAACCAGAAGATTTCAATGAAGAGGGAATAAAATAGAATGCGTTCAGAAACCAGTAAAATCAAACCTACACCGTGAATATATAGAAGTTGATTGAATTAAAATAATTAAATTAATATAATTTGACTTAAAATTAAGTATAAATAAAAAGTATAAAAATAAGATTTGTTTATAAGAAACACTATTGAAGTAAAATGCATACAAATTATTTAAGAGTTGTTCAAGTATTATGTGACATTGTAGAACCTACTTAAAGTAAGATAGGAAACCAAAGTGAGTATCTTATTAAATACAACATTGGAGATATTATGAGGATCTTTAAACAAAGACCTTAGAGAATTTCAAGTCCTAATCCAATTGTTACCATGATAAAATATTATTCATAATCTATTGTATGAGAAAGGTCTTCTATCTCCTATTGTCAACTATAAAATTGGTTCTCAATTATGATCAATAGTTTGCCCACTTTTCTCTTCCTCTCTCTCTCTCTCTCTCTCTGATGGAATCATGCCAAGACCAAGAAAATCAAGAGGTGATACATTGAAGGACCTAAGAGGAATGGGTTAGTCTTGAGGACCATAGGGGCCTACTTTTGGGTTAATTGGCCTTAACTCATCTTGGGCTTTGGGCCTCTAACCAAAAGCCCAATACCTCTCATATGATTGTATATTAGTCTATATTATAAGTATCATATTTTTCTAGCCTTGTATTTTGGCTGGGTAGAGTTTAGTATATAGTAGTTACTTTGCCTTTGTATTTGTAAGATATTTTCTTTATTTTCTTATAGGATATTCCTTTAAGACTTTAGAGTGTGTTACTTGGAGACTTCTGCTCCTTTTGACCTTGTATTAAGGGTCATTGATTTTCATATTTTCAGTTGTAGAAGTGGGGTGACAAATAGTAAGGTGTGTAAGTGTAACTAGTAATTGGGCCAAAAGTGGACCTAGGCTAAATTTTACATATTGGGCTTGTTTTCTTCCATTTTTTCCAAGGAATTGATTTAGTTAGGTCTCACCATCATTTGGCGAACCTAACTAAACCAACTCCAAGATTTTTGGATTGGACTAAATGTGGGAAAACACCTTGGTCGCCTAGCTCACTTCCTTGGCCGAATTAACCTAGCTTCTTCTACACACTTGGAAAGCTAGTGTTACAAGCTTCTAACTTAGCTTGCTTCCCAAGCTTCTAAGTTAGAAGCTTGCTCCACAAGCCTCCTAAACTAATTAGAACGGTTAGCTTGAATGTAAGAAGGCTAACCATGGTTCTCCTTGAACCATGGTTCCCTTCACTATATAAGTCTTTTCCTTGACTTTGTAAACACTTTTAATGTTAATGAGATCAGAATTTTCAGAAATCTCTACTTTCAAAGATCCAAACCTAGGAGAAAACCTTCTCTTTAAGAACCTTCACAAAGGATTCCTTCCTTTGTGCCTTGGTTCCGAAATTCTTCTTCTTCTTCAAGAAGATTGCCACGCCATTCTTAGTTGCTTCCTTCAAACTTTGAAGAGTTTGAAGCTTTGTTTTGTGAAGTTCAATACCTCAAGAGAAGATTGGACATGAAGATGGAGCTAGGAGAAGATCAACAATCACTTCTACTAGTCACTTCCATCACTCTCTCGCTCTCTCTCTCTCTCTCTCTCTCTCTCTATATATATATATATATATATATATATATATATATATATATATATATATATATATAAGTGTGTGTTTTATGTTGAGTAATGCATGTTCTTGTGTTTGGTTGAAGTTACTGGGTTTGCTCGCTCAAAGCACCCATGGAGCTCACTCAAGTGAGCTAAAGCAACCAATTTAGAGGTAGTCTTTGACTTGCCTCACTTGAAGTGTTTACTTAGTCGCTCTAAGCAAATTTTTGTTTCTCAAAGAAAGAACTTACCCACTAAAGCAAGTTGATCACACCTTCTAGGAATGCTTTTTATTTGAGCTTGCTCAGAGCAGGCTATTAGTGCTTGGAGCGAATTTTGTTCGCTCAAAGCGTGCTCTTCATGGCTTGAAGCGATTGTCTCTTTGAGACTTGTAACTTGGCCATATTTTCTTTCTATATTGTGTTGTGATCTACATGGGGTATGTTATTGTGTAGTGTTGTGTTGTGTTGTAATGTGCATGAGGTATGTTATTGTGTAGTTTTGTGTTGTGATATGCATAAGGAATGTGTTGTGTATAGTATTATGATAAGATGCATGATGCATAATGTTGGATTGTGTTGTGAAGTTAGGATTAAAGGAGAGATGTTGTTTTGAAAGTTGAAATATCTCATTGTGTGGATATGTGTTGTGACACTCTAAAAGCCCAATTGTTAAAAAACCCTTTTTGAGTATTGTTGTCTCCTGAAGTAGAGTTTTGAGTCTCCTTTAAGTGCTCATTTAAAATTGCATGCGGGTCAAGTTGAGCCATACTGGTTTAGAAGCGGCCAATTTGAGTAAAGTATGAAGTTGATGGATAAAATTCTTAATTGATTACTAGAAATGTGCGTGGTATCATGAGGATAGTTGGTGGGCTATTCTCATATGTGACTTGGTTGATGCATGTCAATGTCGTGACAAACCCACACCCAAGTTATGTTATACCTAATGACAAGTATTGGACTTTCTTAGTGTAAAGAAAAATTTGAGGAATCGTGTTGAGTTATGGATTGATGTCCAACTTTGTTTTTGATCCAGAAAGCCAAAAAGATTGTATTGTTGTTAGTTTAATAGGGTCAAACCACTTAGATGGATAATTATAAAAGTATTTTATGTGTCAATTTGAATTAATAAAACCAAGTATCAAATTGTTTTCAAATTTTTAAAAAAATTTCAAACTTGATCTATACATTAAAAACTTTTAATTCAATGGTTGGATCGTTGAAATTCAATAAAGAACATAAGTTCTTAAGTGGAGTAAGTTTAGGTAGACTTATTCTTGGAGTACATGAATCCTTCCCTCTATATATGTGTGTGTGTGTGTGTGTGTGTGCAAGGTTTGGTTATCATCCCATTGAGGAAAATTATGTTTTCAATTGATTCTTCCTCATATATGGGATTACTTGCATGACAATCCTAGGTTATATTATATTTATGTTTTCTGTGGCATTGTAGCGGAGTTATAAAGTGTACAAACTTGTCAGTTTATTATAATTAAAATAGTTCCCTATAAGATGAAGTTGTTATGATATGAACATGGAAACAAAACAGATCATCTTGAAGAATTCATATTTAGGAATTAGATTTAGGGTTTCTTTTATATAAGGATATTGATGCAACACTCAAGAAAAAGATGACAAGGTGAGTGATAAATTATAGGATTGATAGCCATAAGTTCTCTTGATAAAATCATATTTAGTTCTTTGCCCAAGAACCAAGGGAAGCTCTCACAAAAGGAGAAAACTCATATTTCATTCTAATTCAACATGTTTCAAAACTACAAAGTGGTCTCTATTTATAGGTTAAGCTTCCTTTTAATCTTTCCACTAAGAATTTAATTCCTACTAAGAAGTTAATCTCCACTAACACTTTCCTAGCCATTAAATTCTCACTTGCATTAAGTTCTCACTAATCCGTTAACCATCATAATTGTTTAGGAAACCTAAAGGCACTTGAATCTAACCTAGAAAAGATATATATAAAAAATGTACTTATTCTTTCTTATTTTTTTGTGGTACATATCTATACTTATTCATATAAAGTTATAACATCTTTTTTTTTTTAGGGTTTGATCTCTTATATAGTCTATTGCTAGCCCTCTTGATTTTTTATTAGCACAAATAGAGACAAAAACAATGTCATTGCTTGTTTTCTATCAAGTATGAAATTAGACAAGTATTGCAATCAAAATTTATCAAGGGATGGTTTAGGGGATAGGGATTATTGCACTTAGAAAAGAGACATGCTTGAAGTGTACTTTAGTACCATAGCCTAGTCTTTTATACATGATGACCTCCACCATGTGTTTGTTTTCCATATAATGAATGACATAAAATCAAACTAATATCAATTGGTATAAAAATTTCTTAATCCTTATTACTTGTTTTCTCTTACTTTAAAGTTCTTACATTTTTATGATATGGTTCAATGAAAAGATAAAGTAATTGGACAATGACAGTTCAATTGTATCTACAAATAAATTAAACACAAAATAGATACATCAAGATGCACACCTTGACAACACCAACAACATTGTTTTCTTAAGGTCTAATGAAAAAAACATCATATATGGTTTGTATTACCTATACAAAATAAACAATATTTGTTTACACCATTTAAAAGCAATTGTTGTGCAAAATAAAAAAAAAAAAATTAAATAATAATCCTATACTATTTATAAACCCAAAAGCTAAATCAAAGCCTTATATTCAATTGTTGTACACAATTTGCATATCCGAAAACTAATACTACTAATGCAATGTAAGTAACATTATACCTTCATGTTAGCAACTTCCTTTTTCCTCTTTGGTGGTGTAATGTGTGGACCAACAATACTTGCAACATTCTTTATCAGACCAGTTCTAGCATTACCATTGAGTATATGTTGTAATAAAAGAAAAATCAACATATTCTATATCACAATTGCTTGCATTTCGGTAATCAATATTTCATACCATAGCATTTGCATTTCCAATAGTTGTAGTAACAATTGCATTTCCAGTAGTATCATGACTAGGATTAACATTTACTATGCCCTACAAAGAAAACAAAAACTTAGCATTTCCAATTATTGTGAAATAACTACATGCAATTAATTATTAAAATCACCAATGTTATTGGTGTAGCCTAATTTTGGAAACAAGCATCAATTAGTTCATTGGTTGTGATAATTTCAATCTTAGTCACATCATCTACAACACATGGAGGTAGCTTACATTTCCTTCTATTATGGCCTACATTGTAGCACCTGTTATACATGTTCCTAGTATTTTACCTTTTTAGTTTAGTGGGTATTGGATCTTCATCTAGATCTCTTATTCGTAGTTTTTTAGGTCTTCTTGGTCCACATTTATAAGTAAGAGGTAAAATAGGTTCATTGCTAGTCTTGGGCCATAATCACTCTCCATTAATAGGGACAATGAAATGGCCATAACACTTTTGATATGCCTCTCTTGAGTAATATTTATGTACATACATTTCAAGATCTTCTCCCAAATACGTAATGACAGTCATTGCAAGCCTACAAGGGATCCTAATCACAATTTTTAGTGCAAATTGCCCTTACTTTTCTTGAGTTATTCTTTACAAACTTTATTTGATGTTTATTCAAAACTAAATGCTCACGAGTAACATATATTTCCCAAATTTTCCTTTGTGGAGGAAAAATATGGAGAGTTCACTCCTTGTACCCAAGCATAAAATATAAAGAAAAAAATTTTCTAAGAAATGCTGTTTTTAGAAAAGTATTATTGATTCACCACTAGGTAGTAAACATGGTAATAAAATTACCATTCAACCAATAAAACTATTAAGAATTTAAAAGAAATTATAATTGGCTACATATATTACACTATCAAAACTAGAAGTAGTGGTTGATGTTGACTCTTTCAATTAACACAAAAAAGAAAGAATAAAATTGATAATCAATAAGTTTAACCCATAGTTTGCTCAACTTTTTACTCAAGGGAAATTCTTATTCAAACGGGTTATTAAATTAATTGAATCACAATTTTAAGAATCATTGGACCAACATATAATTAGTGTTGTTTTGATTCGAGAACAAGTGCATGTACATGACAATAACACGCAACGCGACAAGGGGAGGTGGCTCTATTAACAAGATAATAAAAAAGGGGGAAAAAATGAACAAGCAATAAAATTGAAGCTTGCTGAATTGCTCTAGTAAATTATGTCACTAAATCACATGCAATCACTAGAAATTCTTGGAACCTTTTTCGATTTCACAACGAGATGCACAACTGCCACATATAATTCTTGCACGATTTGTTGTTAAGAGTTCAAATAGTTAGGGTAAAACTAGTTACTTTTACCCTAATTGTAAAACTTAACCTTGAAAGAATTTATTATACTTTAATTAAAAAAGTAATATTTCAGGTCAAATAAAATTAAGTGATTAGGATGTTGATATTGCCCACACTTCACAATAATGAAGTTGATCGCTTAGAATCAATTCTGCTTCTTGTTGATAGTTTGTTTTGTATGTTGTTGATCTTCTGATTTTTACTAGCTTTAGTTTGTTCTGTTTGTTGTCGATCTTCTGGATAATAATCTGGTTTTTACTAGTTTTTTCCTCTCTTTCAACTTGATATTGCTTCTGCTAGTTTATGGTTCAATTTGTTATGATAAGCAACCATTTCTTACGTAGCTTAAAATTTAGCAACCCACACTACCAACAAGATAGTCCCCCGTGCTTAAACATATTTAAGATACTGTTACTTAAGTTACTCAAACTACACATTAATTTTCTAAGGATTAAAATTATAATCTTTTATTATTTTGATTCTATCCTAGTTGAGAGGAATAACTTTTGAGTTGCAGGAAGGTTTTCTCATTTCATTTCCAAGTGTGTATTTAGAAATGCTTTTTAAAATTGATTTTAAGAAAACATAACACAACTTTTGTTAATGACAAAGAATATAATTATAAATCTAAATAAATAAACTTCAAGATAAATTTTGTTTAACCAATAAGCTACTAATAATTACTTTTAAATAGATTTGAATTTTTTGAGAGTTAATCACTTATACATTACCAGTGTAAAAACAATCAATCAAATTTGTTAATAGTGTCTTTTTATTTTAATCTAATTAAATGAGCAAATAATATGGCACTATTAACATATTTGATTGATTGTCAGTACAAAAATTATAGTAGTGTATAAGTGATTCACTCATTGTTAAATCTTCAAATCAATTCTACTAATAATCAAACATCCTACATAATTGTTTTGAATGCAATAAAATTAATTCTTAACATAATTAATCTGAAACCAAATATCCCTTGGATATCATAACAGAAACAAATTAAAACTTGTTATTATTCCCAAGCTAGTTTTATATCCTCCACCATCAAGTACAATAGACTGCCTTCAAGAATCACAGACACATCCCTCAGCATTCCTTTAGTCATTAAGTAAGCCCCAAATTCCATATTTCAAAATGGAAGATTACGCAAATCTCCCTTCCATCATTCAACTGGATTCAACTTAAAGATCAAGTCTGATTTCCATCTTCATTCAACTGAATCAAACTCCATGATTAACTCTGAGTGAGTGATAACAAGATGAAATCTTCACCTCCAAGATGAGGGATAAAAACACAGCCAACTGCAAACTTAAAATCTGTAATTTATAATTTATAATGAACATACAAACAACAGACTATCTAACAGTCACAAATTCACTCAAATGCTTCCCTAGAGTTGCAGCAAACAATGAATTAAATATTAAGATCCCAAATCAAAAACACGGTTAGTGTTAACAAAAAAATTCACATTTTCCTAGCATTCAACAATATTTGAAAACAAACTACTTGATAAGCAGCCAAAACTAATGCAACATTCTCATTGTTCAATTGTAAACATACATATAACCAAAAAAATTATTTTTATAATTTGGGCACTATAATTGCATTGAGAAGGAATAGGAAACCATCAGAAACCAGAATTTTATCCCCAAAAGCTATAAAAGCTGTACGGTCCGCATCATGGCTAGGGTTAAAAACCCCCATCATTTGGTTCCCTAATCCAATTTGACTTCCAATAACATAGCCTTTTACAATCAATTTAATTAAAAAAAAAAACACAATAAAAATCTCACTAAACTAAAATGAAGGATAACCAAGAGCTCAGATTGAATATGGGTATGAGAAACATTATCAGCACTGAATCATCAGAGTGGTGCATGACATTCTCAAGAAATCATCATAGCCCATAATATTCAGGGTTTCATTCAAAGACGCAAAAATAAGATTAAAGCAATACATAAACGAAAGAGAAGAGATCGGAAAACCTGCACAGAAGATGATGGAGAAGGTAGAGTTGCAGGGTCGCTTTATATAAGAGAGAACGCAGAAACCCTAATTCACTATTTGAAAGCCCATTAACTTTTTGACACATATACCCCTATTAGGTTTTCTGATTCCGAAGTGGCCCAGTCCATTCATAATCAAACCATACGGCCCAAACTTGGTGAGTCTTTCCAAATAATTTTACCAATTCCTGACCCAAAAAAATAATAAAGAGAGAGAGAGAGGAGAGAGAACACAATATTTACAAATAAATAAAAAAGTATTCGTAGTACCCAACAAAAAATGGATACAAAATGGTGATTTAAGTAATTAAATAATAGATAAAAAAAATGCAATTGAAATTCAAAAGCTTCCTAAAAAGTTCTTAATGAAATAAAAAAAAAAAAAAAAATACTTCTAATTAAAACTAACCTGATGCTTAAGGATGTCAAGGGATACAAAAATCTTTTAATGTCAAATGTAAAATCCACAATAAATGGTTAATGGCAAGTGATTTTATGTCATTAAATTATTAACATTTCATACTTAAAGATCCTGTATACTGTGGTTATATTTATTTATTGTATTTTTTTTTATCAAATTCAATGAATATAAAATATAGTGACCTTTGTTTTTTTTATTATATATAATTTTTTCCTTGTTATACTGTTTTTTTATGTAATATTTATACTTGAATCTATATCAGTATGTAAAGGATAGACCTCTTTCAATAACTTTTTTATCTCTATTTTTATATAAATATTTTACCCTCTTTTATTTTACTCATAAATTAAATCACTTTTTTTTTCCTATGTATTTTTTGTCAAAATTTTATTATCTCAAGTAACTAGTCATTACATAATATTTTTATTTTAATTAACTCCTATATATTAAATATAAACATCTATTTAAAAATATTGTAGTTTTTTGATTTGTAAAGAAATTATATCTAATTTATTTTTATAAATTTAATATTAATATTTTGAAATAAATTATATTAATAACTATGAATAAATTTTTGTTACGATACAAGTTATTAATCATGAATCTAAAATATAATTTATATGTTTAAAAATATTTATGCATATTAATTTTAAATATAATAATATATTCAAACATAGTATGTATTCTTAATTATATATTAGTGAAGAAAAAAAGTTAAATATAATATAAGAATATATTTATATTTGAAAGCTGAATACAAAAATAAATATATTTTTTATATATTGTTATAGATAATTTTAAAAGTCGTGGATGATAGATACATTTGGTTGGTCTAAAAAGAGATTATTTGTTAGAACTGGTCAAATTTTGTAGGGAGTTAGGAATAGTGACTTCATTCCTTACGACAGCCAAACATTCAATGACGAAGAGGATAATTATAACTTTTATCCTATGTTTTCTTAAAAGAAATGGCTTTTGGATTAAACATGAGCATGTTGATGTAAGTAAATTACTCAGGTCAGTCCAAATATAAGGTTGTGCAACCCTTGTTTTAGGCGTCCCTTAAAAAAGTTGCTTTTATTGATATTTTCTTTTTGCAAGGCCTTTATTTTGTACTCCCCAGAAGAATCATATCAAGGAAAGATAAGTTCAAGGTGTAATTATAATACAAGAATTTGTGTTTCTAAAAATAAAGTTAACGGATAGCATCATGATTTTGAAAATCGAATCGAATTTCATCCGTTAGATTAAGAATTGATTTTTAACTAATTGAGTTGGCTTAAAAAATTATTTTATGATGAATCAGTTATAAAATCAATCAAACTCGGTTAAAAATTAGTTAAATTGATTTGAATTGGTTTAATTAAAAAATATATTTGAATTTTTAAAATATTTTTTAATTAAAAAATTACAAACTAGAATAACTAATTTTCAATACTTGTTTTATAAATATAATTTAATTATTTTATGTAAATTTATCATTTTTAATGTTTTTATTTTTGTAATTTATATTTTATTAATTTGATACTTTTTATTTTATATGTAGACTTGTTATTATTAATGAGTATTTTATTAAAATTTAAACTTAAATATTATATTATATTTAGTTTAGGATTTTATGTATACATTAAATGTTAAGAACTTGTAAATAACATTTTATTTTAATTTTTACTATTATAAAATTATGATATTATATTTATTTAATATTATTTTTATATTGATAATAATTATTATTATTATCATTTTTTTAATACTAACTTAATCACAGTTTAATCATTAAATCTTGAATCAATACCTAAATCAATTTAATAACAAATCCAATTTTGAAAACATTGGTTAGGATGTATGGCTAATTGTGAACAAAAAAAAGATTACAAAATAAATTTGCATCGCGTGGTAATATGACAGTTAATAATTCTCACAATCATGATTTATTTAATGATAAAGACATTAACATTGATGTGCATCATTGCTATCAAAACTTGATTATTAACATTGATCTGCCAAAACCTCACCATTGTCACACATGTCTGATTGAGCAGAATAAGTAACAGGTTGAATTTGGGAAAAGACAATCAAACAAATTTTTTCCTTGGACAAAATGATAATGTGCCATCAAAAAATGAACTTAATACATTAATAAATTTCTTATTTCCAAATAAATTTATACTGTTCATATATCTAACGACACCTTTTACTTTTCCTCCGATAAATTACATTAAAATTATACTGTTTTATTATTCCACCCATGAACCACATGGTATATGGATGTGATTTCGCCCATATTGTCCGAGATAAAAAAGGTAGCATAAGCAAATTGAAATTGACGTCATTATAAAAGGGTAAATTTAATCTAGAAAAATGAATTCAGTAGTGGTTCATCCAGCTCTTTCAGGAGACTACACATGATGCATACGCCTCGATATACTTACGCGGGTATTATTCTGTGTCTCAATATACCTAGATTACCTAATGTTAGATATCTACACTTATATTTCAACAAATTCACCAAAATATAACGACGTAGTTCAAAATTTCACGTCGAAATAAACTATTCGTGCGTGACTATATATATACATTGAACTGTTGGTTAAAACACTATCTTCTACTTCTGGTGGTTGTTGCTTTGGATTGGAGATGCTGTCGCTTTCCACTAGGCAAGCCGCTATCACTGACACTTCCTTCAACCATAGTATCATGTCCATCGGTAAATTCCGGCGATCGCGATCTCAGAGGAACAAGATAACTATCATCCTTGGTGTTTCTCGACCGCTGCTCATGGCGTTTCACGTTTTCTGATATTTGATGGAAGGTTTTGTTTATCTTTGCAATGCCCCTTTCAACTGGTTCTACCACATGTGAAACCGTAAATTTCATGTCATCAACAATCTGAAACACAGACAGTGGATAACAGGCAGTTAGTCTGACAGGGGTATGAGAAGATTTCAAGGTTGAAAACTTGAAATGGTTTACAGTGTTCATCATATCTTACAATTTCGCCGCTTCCGACAACCACATCGCGAACGCTGTGGGTGAATTTCATAGGCTTTTCTCTCTCATTAGGTGCTCCCAGCCATGTTCTTGTTGAGCGCTCACAGTCCCGGACCTCCTCAGGGTCTGGAGGTGATCCCAGTGATGCATAGTTGGTCATCACTGCTACATTACGGACACATCGCTCTCCCCTTTTGTAAGGTTCTGCTGGGAAGACGTAAAGGTGCACAACAGCAGCCACGCCCATCTGTTCACAAATTTTAAGATGAGAAACCATATGAAAAATCTATTCCTAGAACTTCAAAATTATCGAAGACTTGTTTCAACTTTCAGGTAAAGTACACTCAAGAATTTATAGTATAAACATAAGTTAACATTTCAAGGAAGAACCTAGTTAACATGATACTTTTTACATGCAACAGCTAACCAGTCTAGTAGCCTTAAGTAACTAAAATGAGCCTGCCAGAGTAGTAAAGCAAAGCATTCACTGGTTGCAAAAGTGGCCCAAGAAAATATATTCCAACCTAATATTAATATTAGGTTCCAGAATGATCATTTCATGTACTACTGAAGTCCTTGTCAAAAATAATGTTTCATCTATGCATGTGCCTCATCTCCGGACATTCAGGAACAGGGAGGCCATGATTCCATAAGACATCTAAACAAGTGCATCCTTTAGGGCTTAATTGCCCGACAATGAATCAATGCTCACACGTGTTTTGCCAGATTCCAGAAAAAACAACTCTAAACAAGTAATACTAACATTTGATAAAAAACGGAAGATGGTTATAGTGATTCATAAAAAAGAAATAAAATTACAGAGGGTATACATAGTTATTATTCAGATGCAAGGTTATCGATGGCGGATAACGGTCTATGGCGGCGAGGCCAAAAATCCTTTATAACTCTATGGCGGATGCCATGGCGGCCTATGGCGGATGCCATGGCGGCCTATGGCGGATGCCATGGCGGACGTCATGGCGGACAAAAAAATAAAAATAAAAATATTTATATATATTATATACAAAGAAAACAGCAAAATAATAAATAACAAGCAACAAAACTAAATTAAAACCAACATAATATCAACTTAAATACTTAAATATCATAACAACAATACCATAATTCATCAAGTCTCATAACATAATTGATTAAATGTTGCTTTGCTCTTGTAATTCCCCCTTTCATGATTTTTTTACAATAATTGCATATAGTTTCATTGGTATCATTCTCTTTGGTAGGATGACAATGTTTCCATCCTATGTCTGTTCTCCTAACAAAGTTTGAGGATGTTTGACTTTGGCTTGGAATTGGATTGCTAGACATTGTCCTAAAAATAAGAAAAAGAATAATAAAATAGGCACTCAATGTTAGTTTAGAATTTAGAAGAAAATAGGAATTTAAATTGACCCAATTGGTAGAAGAATTGGGATTAAAAAAATTGTTGCTTGCTGCAGATGCAACAATGAATTCATTAACAAAGGACTCAAAGGAGTAGGAAAAATTAAAAGGAGGATTATAACTGAAAAAAAAAAGAAAAAAACAGGAGGATTAAAACTGAAAAAATAAAAGGAGGAGGAGGATTAAAACTGAAAAAATAAAAGTAGGAGGAAGATAAAAACTGAAAAAAAAAGTAGGATTAAAACTGAAAAAAAAAAACCTAGTTTCGCCAGAGTTGCTCGCCGGAGTAGCTCGCCAGAGTACTGGGCCACCACGGTTCAGGTCGCCGGCCAGAAAGGGGACAAAGGGGCGGTGAACGAAGGTGATTAGGGGCGGTTTCAACTTCCGTAAGTGTTGTTGGCACTTCGTGGTTGCTGGCCGGAGTGTTGGGCTGCCGCGGTTCAGGTGGTCGGTGGCAAAGGTGACCGAAGTGCAGTGATTGGAGTTGAATAAAGGTGACCGGAGATGTTTAGGGTTCACTCCTCTTCAAGTGCAGAAAGTCGCGACTGTGAGGGAGAAGAGAGACGAGACGCGGAGACAAGCCAAAAACTTAGGGCTCACTCCATTTGGGCCTGTTTCAAAGCCCAAAAATAGGTTTTTTTTAAACAAAAACCGTCATGACCGCCATGCCCGTCATAAACCTTCACGGAGCCATGACCATGGCGGGCGCCATATCGGAAATGGCGGAAACTGCCATAAACCTTCATATAACGGATGGCGAATGGTGGTTTAGGTTCAAACCGCGACGTTTTTTCCGTTATAACGGGGTTATAACGGATATTTGACAACATTGTTCAGATGTTAACACTTTATAGTTCATCTATTTCAATTCTTAGTTTACTTACCCATACTTATCAATTTCAGATAGCAGACTATAGTGGGACATTGGCATGGCTGCCACAAATATATAAATGCTCAAAGTAAAGGAGTATCCAAAATTGAAGACGTGTCTCAAATTAATAATCAAAAATCATAATTTAAAACACAATCACGATATAAAAAAAAGAAGAAGAAGGAAGATGCTAGCATTTATTAAAAAATAATAGACTTAACACTCCACGGAGAGGGTGTAATTAACAAAAAAAAATGAGCAGGAGGGCCAGCGAGGGTGAGAAACACAGCAAAATACAAAGTTGAACAGACCTGCAGGAATAGAGACTGAGTGTGTAGAGAGGGAAAGAACAGAGACCCGTGGGTGACATGGCTGGAAACAAGTGCATCTGCTGGAAAATGCCAGGCTTGGCCAGAAATGACGTAAGTGAGCAGTGGGTCATGGGTAGGTTTACTTGGTTTGACAAAGGTAAGCTATTAACTATAAAGTGTGTCTTGTGTGAATGATGTGTGAATAATCAAGGAAGTGTAAATAATCAAACTTTAATGTTTCTGATGCCAAAAATGGAGGTGGAATCACAAAAATGTAAAACAAATGGTTGAAAAACACAAAATAGGTACGAAGGTGGATTTTAATCCTTGCTTCGTTATAGTGCCACCAATTTGTCCCAGTAGCCGGTGCAAGGTGCAATGCACAGGCACCCTGTAGAAGCCTTATATCACACTTTCTTAATAATAATAGGTTTATGTGAATTCATATATAATACAGATATACAACAATTTGCTTGACATATCTATAAAAGAAAAATACCCACTACCTCAAATATCCATATTTGTGACATAGGTCTATGGTTTTCACACAGATTACAAATGATAATGAATAAAGTATAGATTCATTCAAAACATAAATGATAGAATATATCAATACACCTTACAATTAAATATTTAATAATGATGTATCAAACAAGACAATATAAATTATAAGCAGCACAAGTAGCTTACCTCTATGCAGATAATGTAGTCTTGTATACGTGTTTTCAACTCCTGAGCTAATGATCCCCTAAAAGCTCCCATATAAAAAAGGAACGCAACAGCCACACTTTGCCACCATGTCAGGAAGACAATTGACTTAAAAGTTAGAAACTTTGCCAATGGTTTGATTGGTTTCAACTTATCTTTAGTAACGGAATAGAACTGTACAAGGCAATATAGGGCCCATGTCTGACTAAAGTTAAGAATTAGTGCCAAATAGGGATACCTGCAAGCACAATAGTGAATCAGAATATAATGGGATAAAAAATTACTGCTACCCGAACTGCACCCCCTCCCCAAAAGGGTAAAAGCCTAAAAGGTATAGTCATCAATATTCATCTTTTCAATATATATATATATATATATATATATATATGAGGAGAGATTCACTTACTCCACTCAATAACTCATGTTTTATATCAAATTTCAATGATTCAATGGTTGAATTAAAAGTTCTCAATGCATATATCATTTCTGCATATTTTAAAAAAAATTGAAAACTATTTAATACTTCATTTCATTAATTCAAATTGACAGATAATCATAAAAACATTTTATTCGTTAATTTGAATTAACAAAATGAAGTACCAAATAGTTTTCAAATTTTAAAAAAAATAATTGCAGACTTAATCTATATATTAAAAAATTTAAATTCAATGGTTAGATCATTAAAATTTAGTGTAAAACATAAGTTATTGATTGGAGTAAAAGTAAATAGACTTACTCTTGGAATAAGTGGATACTCCCCCCCCCCCCCCCTCTCTCTCTTTATATATATATATATATATATATAAAAAGAGAGAGGGAGGGGATCAAGTTACTCATTAGAACTATTGGATTAAAAGAAAATGAGGGATGAGGATGGAGAGTAACTCTTTTAAAGTTACTCTTTGAGTAACTTGATCCCTCCTCAGATTTCCTCAAGCTTGAAGACCCAACAATGGTGAGCTTCAACTCCTAACCACTTGGTCATAGAGGCCATTCTATACCATGTCAATAACCAATTCTCCATAAATCTTATATAGATAGTATGAGAATAGGAGAAAAAAGAATGATTTTCATATCTCTAACAGTACAAATGTAAACAAGATTAAGACACAACCCAATACAATCTTACCCATATTTCCATTCAAACTTTCCCTCTCCATAAACCCCAAAAGATTGGAGAATTATTGCTAGTAATGCACAGATCAACTTCAGTATCATCTGAAATGAACATTACAGTAAGCAACAAATGAGAGATTTACTTTGCATAGAAACTGCTAAGGGAGGTTGGGGGTAGGTCGTAGGTGTTTAACAAAATCATACATACATATTGTACAATGCCAATTTTCACAGATTGATAGAAATCCGCGCCTAGATGCCAATCCCTCAAGAAGTGATTTAAGGGAAATGGATGCTCTACAACTCCGTATGCATATGCTTCTTTAATAAGAGGAATGCTGGAGTCCGTTAGGCTCATACTTTCCATAAATTGAATTGTTTTTTCCTCACCACCTATCAGAAAGAAAATAAAATGTGGTATTAAAAAGTAATGAGCATTACAACATAACTAAATTCAACCTACAAATAAACTGGAGATGTATCACATCCTCTGCTAGTAATGAGTTATAATATTTGGGCCTCTCACAGGGATTTCATATTTATTTTGATGAAGCTTGACACTTGAGGGAAGGAGAAAAGATGAAAAACCTATTAAAAGATCTTAGCATTTGTCATTTTGGAAAATATATGCACATGAACATTCAGTTATGAAAATCATATGGGCATACAATTCATTTGACATACCTAAGCAAGCTATCAAATATCTCTCAAAGCAGTATAATGCAAAAGCTTCATAGCATTCTCGGATTACTTCACTGTTAAACGCTGCACCAGAATCCAATAGTGACAAAAACTGCATCATATAAACATCAGAATTCAGAATTTAAGAGCACATTATTACATTCAATTTTAAAAAATAAAAATAAAAATAAAAAGAAACACAAAATTAAAAGATTAAGGACTGGATATGTACAACAAGCAAAAATGCTAATACTAAAGCTTTTTGCAAATCAGTGCTGATGGTCCATCTGGAAAATAAAGTCAAGATTTTATGAAATTTGTATTACTGGTTGGAGAACAGAATCTGGGAGTATATTATGAATTAAAAGATAACAGTTTTTCATTTAAGAATCAATCAATCAATCAATTAGATACCATATAGATAAAACTTTCTCAAATTAATCAAGTCCCCCAGCATAAAGATGCAGGAGAACAATCTACAAGGGGTGGAGCAGTGGAAGGGAGATGCATCTCTCTAGGCCAGGGCATTGTTCAATCCTTCAATAAACATTATGGGAAAAGGACCATACTGTTTGCTACCAACCTGAAGGTAGTTGGGGTCCTGGATTAGGCTGTGCTCACCCAATGGCACAAGTCCATGACCACCCAAAAGATTAATGTGAACAAGTTAAATTAAAAGTACAGCATTTTAGTTAGATAGTCAAATAAACTGATGCATAAATTCTTACACTTTCCATGACTAAATAGTTCTTTATGTAAAAAGCAAAGACACTTGTTCCTGAAGTTGAAAAGTAATTAAGTAAACCAACTAAACAACATGATCTGCTGCCTACAAGGTATGTTACAACCTACTCCTATGAGCTAGCAACAAAGTTTAGCTAATAACAAAAATTGAAAAATAGTGGCAAGATGAAAAATACTTAGATTGTATACAAGAAAAAGGAAACATGGATGTTCATTCATTACGATAAAAGTCATATATCCAAGTAAAAAAAATGTAAGAAAAGGAGAGAACAGATAGTATTATGGAATTTAGTTAGTGTCTCTTACTGATTCCAATGCATAAACGGGAACCATTAAAATGAGACCAATCAAAAACTTCTGTTCCTGTAAAAGTAAAATTAAAGAAAGAAAAAAGATTATAGACAATATAACAAAAGGAAAGGAAAAGGAAACACCGAGGTGAAACAGCCAAGTCAATTAAAAGGGAAAACAGGATGCACCTCAGGCTGATTATAGGCGCCTAAATGCTCGAAAACTAAATACATGGAGAGAACAAGAGCAACTAGCACAAATATACTTGCACTGAAGACTGTCAAACTCACAGTTCCTGTGGAGTCCACACCTAGGTTTTGTGGCCACATATTCCCTGCTCTGCTGGTAGACTCGACTGGGATTAAAAGAAATATGGAGGAACACAGAATACCCACCAAACCCACTGAATAGAAACTTGTAATTTGTCTTCAAAATTGGTGTGCTATTCATCACATCTATGATACACTACATGTGAAGTGTCTATGCCCCCCAGAAAGCTCTAATTCTATCTAAGTTTCCCTCTTCCTATCTTGGTATAACAGCAATTTGTCAAATTTAATAGGCAAATGCAGAACTAACAATTTGCACCAACAATTAGCTACGATCCTTGCGTTTAGTTCACCTGTAAAATCCAAAACGAGATAGCTCAATAATCCTGCATTGGCAATCACATATATTAATGATTAAAGTAAAAAAAAAAAAAAAAAAAAAATCTCCACACTACTCTGTGCTTCAAGGCAAGTACTAGAAGTTCAATTAGCAAGTGTATACAGCTATAATAATCTAAGAGACACAATCAGAAACATAAAAACCTTCAATTATACACCGTTAGTTTCAAAATACACATTTGCCACCGACAAGGTATATTAAATGTAAAATAATAATTAAAATATATATATATATTGGCAAAAACCCTAGGCTTGGGAAAAGAAATACTGTGGGTATGGAAACAAGCTCCGGTGCATTAGAAACAGAAGAACAACAATGATGCCATGTCGAAAGAAAATGAGGAAGAAAGTTGAAACCTGTTCTCTCGACTCTTATTTTTCTTCTACAGGGAAAATGGAGATGGGTGCATTTTACCAAAATAGAATGCGACTTTGCTTTTGCAGTTGGGAAACAAAATCGCTAAATTCGAGAAAAATAAAGATAATTATTTGGATTGAGTGAAGGCAACAAAACCAGGATATGCTTTTTTTTTATAATTAAATCATATAATAAAAATAACTTTTAAATATATGAGTCATATATTATAATTAAAATAACATAAAATAATAATATTTCTTATCATATAAGTTATATTTAAGTTTATAATAAATAATTAATATTATAATATAATATTACTTTTTATTTGTGATATTTTTTTAAATATTAAAATTTAATTTAAAATAACTAAAATATATGTATAAAAATTAACGTTTTTTTTAAGTAAAAATTACCTTTAAATGAGAGAAAAAAGATAATATAAAAATGTATATTCTTAAAAATGAAAATAAGTCAGACCTTTAATTTAAATTTATTATAGATATGAGTGAAGTTTATATGACCTATTTGTGTAAAACTTAGGCTTAAAGCTTATAAAACTCTAATTATTTAAAAAAAATAGATTTAAAGTTTATAAAAAGTTTGTTAGATTTGATAGACCAATTTTTTTATGTTAACCTAGTTGTCCACATTTATGTGGTGGCTAATATCATTGCTACATCACCACTTAACAATGCTACTTGATGATAGAGACCGAAAAAATGACGAAGAATAATTGATGGAATAAATTCGATGAAAAATATTATTGAGGAGCTAAAAGTGAATTTTATAAAAAGACGAGAGACTAAGACTAGTAAAAAAAAAAATAGGTTAAATTACACTTTTAGTCCATCTATTTTTGTCGATCTGTAATTTTAGTCCTCGTATTTTAAAATAGAGACATTTAGTCTTCATAATTTAAAAAATATAAAATTTTGGTTCTGCCCTTATATTGACATCAATTAGTTATTAAGTTTTAATGTTTACTTATACTTAAACGATGTGACATTTAATGACATAACATTTGGAGATAAAAAAAACATATGCAAATAAGATTTATTAATGAAATATATATCAATCACTTGTTAAAATAAATATAAATGAAGATCTTTTGTATTCTTTTTTAATTTTTATTTCAAAATATTACGTCACTAGATATCACATCACTTAAATAATGACGGGTCACTTATTAGAATACTCCATGCATGACTATAATTGTTAGGTTGTTAGTTGTCAAGTGGTGTTTAGTTAAAACAGAACTTTGTACCTTCCTTGTTATAAATATAAGGATCCTTGTATATAAACTCTTGTATATAATGAAATACTTCAAATTTAGAATAAACTCTAGTATATTCGTTTCTCTCTCGTTGAGACAAAAATCTAATATGATATCTAGAGCTTGATGATCCATAACCATGACTCTCGCACGTGAACCAATTTATTCGCACACTCCTCCTCCAAACTCCTCTTCCTTTTTAGTGTTAACTGCTTTTTCTCTTATGAACTCAAAGAAGCTAACAGAAAACAATTTTTTCCTATGGAAATAGTAGATTGAATCGATATTCAAAGGCCACCAATGATACCATTATTTGGTGAATCCAAATATTTCGCTATTATTTCTCATCAAAGAAGATTGTAGTGTTGACAATGTTAATCATGCATATCTTCAATGGGAACAACAAGATTCCTTACTTCTTTCATGGTTTCAAGCATCGATTTTAGCATTGATTTTATGTTGCTTAATCGGTTGTGTTCACTCACAACAAATTTGGGACAAGTTTCACAATCACTTCAATGCATACACACATGCATGTTTGAGAATGTTCCACACTGAATTGCAGAATATGAAGAAGGAGGATAATACAATCTCTAAGTACATTCTTCGAGTCAAAGCCATTGTCAATGCTCTCTACTTTATTGGTGATCCAGTCTCCACTCAAGAATAACTTAATGTTATTATTGAAAGTTTACTAGAGGAGTATGATTCCTTGATTAATTTGTTTACAAGTCGTTTCAAGCAATATGATCTAGATGAACTTGAGGTGTTATTATTAGCACAAGAAGTTTATTTGGATCGCTATTGTTAAAACAATGTCCAAATGTTGTTGCTCATCTATCTCAATCTACCAAGAAGAATAATTTTGCAAATGAAGAATTAAAATCGCAAGCCAATATTGCAAATAGTTTGCAATTATATTTTGCAAACCTTAACTATCAAAATAGGAGAAATGGCAGAGTCAGAGGTAGAGGTCATGGCCATGGTCGAAGTTTTATTTAGTGTTAAGTGTGTAATAAATCTGGACATAATGCCTTTGTTATCATTGATTCAACCCATATAATTCCTTTTACTTAGAACTTTAATGCCAACCATAATCCAAATAACTTCCAACATTTTGGTAACAATTTGGAGGCAATAAGTAGTTTATGAATAATAGTGGTACCACTCAATAATTTGGAAACAATCATAGCACCAACTAGCATAACCACTACAAGAAAAAAGTAAATTTTCAACGAAAATTTTCGACGAATATGGATCCGTCAGAAATTTCTGACGGATATTTCCATCGGAAATTTTCGACGGATTTATATTTCTATCAAAAATTTCTGATGAAATTTTCAGTCGAAAATTTTCTGTCAAAAATTTCCGACGGAAATATAAATCTGTCAGAAATTTTTGACAAATTTTCCAACGGAAAATTTTGTCGGAAATTTCCGACGAAAAATAAATCTGTCAGAAATTTTTGACAAAAAATTTCTGATGGAATATTCCGTCAGAAATTCCGACGGATTTATATTTCTATCAGAAATTTCTTATTTTTAATTATTATTTTTAAATCTTATTTTTAATTTTTTATTTTAATTTCTTATTTTTAATTTATTATTTTTAATTTTTTATATATATTTGTAGTATTAAAAATTTTATATATCTTTTAAAGGTATAAATATATATTATAATTATTTATTACAAGTTTTTTATATCTACGATTAGTATTAAAGATGAAAATAAATTAGGTCACACTATATTTTATTATAATTTAGTTGGTTTCAACCTAACTTTTTTTAAAAATATATATTTTAAGTATGATTTATTTATCTATCATAGACATTTTTCAATTCATTATTAAGAAATTTTTTTTATCACATGAGAATTAATTTCCTTCAAAAATTTGACAAATATCAAATAAATAAACATTTTTTCTGAATCTATATATTTATTTTATTAGAATATAATTTTTATTTTTTAAAATATATTATTTTTTTAGATAAAAAATTATGTATATGTCAAATAGTAGTAGGGGCAAGTGCCCCACTATTCCAAACGTGCATCCGTCCCTGTATATATATGTATATATATATATATATATATAATATAGGGGGTTATAATTATACCGGTGTAACTTTTACTAAGTATTATGTCGCTCAATAACTTTATATTAAATGTGAATTTTGTAAATTCAACCGTTAAATTGAAAGTTCATATCACTTTATACGTGTATATCAAATTTTGTTAAAATTGAACAACAACTGGAAGGTAATCAAAGTGTTCATATTTTAGTTTATTTTGAAATGAATACATTACATCAATTTTGTTTTATAAAAATTAAGTATCAAATCATCTTGTATTAATATAAAGTTTTGTATATATAATCTATAAGAGATATGAACTTTCCATCTAACAGTTGGATTTACCAAATTCACATTTAATATAAAGTTATTGAGCTGTGTAATACTTAGTAAAAGTCACATTTAATATATATATACATATATATATATATATATGAGAGGGGTTTATAATTACAATGGTGTAAATTTTACTAAGTGTTACACCGCTCAATAACTTTATATTAAATGTGAATTTTGTAAATTCAACCATTAAATTGAAAATCTTTTACTCTTAAACCATATATACAAAATGTTATTGTACTATCTGTACCGCTATGTCGAGCTTGAGCTCGGCATCACAGCGCGGAGTGACCTCGGACACGCGTTAGGCGACATCGGCTCGCTATCCAATTAGGTCATAAACTGATCTCGGGCCCAAGACCCAACAAAATCCTAATACACACAAAGGTACGTGCATTACTTATACGAGACTCATACACCCACAAACACTAACTTTAGCATCGGAGTCTCTTTTGCAGGTACCACCCCCATCTTGGAGCATCAAGCGTACCAGCGAAGGAGGCTCACAAATCTTACTCGGAGGATCATCTCTACAGCAGATTTCCGGTAAGAACATTTGGCGCCCACCATGGGGCCGATCAAGATAGCTTTTATTGGCCACGCTTATGGTATTCACCAGAAGCCATAGCAGACGCGCAACAGACGACGCAAACCACTCAACTACCATGGACAACGAAGCCACATTGAGGAGACTGATCGACCAGGTCGAACAGATGCGGCAACAACACGACGCCGATCTGCGAAACATGCGTGCCTAGCACGAAACCGACCTAGCTGCGATGCGGACCACCAATGAAGCAGATCTGGCAGCGCTACACGCTGAAAACGAGCGGATTCGCGCCCAGCTTCCTCGGCGCCCCTCTGATCATCCTCCTGAGGCGAGCAACCTCCACGAGGAAGAAGGGCACTCGGTCTCTCAGCCCCGAACTGCGACTAGGGCACCGACTCCACGACCTGCCACGCATCGGTCTCATGTTCCGACGAACAAATCGGTCCATGAAGTCAGCAAAGCCCCAACTCATGTCACAGGGGGTCAAGCAACCTTTCACCGTCATCCCTTTGTGGACGGCATCATGGAGACACCACTCCCTCAGGGGTGGAAGCCTCTCCACCTCGATCGCTATGATGGCACGACGGACCCCGATGAGCATATTGACCTATATACCACACAGGTAAACCTCTACACCAATAACAATGCTATTCTGTGTAGGGTTTTTTTGACCTCGCTCAAAGGAGCCGCGCTCAACTGGTACACCCAGTTACCTGCCGAGTCAATCGACAGCTTCAGCACTCTGGTCAGGCGGTTCATAACGCAGTATGCAACGAGCCGACCTCACCACATCACTTCGGTCGCCCTGGCCAGCCTCAGACAGAACGACAACGAGCCACTTCGGGCGTTCATGGAGCGATTTGCAGCCACCTCGGTTAAGATCAGAAATCTTAACCCCAAGGTCGCCCTGCATGCCATGCTCATGGCACTCAAGTCCGGGCCCTTTATCGACAGCTTATACCGTGAGGCCCCTCACGATATGGACGAGCTCCGAGCTCGCGCTGCTGGGTACATCCAGATGGAGGAGCATGCCGAGTTCCGCAAGGCAATTCACGACAAACCACAAGGAAAGCAAGACCAAGGTCAGGCCACGAACATTTAAAGTTGGTGACCTTGTTTGGCGATTACGGGGAGAAGCAAGAACAGACCCCTCCAAAAGAAAATTTGGAACTTGGAATTCCACCCACCTCAAATTTTATTTCTCTTAACTTGTAAATTCAGGGGATGTACTATTTTTCCTCCTCAGCCTTTTTTCCCACAAAAGAAAAGGGTTTTTGGCCAAGGAAGGTTTTAACGAGGCACCCCTCAAAAATAAATCAACAAAGCAACTCTATTCCCATACATTTTCGGTATTGACACATTAACCATGACGACTAACCAAGGTCGAGTTCGAACCTTGATATGCCAAGGTCGAGCCCGAACCTTGAGGTCACATTTTCTTAACCAAGGTCGAGTCTGAACCTTGATATGCCAAGGTCGAATCCGAACCTTGAGATCACATTTTCTTAACCAAGGTTGAGTTCGAACCTTGATATGCCAAGGTCGAATTCGAACCTTGATATGCCAAGGTCAAGTCCGAACCTTGAGATCACATTTTCTTAACCAAGGTCGAGTTTGAACCTTGATATGCCAAGGTCGAGTCTGAACCTTGAGATCACATTTTCTTAACCAAGGTCCAGTTCGAACCTTGATATGCCAAGGTCGAATCTGAACCTTGATGCCAAGGTCGAATCTGAACCTTGATGCCAAGGTCGAGTTCGAACCTTGAGATCACATTTTCTTAACCAAGGTCAAGTTCGAACCTTGATATGCCAAGGTCGAGTCCGAACCTTGAGATCACATTTTCTTAACCAAGGTCGAGTCCGAACCTTGAGATCACATTTTCTTAACCAAGGTCGAGTTCGAACCTTGATATGCCAAGGTCGAATCCGAACCTTGAGATCACATTTTCTTAACCAAGGTCGAGTTCGAACCTTGATATGCCAAGGTCGAATCCGAACCTTGATGCCAAGGTCGAGTTTGAACCTTGAGATCACATTTTCTTAACCAAGGTCGAGTTCGAACCTTGATATGCCAAGGTCGAGTCCGAACCTTGAGATCACATTTTCTTAACCAAGGTCGAGTTCGAACCTTGACATGCCAAGGTCGAGTCCGAACCTTGAGATCACATTTTCTTAACCAAGGTCGAGTTCGAACCTTGATATGCCAAGGTCGAGTCCGAACCTTGAGATCAATCTACTTAACAAGGTCAAATTTGAACCTTCAAACAACTAATTTGGGAACTCCTCAGAAGTCCCTTTGCTCTTACATCACTCGGTGCTTGGGGGGCTAGTGTACTGGCCAGCCGAGTTGCCGACTTGTCCCTCACCAATCTGCTGACTCGGTCAAAGGTTTACCAGCCTAACCAAGCAGTAAGCTCAATATTGTTGAGCTCTTCAGCCCGACCATGAAACATGGACATCGAAACACCACATTGGCCTAAAGAGGCCACGTCATCAAACAAATAAAAATACAGTCTTGTCACCGCGCTACCCACGCGTTATGGGAACGAGGTGACGGTTATGACACATGGCATCATGACAAATAGGCGTACGCGAAAAGTCACGACCCCTTGTCAAGCTCGGTCTTAACTCCTCGACCTACGGTCTTCGGAGCTCGGGGGGCTAGTGTACTATCCGTATCGCTATGCCGAGCTTGAGCTCGACATCACAGCGCAGAGTGACCTCGGACACGCGCTAGGCGACATCGGCTCGTTATCCAATTAGGTCATAAACTGATCTCGGGCCTAAGACCCAACAAAATCGTAACACACACAAAGGTACGTGCATTACTTATACGAGACTCATACACCCACAAACACTAACTTTAGCATCAGAGTCTCTTTTGCAGGTACCACCCCCATCTTGGAGCATCAAGCGTACCAGCGAAGGAGGCTCACCAATCTTACTCGGAGGATCATCTCTACAGCAGATTTCCGGTAAGAACAGTTATATTAATCGAAGATGATTTTTTATAAAACAAAATTAAATCTGTCAAAAAATTTATATTTTCGATGAGAAAATTTTTGTTGAAAAAGCTATATTATTGATAGAATATTTCAGACAAATTTATATTTGTCAAAAATGTAAGAAATGGTTTTAAATTTGATATGAAAATATTATGATATAATTAGATAAGATTTTAAGTTAGTATTTTATTAATGATTGATAATTAAAAAATAAAACAAGGATAAATACATTTTTTGAATTTTATATGTTTGATTTAAGATAACTTATAAAATAACTCTTGGTAAAGTTATTCCGCTCAATAACTCATGGTGTATGTTGAATTTCATCGATCCAATTAATTGTTAAATTAAACTTTATTAAATTTTACTAATAATTAATATAAAAAACTAATTAGTTTTGGAATAAATTATTCACTAATTAATAATATAATTGAAACATTAATTATTTTAAATTATTTAATTAAAATCTTATTGACAATTTACTATATGATCTTAATATTTTTGTATAACTAATATCTGATTTTAAATTTGATATGAGAATATTATATATAATTAGATAAGATTTTGAGTTAGTATTTTATTAATAGTTGATAATTAGAAAAAGAAAAAAAAAGGATAAATACATTTTTTGAATTTTATATGTTTGATTTAAGGTAAATAAATATATTAAATTAATTAATAATTTATTTAAAATATTAAAATTAATTTATAAGTATGTAATAAATAAATATTTATAATTTTATAAATTATATTATCATTATAAATTATAAAATTAAATAATTTAAATTATAATTTTAAATAGAAATAAGTAGATGTTAATTATAAAAGTAAATACATATAAATAAAGAATAAATAAATATATTATTATTATTATTTGTAATATAAAATTATTATATATTATTATTATAGTACAAATATGAAATTGTATATTTGAGGATGACTTAAATGAATTAATTTGTACAAGTTATACTGACAACATACATATACATTTCGGTAGCTTACTCATCAGAATTTCAGAGTTAAGCGTGCTTGACCTGGAGTAGTACTGGGATGGGTGACCTCCTAGGAAGTTTCTCAGAGTGAAATATTGTGAAATAGAACCCTTGAGAGACCAAATATGAGGGTTGTTACATTAATAAATTTATTAAAATTAAAAAAAATTATAATTTCCGTCAGAAATTTTTGATGGAAATTTCCGACGGATTTTTTTGTCAAAATTTTTTGATGGAATTTTCCGTCGGAAATTTCTGACGGAATTTTCCGACAGAAAAATCCGTCAGAAAAAATTATTTCCGACGGATTTTTTTTTTCCGACGCCACTTTTTTCAACGGATTGAAATCCGTCGGAAATCCGTCGAAAAAAGAAAAATCTGTCAGAAATTTAGCTGTTTTCGTCGGAAATTTCCATCAAAAATCAGCATTTTTCTTGTAGTGAACTCGATAGGATTTCCCAATCATAGCCAAATTGCACCCCCTACATTCATCTCTAACACCAATACCAATTTCTCCTATGATTGGTGTTTGGACTCAGGAGCTTCACACCGTATGACTTCTGACCAATTCAATATACGATGACCAATTTAGTATGAAGGTCCCAATCAGCTTCTAGTTGGCAATGGATAGGGTCTCATTATCTCCTTTTCAGGTTTAACGTGGTTTCCCTCTAATATTAATCCTAATGTTCATCATGTTTTTCGTAATCTTTAACATGTTCCCATCATCACCAAAAACCTTGTTAGTGTGAACCAATTTTCTAAAGATAATAATGCCTTCTTCAAATTTCATTCTAAAAATCTGTCTTTAGGTTCACACAAAGGGCTTAAAACCTCTTTTTTTGCAAAAGATAAATGTTTTAGAGAGTATTTTTGAAAGTAATATCGCAAAGATTAAAAGTTCTCTCTGTTCTAAATGTGAAAAATGATATATAATATTTTTCTGTTTGAAATGATCGATTATTTATATGGATATTCAATTGTTTTGTTCTTCGCAGATCTAGAAATCAACCAAGAACAATTTAATTGATTATTTTGAGTGATAATCGGTTATTCCAGAAACCAGTTTCTGAAATAATCGATTATTACGACAAAGCTTCTCAAGTTAGTGAAAAATAGAGCAAATAATTGATTATTACTAAAGATAATTGATTATTCTAGGTGAAAATTTAACATCTCAAATTTTCATACTAGTTCTATTTTCAAATCAATTTTAAAACTTATTTTCACCATCAATTATCACTTAGATAAAAATATAAGGCTAAGTCACCTACAAAGCACAAAGCATACAACCAACAAAGCTTAAAGCACATTAATACAATTTGCACTCTCTTAAACATGTGATAAAGGACCATCCTTGAAGGAAATAGAACCTTTGAAAAGGTCTATGATTAAGAGACTAGAAGAAGCTACTAGAGAGGATGTGCTTCATGAGCATAGATATGTGTTCTCCTAGTTGCTTAGTCTTCTATTGTATATATTATGTATAACTTACTTTTTTTTTTACCTTGTATTTTGGGTAAGTAGTATAGAAATTGTTGCCCTTGTATAGTTTTTCTTTAAGGGAGTAATTAGTAATTTAGGAATGGTGTAACTAGCTAAAGTCATGATAGACTTATTTGGGTTTGGATGACCCAAATCTTTTCATGGCCCATAGGTTTGGATGTCCACTTTCTTATGCAAGTGGTTTAGACGTCCAAACCAAGCTAATCTAGCCATCCAAGTTGTTAAATAAGTCACATGGCTTTTGATAGTAACATCTCAACAAACTTGTTAAAAGTAATCATTAGTTTGATAGTTACAATGATTAGGTTAAATAGTTGGAGTTAACTTAAGCTAACATAAGTTATTTCTAAACTAGGATTAGCTTAGCTTACTCCATAAGTTTCTAGATACTTAACTAGGTTGGTTAGTTTAAGTACAAGATAACTAACCATGGTTAATCTAACTTGCACCATAAGCCAACCAAACCCTATATATTATTTTTTCTTGTATCAGCCGAATAGTTTTGAGCATTATTGGAATTGGATGAAATTTACTCTCTAATTCTCTCTCTAAAAACTTGTTTCTCTCTTTGAAATTCTTCTTTTTCTCTTATCCTCTCTTGAGTGTGGTGAGAAATTGAAGAGACTTATCATTCTTCAAGAGTGTGGTGTCACCTAAGGGAGATCTTACCTTCTCTTGTGTTTTAGAAATAGCTTCTAACATCATTGGAAGCCATTAAAGGAGCTTGAAGGAGTCCAAGACGCTTGAAGGAGAAGCTACATCAATCTAGTTTCTCTTAAGTTCTCCATCAACATGAGAGACATTCTTTGTAATCATTAAAACTACAGTAAGTCTTCATCATGAGCTTGGTCAACACTGTGAACCAAAGTGAGATGTTTCTCACTTTCCATTTCTTGTGTTTTTTTTGTGTGTATGTTTGAGAAATTACTTGAATGAGATACCACTACAAGCAAAACGCAAATTTCTGATGAAAAATTTCTAACGGATATGGATCCGTAAAAAAAATTATATTTTTCGAGGAAAATTTTTTACGATTTTATATTTCCGTCGAAAATTTCTGACAGAAATATAAATCCATCAAAAAATTTTGAAGGAAAAATAAATCTGTTGAAAATTTTTGACGGAAAATTTTTTATGGAATATTCTATCGAAAATTTCCAACGGATTTATATTTCTATCAGAAATTTCCGACGGAAATATAAATCCGTCAAAAATTTCTTATTTTTAATTTCTTATTTTTAATCCTTATTTTCATTTTCTAAAATTGGAATTTTTATTTTAAATTCTTATTTTTTATGTAATTATTTTTAACTACTTTTTATTTTTTTTAAAAAAAGATAAATAATTATTTTAGGTGTCACTTACAACAATTACGTACTATTATCGTATTGATATTTAATAGCTCTAAACAAAATTTAGTTTTTTAAAATAAATAATATTTATCTACCTTAAAATAATCAAACTAGTGAATTTATATTTTAGAGGGATGAAAATCAAAGAAAAATATTTTACTCATTTTACAAGTACGAAACAATCTTTATAAATCTTACAAGGATGAAAAATAAAGAAAACAATTTACAAAGACCAAAATCAAAATCACCCATCTTATAAGGATTAAAATATATTTAAACCTTCTAAGATTAATATTTTTGATCTTAACAATTATTTTAAATAAATAATATTTATTTTTAAATATTTATAAATGTGACACCCTCTACCCCATTATTAATATACAACAAATGTAACAATAAAATATTTCTTTTCTTCTTTTTGGGTAAATAAAATTTTTCATAGTTGACAAATATTTCAGATATCACAAGGTAGAAGATTCACATTCGTAACTCATAAATCATAACTCCAGTGAAAAAAATTATAAAAGAAAAGAAGTTAAGATTTTCAATACAATTTAGTGAAAAACAAGAAATCATATATATACAAATAATAATAAAGGAAATATAAATTAACTCCAGTAAAGGTGGCAGTGCCTCCTGGTTAGGAATTAATTTATACTCCCAAATCATATAATAAAAATATAACAAAGATGTACATTTTGGTCTTTTATCAAGAACGTTTAAATTACAATTCTTAACATACATTTTCCTTGAATTATAAACTTTATCTACGTTATCTCTTCGTTAGAAATTACAAAAGAAGAGAAACTAAAGTTATTAAAACAATAACATATTAAACTAAAATAACTATGCCCCGATGTCACATCCTATCAGAGCATGCCCAATTGAAGCCTTTAAGCCTCATCACCAACATCCTCATGATGCTGATCACCTGCAACATAATTTAAACATATACAAAAACAACAAGGGAGTGAGAAACATCTCACTCAGTTTCAGGTGCAGAAATAAAGGCTAGATAGCACCCACACACACAACAAATATAAGTCACATATAAATAATACACATACATCATCAATATCACATATATACTCATTTATCATGCAATGATGTCATGAACTCGACTCATAAATGCATGCATGTGGCGCCATAAGGAAGTTTCACATATCATCACTGGTGACCCAAAGGTACACATGGTTACATCACTGGTGACCCTAAGGTACACCTTGTTAGCAAGTTACATCACCGGTGACCCTAAGGTACACCTCGTTAGCAAGTTACAGCACCGGTGACCATAAGATACACCTCGTTAGCAAATTACATCACCGGTGACCCTAAGGTACACCTCGTTAGCAAGTTACATCACCGATGACCCTAAAGTACACCTCGTTAGCATCATTGGTATGTGGCCTCAGCGGCACACCTGGAGTAATATATGCATATGATGCATGACATATATTCATTATTTCATGAACTCAACATTTAACTTAGTACAAGGTTTCATCAAGTATATCATGTCATTATTTTTCATATT
The DNA here is from genome assembly GCF_000230855.2 of Cajanus cajan. Lineage (NCBI taxonomy): Eukaryota > Viridiplantae > Streptophyta > Magnoliopsida > Fabales > Fabaceae > Cajanus > Cajanus cajan. The sequence goes on from NC_138525.1 coordinate 11,734,284, forward strand.
CTTATTATCACATCTTGTCTCAATAGTCCATTTTTAGGTCTCATAGTCCATTCTTGGGTCTCATGTCATTTGTCCATATTTCCATGGTCATGTCATAAATACTCCTCATAAGGTTCGCATAGGTATTCACAGAGATCCAGAGAGCATTCTTATTCATATTAAAACTCATTTATTATTAACATTAATTTCATATTCATTTATTACTTCAACAAAGAAAAAGGTAGAGTAAATAGAAAATCAAACAGAACAACGGCACCTTCAACAAAGAGCAAAGTAGAGTAAATAGACAATCAAACAGAACAACGACACCTTCAACAAAGAGCAAAGTAGAGTAAATAGAAAATCAGACAGAACAACGACACCTTCAACAAAAAGCAAAGTAGAGTAAACAGAATAACGACAAAGGATTGGGGGCCAATCCGACAAACAACTATCCAACAATTATCCCCACACCCCTGAGCGAGGTTTCTCACTCCCCCCCTTACCTGGATAAGCGGAGTTGAAACTTGGGCAAAGCTTCCTCCTCTGGATTCCCTCCTCCTTTCTCTCTCTCTTTCTTTCTCTTTCTCTCTCTCTCTCTCTCTCTCTCTCTCTCTCTCTTTCTCTTTCTCTCTCTAAGATTTCACTTCTCACTTCAGTAAAAAATTTTCACCCCCTGCCTCCTATTTATAGGCAATCTGACGCACCCGGAACGGCCCGTACTGATTTCGGAACGTCCCGTTCCGGATCCTTCAAACATGGGCAAATTTTTCAGCTGGAACGGCCCGTTCCAAAATCGGAACGGCCCGTTCCCAAAAAAGCAGAACGGCCCGTTCTGAAACCAGAACGGCCCGTTCTCAATCTCAGCAGAACGGCCTGTTCTCCCTCCGGAACGGCCTGTTCTCCATACCAGAACGGCCCGTTCCAGGACCGTTCTGGGACTACAAAAACCTCACATTTTCAACATTTGGAACGGCCCGTTCCGGAACCCAAAATACCCCTATAACTTTATTAAAATTACGAAAATGTCATTAAAATAATAATAAAAAATTGGGTGTTACAATAAACAACTTAAAGATGTTAGTATATTGTCTTTAAAATTATAGTAAGAAAGTTCAAGTGTGAATATTTTCATATTTGTGTATTTCATGAGTTTTCTATTAAATAATTAGTGCATATATTAGTTTATTTAACATAAATAGTAGTTTTATATTTTAGAAGAAAAAAATAATTTTTTTATTTTCTAGAAGTAATAAGCTTAAAATTACATATATATATATATATATATATATATATATATATAATATAGGAGGTTATAATTATACCGGTGTAACTTTTACTAAGTATTATGCCGCTCAATAACTTTATATTAAATGTGAATTTTGTAAATCCAACCGTTAAATTGAAAGTTCATATAACTTTATACGTGTACATCAAATTTTGTTAAAATTGAACAATAACTGGAAAGTAATCAAATGTTCATATTTTAGTGTATTTTGAAATGAATATATTACATCAATTTTTTTTTTATAAAAATGAAGTATCAAATCATCTTAGATTAATATAAAGTTTTGTATATATAATCTAAAAGATATGAACTTTCAATTTAACAGTTGGATTAACAAAAATCACATTTAATATAAAGTTATTGAGCGGTGTAACACTTAGTAAAATTATAACCCGCCTCATTTAATATATATATATATATATATATATATATATATATATATATATGAGGCGGGTTATAGTTTTACTAAGTGTTACACCGCTCAATAACTTTATATTAAATGTGATTTTTGTTAATCCAACCGTTAAATTGAAAATTCTTTACTCTTAAATCATATATACAAAATGTTATATTAATCGAAGATGATTTCTTATAAAACAAAATTAAATCTATCAGAAAATTTATATTTTCAATGAGAAAAATTTTGTAGGAAAAGCTATATTATTGATGGAATATTTCAGATAAATTTATATTTGTCGAAAATTATGTAAGAATTGGTTTTAAATTTGATATGAAAATATTATGATATAATTAGATAAAATTTTAAGTTAGTATTTTATTAATGGTTGATAATTAAAAAATAAAACAAGGATAAATAATTTTTTTGAATTTTATATGTTTGATTTAAGATAACTTACAAAATAACTCTTGGTAAAGTTATTCCGCTCAATAACTCATGGTGTGTTGAATTTCATCGATCCAATTAATTGTTAAATTAAAAGTTATTAAATTTTACTAATAATTAATATAAAAAATTAATTAGTTTTGGAATAAATTATTTACTAATTAACAATATAATTGAAACATTAATTATTTTAAATTATTTAACTAAAATCTTATTGACAATTTACTATATGATCTTAATATTTTTGTATAACTAATATCTGGTTTTAAATTTGATATGAGAATATTATGATATAATTAGATAATATTTTAAGTTAGTATTTTATTAATGGTTGATAATTAGAAAATAAAACAAGGATAAATAGATGTTTTGAATTTTATATGTTTGATTTAAGGTAAATAAATATATTAAATTAATTAATAATTTATTTAAAATTTTAAAATTTAATTTATAAGTATGTAATAAATAAATATTTATAATTTTATAAATTATATTATCATTATAAATTATAAAATTAAATAATTTAAATTATAATTTTAAATAGAAATAAGTAGATGTTAATTATATAAAAGTAAGTATATATAAATAAAGAATAATTAAATATATTATTATTATTATTATTATTATTATTATTATTCATAATATAAAATTATTATATATTAATATTATAGAACAAGTATGAGATTGTATATTTGAGAATGACTTAAATGAATTAATTTGTACAAGTTATTCTGACAACATACATATACATTTCGGTAGCTTACTCATCAGAATTTCACAGTTAAGCGTGCTTGACCTGGAGTAGTACAGCACAAGTAAGGATAAAACACGCTAAACAGTGAAATATCGTGAAATAGAATCCTTGAGAGGCTAAATATGATGGTTGTTACATTAATAAATTTATTAAAATTAAAAAAAATTATAATTTTTGACAGAAAATTCTGTCAAAAATTTCTGATGGGAATTTTCGTCAAAATTTTTCGTCAAAAATTTTCGACGGATTTTTTTTTTCCGACACCACTTTTTTTGACGGATTGAAATCTGTCGAGAAAAAAAAATCGTCGAAAATTTACCTGTTTTCATCAAAAATTTCTGTCGAAAATTAGCATTTTTCTTGTAGTGTACTTAATTCGTGTTGGAAAATTGTCCATATGGTAAAGTGTATGTATCATTGATAACAATTGTGAGGATGAAAAATCGTATGTGTGACAAATCGTTGAGTATATGTATATATATAGTGATTTCATGATATGAAAAAGTTTGCGTGACATGCATCATATGCACAAAATTGGCAAATCGTTTCATATGCACTGTGCATATATTGAGATTGGTACCACATGTATGCAAATTGAGAGTTTGTGTCCATTGCATCTCATATTTGCATTTGACTGAAATGACTTCTGATTATTATGTTGTTAATAATTGATTGTGTTGGTAGTGATGATTGGATGATTGTGTTAGTTGTTATTATCATGCTATTGTATAAAATATGTATGGAGTGTGTTTGGTTATCTATTTCTTATTACATGCTATGAGTTAGAGTAAGAAGTTTTTTCACTCCCCTTATTTCTATGTCTTGGCTATATATATGTTGTTACAAGTAATGTTCATCACGATCTTGATGTCGGTGACAAGGCATAATTCTTGTTTTGAGAGTATTCTAATAGAATATGTGACATCGAGACTTAGATTAGGGTTATTCTCATTTATTTTTTTTAGTACAAGATTTATGTTTAGTGTTATATTTTTGCATTAGTTTGGGGTTGTTTTGAAATTTGTTATGTGAGACTCTTTATCCTAAATTAGTGGTTTCACTTTGCCTATTTATGCATGAGTTTGAAGTATCTTTATATATGTGATAGGAAGATTTAAATGTTTTAAATTTATCTACGTATGCAAGATAGAGGATGTCACATAATATGTGTGACACCCTTACTACCCCAACACATATATTGTAATAAATCTTTCAATTACAGTAAAAGGGTTCACATGAGAAACTTCGAACAACCACATTAGTAGAAATATAACACATAACACACAAGAGTTTTTACAAATTGTTTTCAAAATAATATTACAGTACCAAATTCACACGAATATTTCGCTCCTAAAAATCCTTTGCCCCGATGTCACGATATCAGAGCATTTCCTAAAATAAAACTGTTGGCATCCTATATGCCACTTGCAGCCGGATCCTCTCCACCTAAAATATCCACAATTTATACGGTGAGAAAAGAAGATATCTATATGCAAAGTACATCCAAACACACCATGTTAAAATCTCATCATATTTTCTTTATTTAATAAAATATTTACGAGCATGTATCATAATTTATCAATCCATCACAATCCATTTAGATTTTATAATTAACACTATCATTTTTACCTTTCCTCATTCACATCAATATAACAATTATCTCAACATCTATAATTCATGCCAATTTCACAATTAACACTATGCCAAGACCTCGCCATATCTGACACAAGTGATACAGGTTAATTGCCTCACTCAACCCACACCAGACCAGGGTCATGCCCTCCCTGTAGCATCACTTACCCAGGGGCCATGCCATCCCTAGTCATTTGGTGTGAGGAAACACAATCACATTACAATCAATACAATCTCTTGCAATTAACCCTATGTCAGGGCTGCCATAAACGACATAAGTGGTGTGTGTTAATTGTCTTACTCATCCCACACCATGCTAGGGTCACGCCCTCCCTGTAGCACCACATACCCAGGGGCCGTGCCATCCCTAGTCATCGATGTGAGGCACCATAATCACAATCAAAATCACATTCATACATCCTTTCATCTTATAACTCAAATTCATATCACGTACGCAATTCCATATCACATAGATAACAGATAAGCTCAATAAAATAGGGTTTACATACCCCTCAAGCAATTCACATCAATATCATTAATTCTTAACAAGTAATATAACAATAACTTTCATTAATATAATAATCAATAGAATAATTAATATAAACAGTAAAACCCCTCATTATTCCAAAATCTAGCTCACCGCATTTTCCTTACAATTCATTCTTCTTCACAGATCATCATTCCTACACTTAGGCATATTTATAAACCTCAACACAGATAATTTTAATAGAACCAATAATTCTCCAAATCAAATAATTGTAAAATCAATCATAACCCTAAGGAATTCTTCTTCTACCCAATTCCCTCATGTACTATACATATAAATAATCCCCTTTTCCCCCGTACCTGAATAGATAGGAACTTGGGCAGAACCTCCTCCTCTCTTTCCTTAAACAGTAACTGGAACTAGGGCAGAACCTCCACTTCTCTCCTTAAACAATAACCGGAACTAGGGCAGAACCTCCACTTCTCTCCTTAAACAATAACCGGAACTAGGACAGAATCTCCTCCTCAAGATTCCTCTTTCTCTCCCTCCTCTTTCTCTCTCTCTCTCTCTCTCTAAAATTTTTCACCCTTCACAATTATAATTTTTCACCCCCCCATGCCTCCTATTTATAGGCAATCTGGGTTACCCGGAACGGCCCGTACCGATTTCAGAACGGCCCGTTCTGGAACCTTCGAATCTGTGCAAGATTTTCAACTGGAACGGCCCGTTCTAAAATTGGAACGGCCCGTTTCCAAAAAGCAGAACGGCCCGTTCTAAAAACAGAACGGCCCGTTCTCACTCTCAGCAGAACGGCCCGTTCTCCCTCCGGAACGGCCCGTTCTCCTTCCGGAACGGCCCGTTCTGGGCCCGTTCCCAACTTAAAATTTCAGTATCCTTTTATTGCTTGGAACGGCCCGTTCCAACTTTGGAACAGCCCGTTCCAAGTTACCCATTTACCCCTCAAACTTTAATAAAACTGCAAAAATGCCATTAATATTTACAAAAATACCCCTAAAACTTAATAAATTTACGAAAAGACTCAATAATAATATTAAAATAATAGGGTGTTACAATATGCTAATCAAGATTGTGAATAACAAAACATGCACTAAATATTTAATTAGCGGTTACAACCTAAAGTAATTTAATTGTCAATTAACATATCATAATTGAATATAACAATATGTTACGCACTATGAAATCCACATATAAAATATTTAACACATGTTGAACAAATTTTTTTGGATAAATTCTTATCAAATTGGTTGGCAAATTATTTATGCTTATTGTTATTGATATAATCTCATACTTCTTACAAAACTCATCACTCTCTAAAAGGCTCACCAATGGTAGAATCATGTCAAAAATTCAAAATGACTAATTGATATCTTATTCTCCTCCACATGTGATCATCGTTGTAGTGCGTACGTCACATTCATTTCACAGCCTCGTGCTTAGCTCTCACATTCATTAAGAATTTCCATAAACCAATGTAAGTTCTTTAAATTATTGTCCATGGATGTTAAGAGCACAAACTGATCTAAACTCCTGAGGCGTGTAATGCACTATCTTAAAGGATTTATTCATAGGCTTCCACACAAGTCTCTCATGATACAACAATCTTAGCTTGGAGATGCAGAACCAACAAGTTTTTAATCCAAAAAAGAGAGAACAGAGAAGAAAGAATACTTAGTGCTTCTAATTTTGAGTATAACCGTTGTAACTATAATTAATCATGATAATTAAAATCAATTAATTTTAAAATGTTTGATCATTAAAATCAATTAAAACTACAAAAGTCAAGTTATTATATCACATTAAAATTAATATTAATCAAATTTTAATACAATAATTAATAAAATAATTATTTTAAATTTAAATTTAAAATAATTTCATGAATTAATTATCCTTTTTAAAAATATATCAAAATATATAATTTCTATTCATAAACTTAATCCTTTTAAAATATGTTATTATGTTTATTTGATAAGCAAGGTAGAGGTGTCACAGGAAATACTTTGAACTTATTACATGATAACAAAAGTCCTAAATAAATTTATTCACAAAAATTATTTTAATACATTAATAAATTTAAATAAATCTTATAAAAAATGAGATGATAAAAATGGTATTTATTTATTTATTTATTTTAAAATATAAAAAAAAAATGTCATCGTCAAAAGGAATAAAATAAGAAAAATGTAAAATATATTTATGAAAAATCTTAAATAACATTAAATATATGTCGTCGTAATTAATTTATCACCGATAAGTATTAATTATCCTTTTGAATTTAATTAATATAAATATATACATTATTATTTAATTATAAATTGTTAATTAATATTTTAGATTTTTTAATGTAAAGGATAAATACTTATTTTGTATAACTATAATTTATAATAAATAGCTAATTTTGAATATATAAATTACATTACAATTAAAATTCATAATAAATGAATATTTTAAATATATAAATTGTATATAAAATTTATAATAAAATATTTATATTGAAATACAGAGTATTTTAAAGTATTGATAACTTTTTTTTTTTTAAATATTAAAATTAAATATAAGACTAAAATTAAAAAAGATAAATTAAAATAGATGAACACAAGTAACATAACTTGTACTTTTACACAATTAGCATGCCTAGCGTTGCACACACCTTTGTCTCACTCATTGATACCATCTCTTCTATAAAATGTTGAACTACTTTAATTTCATATATATTATCTTAAATTACTCTTTTATTTATGTTCTTTTGAAATAAGGTTTATATTTATATTTTGAAATGAAATCATGTATTCTTTATATATTAAAAAAAATAGAAAGCTACCATTTTTTTAAGAAACTTAATTAATCTAATTGAATAATTCATTGTTGATTGATTTGATTTGATTTGGATTGAAGTTTTTTTTTTTTTTTTTTTTTTTTATTTTATAAATCTGATCCAAATTGAATCAATAAAAATCGATTGATTTGAACTTTATTTTACTACAAATCTGAACCAAATTAGTTCATGAACACTCTAATCAAACACATGTATTATGGGTCAAGATTTATTGATATCACATTGTCAAATTAATGAAATTAAACCTTTAATAATTTTTCATAAAATGCACAATATACATTTTATTTTATATAACAAAAAATTATATTAAATAAATAATTTTGAAAATATAAATATATTATAATTAAAGTCCATAATAAATAAATATTTTTATCATATAAAATTATATTTTTATTTATACTAAATAATTTAGTTTGTAATCCAAGATTATTTTTAATTATTTGAAATTTTTATAAAATATTAAAATTTAATTTAAAAATAAAAAATTGATGTATTAAAATTATAAGTTGTTAAGAAAAATTCTATAGACACTGATAATATTTAAATATTATGACATTAAAAATTATTGTCTAAAAACACTTTTATAAGAAAAATATTATAATTTATATATAAAGAAAGATTAAAAATTACCTATTAATGTGATAAGTACTTTAAAAATTATATTTAAAATAATTTTTAATTAGTTGATAATATAAAATTTTTTATATCAACATCGTAGCAAAACTAATCTTTTAATTTAAAACATAAGATTTCATTTTCAACCCTAAAGTTAATAGTACAACCCTAAATTGGCCTACGATAATTATAATGTTACTTTATTACGCTTCTATAGATTTAACTTTTAAATTATTTCTTTTAATATTTAAATAGTCATAATTTTTTTTTCTTTTTTCCTTTTGAGAGGATTGGAGTAATAAGTACATATTTGGTAAAAAAAATTATTTATAATTTATTTAAATTTATCTTTTGACTTAAATATATGCTTAAATTTTTTTAGAGAACTTATGAAAATATAAGTGCATAAGCATAACTACGATATTAACATATAGTGGTTACACATCACATACTTACATGTTATAAGGAAAATTTATTTTACAAAGAACTTTGTGTTCAATTTTGACATGTAAAATTCTTTCAAGCCAACAACTTATTAAAAAAACTAACCATATAGCTTATGAAAATAAAGATTAGTTCATATAGTTTATGAAAATAACTAACAACTTATATGAAAATACTTTAATTATATTTCTTTTTTATTATAAAAATAACTTATACCTTATTGGTTATGTGATAAATACTTAAATTCTATTTGAATAAACTTTTTTTATAAGTACTTATACAAAAAAAAAAATAAGGAGGTAAAATGAATTTAATTAACTTTTTATTTTTATATGTTAAAATAAACTTATGCACATTGCTTTTATATGAGCTCTCATCTAACTTCCTTAAAAGCTGAAATACATAAGTTAATTTTATAACTTATATGAGAAACTCAATTCATTGTACCTTTCTCTCTTTTTTTTTTTTTTTTAGTTTAATACATTATTTGGTCCTTAAATTTTTTAAGAATTTTTAATTAGATCTCTAAATTAAAAAATTATAATTAGGTTCCAATTTTTTTTAATATTTTTTTAAAGTTAATTCTTATAGTTAAAAATTTATTTATAATCCATAAAATTTTATAAAATATTTTTTTTAATAATTACATACTTAAATGACTATTTTAGATAGTGTAATCATCTATATGCATAAAAAAATATTTTGTAAAATTTTATAGATTGCAAACAAATTTCAAAATTCACGGACTAAATTATAAAAAATAAAAAATGAAGGATCTAATCACAATTTTTTATTTATAATTTAGTGATCTAATCGAAATTTTTAAATAAATATAAGGACTAAACCTTTTTAAATAATATATTATTCAGAAGCTTATCGGAACATAACCTTATTAATATATGCACGGTTTATTTAGACACATCCAAATTTGGTAACAAAAACTTTGTAAACACTTAATGTAGAGACAAACTATTTTTTATGGAACTAATTTTAAAATTTCCATTAATGTTTTACCTAATCATAACAAGTAATTTAAACAATTTTTACATTTCTAGTTTACATTGACAGTCACTTCCCCATTATAAATTCATGACAGTGTGACATGAACTATCCTCCATTGTCTAAGCAAATTCAAGTGCTAAAACTGATACTATATGGAGCATGGAAGCCCCTCCATTTCCGATGACTCTCTAGCAAAATCAAGCCTAGGTAAGCACTCTAGAGAGCTATAAACAAATAAATGTTTGTTTTTATATCCATACTCATACTTAGCTGACATTTATACTACTTTCAAGATTTTTCTAGCTTGAGTTTTTGTTTTTGTTTTTCTGATTCAAAAAGTTCTTCTCATCTTGAAATTCAAAAGTTGATATCTATCATGGTTGTGGTCATTTTGTAAAAGAGGCATAATCTCTTCCATTCTCTCGATTTCAAATGGTTTCTTTCTTTGAGTGTGTGAGAAACAAAAATCTAAAACTATTTGGGGGTCCTGACATTTCATCTACCATGTACATCAAAATGATAAATAAAGTTCTCTCTATATAAACATTTTAAAATATAAAAATTTATAACATAATATATTTAATTAAAGTTTAATGTATCATTTGATCTCTAAACATTTTTGAAAAATTTTAATTATATGTTTAAACTAAAATAATTGTAATCAAATTTTTCACTTTTTTTTTTATTTTTATATATGTACAATTTAGTTTATAAGATTAGCAATTCATTTATTATCCATGAAATGTCATAAAATATTATTTATATCTTCATACTCAGACAATCATATTATATTATTATCTCATGTTATCATCTATGTTTATTAGATTTTAATCTTTACTTGCTAAAATTTTCTACTATTCTATAATTTTTTATATGATTATTAATATTACAATAATTTTTATTCATCGATTTAAATATATTACATATGGATGATGATACACAAAATAGTAATCTAATATGGCTAGTTATATATATGACATAAAAATATTATGTCATATTTTATGATTTTTAAACAAAATTCTAACCCTATAAATTAAATTACAAAAATATAAAATATTGGAGGACTCAATTATAATTTTTTAAAAAAATATATATGGACCACAGACAGTTGTACCTTCAGACAGCCCCAAGAAGAGTCTTGTTTGGGGATTCGGTTATGCGTTTGGTTTTAATTTTCTTGGACCTAAGAAAATAAACTCTTTTAGAAGATATGTTTTGCTTGAAAATCCTGGAATGAGATAATGAGCATCTACGTTTTGATTTGAGGGGATGATAAAGATAAAAATATGGGGTCATCTCTTTGATCTACACAGTTGTCTTGATTTTTATCTTGTTACATTTACTTCACATTTGATATTTGATATAGTAAATGGGAAATTATGTCATGCATTTGAGCTGTAAAAAGGTTTTATACTATTATTTAATAATAAACTATGATAAGTTTATTGATTTCATTAATAATTATTTTAATAATTATAGTATGGTAATTTTTATTGATTGACATATAACATTGTAAAATATTTTGGATAGACAATATATAACTATTAGGAAATGTTTGATACATAACAGTTGTTTTTATACTCAAGAATCATTAATCTTAAAAATTATAATTTCTAAAAATAATTAAAAATTTATTTAATTAATTATAAATATTTTTAGAAATATTTATAAATATTCTTTCACAATCGATTATTTTTTTTTTTACTTCATCAAATAAAAAAATAAAATTAACATGATAATTTTACCATATTAAAACTTTCCTTTAAACTTATAAATATTAGATCCCCCATCTTCCCATGGAAAGGATTTCACGAAAAAAGTTATGAAAGAAAAAAACATTTCTTGGAAACAATTATTTTTTATGAGTATTATTTATAAAATAACAAACCAACCATGTAAAACTTCAAACAAACATGTCAAACTTCATATTTTCAAGAAAGTAAAAGTTTCTTCTTTTTTTTTTACACCTCCTTAAAATCAAATAAAATTAAAGATAAATTAAAATTCCCAGGCATAACATTATTTTTTTTTATGTCTCAATTCTAATCCAAACACACGCATAGCTAACGTTACTATTTGGATTTGTTAAGATTCAAAGGCTTTGCAGGCAGAGAAAGAGAATCCTTCGGCAAACAACGTTGGCGCTGAAACTGGGTCACGTGGTGTAAATGACGCACCTGGCAGTGTGGGTTTACCGGAAGATGACCGGTGCATGCCGGTCACAAATTTGGTGAGGATCATGCGAAAGGTGCTTCCCCCGCAAGCGAAAGTTGCTGAACAAGCCAAGGAAACAATGCAAGTGTGTGTATCCGAGTTCATAGGTTTCATCACCAGCGAGGCCAATGAGCGCTGCCAGAAGGAGCACCGTAGGATCGTTACGGCCGAAGACATATTGTGGGCCATGGACACGCTGGGCTTCGACAACTATGTTGGGCCTCTTGTTTCCTTCCTCAAACGTTATCGTCAAAGTGAGGTTCCAAATCTTGGGGGGCGTGGTCGTGTTCCTTTGCCGCAAGTTGTTGGAACTTATCCTATTATATCCTCATCATCATCACCATCACCATCACCATCACCATCATTGTTATCACCGCAATACATGATGGCTTGTTATGGACCAAATTTCCCTCCAAGCCAAAATTGGTGTCAAGGAATGTTTGATTCAAGTGGCATGTGTGAGTTTTATGATGATGCATCAGGTGGCAGTGGTAATGTGGTGTCTGATTTTGATCCTCTTAATATTCACAAACGAGCATGATCGCCAAGTTGAGAAGGTGGTTTGAGAACATAGGTGCTCATGGGGGAAATGCATTTATGGAATAAGAATGGAATAGAATTTCAATAATACAATTATGATAACTTGTGGAAATGGTAGCATTGAATTAATGGATTATCAAGTTTAATCGATAAATATTGCGTGTTTGGGTAAACCATTCAAAATATGATTTGGATTATTTATTTTAACTATTTCTTTATATTATTATATATAAAAAAATATTTTTCTTAATAATTATTTTTAGTCTTTATTTTTATTGAACAAATTTATAAACATCACAACACATGGATCTGTATAAACATATCAAATATATAATAAGGATATAAAGAAGAGCATAAAAACCACAATTTCCATGGCATCTACTTGAAAGCATAAATCTCCTATAGGATTACAAAATTTTCAAATATACAAAATTTATGCAATACAAAAATAAGAGATAAACTTCTAAGGTTAGTTTAAACATATATACAATTGCATTAAAGTAGCTTCCACCAAAAGTCATCCAAAGGACTTGGCCACCACACAACCTCTAAGCAATCCTCCAACCTATTCTTTACCTACTTTTATATTATATATGATCATTGACTTTTAACAAATGAAAATATAAAAGTAAACTTGTATACAAAACAAAAACATATATAAAATATGCTTAAAAGCAACATCATTAGCATGATTAACAATTTACAACTTGAATCAAAATCAACATAACATCATTGCCAACTTTACAACTTAATGCAACATATTTCAACATTTTCAACTTCAAATTAACTTATACTATTTCAAATTTAAATAACTTGATCAACTTAGGCAGCATAATTAACTTTCAAAGTATACAACTTAACAACATAATGATTCATCACACATTTCTACTTTGGAGATCTCTTATAGTGTTTGAATAGTTTAATTGGTTTAACTCTATCAAACCTATACAATTGCAAGTCGCTATGGGTGATAAGTGTCTAATCAGTTTGATGAAATTTAAATTTGAGACACTTATCTAGCACACTTTTTGCATATATATTGATATAATTTTGGCAAATACTTTAAGAATCAAATAGGGGCTCTTAATTTACATTATTACATGGAGTGATGAGTTTTTGATCAGATTTTCCTCTTATTTTTTAGTTTTTGAATCTAGAGGCAAACGGCTGAGCGCCTTGAAACGGCTGAGCGCTTTCAAGCCAGAGAGCTCAACAAATGCAGCAAAGGAGAGGCGCTCAGCCACTCTAAGGCGCTGAGTGGATTTGGCCCTGGAAGAAGGAGTGCTCTCTGCCTCCTAGGCGCTCAGTGGATATGAAGCGCCCAGCCCCTTGTCCTTGCTTAACAGTGAAGAATCTCCAAGGCGCTCAGCGGATTTGAACGGCTCAGCCCTTCAGATTACTTCATGGTGAAGAATTCGTCAAACTGCTCAGCCGTTTCAAGGCGCTGAGCGGATTCTTCTCTTTCCTGCCTACTTTGTTTTAGTTCTAGCACTTATAAAAGGGCAGAGGAGAAAGAAAAAGGGGATCACTAGCGGTACGAAGTGAAGAACAGAGATGAACGAGGAAACATAGCACTTTGGAGCTCGTGGGGACGCGATTCTTCAGAGGATCTCTTTCTTCTACCTTTCATCTTGTTGTTTTGTGATTTCTTGTACCATGGAGAGCTAAAGCTCTAGGTTTGGGATTAATGTAGTCATTAAACTCCTGTGTATTCCTCTTTGATTTATATATATATATATCTCATCTATTACTCAATGTCAGTGATTTGTATTATGTTCTTAATGCTTTGATAAACTGATCATTTATCCTTAATCTTGGATTTAGAATTTGGTTGGAAAACTTTTTCTGAATCTAGACTTGAAACAAATCACCTATTAGTTTTGAGAGCCAGGGATAGTCTTGAAATTAATAGTTGCAACAAGTTCTGATTCTTAATGCGGGATATTGAACTGAATGAAGTGAGGAATCATTCATTGAGTTAAATATCTCAGAATTTCTTATGCCAAGGGATTGAGTTTGAATGAAAATAGAGAACTCAATGGCAATGAGTAATGGAATCATTTAATAGAATCATTAGGAATACATAGGAGGGAGATTGATGAATTTGATCCCAAATTGTTTCTCATATCTGTTTTATTAAATCTAATCTTTTGGTTACTTAAGTTTGCATTATCATTCACATCAAATTTGACCATGTGTAATTACTCAAGTTTTAAATTCACAAGCATCAATTAGTATAATAGAAATCATAGCTTACTTCACAAGTCCCTAAGGTTCGACAACCTTTTAATTATACTACAGAGACTTGGGTGCGCTTGCCCAGAATACCAACAATGGGTCTCAAGACAACAAAATGTCACTTGAAGCCTGAAACAAATTTATTTTTATTTCTCATATTTTTTCACTTAAACTAGGAAGATCCAATAGTACCATTAGGTATAGTACAATTTGAGTGTGGGACTACCAAAAACTTTGACATGCATAAACTATGTCCTAAATGGAATTAACCTGCTATCTATCCTCTAAATACAATGCACCCTTCCAGCACTTATTTAGGGATTTTAACCTTGACTCCGTGCCTTACTTTGTGGCTGCTTTAGACAAGTATGACTCATATTGGCCCATACTATTTTCAACAAAAACCTAGATGATAACTCCCTCTAATAAGTCCTTAGCATAACTTTATAATTGTAGTTTTCACAATACCTGAAAGGTTATCACAAGAACTTAAATCAACAACCAAACCAATAAAAAATGCATCTTAAAGCATAAAATTAAGAACAAGAACAATAAATACAGGTCAAACAATTGAAAATACATCAAATGCAGGAATCTAAAAGGCTCCTTAAGGCCCCTTCAAAACAATAGAGAAACAAACAACGAGATTGTGGGTCAATCTTGCTACCCAAAAATTGCCCACGAGTGAGACAACTCACTCCCTCCTTACCTTAATAAACATCCAACAATGAGAAAGGATCTCTGGGGCGATTCCTTCCTTCAGCTTCAACGTTCTCTATAAGTGTTTGAGTTTAGAGCAAAAGAAGAAGAACTTAAAGCGTAAATGAAAAATTGATGAGTTAGCCCCCTTTGATAACACCCTAACCCAACCACAACTTTTTGGGTTAAAGAAACTAACCTTACAAAACTCTGATTTTTGTAAAATAAATTAAAAAAAGTAAAATTGTGATTTTTAAAAATAATTTAAAAAATTATTAAAATGAGGAAGGCTTTTGAAAATAATAATTAAAATAAGTGCTTTGAAAATAAATTAAATGTTTTTTTATTAAAATTATGAAGGGTTGTGAAAATATTAATTATATAATATAAGAGTATTTTTTGGAGTTATGTCATTTTATTTATGTTGTTTAAATTAATAAAAAAGATAGAGAGATGTTGACCCTAAGTTAGTTTCTTTAACCCAAAGGTAACAATTTGGTTAAAGAGAAATTTTGAGGGTCAATTTATCTGACTCTCTTCTTACATTTCATCTTACATTTGATTCTACACTTCTTTTTTCTAAGAAAACATGTAGATAGTCGAAAAAAACGTCGAAGTTGCAAGAAGGAACCCCAAAGATCTCTTATTGTCATCAAGCATTTATCGAGATAAAAGGAAGTGAGTTGTCTCATTCATGGGTGTGGGATGATTGATGGGTAGCAGGATTGGCCTCAAATCCCAATGTTTGGAGTCCTCTGATGCTCTATTGGAGACCTTGAGAACCCCCTTGTTTGATTTACTTTTACCCCTTTAGCTTTTGTTCTTATTTTTTGTTGCTCTATAAGTGACCTTGAGAGCCCCTATGATTGTTTGCATTTAAGGAAATAATTGTCTAGACTAAATTGCTTGGTCTTGTAAAATTTCTCTCTATATTGTGACTTTGATTTGTAAAGGAATGAATTTGAATTTCACTATGAACCCTCAAGTTTTTTGAGATCCTTGGAACCTATAGATTAAGCTTTAATAATTCTTATAGAAAGTTTTGTGCCTAATTAAGCATATTTTATGATCAAATTAGACTTCATGGTCTTCATATGAATTGTATTCCTAGATGTTTGCCTCCCAATGGCATTATAATCACTAAAAAATGAGGTTTAGAACCCAAGATATGATCAAGTTAGTGAGTGAAGGTCAAGTTATCAAAATTAGGTTGTAGTTTTTGTAATTTCTAGGTATAGTAGATGGTAAAACAACACTTGAGGCCAACATAGAATGATGAAAATCTACTTCCCAAGAATCCCTTTGGAAGAGATAAGTCCAAGAAGGGTGAAGGTTGTAATGATTAGGCTAAGTAGTTGGAGTTAACTTAGGTTATTTTTAAACTAGGATTATCTTGGCTTGCTTCATAAGCTTCTAGATAGCTAACTAGACTTCCAAACATTTAACTAGAGTTAGTTAGCTTAAGTACAAGATAGCTAACCATGGTTAATCTAGCTTGTACCATAAGCCAACTAAAATTTATATATTGTATCTTTGTACCCACTTTGTACTAGTTTTGAGTATTGTTAGAATTGGATGAAATTTTCTCTCTAATTCTCTGTCTTAAAGCTTGTTTCTCTCTTTGAAATTCTTATTTTTCTCTTATACTCTCTTGAGTGTGATAAGAAATTAAAGACTTATCACTCTTCAAGAATGTGACATCACCTAAGGGAGATCTTTCTCTTGTATGTTAGAAATGGCTTCTAACATCATTGTAGGCCATTGAAGGAGATTAAAGGAGTCCAAAAAGTTAAAGATCAATCCAATAAGCTTAAAGGAAAAGCTACATCAATCTTACCTCTCCTAAGGTTTCCGTCATTTGATATCAAGAGCAAGGTCTTCTTGGTAAACTCTTACCATAACTTCTTTTACTTTTTGATTCGGTAACAATGTATATTCCTCTATTGTATTGTGTTTGTATGAATTAGAATTATCCTTATATCACATATATAAATCTATACAATAATTCACTTTGTCTAGTAGTTTTTGATTCATGCATCAATTTATATGAATCAATTTTCATTGTGTGCTTTAGGTATTCTATGAACTAGCCTTTTCCTTTTTTAGGTTTTTCTTATATCTTGATTGAATCCATTATTACTCGGTCAAAACAAAAGTGTATGATTAAGTGCCTTTTCAATTTTCTACTCCATGTAGTTTTGTCTAGTTATATGTCATTAATGCACCTAATGTTTAAATGTTTAAATGAATATTTTATAACTTAACAGATTGAAATTTGTTGTCTTGAAACTCGTATTCTATTAAAAATGTATAAAAGCATGAAGAGTAGTAGAACAAAGTACAAAGATCCTAGATTTCATGGAAAAGGCATTGAAAAAAGACAACATTCTCGCCTGCACGCTGACTTTGCTTCTTGTTTTTCCCGCTTTACTACTTTACTTTGATAAGTAGCTTGATCTATCAAAGATAAGGAGTACATTTATGTGAAAGACATTAATTGAAACATTTATTGCACCAACGGATACTTCCTCTTTAAAGACCAGACAAAGGAGTAAGACGAAGTAGTTCTATGAATCAAACTCAAAAAGTTGCAATGATCATTTCTTTCAAAGCTACTATATAAGAAACTCTAAAACTCAGAACAATAAAAGTAAGAAGCACATATAGAGAATAAAAGTATATAGAGAAAATGATTTGTACTCATTGTAACACCCCAATTTTCAAAAAGGTTATTATTATTATTATTATTATTATTATTATTATTAGATGGTATTTGGTCATAATTATTTTAATAATTATAGAGGAATATTATTTTGTACGTTTTAAATAATTATTATTTTGGACAATTATTTTGTACGTATTAAATAAGTATTTTTATTAGCATTTTTAAATAAATATTTATATGTTTTAAGAGAAGGTTGATTTTATATGATATTTTGTTATTGAAATTATATTATTATATTTAGGGTCAGAAATATATTATTATTATAGAGAAAAAAATATTTTATAATATACATGTATTTATTTTATTTAATTATTTTGAGGAAAATTAGAAGTGGGTTAGAAGAGAAGGAAAATGGGTTGGGTTGACCCAGTCCAATGGATTAATTTTAAGAAAGGAGTCAGGTGGTGTTAACCCTATATGCCTCATTTGCGTTCTGAAGGGTTAGGGAAAAAAAGAGGAGAAAATTCTTGAAGGAAGGCGTAAAGTGTTCAGATTGCTCCGTCGTTCTTCTGTTGGCCTTCGTTCATCATCCTTAAGGTACGGGGGGATGGGTTTCTTCATATGTGAATATAGGGGTGTTCGGGTAGTGAGGGCAATTCCTAAGTCCCTCTAGGAACTCTATTTAAAATTCTGAACGATTATCTGTGCAATCGATGTTCTAAATTCTTAATTCATTTGGAAGAACTTATTTCTCGAATTGTCTTTGAATTCCATTGGGGCTTTCTTGTTAATTCTTTATCCTTAAATTTGATGACTTGAATTTTATGTGTTAAGAAGAGTTTAGATTTTTTTTTGTAAAACCAATGGAAACCAATTTTTGAGGCTTGAGATGTGTATGGATTGATTTGGAACGTATGAAGAATATAAATGGAGTTAAATTGAACCAACGGGGTGTAGAAGTAGTGAAAATTGGTAAAAACCTTGTTGAAACTCGTAAAACGCAGGTTTAATTTCACAGAGGGGAGTCTGGGCAGAGATTTGGGCGCTCAGCGCCAGTTTTGGGCGTCGGGCGTCGGGACCCCGACATACGTTTGTAATTTTGCGATATCTTTCTGTGTAGTTATCCAAATCGAGTGCCGTTTGTTTTGTTAGAAACTAGACATCTGGGGCTACCATTTAGACACAAGAATCGTGTAAAAATATTAATATTTGATCAATTTATGTGAGTTGCAATTTGAGCCTTCCAATCTGTGTGCGAACCACAACATCAATTTTTGTGAGCCCTGAATGGTAACCTAAACGACTTTATTAGGATTTGTGTTCTTCATGAAAGTTGTAGATATTGATGTTAGGATTCTAATGGAGTTGGGATCACTTAGAAAGGATATGTATATCTCGAGTTATGGTTAAATTATTAACTGAATGTCATAGATATTGTGATGTGTGTGAAGAATTATGTGAAATTTGTGATCTATGATGTTGATAACTTAATGATAGGTACCTAGCATGTGAGGATGATATTGCATGGATTGTTATTGACATGTGATGATGTTATATAATGGAGATGCATTAATTATGAGTTACGTGGGATGCATGAGTTGCATGAGACTTATGAGTTGCATGTGGTGCTTGAGAAGCCAGACCTGGCCATATTGCATTGGACCCTGGGCCCAGAGAGGGGTTGAGACAGGGGGGACCATGACAGGAGGCATTCCATGCGTGGGCCGTTGGGTGTTTAACTGCGCAGCTCACTGGCCACAGAGGGTTTAACGGTGGGTGGATTGCCTTTGCACGGGCCGCTGGGTGTTTAACCGTGCAACATACCGGCCCTGGGAGGGTGTGAGAACGGTATGCCCGCATTGGCAACAACTAAGGGAATTGACGAGGTACGCCCATTGTGCAGAGTGCCAAGTTGAGACTCTTAGGAGAGGAGATGTGTATGAGCATATAGTGAGCATGTGTATGAAAGCTTGTATGATTGAAAAAAAAAATGATGTTTGGTAATTATATGAGATGTATTTGTTGTTTATATTTAATGATGATATTTTGGTGCACGGTGTGGGGTGGGAATTGGGTAGCTCTATGTTCATATATGATGTTATCTATCTCTCACCGTCCTGTTTTTATGTGGTTTTCTTTTAGGTGAAGATGAAGGCACTCATAGTGTTGAGTTCTAAAGGGAAAGGGTTATGCTCTGATATTGTGACATCGGGGCAGAGGACTTTTAGGAAAAATTTTTTATATGGATTTGGAATTGTAAATATCATTTTGAAAATAATTTGTAAACTTTTGTGTTTCATTTTCTAAATCTTTAATATTCAAGGTTATTAAAGAACGATTTTTGAAGTTTATGTGAACCCTTTTACCAAATTTTAAAGTTTATTTTTCTTAATTTAATTACATTATTATGATGTATGTGTTGGGGTAGTAAGGGTGTCACATTTAGTGGTATCAGAGCAGGTCGATCCAATTGGCCGTGAGTTATGAGTCTACTATGCTTGTTTGGTAGATGAATGATGGAATATGTTTTGCTTTATGATGAGGATAATGATGATGATGATGTTTCCCTTGTGTTGTTAGTGTTGTGCTTACACTTATATTGTTTTCTCATAATTTGGCTGAAAGACATGATATAGCTTAGTTGAGGCTATTCATGATTGCTTATTTGTTTTGATACTTCTTTCTTATGTAAGAAGTAGTGGTTGAGTGGTATCGCTCGTATTGCGAGCATATGTAGGCATGGCAACGGGGCGGGGCGGGTACGGGTTTGATGATACCCGTCCCCGTCCCCGCGACTAAAACCCATACCCGTCCCCGTCCCCATACCCGTCGGGTATGGGATTTTTGTCCCATCCCCGTCCCCGTCGGGTATCGGGTATACCCGTACCCGTACCCGTACCCGTAAAAAAAATAATTTTTTTTTACAAAAATTTTTTTAACTTATTTTTATGTTATATTACAATGATAATTGGGTTGTTTGTCTATCTCATATTTTAATCAAGAGACTTCTTAATAATTAAACAACTACAAATATTTCACATCATAATAAATAACTACACATAATTAAAATCTTATAAATTAAACAACCACAAATGTTGAGTATTGTCACAAATAAACAACCACAATGTTGAGTTCAAATAACAAAATAAATTGAAATTTCTCAAATAAAAATTAAAATTCATCTTGCAAGTGGAAAATGTTGAGTGTCATTAAGCTTCAATCCACCTATCATAAGACAATTTATAAAAAATTAGAATTGAGTTATGAATGAAAATTTTAAAAATTAGAATTGAAAAATTAGATTGGACTAATGAAATTGAAATCCACTTACAACATATATTAATTTTGCACATGTTCAGTAATTCCACTTGCATGCAATCCACCTGCATACAAAAAAGATAAACTTTAGATATGATAAATCAAATTGAAAATTTGTAATATTAAAATATAATATACCTTCATCATCAGATTCAATTTCACTCATTAAAGTAATTTTTTCTTTAGTGGCTTTAGCACCTACAAACATCAAATATAGAATATTAATTAGAATTGATACAAAATTACTAATTGACCATTAATGCTAATTTATTTTTTATTAATTTACCTAGATAGTCTGAGTTCCATAGCCAACTTTTAGTACACATCAAAGCTTCTACGGTAGTATGATTAAGTCGACTACGATTAGGACTTAATATTTGACCGCCAGCACTAAAAGCAGATTCAGAAGCTACAGTAGTGATTGGAATGGCTAAAACATCCCTTGCAATTGCTTGAAGTGTTGGATACTTCAACCCATTTGTTTTCCACCATGATAAGATATCAAAATCCGATGTAATAGGTAAATTATCTTCCTCCAAGTAACAATCCAACTCTGTTTTCATAAATGAAGTTCTAGCTTTTTTCTTTTTTGCCATGAACTTCACAAAATCACTCATGCCACTATCACCAACATTTCCCTCCTCAAATGATGAAAACCCAGAAGAAGACCCATCATTCTTCTTTGCTTGATATTCAGAAACCAAATCATAACACAATTGACGAATTCTACTAATTTCCAAATCACAATCAATGTCATACAATTTATCAAAATAATATTCAAGCAAATCCATTTTGTACCTTGGATCTAAAACAGAAGCTACTCCCATGATATCATGAATGACACTCCAATAACTTTCAAATTTCTTTAACATTTGTTCTGCCATATTGTGAATGATTTGATTAGGAGACTTTACCCATTCATCTATTGCAAGTTTGATCTCACAAATCTTTGGGAAAAAAATGTTGGCTGTTGGATATTTGGATCCAGAAATTATTTCTGTGATATCATTAAACATTCTCAATCTCCCACAAACATCTTTTGCAAACTCCCATTGTGATTCAGTTGGCAAACAAGTGTATTGAGATTCACGCTGCTTTAATCGAAAAAACACATCCTTATAACACAAAGCAATATCAAGCATCTTAAAAGTGGAATTCCATCTTGTTAGACAATCTAAAGTTAATTTTTTGTTGAAAGGAATTCTCAATTGTTTAGTTGTTTCTTCAAATTTTTCTACCCTCTTAGGTGTTGCTGTGCAATATGCTACACTTTCCCGAATTTTTTCCACGCCTTCTTTTACAACTCCCAACCCTTCTTTCACAATCAAATTGAGGATATGTGCAGAGCAACGCATATGAAGCAAAGATCCATTATGAATTAGTTTATCTAACTGCAACTTATCCTTAATTTTCTCAACCATGCTATCATTTGTGCTACAATTGTCCAGAGTAATAGTGGATAATTTTGTATCAATATTCCAATCCAACAAACAATCAATCAATACATTGCAAAGTCTATCAGCTGTGTGAGGTGCAGGAACATAAATGAACCTATATATATAATCACATTGTCATATAAAAAGATAATAAAAAATGCAAAACCAATTAGTAAAAAAAGCTATAAAATAAAGAAACTTTGTACCTCAAAATGATACTCTGTAAGGTCCAATTGCCATCAATATAGTGAGCTGTGATAGCCATATACCCTTTTTTTTGGTTGCTTGCAGTCCACATATCTGATGTAATTGCCACTCTTCCTTCATTTGTATCTATCAGCTTCATGACAACTTGTTTTTCATCTGCATAGATATCAAGTATCTCTTTCTTCATTGTATTTCTTGAAGGAAGTTGAAATAATGGTTGAATTGCTGCTACAAATCGTATAAACCCAATATGGTCCACTATTGAAAGTGGATATTCGTGCAATATAATCATCAATGCAAGCTCCCTCCTTGCATTTTCTTCATTATAACTACCACATGCCAATTCCTTTTTCCCACGTCCTAAAACCTTAGAAAAAAGCATTGTTTGTCCCCCCTTCCCACTTGTAGAAACCTTCTTTAAAACACATATATCTAAATGGTGGTGCAAGTGCTTTGTTCCATTCCTCGCTTCTCCTCCAAGCAATTTGTTACAATAGTTACATTTAGCTTTATCCTTTCCATCAATTCTAATCTTTTCAAAATGTTGCCACACAACACTTTTTAGCCTCCTATTCTCTGTTTGTGTTGTTGACTCTACTTGATCAGATGCTTCTGAAGGTGCTTGTAGTAGTTCATTCATCAATGCTTGACCAGTACCAGTAGAACCTTGACATGGAATTGGTTGATGTAAAGATTGTGGGGTTGGTTCTTGTGAAGGTTGATCTTCATTGTTCATTTTCTCTACAAGCATGCAAGTTCACACAAAAAATGGTTAAAATACCAAAAGCAAACATAAAATACGAAAAAGAACATTTCAGTTGATAGTTAAAACCCAACATATAATTAAATATAATTAAAATAATCAACATATATATTTGTATATAGTTTATATTTAATTTTATTTACATATAAATTTTTATTTTCTAATTTCTTTATTTTTTCTTAATCAAGATGATAATTATATTGATGGGCAATCTCCATTCTATCATCATTGGTCTTTGATTTCTTATAAAATTTATTAAAGACATAATCATAGCTATATTTAAATAAAAATATTATATTTATATTTAAGTTATGAAAACAATTGTTTCACTGTCAAAAATATTCATACGCAGTTTAGTCATAATGCAAGAATAATTATAAGGATGATGAGAGATCACGGGCCTGGATACTCCAAAATCTGATAATGTACTTAATTGCATATAAAGATTCAGAAAGTAAACCACTATTTTAGTCCTTCAAAGTGTATTACTTAGCTCCTAAAACTAAGAACATTTCAAATAATTATCTAAAAGTGCAATCCATCAATCACATTAGTCTAAAATCTAAAAAACTGTGACTTAATATTAACATATGGTTAGGGACAAGCGGTTAAATTTAAGTTCTTAGATGAAACAACTGAAAATTCAGGGACATATTTGAATTTTCTTTTAGTTTTAGAAACTAATGTAACAGTAGATACAGTTTCAGAAATAAAATGGTGGTTTACTCAGATTTAGATTTTAGAGAATAAGATGTATTGGTGAGTAAAAGTGGGGATGAGCAGAACAAAACAAGAGATAATCCAAAACTAGAGAGGTTAAACTGAACCAAACTGAAAACCAACAATTGATCAAACTGATAATCCAGAAAACCAAAAACATGTTTTCTTTTATTTCAAATAGATTAAATTTTCGGTTCTATTGTTAAAACAGAACCAAACCGAACTGAAGCATGCATTTAATATACTTACATTGCCTTTCCTATTATACTCATGTAAAATCAAATTATTTTCTTAACCCAAATTGCTCCTTTAGTAAATGTCATTTTCAAAAACTAATCAAAACTTTCATGTGTTTATTAGATTCAGTATTGTGTCAATTTATTTCCTTAGTTATTTAAAAAATTAAAAGTCATATAAAATATATTTAAAAATTCAAAACACCGAGATAACCAATCCAAACCAAACTACAAAGGTCAGTTTAGTTCGAATTTGATATTTCATTTTAACCAAACCAAACTGGAACCATATCCTTCTCACTGTCCAAGTGAGAAATTGTGAAACAGGTTATATCACTTAACAGTTCACATGAAAGGGCAAGACAAACTGAAGAAAGAGAGGGAAACAAAAGTACACTTCTTTCTAGTTCCCCTATTTAAACAGAGAGAAACCCAGATAATCAGATTATATACTTGAGTCGGAAGGCTCAAGATACCAACTACGGAGTGCTTGTGCGAAAGGAGATCCTAGAGAGATTGAGCGAGAGAGAGACGTACCAGTGTGGTGAGGGAGCTGGTCGGAGGGAGAAAATGTAGGCTGGAGTGGCTGGTCCGTCGGAGGCTGGAGTGGCTGGTCCGTCGGAGGCTGGAGTGGCTCGTCCGTCGGAGGCTGGAGTGCGCAGTGTGAAACCCTAACTCGTGGAGGCTGGAGTGTAATCGTGTGATTCGTGTTGCTAAACTTGCTATAATCGTGTTGCTGGAGTGAGTCACTTTAGACTAGAGACATTATTTTTAAAATTTTAATTTTTTTTAAATAATTAAACCGGGGACGGGTATTTAACCGGGGACGGGGATGGGGACGGGGACGGGGACGGGGACGGGGACGGGGCGGGTAAGTATATACCCATACCCGTACCCGTACCCGATTTAATTTATCGGGTTTTACCCGTACCCGTACCCGTACCCGGTCAAAGCGGGTATTCCCCGTCAAAGTCGGGACGGGTTCGATATTACCCACGGGTACGGGTTTATTTGCCATCCCTAAGCATATGTGCCAGTAGTAGTGGACGAAGCCTTGCTAATCATTTAGAAATTATTGGGACCTTAGATTTGGGTGAGACATTGATTTGTCGAGAGTTTACGGTTAATGGAGTTTCTAGAATCTATAGTTGTAGCGATTGAATCCAAGGAGGTTGTATATGAGAATTGGAGTTTTGGTATCCTTGATGAGAGATTGAAATGTTGGTAATTCCCTTGAGTGTTGGTGTTGGCATGTTTACCGTTTATGGTTTAGGTAGCATGTGAGTTTTATTTTCTAAGTCTGTTGTGCTAAATATGTGAGTTGTTTGGTTTAGGATTGTAGTGGGAAGCTTGAATATGAAGTTGAGGTGTGAGTTTGGAAGGGTTGATGTATTTTTGTGGCCTTAGATATATTGATATACTATTGCTGTTTGGTGTAGAGGATATTTTCGCTGCAGTTTTGTTGTGCCATTATGACTACCATATTGACAGATTTAGATTTTATGATCTTCATAAAAGTTGTAGCCTTAGACGTTATCTTTCCAATGGAATTGGAATCAGGTAAAACGGAGGTCTAGAACTCCAGTTATAGCTACTTTGGTGATCAAAGGTCTAGCTGTAAGCGCTGAATATATCTGCTGCGGTTTTTGAAATTTTTAGCTAAGAAGATGATCTTTTAGAATTTTATGTCTTCATAAGAGTTTTAACTTATTCTCTTAGCCTTCTTTTGAGATAGGTTTGAGATCATTTGGATGAGTATAACTCTCTAGGTATCATTTTCTTTGATCATTGTTGAAGGGATATGTATGGTGTCATGATATTTTTGAATCGTTAGACAATGCAAGGATAAAAATTGATTTTTGTCATGATTCTAAGATGTTAGGTGGATTGAGAGGTTGTTTAAGATTGTATGATGTTATGTGGTAAAGTTGGTTCATGTACATACTATATGGAGTAAATGGTGATTGATTCGTACATGCTTAGGAATGATATATATCGATTGTTTGAAGTAGATATTCTAATATGATTTGATATGCATGTATGTTGATATGAGGATAGATGACCTTATGGATCAATTAGCGGGTGTTTAGTAAGTTTGACCTTAACGTGTGCTATCATCAAATTGGAATTGAGAGTGAGGATTTATCCAAGATAGCTTTAGGCTAAGTTATCTAAGTATGAATTTTGGTTGTATAAGAAGAGTTTTCTAGGTCCTGTAATTTTAGTGGGGGTATAATGTAGATCTATCTAAGGTAGAAGTTGTATTTCAGTGGGTGATACCTAACTCAATTAGTGAGGTTAAGCATCTTTTTAGATAAGCTTATTATATAGGAGAGTTATTGAGAAAATTCTTAAAATAACATTACCTTAGACTAGATTGACGAGAAAGAGGAGTTGCCTTTATGTGGGATAGTGAGTGTGAGAGTAGTTTCCAAACTCTTCAGGAAAGATTGACTAGTGTTAATATTACTGAATTTTAGTAAGCCTTTTATGGTATATAGTAGTGCTTCTAAGATAGGTTTGGGCGGAGTGTTGATGCAAGAAGGAATGGTAGTAGCTTATGCTTCTAGGAAATTGAGAAATCACGAGAGGAATTACCTTACCCATGACTTTAAGTTAGCGGTTGTAATATTTATACTAAGATTTGGAGACACTACCTATATGATTCTAAGCTTGAGGTATTTAGTGATCATTAGAGCCTTAAATATCTTTTGACCAAAGGAGATAGTTGGAATTTCTTAAGGACTAGGATTTTAATCTTAGTTGTTATCTAGGTAAAGCCAATGTGGTGATCGATGCTTTGAGTAGGAAACCTTTATATTTGCTTTTCCTTATGATTAGAGAGATGGATCTTTTAGTTCAAATTAGGGATTTAAGCTTGACTTATGAGGTTATCCTTAGTAGTGTGAAACTAGGTATGACTCGAATAACTAGTCGATTGTTAAAGGAAAATTGGAGGAACATAATTTGTTGATTCATTTTGGTGATAAGATATGAGGCTATAGGACAAGATAATGGATAAGTGTTTATCTCGGGTATAGATGAAGTGGTAAGACTTTGAGATCTAGTATGTGTACCTAGTGCACTTATGCTTAGGCGGTTGATCTTTAGAGAGGGTCATAGAAGAAAAGCTAATATTATGGCAGATACCTTGAGTAGGATGATCTTTCATCTATCGTCTTTGATGATTTAAGGTTGGATTTGATTAAAGAGTTTACAGACTTAAGCTTGATGTGTGAGCTTACCCTTAGAAGCATTGAATTGAGTATGTCGAAAGTGACTAGTGAATTAATGGATGAGATTAGAAAAAGCCCAAGAGTCAGATTCTTTCTTAGTGAACCAAGTGAAGAAGATTGATAGGAATATAGGTAACCTTTTCTGAGTAGGAATCGATGTTGTTTTGAGGTGCAAGAACAAAATTTGGGTGCCTAGTAATCCCGAATTAAGAGATGATCTTAGAGGAAGGACAAAAGAGTACTTTTAGCATCCACTTAGGAGCTATTAACATGTATCAGAGTGGCGCAGCGGAAGCGTGGTGGCCTAAGGTGAAGAGAGGAGGAGAGGAAGTTTGTGTACTCATGTTTAGTATAATATAAGTCTAAGACAGAACATCATAAGCCTTTTAGGACTTTTGTAACCTTTAGATGTCCCTGTTTGGAAGTGAGATAATGTGTCTAGACTTTGTTGTGGGTTTGCCTAGGAAGTTTAGGAAGAATCTTGAGTTTAATGAAGGAGTCATAGTCGAACCTCTTCATTTCATAAATTCGAGGACGAATTTCTTAAAAGGGGGGAAGTATTGTAACACCTCAATTTTCAAAAAGGTTATTATTATTATTATTATTAGATGGTATTTGGTCATAATTATTTTAATAATTATAGAGGAATATTATTTTGTACGTTTTAAATAATTATTATTTTGGACAATTATTTTGTACGTATTAAATAAGTATTTTTATTAGCATTTTTAAATAAATATTTATATGTTTTAAGAGAAGGTTGATTTTATATGATATTTTGTTATTGAAATTATATTATTATATTTAGGGTCAGAAATATATTATTATTATAGAGAAAAAATATTTTATAATATACATGTATTTATTTTATTTAATTATTTTGAGGAAAATTAGAAGTGGGTTAGAAGAGAAGGAAAATGGGTTGGGTTGACCCAGTCCAATGGATTAATTTTAAGAAAGGAGTCAGGTGGTGTTAACCCTATCTGCCTCATTTGCGTTCTGAAGGGTTAGGGAAAAAAAAGAGGAGAAAATTCTTGAAGGAAGGCGTAAAGTGTTCAGATTGCTCCGTCGTTCTTCTGTTGGCCTTCGCTCATCATCCTTAAGGTACGGGGGATGTGTTTCTTCATATGTGAATATAGGGGTGTTCGGGTAGTGAGGGCAATCCCTAAGTCCCTCTAGGAACTCTATTTAAAATTCTGAACGATTATCTGTGCAATCGATGTTCTAAATTCTTAATTCATTTGGAAGAACTTATTTCTCGAATTGTCTTTGAATTCCATTGGGGCTTTCTTGTTAATTCTTTATCCTTAAATTTGATGACTTGAATTTTATGTGTTAAGAAGAATTTAGATTTTTTTTTGTAAAACCAATGGAAACCAATTTTTGAGGCTTGAGATGTGTATGGATTGATTTGGAACGTATGAAGAATATAAATGGAGTTAAACTGAACCAACGGGGTGTAGAAGTAGTGAAAATTGGTAAAAACCTTGTTGGAACTCGTAAAACGCAGGTTTAATTTCACAGAGGGGAGACTGGGCAGAGATTTGGGCGCTCAGCGCCAGTTTTGGGCGTCAGGCGTCGGGACCCCGACATACGTTTGTAATTTTGCGATATCTTTCTGTGTAGTTATCCAAATCGAGTTCCGTTTGTTTTGTTAGAAACTAGACATCTGGGGCTACCATTTAGACATAAGAATCGTGTAAAAATATTAATATTTGATCAAGTTATGTGAGTTGCAATTTGAGCCTTCCAATCTGTGTGCGAACCACAATATCAATTTTTGTGAGCCCTGAATGGTAACCTAAACGACTTTATTAGGATTTGTGTTCTTCATGAAAGTTGTAGATATTGATGTTAGGATTCTAATGGAGTTGGGATCACTTAGAAAGGATATGTATATCTCGAGTTATGGTTAAATTATTAACTGAATATCATAGATATTGTGATGTGTGTGAAGAATTATGTGAAATTTGTGATCTATGATGTTGATAACTTAATGATAGGTACCTAGCATGTGAGGATGATATTGCATGGATTGTTATTGACATGTGATGATGTTATATAATGGAGATGCATTAATTATGAGTTACGTGGGATGCATGAGTTGCATGAGACTTATGAGTTGCATGTGGTGCTTGAGAAGCCAGACCTGGCCATATTGCATTGGACCCTGGGCCCAGAGAGGGGTTGAGACAGGGGGGACCATGACGGGAGGCATTCCATGCGTGGGCCGTTGGGTGTTTAACTGCGCAGCTCACTGGCCACAGAGGGTTTAACGGTGGGTGGATTGCCTTTGCACGGGCCGCTGGGTGTTTAACCGTGCAACATACCGACCCTGGGAGGGTGTGAGAACGGTATGCCCGCATTGGCAACAACTAAGGGAATTGACGAGGTACGCCCATTGTGCGGAGTGCCAAGTTGAGACTCTTAGGAGAGGAAATGTGTATGAGCATATAGTGAGCATGTGTATGAAAGCTTGTATGATTGAAAAAAAAAATGATGTTTGGTAATTATATGAGATGTATTTGTTGTTTATATTTAATGATGATATTTTGGTGCACGGTGTGGGGTGGGAATTGGGTAGCTCTATGTTCATATATGATGTTATCTATCTCTCACCGTCCTGTTTTTATGTGGTTTTCTTTTAGGTGAAGATGAAGGCACTCATAGTGTTGAGTTCTAAAGGGAAAGGGTTATGCTCTGATATTGTGACATCGGGGCAGAGGACTTTTAGGAAAAAAATTTTATATGGATTTGGAATTGTAAATATCATTTTGAAAATAATTTGTAAACTTTTGTGTTTCATTTTCTAAATCTTTAATATTCAAGGTTATTAAAGAACGATTTTTGAAGTTTATGTGAACCCTTTTACCAAATTTTAAAGTTTATTTTTCTTAATTTAATTACATTATTATGATGTATGTGTTGGGGTAGTAAGGGTGTCACACTCATCTCTTAGAAAATCTTCTTCAAGAGCTTTCATGTACTCAGAAGAATTATTGTAATCACATCTAAAAGAGACAACAACTATAACCTTATAATACCTTCATAACCATTTTTATAAGGTAGAGTTTAGAGAGGTTTGACTGTAAAAGAATACTTGAGTTTAAGCTTGAAAAGGCTTGTCTATAAAAGAACACTTGGGTTTGAGCCTAGAGAGGTTTATCTGTAAAAGAATACTTGGGTACTGACTTGAAGAGGCCAATCAAAGAACACTTGTTTTAGCCAGAAGTGACTTGGTAAAAGAATACTTGTAACTTTGCTGAAAGTTAGTGAAACTCAATCTGATTGGATTGAGAATTGGACGCAGCCTCGATGGTTGAGGTGAACCAGTATAAAAATATTGTTTTATTGATTACTCTTACTGACCCTTCATTTGTTGTAGATACTATTTCACGAACTTGAACACATGTGAGTTTTTTATATACACTATTCAACCCCTCTTTTAGTATATTTTTTCTTCACAAACTGTCTAAGCATTAATCCTAGCTAGTTGTTAATTATTTTTTTACTGCTAGTGTTGGTTTCATTAAGTGTAGTGACCATGCTAGGTCGTTACACTCATAGTGGCGAGAACGATCTCCATGTACAAAGAAATTATAGAAGGAAGAGATGAACCTAAGATCAATGTCCCTAAATGTCTCTTAAAGCTTTCTCTTCTTTAGTTTTGCTTCTCTTTTTGTTCCATGTTCTCTCTAATTTTCTCTTTCTTAATCTTTATATGTGTCTAAGAAATTAAAAATAGTATGTTGTAAGTGACCAATCTGCTCAACCCTTTCCGAATGGCTGAGCGAATTTTTGAATTCTTTATGATGAAGAAAACTTCATCTGTTAAGCCATACTTGATCCACTAAGCCCTTTCTCGATCTAAATTTTCTTGCTCCTTTGGACCAAATTCGCTTAACCCTTTCCAAATGGCTAAGAGGATTTTCTTTATAACAAATCTTTGCTCTTTATCTCTAATTCGCTCTCTGTGTGTGTGCGCGTGCATGTGTGTGTCTGTTTGTGTGCGTGTGTACATATATAGGTGATGTTTATTTATGGATATTTGTGTGTTAGTACTATTCATAAGTCTTATGTGTGTTATACATAGATGAGATATATTCTCACTCTTTACATTGTGTTATTGTGTTTGTTTAGGTTGATCGTCTTTGTAGGAGTAGAACAAGTACAAAAGGATGAGTATGATAAAGGAGAAGAGCTTAGTACTTCAATAGTGGTTTTAGGCCCTTACTTTGATAATGTGACATCGTAGCTTAAGAGTTTATGTTTCCTAGTTGTAGTTAGAGATGTTTTATCTTATGATGTTTCACATTTTAATGTTGGAAGTTTTGTATAAACAGGTGGCTTGTGTCTTGTTTTTTTTAGTTTTTTTTTTATTTATGTTGACTTTTATTTATTTATTGTTGAAGAGTTTTTATTTAAAGAATTGTGAACCTTTTTACTTATGAAACTACGTTTAAATATTTTATAATATCTTTAATTTAACCATATTCATTTAAAAGAATTTATTTACAACGATTTAAGGTAGAAGAGTGTCACAAATTACATCATTCTTAACTCCATTGTCTACTTCTTAATATAACCTTGACTCTTAATATTCTCTCATCATTTGTAAAATATTAAAAAAAAATGGATAAAACACAAATATAATTTAAAATATTGAGGTTAACTCTCTTTTATTAAATGATGATGTGTATTAATAAATCATGACTGACTTGAATATTGATTTTCACATAGTTACTTAATAGATGCCAAATCATATGACACATGTAATTACTTTTCATTCATTGTTATATGGGTGAAGAGTTATTTCAATAACATCTTTTATTTTTAAAATAAGAATGTTTGACCATGAACATGGTACAAGTTTTTGTATTTGTAGGATCTCTTCTCTCAACTACATTTTTTTATATACACAAACTTAAATTTAAGACCTTACTTAAAAATCAAATCCAATACCAACCAAACTAACAATGTAGGAGACATATCCATTTTTTATTTGCTTCAGGTAATTTCGAGGACGAAATTTTTTAAAAGGGGGGGAGAATTGTAACAACCCGAATTTTTCTACTAATACTACGAATAATTATTATTTATTTTTGTATTTATGAAGATTATTTCCTTATAATTATTTTGATTAATTAAATGGGTTTGATTGAATTTTTAAAGGTTTTTAATAATAATCATTTATGAAAATTATTTTGTATAATATTATTAATTATGATATTTTGTTATAATTATTATTTGAAGAAAATCATATTTAAATTGTATTGATATTTTATTTTCAATTGATATATATATATATATATATATATATATATATATATATTATTTATTAATTAATAATTCTAGATTTTTATAGCCCCAGAACGGGCCGTTCCAATTTGGGAACGGGACGTTCCAACTCGAGTTGCATGGGTAAAATTTTAACCCAGAACAGACCGTTCTACTTTGGGAACGGGCCATTCCAGATGTGGTTTTAAAGAAAAAATATTGACTCAGAACGGGCCGTTCCAGATGTGGTTTTAAAGAAAAAATATTGACTCAGAACGGGTCGTTCCACCTTGAAACGGGCCGTTCCGAAAACCCTAGAACGGGCCGTTCTGGTTTTGGAACGGGCCGTTCTTGGAGAGGCTTTTGTACGTGTTTTATGGGCTTAGAACGGGCCGTTCCGGGTTCGAAACAGGCCGTTCTGGCCGCGGCCTGGTGCCTATAAATAGAGCGTTTTGCACTCTTTAAAATTCATTTCTTCATTTTCTAATCGTTTTTCTCCTTTCTCTCTGAAGACGAAGGGGAACCTAGAGGGGGCGACCATCAAGATTCGACTCCTGCTTATCGAGGTAAGGGGGGAGTGAGAAATCTTGCTCTGGGTGTGAGAATATATGCTGGGTAGTGGGATTGGCCCTCAATCCTGTGTTTGCTGTATTTTTTTTGTATGCTCATGTATGAGGGGTTTCTCCCAATCGTATCTGTTTTACTTATTATTTTTCTTATATGTAATTAATTGTATGATTTAGAGTGCTCTATGGGTTCCTATAGGAAACCCTATGAGAAATAGGAAAAATATAAATATTTTCTGTTTTGATTTCTGATTGCTCTATTGTATTCCTTGTTAAATGTAATGTGTAACTATGTGATTAATTTTGAGAATAAATATGTTTTGATATGATTTAGAGTGCTCTATGGGTTCCTGCGGGAAACCCTATGAGAAATAGGTAAAATATAAATATTTTCTGTTTTGATTTCTGATTGCTCTGTTATATTTCTTGTTTGATGAGATGTAAAAATATGTATTTAATTTTATAAATAAACGAGTTTTGATATAAATTAAAGTGCTCTGTGAAGGCTTGATGAATATGATGAGATAATGTGATAATGTGAAATGTGATTGAGACATGAGATATGAAATATGATGAGATAATGTGATGATGTGATATGACCATGGGAAATGATAATGTGATATGAGAATGCATAGAGTCTTGATTGACATGCATCATTTGCATAAGTGTTTTAAGGGTACGATATGGAATACATCGCCAGAGAAGGCCCCCTAGTGTAAAAGCTTTGGGGATTAGTCCTTGGGGATAGCTCGGTTTGGAAGTCCCAGTCTCACCCATTGTGTGCATGGGATGTATCTTGCGCGGCTTAGCTATCCCGACGAGACTCTAGTAGTATATCCTTCTAGTGAGAGTGTGCAGAGGGTGTGACCCAGCATGTACTCCTAGACTACTCTTCGTGTATTGCTAGCGGCAATATGCCATGTGATGTTTTACTGGCGCCACATGCATGATAACATGTAGTCCGTGTCCATACACGTGCATTTTCAATGTTATATAATTAATTGATATTTTTATGTCTTGGATGAGTGAGATGTAATATTGTTATTAATAAATCTGTTATATCTGTCTTGTTTGTGTTTGGCTATTCGGTGTGTATTTCTACATTGTGAGCTAGAGTGAGATGTTTCTCACTCCCTTTTCTTTTTGTTGTTCTCCTTTGACTGTTGTACAGGTGATTATCAGCATGAGGCTGGAAATGTTGATAGATGAAGCTTAGGCTTCAGAGTTTGGCTTTGCTCTGATAGGACATGTGACATCGGGGCGTAGATAGGATTAAATTAGAATGTTCACTTATTAAATTATTTTTGGAGACTTTTATTTTATTTTTTTAAAATTTTGCTGATTTTGTTAAATTATGCATGTGGTACTCTCTATCTAAACACGTTGGATTTTTTTAATTATAAAATGTTTTATTATTCAAATTTTATTATTATGTGTTATGATATGCGGGGTAGAGGGTGTCACAATATCTTTAATTTAACCATATTCATTTAAAAAAAATTATTTACAACGATTTAAGGTAGAAGAATGTTACAAATTACATCATTCTTAACTTCATTGTCTACTTCTTAATATAACCTTGACTCTTAATATTCTCTCATCATTTGTAAAATATTAAAAAAAATGGATAAAACAAAAATATAATTTAAAATATTGAGGTTAACTCTCTTTTATTAAATGATGATGTGTATTAATAAATCATGACTGACTTGAATATTGATTTTCACATAGTTACTTAATAGATGCCAAATCATATGACACATGTAATTACTTTTCATTCATTGTTATATGGGTGAAGAGTTATTTCAATAACATCTTTTATTTTTAAAATAAGAATGTTTGACCATGAACATGGTACAAGTTTTTGTATTTGTAGGATCTCTTCTCTCAACTACATTTTTTTATATACACAAACTTAAATTTAAGACCTTACTTAAAAATCAAATCCAATACCAACCAAACTAACAAAGTGTATATACGTGTATATTTAATTGTACACATTAGATCAAAGACTTCTTTCAATTTTCAAATCTTATTTCAGAAGGTTAGCATAGCATTAATTGAAATCACAAAGACTAAAATAACTCATTGATAGATTAATTGACTAAAAATAAAATTAAACCTTGTTTGAATCCGCATCCAAATCTATAAGTAATTAAAGACAGGTAGTTTACTCATGAACCACGACAATAATGAAGAAAAATCATCACGCAATTGTACTACACAATTTGATGGTTAGACAAACCCATAAGCATAACTAAAAGCCATATGCAGTTGAGCTTAGCAGAAATAGGTCTTGGGCAAAAGAAGAAGCAAATAATTGCAAACCCACGACAATTCTTCCATGGTAATTAAGTTTGTCTCCATTCAATTATCTCAACATTTTGTCAATTTACAGCAAATTTTTTATATTTATCTTTATGGTTAACTAAGCAAAAAGAAAGACGTCAACACATAGGAAAAATGGATTTAATGACATTTGATTAGTGCCCAAAACATTTTGGAGGAAAAGAGCTAGATGTTGACGTGAGTGAATAAATTATGAGATCTTACCAACGTACGGGTTAGTTTATAAGAAAACTCTAGTTTTTTAAACGATTCTTAATTAGCAATAATTCTAACACTTTTTTTTTATTATAAATATGATGAGTCAGTATTTAAATTTGAGATATTTATATTTAATATTTAATTATACTATTTTTTTTACCATAATATTAGTATAAAATATTTATTATGAAAAACAGGAACTAATTAATCTCTAATAATTAATCTTTAAATAAGATTGTTTATGTAAGAGTATATATATAGAAAAAATAAAAATGAAAAGCTTCGTGTCGTAGTGGTCCCGCACCTTCCTAATTCCTATTGAAGTAATCACGTGCAGCCGATATCAGCAGCATGTTTTTTGCACTCTCACGTTGAATCTTCAAGATAATTAAGAGTTCAGCTGATGTCGGTGCCAAGATAAGATCACAATTCACAATTAGGTTCACTTGAAACGTACCGTTTTGCCTCTTTGTTTACGTAAAATATATCTTATTTATAAGATTAAATATATTTTTGTCACTTATTTTTAGTCTTTTAAATTTAAAATTATTTTTTTTAATTTCTATAATTTAAAAAAATCTTATTTTAATTTTTATAATAAAATTTTATCAAGATTATATCAAATAACATTACATAAAATTTATCTACGGTTATTATTGTCAATAAAAATATAATGTTAAATCATGTTATTATTGTATAATTATTTTAATTTGTCAGTTTTAAATATATTATTAATAGTTTGAGGAACTAAAACAAGATTTTTAAGAATTATAAAAATTAAAAATAATAATTTTAAATTTGAGAAACTAAAAATAAATTTATCTTAAATTTAAAGGACTAAAAACATATTTAAACGTATTTATAATTAATTGTTTTTAAATTAATCATGCATATAGTATATGTAAAAAAAAAATATATGCGAAAAATAAATAAAACAATTTACTAATTAGTTTTTTTAATTAGTTTCCAATTTGCATTTTAGTTAGCTCATACGTTACATACTTTCCTTATGGAGAATCAATGTAAGAAGCAAGGATGACATATCCTACGTATGTGAAAAATTACGAACGTAAATGAGTTGAATCAGTAATTTAAGTGCTTGGGATCGAAAGTTGTCTAAATTTAATTCGCTTTTTTTATAAATAAACTGAATTTAAAAGTTTGAACTTTATCATAAATTTTGAAATTAGAATTTCTTTCGTTAACTTATTTATGATTTAATTAGTTTCTTTGAACAAATACTTGTTTATTAATTCACCTTTTAACAAATACCTTTATGCTAAAATATAAAGTAAAATTATAGTAAAATATCATATTATATTCAGATAGAAAATGCAAGATTAAATGATAAACTTGTTTGAAGAAAATTATCAGTCATTCATTTAAAATATGACATTAATTAGCTGAGGTAATTAAATTATATATGTACATGTAAAAGGATAACAATAAACAGTTATACTTTTGTAAGTAGATATAATAAATACATTATAATAATCCAAATGATAAATATATACACAACTATTCTTAAACTATTAATGCTAAACTTATTAATTTAATATAAAAATTATTGTGCCAATGCTTAGTTTGGATATTCATCATATTCGGTATTTGTTGAAAAATTAAGTATGAATTAAACTATGCTTTGTTTATTTATATTAACAAATCATTTGATTGACTGTTTTTGATAACTAAATAACTCAACATCATATTTCAACAACCACCTTCAAATCTTTTGACAGCCAAAAATATTTATAAACTAATGAATCCCACTGTAATTAGATATAAATTATAAACCCTGAGACAATTTCTTTTTTCTAGTCAAAATGTTAAACAAAAAAGTTAAGAGTATAGTTTATGGTCCTAGGCTACTTGGAACATGAATTATGTTTCACGTTTTTTTGAAACGGCCAAATAAAATTATATTGTGGCACTAGGGGTGCTATAATCCCATATTTACAAGGTATTGGTTAGGGGTAATTTAGATTAACTAACCAAATTACGAACTAACCAAACAAAATCTTAGTATCTCCCCTAAAAGTAATTTGACCCAACATTGCATAGCAAAACAGTGAATCCCGAATTCACTCTCATTTGTTTTCTACCAATCATTTAATGCCCTGTATAGAACCTTTTTTTCCACTCAACCACTCAGATTATTATTACCTCTTGTGTCATCCCTGGTGTCCCCTTGTAAGTCTTCCAATCTTTATCCTTCATCTTCTGTAATGCATACCCTTGGTGCTGACTCCCATTGCACATAGTTAAATGGAAAATCCTTATCCATTTTCAACCATGACTAAGTTGTAAATCTGATTTTCTGCTCCAATTGTTGTATATCAACTTCCTGCCCTCTGAAGATATTATTGTTTCTTGTCATCCAAATATTGTAAACAGCTGCCGTCCACATTATTTTCCATCTTGATGCTTGCTTGTTTTTGTAGCTGTGTCCTGGAAGTTGTTGGAAGTGTTGAATTGCATTTGCTGGTAAAACTGTATTAAAATTGGCCCACTTGTAACATAATTTCCAAACCTGATCAACCTTACTACAGTGAAAGAATAAGTGTGTTGTTGTTTCTATTTCCTCAAGACAGAACCTGCATCTTTCCTCATTCTGAGCTATTTGTATGTTTCTCCTTTTCAAGTTATCTATAGTTGGTAGGCCCTCAAAGTACATTCTCCATGTTAGTATTTTTGCCTTAGGGGGGATTTTAAGTGACCACAACTCTTTTAGGAAAGGTACCTCTTCTGACCCAACTTTCCAAGATAGTAATTCACCATAGGTGGACTTCACTGTATATGCTTGAGTATTCCCCGACAACCATTTCCAGTAGTCCTTTTTATGACTGTCAAATTGTAACCCTTGTAGTCTCCTTTGTAGATCCTCCCACTGCTCAGAGTCCCTCCCTAACCAGTTTCTTCTCCACCCGAAATCCCAGCTCCACTCCCCCTCATTCCAATGTCTCATTGAATGTATTCTGGAAAAGGAAAAAGTATAATTTAAATGTTCATTTATCTTCTAAAATATAATATAAAAAGAGGAATATAACAGTAGTTAAAAAAGAAAGAAAAAAAAATTGTGAGAATATGAAGGTCTCGACTATCGAGTGAATTTAAAAGAGAAAATTAAAATAATTTTTTTTATTTGATTTATCCTAATTTACATGTTGTCAATAGATCTGATCATAATAGGTCTTAATGATTAGAGTAAATTACACTCCTCTCTTTTGAGAAATATAAATATATATTTTTTCTTATATTAAAAATTACAGTTATCTCTTTTAATAGGTTTTAATATATGATATTTTATCCATTTTTTAAATTTTTCATTAAAGTTTCGCTAACTTTTGTTAAAAAAAAATATCACCAAAACATCTTTTATATTAACATTCTCTCATAAATATAAATATTACATCAATTTTCTTTCTTATAAACATTTTCCTTCCTTGAAAAATTCAAACATATTACACTTTGATAATATATCTCTTAATTTACATATTTACTTATTATTTTAAAAATTATTATAAATTTTATTAAAATTATATATATATATATATATATATATATATATATATCTTAAAACAATATTTTCAAAATACTATATATATATATATAAATAAATAAGTATAATAAAATCAAATACAAGTGCTAAGATATTATTTGATCAATGTAGTTAATGTAGTATTTTTATAAAAATTAAATTAAATAATATATGTAGTTAATGTAGTATTTTTATAAAAATTAAATTAAATAATATGATCATTATATAGTATTAATTATATATATATATATATATATATATATTAAATTAAGATATTATTTAATTGATGTTATTAATATAATATTTTAATAATATTTAAATAATATAGTATTTTATGATAAAGTATTATTTATTATATTTAATTAATGTAATATTAAAATATGTATATGAAATATATAATTTTTAAATAAAATATAATTATTATAAAATTTAATATATATATATATATATATTGACATATATATAAAATTATATATATAATTTATTTTATAATTTCTATTTTATTTATTATTTTATTAAAAATTAATTTAAATTTAATTAAATATTTTACAATTTTTATCAAGTGAATGAATGACAATGAAATAAATATATTTTAAAACATATTTTAATTAAAATTATATTTTGATGAATAATTAAATTAAAAGTATAACCATTTTCTTCTTTTAAAAAATTTAAACAAGTTACACTTTAACAATTTATCTCTTATTTACATATTTAATTATTGTTCAAAAAAATTATTATGAATTTTGTTAAAATTAACTATTTACATCTTAAAAAATATTTTTATTATTATATTTACAAAATATTTATAAAGTTATATATAAAAATAAAATAATATGTAATAAATAAAATAAAATATAGAGACAGGAAGTATCTCGACCTTTCTAATTTAAATTACATTCTTCTCCCATGCATGTGTTAAAAATGAACAATATGACACTAAATAATACTCATGTTCCATTTTATTTGAAATTAGACAATTATCTTCAACTTCCATGTTGAAATGGAGAGCTAATTATGTCATCTACTATTTTTAATAAATATAAAACTGCAACGTTATAACCTAAATATGATAAATTGCTCTTCACTCACTAATTTGATCATAACTTGAGATCTAGACCTCCTTTTTAGATGATTTCAATGACATTTGAAAGCTAACATTCAAGGATATAACTTTTATGAAGACTACAAAAGTCAATTCGACCATCTACTTGCTTAAGGGAACCAATATTTTGCTTAAGTGAGCAAATATTTTGCTTAAGCGAGATTAGCTCACTCAAAGTGAGCATTGCATGAAATTAGCTCACTCAAAGTGAGCATTGCATGAAATTAGCTCATTCGGAGCAAGATAAAACTCACTCGAAGTGAGCACTACCCCAAACTCTCTATTAGGCCTCACTTGAGCTAGCTTGAATTCGCTTGAAGCGAGATAAATTCTCTTAGAACGAGACTATGATTGCTTGAAGTAAGATATGACAGTCTTGAACACAACATTACACAGTTTACGGGTTTCTAACTTTCCTCACATCTTTCCCTAAGATAATAAATATTATTTTTATTTATTATCTTAGAGATATTTTTGAGTTAAGAACATTAAATATTATTAAATTGATTGAATTTTGTAACGTAGCAAGTTGTTTTAGAAGGCCCAAAAGCCCAATATAGGTGATTTAGTAGCTGAGAACGGGTCGTTCCCAATCTGGAACGGACCGTTACAAGCTATTAAATTGACCTGTAAATTGTGGTTGAGAACGGGCCGTTCTGGATGGAGTACGGGACGTTCTGAAGGGAGTACGGGCCGTTATGGATGGAGAACGAGCCGTTCTAGATGAGTTCCAGAACGGGCTGTTCTGGTTTCAGAACGGGCCGTTCTGCATGTGACTTTTACACATGATGAAGGGGTGCAGAATGGGCCGCTCCGGATTTGGAATAGGCCGTTTTGGCCACTCTTGAACTTCTATAAATAGGGGTTAGGTGGTTGAGAATAAAATGAGGTTTTTAGAGAGAAGGACTCTGGGTCTATGAGCTCCTTTCTCTCCTAATTTTCTCTGTATGATTCATTTTCTCCTCTAGATCACTAATGCCTTCTGTCTTTTCTTGAAATTTAGATTAGGAAGCTTGTTTTAGGAGGATTGAAGTTCCGGGTTGAGCTTTGGAAGGGAATTTTACTTCTTCTCAGTTGTTGGCTATTTTGAGCCAATCTTCAAGTGAGGGAAGCTAGAATGTTTGTTGTTAGGTTGCATGTGAGTTTAGAAACTCAATTGATGTATGAATGTTAAGAATCCATAGATGGATTAAAGAAAATCTCATTTTTGGGGTTTTGAGAAAAAGGAAGATTTTGATGATTTTGATGCATAAATTGGATGCATGTGAGATCTAAGTTTATTTAAGTTGTATGGAGCCTATGCATTGTGTTTTTGTGTTTGCATGTGGCTGGATTTGTTGGTTTGGATGAGAGTTTTTGAACTCTCTGATTGGGATTTAGGCCGGGCGCAGGTTGAGCGCGCTGGGTGTGGAAGAGCTTAGAGCTCTCAGGTTGGTGTTAGGCTAGGCGCGAGCTGACTGCGCCGAGCGTAAATATGTTTATAAATAATTGATTTAAATTGATGCTTATGCATGTTTAAAGTTGAAGTTTTAGATCATGTATGTATGATATATGATGTATGGTGCAATGTGATTCATATGTATGCGTTGTGATGATACGTATGAATGTTTGAATCTGATATGGCATGAGTATATGTTCATATGTGTATGATTATTGATCTTAATGGTGGGTAGACCATGTATGATGTATGATGCATTATTGCATGTGATGTCTTATGACATGCGTATGATTGTTGATCATGATGGATGGGCAGACCATGTATGATGTGTGATGCATAATTACATGTGATGCCTTATGGCATGAGTCTAGCCTAGGACTTGAGGAGAGGAAAAATATTTTCGAAATGGAAGAGCTCACATAGAGTCTCTTGAGAGTGGTGCTTGGATAGGCCACTAATATATGAGAGTGGTGCTCAGGTAGGCCACTGGGTTGGGTGAGTCTCCTCTAAGTCCTTAGCTAGTGTTGGAGTGGGGTATGAGGTCGAGGGTTATTCCCTTAACCAAGTACTCGGGAAGGTGCGTGGATCCTTGCGGATAGTCGGTGGGCGAACTCCACAATTGACTTGGTTATACATGCCAAGGTCATGGTAAGCCCGTACCCAGCTATGTTATACCTGACGGTGGATCTGGACTTCCAGTTGTGTAAGTGACATCATCCGA
The DNA here is from genome assembly GCF_000230855.2 of Cajanus cajan. Lineage (NCBI taxonomy): Eukaryota > Viridiplantae > Streptophyta > Magnoliopsida > Fabales > Fabaceae > Cajanus > Cajanus cajan. Next base: position 11,777,647 of record NC_138525.1, read on the forward strand.
GTAAACCCGAATGAGGATTATATCCTATTTAGCTGTGACCGAGCGGGCGCATTGGGCATGAAAACAGTTGGAGTGGTTTCGATAGGATGGGATGTCACTTATACAGCTCTGTTGTTAGGGAGATCTCCTAGGTGTATGCGTGACGACGCATTAGATGATTGATATGCATTGATATCTGTCATGAGTTGCATGTATTGCATGATTGTCATGATGATAAAGTGTATGGTTTTTGACTTCATGTTTGATGAATGGATGATTGATTGAGATGGAAGGTTCCTTTGGGACTTGTTTGGGATACATGTGTAGTATAGATTTTATTCTGTACTTGTATGATTGATTTTTGAACTCTAGCTTATCCTTCTGTTTCCATGTGGTGGGATTGCAATGATCATACTTGGTATGAGAGCAGGTCAGGGATAGCTTGGAGTAGAGGTGATCGTTGTGAGACGGGGAGTTTGAGCCTCGTGTTAGAGTTACCATTTTGGGTAACGGTTTTGTCTGTACTTGACCGACACTAGGGAATATTTTTGGATGACTGTACATATATGGTGTTTTATTTTGTATACAGAAACTTAGTTATTTTGATCCTTATATTTATGCCTGTATGATATGTGTTATCTAGTTTTATATTCTCTTAGTTAACTAGTTGTAGTGCGATTCCACTAAGTATAGAGACCATGACGAGTCGTTATAAATTTTATTTATATTTTAATATAAAAATTAAAAATACTTATTTATATATATAGATTTAGAAAGAGTATCAACATATCCATTAAGAAAAAAATTAACATTACACTAAAACTGTAAAATAGTAATTAAACTAAAATCCAAAAAATTGCTAAGATATAAAAAAAAATGATAAGGAAATACAGGATTAATGACAGTGACAATTAATGCATTAAAAATCACATTATGGCCGGTCTCCAAGGCTCCAAATCCCAAAAATATTTTAAAAAAAGTAATTACGCAAAGAAAGACTAGGTCACTCTCGCTCTTAAGTCTAAACTACTTCTTACAAACTCTTCAAGAGGTTTAAGTTTAACTGCTCCACCACCTCAATTTCAATTTCCCTTCATTTCTCTTCACACCAAACACAAACCACTTCACTCTTTCTTTGACCCGCATTTCGCTCTTCTTCTGAATCTGATGCGACCTTAAAACCTGAATCGGAAATGAGAGGACCCTCTCCGACCACCGTGGAGCCGCGCCACCGTTCCTCTGCTTCATTCAGGTTTTGCTTCTGCTTCCTAGTTACTTGATCCTACTTCCAGTGGAATTTTCTAATTTTCTGATTTTTTACTAATTTGCTATTTTTTGATGATATGTGATAGATTTTACGTCTATTTTAGGCTCTTCAGTTTCGGAGAATGTCCTTGTTTCTGGATATCGATATCAATTGCGAGCGAGGCTCGCCTTTATTTCTACAAATAGTACCGAAACTTCTGCTGTTAAAATTTGTGCTCCGGAAAATTATTTGTGCCATGTCAGAGAAGCGATTTTCCGATGTCATAATTAAGAATTTGTGTGACGCGTTGATAGGATCTTACTATATTATCAATGTAATACGAGTTTTATAATGCACGGGCATTGTTGTCTAATTCTTTGAGAATTGTTATTTTTATTTATTTTTTTTATTTTATATTCGTTGTATTAGTGAGTAATGATGAGGAAGTCTTTTTTTTTTAAATTTATTTTATAATCTTGTTTTTTATGTCAAATATCCACTAATTTTATTGATGATTAATTTTAGTCGGAAACCTGATTGATTATTTTTAGTGGGAGGCTTGCACCTCCCTAACCAAATTTTCAAGACTTTGCTTAAGAAGACCTTATTTAATATCATTTTGACTAATGATTTGTTTGACAGTTTATTTTATTTTATTTTTTCAGTTCTTTCATACATGCTTGTATATAGTTTATTTGTATTTGTTGATGATGACTACAATTCAACATCCTTCATAAAGCTTAATTCCTTGTTTCTTTTTGAACTTGGATCCTGACTCATATTTATGAAATACTGATTTTTTTTCTTCTTCTCTTTTTGGTGCAGTGAAGATACTAGCAAGAGAAGGTCTCAAAGAAGTAAAGATTTTAAAGATGTTGAAAAGGCGTTGCATATTCCATTCCAAGATAGGGGTGTAACTTGCAAGCCAAATTGGAAGTTAGTTTTGGTTATTGTTATATTGGGTACCTTAGTTACAATTTTCCATCCTCCAGCTGTTTATAATACTGATCATCTATCAAACTCTATTTCGCGGTACGCCTATTTGTCTTTTGCCATGCTTTCACATGTTCCGTTATGATTTTTGAGTTTTGGTAGTTATCATACATTCATATTAGTTTCATTTCTGGTTTTTGCTTTTCTGGAAAATGAAGTTTGCTCATGGATTCCTTCTCCAACTGCAATATGCATCAATGCCTTCTTATAATGGAGAATTAATTTACAATTATTAATTTGTATCTGTGTATGTATACTTCAAAGCATGTTTCCTTTTGAAGATCATGTCTTGTCTTCTCTTCTTGGCAATTTATTTGTTCAAATTGTAAACAGGGATCTCTATATAATTACATTTTTCTTTGTCTTGTTAATTTTTTTTGCAGGCCAACTTTTATAAGTAACTGGAAAGGAGTGTTTGATGGAATTGATTCGCGTTATGAATCATTTCTAAATATTGAGTGGGACCAAATATCTAATGTTCTTGAAAATTTGAAGGATAAGGACACATATCAGGGTGTTGGCTTATTAAACTTCAATGACAGTGAGATTGACCACTGGAAGCAGCTGGTGCCAGAAGCAGAGCATGTAGTGCTTCACCTGAACTATGCTTCAAATAACATTACTTGGGAAGTCCTTTATCCAGAATGGATAGACGAAGAAGAAGAATATGAGTTTCCTGTTTGTCCAACACTACCTAGGATTCAGGTTCCAGGAAAGCCACGGCTTGATCTTATTGCTGTCAAGCTTCCTTGTGACAAGTCAGGGCGCTGGTCAAGAGATGTAGCTCGTTTACACCTGCAGATTGAAGCTGCAAGACTCGCTGCCTCTTCCAAAGGATATCAACCGGTGCATGTGCTTTTGGTCACTGATTGCTTCCCAATCCCAAATCTCTTTACTTGCAAGGAACTTATACAACGTGACGGGAGCGCCTGGCTTTATGAACCTAACCTGAATACACTGAGAGAGAAACTGCAGCTGCCAATTGGTTCGTGTGAACTAGCAGTTCCTTTGAAGGCTAAAGGTCAGGTTCAAATAAACGCATGTTTCTATGCTATGTTCTTTTTTCGTTCTTGCTCCTTGTTCTTTCTCCTTCCCCCAAAATATTGTTTTTGTCTTGTTCTTAAAGCAATTCTCAGTTGAAGTTCTATATGTAATTGCACTAATTTTCTTCTATTAAACAAAAAAAGAAAATAAAAAGTCAGCCAAGGAGCATGATGTACCAATACATGAAACCAGGTTTGCCGTTAATGTTTTGTTTGAAAGACTAAGGGTGATTTTGGTTACCCGTTTAAAAGTATTGGAATGTGTGTTTTTACTTTTCAAGGCTTGAAATGCAAAAACAACAAAGCTATTGCTTTGAAGTAAAAGTGGGTTGAGTTGAACTCAACTTTTATCCAAACACACTAACTTACTTCAAGTAATACACTTGTTATTCATAAAATAAATACCAAAGATTAAAAAGTCAAGGTGTCCACAGATATGTTGCTTAATGTCATCTGGTGTTTAACCGTGTGAACTTTTAAATTAACGGAATCCTATCTTCAGGTGTTTAACTTTAACCATATAAATCATGCTTTAGGTTATTATTTCTTAATCTTGATATGTTCCAGAAATCTCATGTGGCTTCTGAAAGTACATTATTCCATTACCTTTTAAGTTTCATGATGTATAAAGTTAACTGGATATGTTGATCAGGGACTAACTGTATTCTTTTAACAGAGAATTTTTATTCAGAAAGGCCACACAAGGAAGCTTATGCAACCATCCTGCACTCTGCTCAATTGTACGTTTGTGGAGCCATTACTGCAGCTCAAAGTATTCGCATGACTGGTTCAACACGGGATCTTGTGATTCTTGTTGATGAAACAATTAGTGACTATCATAGAGGGGGCTTGGAGGCTGCTGGATGGAAGATCCATACAATCCAAAGAATCAGGAATCCAAATGCAGAACCAGAAGCATATAACGAGTGGAACTACAGCAAATTTCGTCTCTGGCAGCTAACAGATTATGATAAAATCATTTTCATAGATGCCGACCTTCTTATACTTAGAAATATCGATTTCCTTTTTGAGATGAACGAAATATCTGCCATAGGAAACAATGCTACGCTGTTCAACTCGGGTGTAATGGTGATTGAACCATCAAATTGTACGTTTCAACTGCTCATGGATCACATCAACGATATTGTCTCCTACAATGGTGGGGACCAGGGGTATCTGAATGAAATCTTCACCTGGTGGCACCGGATTCCAAAACATATGAACTTCTTGAAGCACTTCTGGGAAGGTGATGAGGAAGAGAAAAAAGAGATGAAAACTCGTCTCTTCGGAGCTGATCCACCAATCCTTTATGTCATCCATTACCTGGGTAATAAACCATGGCTTTGCTTCCGAGACTATGACTGCAACTGGAACGTGGACACTCTGCAGGAGTTTGCAAGCAATGTGGCTCACGCAAGATGGTGGAAGGTGCATGATGCAATGCCAGAAAACTTGCAGAAGTTCTGTTTGCTTAGGTCCAAGCAGAAGGCTGCATTAGAGTGGGATCGTAGACAAGCAGAAAAAGGAAACTACAGTGATGGTCACTGGAAAATTAAGATAAAAGACCCACGATTGGAAACGTGCTTTGAGGATTTCTGTTTCTGGGAGAGCATGTTGTGGCATTGGGGTGAGAAGAATTGGACAGATAATTCTACTGTTAACAATTCACCACCTGTTATCAAAACCGAATCTCTCTCTTCTTTATGAGTTTACTTCTCTTCATACTTCCATATTTTACTGTAGATTCTACAGGTTTGCACAATGTGTCTCTTATTACTCTCGTCTATAAGAAAAATGATGGCTAGATTTTATTTAGTCCCAAAGTATTGTTTAGTAGTTGTCATAATTATTCTTTTTCAAAGGATTATAACTTAAAACCATGTGTGAACCTTAGTACCTTTTATATACTTTAACTTTTGTAACTAATGAATGATTTCGTTAATATTTATTTAAATATCTTTTCAGTTTTCACGCGCCGTTTTTGCTGTATTTTCTAATTTTTATGCTGCAACTAATTAGGCATGTACTATTATTACATAAGAAAAAAAAGGCATGAATTGGATATTGTCTTTGTTATCTTATATTTTGGGCGGGAAGTATGTTGTAGTTGATGGTTGGTACTTGGTAAGTGGTAACTACGGTTATGTACCGATTACTAAGATCAACTCCGAAGTTGTTTGTCTTGTTCTTAAATTTTAGAGTAAGTTCTAATGAGTTTTACCGCTGAGTAATTAACCTTACTGGCTTGTTTGATTTAAGAAAGAAAATAGAAGGGAAGAAGTGAAAGAAACAAAAATGAGTAGAAAATTATATTACTTTTAAGTAATTTGGTGGAAGAGAAAATAAAGAAAAAAAAGGTAACAAATTTATCTTGTCTTGTTTGATTGTTTAGAAAATAGGAGGAAAGAAAATATATGTATAAGTACTAGAAAAAAAAAGTTAAATTGTAGTTTTAATTTTTTCATTTTTGTTAATATGCAATTCTTGTCTTTTTATTTTAGAATAGAGAAATTTAATTCTCTATTTATAAAAATACGAAATTTTAATTATACTATTAATTTGATGTTTGTTGATAGTTAAATTTTGAGGCTGTTCAATGATTTATTATCACTTAAGTGATGTGATATTTAATGATATAATATATAAAGATAAAAATTTAAAAGTTACATACTAAAAACTTTGTTTGCATATATTTTAATGAGTAATTATTTTTTATTTTATTATAAATCTTATTTGTATTTTTTATATATGTTTTTATCTCTAAATATTATATTACTAAATGTCACATTAATTAAATATGAATAAATATTAAAACTTAATGATTAATAGATGTTAATTTGATGGGAGTACCAATATTTCTTATTTTAAAAATGGAGACTATATGTCTCTACTTTCAAATAGAAAGATCATAATTGTAGATTAACAAAAATAGAAAGACTAAAATTATAATAAAAAGAATGGTAAAACAATGATAATGTGATATTTTATAACCCGTTCATATAATTTCATCATTTGTGTCCAATCAAGTGAATTTAAAAAATAAAGGGCTCCACACATAATGGTAGTGACACTAAGTAGTGGAGACAATTTTTTTTTCAAACTCTTTTATATATGATTAGCTTACAATTCCATTACATATTAAATTGGAAATATTTACTACTACGTGCGTAACTACTTACTTTTTACATATATATATTACAATATTTACAGATTAGGCTGGTACAAATTTACAATAGGGTTAACGTGGTTTGTGGGAGGTAAATACAAAATAACGACTATAGGACCATCGATCACAGTAGAAACTTCTTGATTTGGAGAGAATGTGAAAGATGACACTGCCACTCCGTTAAAGGTGACCGAGTTTGCTAAAGCATCTACACTCCACGTAGTGCCAGAGAATACCGCGGATATCACTGAAGGAAAAGGAGCCAGAATCACTAGAAAATCCATCTATATTTATTTATTTTTAAAATTAATTACATATTTTACACAAGAAACACAAGGAGTGAGAATAATTATCCAATAAATATCAACAATTGCATAATATGCATAAAAATATTTAATACTAATAAATATATATTAATTTTTCTTGATATAAAAATTTGAATTATATTTGTAGTGACTAGTCATGATAAATGAGAATTATAATAACAAATAATTAAAGGTTATTTCACCTTAAATCTTTCTTTGTTATCACATATAATATTATTAATAAAATACTTATGTTTTCAATCTATAAATATATATATATATATATATATATATATATATATATATATGCGTATAATATTGGGAATAATTAATATGTATATAATTAGACATTACAAGGTCAATTTGTCTTGATTTAACGTATTAATCAGGTCAGGCTAGACCAATAAAAATTAGGCTAGGAAGGTGTTGAGTCTATTTGGTTTGACGATTTTTTCCCCTATTAAATTACATGTAAATTTTATTAAAAATAAATAGTTGAATTTTAATAATTTTTTTAAAATAACAATAGATAATATTTAATGATTCAAAAATTATTTTAAATATTTAATAATTAAAAAAATAAAATATTGATAAATTATATATCAATTTTTTATAGATAAAAAAATATGGGAGAAAGAATAGAAAAAAAAAAGAAGAACAAGAAATAAACAAGTGAAAGATGAATAGAAAAAGAAAGAGAAAATAATAGAGAAAGAAAGAAAAGAGAGAAAGTGAGACAAAAGAGAAGATGAGAGAAGAAAAAAAGGCTTTAGGAGAGAGGAAAAAAAATAAAGAAAGAGGAGAAATATAAGAGAAAAAAAATCGTACAATTTTGATGAAATTATTAGATTAGTGAATTATATATAAATTCTATTAAGTAGTCTAACAAAATCTATTATTTAAAACAATCCATTGAAATATTTATATTTTTTTAATAACAATAAACTTTTTTCAAATGAAAAAAAAAATCTTAGTTAAACACTATTAAATTTTAATGTACTTCTAAAAAATCATTATTGTCTTAATTGAATATTATTAAATTTTGATGTATTCTTAATTTTTTTTATTATCTTAATTAAATAATTCATGACTTTTTTATATTAATTTTTTTAATCAAATACCACAATATTTTTTATAATAAAAAAATCTTTTAAAATACAACATCCCTAATTCAATACATCCTCTAAAATTCTTTTTTTTTTTTTGTTGAAAATTTCTGTCCAAATTACAAAAACAACCTTGAAGGTACCACTAAACTTGCAGATGAATTTCCATGAGGTTGCTTTAGTCTAATTAATAGTTTGTAATGTGTCCTAAATATAAATTAAAAAACTAAAAAGTATACATAAGGAAAAAAAATGCATCATAGTATGCGTGAATCTGAATCTGTTTTTAATATGATTGGCGGGTTTGAGCCCCGCGATTGATTGCGATTATTGCGTATGTATAAAGTATCTTTATGATTTTTCAAATAAAAATGTGAGGCAGAAAGTGTGAGAAAACACACATAAAGTAAATAGAATGGAGATCCATTTTGGCCTAATCAATGTTCACTGATTGGATAGTGTCACGAAATATCTTAATTATTATTAAATCCAAAAGCAAGTCTTCAGTAGAATTAGAAGATAATTTAATTAGTAAATTTAAAAATATTGGATAAAGTAATAATTAAATTAGTTTATAAATAAGAAGTTATAAGGTAGATTAGATGATGTAGGAAAAGAGACTTAAAGTTAAAATTACAAGGAGAGAGTGGATTTTAATCTTTCCCTTGACATAACTCATAATTACTAACATTTATTGATCAAAGTAATTAATTTATAAATACTTTAAAATAAATAATATATTCACTAATAATATTAAGATGTATTTTTACTTTATCATTTAATCGCAAGCTATAATAAATATAATAAATTTATTGACTTTTCTGATAATCAAAGTCATGTAAATAATAATTGTTTTCATTAATTTACCATATAATTTTCCTAATTATGAGCACATAAAATTATACAAATAAAAATATAATTAGAGTTTCAAATAATAAAAATATTTTTTTAATTCTTATAATTTCACTTATTTTATCTTTTAATTTTTATAATTTAAAATAGATTTTTTTAAGTCTCTCTCTATATATTTTTTAATTTTTGGAAAGATATCATTTCTCAAGCTAACTACAAATAATAGCTTTTACATTTTTCATTTATTTGAGCTGAATCTGATTGTATTGATATAAGTGCGTATTTTGTCCAAACATGCTTCACAAGTTAATGAAATGTTTTTTCTAAATAGCGCCAGGTCCCCCCCCCCCCCCCCCCCCTCAAAAATAGCTTTTAGTCAAACACTTTCTTTTTTTCTTTCTTTCCTAAAATATCTAATGTCGATAGGAGTGACTAATATCTTCGTTACGAGGGAAACACCTCAAAGGATGGGATAACTGGCTCCAAGATTTAACGCGACTGCATACACAAGGCAAGATTCAAACTCCTGATTTTGCTTAAGCGTGGATTAACCCCTACTACTAAACCACGCTTGGGGTTTAGTCAAACACATTTGCATACAAGTCAAATAAATTAAAAGATAATTTAATTATTTGTTAGTTGACTTGACTGGTTTGATGACCTTATCTACTTCAGAATATTTAACTGACCATATTATTATTAGCATATACGAGTTCCTACTTTTGCAACCTCTATCCAACTTTGTCCCTTTTTACCCTTTAAATTAGATCATGTAAATCAAGCTGACAAATGTAACCCAAAAATACTACTAACACACATTTTAACACACTTTTTTAACATCCTTTCTAACATTTGTTTTTCTTATCTAAAATTTATTTAAAATCATAAATTTTAGGAGTCTCTTATAAAATGTTGGTTCATTTACACCTACTTTATTTTTTAAAAAGTAAATTAATAATTTATTACTACAATTTTTTCATAAAATACACTCGGATGTATATTACTAACTTACTTATTTTAAAAAGTAAATAAATGTAAATTAGTATTTGTTTGTGTTGATTTGTAAACATGCCCCACCTTTTTTTTATATAGAAGAAATATGTTAAGAAGTTATAATTATAGCATTAATTAAAATGCAATCAAATGTATCTTGCTAATCCACTCCTAAAAAAAAATGTAAGTTAAAAATTTTCTTATTAAAATTTATGATTGTCATTGTCAAACAATGATAACTAAAGTGTAAAAAAGAGGTGTTAGATTCTATAACTATCATTTCTCAAAGAATAAATTACTTGCTTATTCCATATTTCTTTCTGCGTGTCTCCACCCATATTTATTATCTTCATCGCTTCATGCATTTGGGTTATACTCTATGCGATTCAGATCTTGAGGCAGGGACACACGCACCTTTTTGTTAAAGCAAACTCACGACTCACGTGCCTCTCCCATCTCTTAACAAAACACAATTAATATAATTCTCTTCATTTTGCCTCAGATAAAAAGGTTGTCTTTTTGAGAGAGAGGAGGGTTGGAATCAGCCTTTAGTATATATATGTTGTTGTAGCTAATAAAAAAGACAAAGGATTTGTGAGAGAATGGAGAAAGAGGGTGTTGTTGGAGTTTTTGGGGTTATGGGTAGGTGTTGGTTAGTTGGAGTCATAATTGTAGTGGGGTGTACCACCTTGTTTGGCAGTGTTGGAGTAGAAGGGTATCCAGATGAGGATTTGGTGGTGAAATTGCCTGGTCAACCTAAGGTTGGGTTTAAGCAGTTTGCTGGGTATGTTGATGTTGATGTCAAGCATGGAAGGAGCCTCTTCTACTATTTTGTGGAAGCTGAAAAAGACCCTCACAAGAAGCCCCTCACCCTTTGGCTCAATGGAGGTTGGTTATGGTTATGGTTATGAACTTATGTTAGTTACCCTTTACTACTCTAGTACTCTTGTTCAATTAGCTTATCATATCCACTTGCAAATTTTCAAAACCTGCATTGTTCCATTCATCACACTCATGGCCCTTTGCCCCCACTTTCTAGCTTCTTGTGGGGGCTGAGTTGGTTTAAAGTTTAAGTGAATCATGATGTGGGTGTTCATAATGAAGTCAATTTTTGTTGTTTCTTTCCAATTTTCTTTGGTCATATTCTTCACTCTTCGGTGCCTTGTCAAAATTTCTAGTTTGGTTTGTTTAGTGTATGTTTGGTTCTACATGCACGACCAAATTTAGACAAGAATTACATTAAAATTGAAGCAATTAATAGCAACTAATTGTTGCTTCCACGGATCCACATTCAACCAAAATTAAAATTGATGTTAATTCAAACATGTACTCAGTCCGAGTCTCTATGAGGAATAATTTGTTCATGCTTTTTGTTAATTTATTAATTTTGTGTTTTTATTCTTTTTAGGCTAGCCGTTGGTTGTTTTGATTCCTTTTTCCGTTCTTTTTATGTAAAGCCAAGGAAGGTGTCATTGATTTGTCTTTGTCCACTCAAGTTCTCTGTTGTCTTTTTACTAAACAGAAAGTCCTGTTTGCTTCCACAGTTCCACTGTTACTCTCTTTTCACAGATCCTGCTGCTAAAAAACGTGAAATGACTCTGGTTTCTGCAGTATCTACACTTTTTAAAGCCTATAATAGCAGCTACATCAAACCATCCAATAGAGATTCCTCTTTCATGATGTGTCACTCCATCACATACCATACAGTAAAATTTACTTTTAAATTTTAATGCCAATTATTGAAAAAAAAATCCGTTCTCTAGTCTAATAAGGAAAATTATGAGAAATTGTAATTCAAATGTTGGTCATGTTCACATGAGACAAGATAGTACTTAGTACTTTAATATTGTTTCTTTGTTATAACTTATAATGCTGTCTCAAGCATGACCTTATATTTTAATTTATATTAGTAATTAGTAATAACAGTGTAAGCTCAGAAAATTGAAGTTGCCATGTTTAGCTGTGATTCGGAAATCTTAGAACAAGTTCCATTTTTTAAGGTCCTGGATGTTCCTCAATTGGAGGAGGTGCTTTTACTGAATTGGGACCCTTTTATCCCAAAGGTGATGGACGTGGTCTCAGAAGAAATTCGATGTCTTGGAATAAAGGTTTGAAACATAGAACACTAGTATTTGACTTAAATTGTTACCCCTTTTGATATTGAAGATTTTTGGTGTACACTGATTCTTGACATTGTGTCAACTTTTTTTTAGCATCCAACCTCCTTTTTGTGGAGTCTCCCGCTGGAGTTGGTTGGTCATACTCAAATACATCTTCAGATTATAACACTGGAGATGCCGCCACTGGTAAGAAAATTGGCCTATTCTCATTTTTGTCATCTTCAGCTACCATGGTTCTATACTTTAATGTTTCAGATTTTTATTTGACTTTATTAGGTTCTATTTGATTAGAAATAGTAGAGAAACAAAATCATTTCATGATTCATCCCCTGCCCCCCAGTCTTCCTCTGTGTTCACCTAAAGCTGGGAATGTGGTAATTAATTTATATAATTATCTAAATAAAATTTCACCTAATACAAAGTATTAAAGATTAGAAAAAAACTTTCATACAGTACTATAAGTGTGTTGTTGGGGCTATTATCCTATTAGAATTGAAGTTTTACTTTGATCATATTGTACATTCCATTAAATGTAAAAACATTAAAAAGGAAAATTTAAATTTTGATCGGAAAACAACACCAAACAGTATCTATAATATTATATCTGAGTTTTGTCTTAAAAGAAGATATACTTTATAAGAATCAAGCTGGGTGTATGAAATGAAAAAGTGCTTTAGGTATTGTTTGTGGATTTTAAGGTATCTCTCAAGCAGCAAAAAGCCTTGGCTGATAATTGTAGAGAAAGAATGTTGTGGTATAAATACCAGAACAGGTATATGAACATATTGGGAATAGAATTGAAAATAGAAAGAAATGATATACGAGTATCACTTGATACGAAAAAAGTTATAGAATCTCACCATAAAAGGTTTGGCCTTGTGGGGAAAAGACCAACACAGCTCCCAATACCCCAATAAATCTATGAACAGAGAGGTAGAAGACAAATAAAATTTCCAAAATGATAATAATTAATAAAAAGGACCTTGATATAAAAGATCTTTTGGAAAAGTGACAGTGTAAACGCATGCATTTCTTTTGTGGCAGCCAATGATATGTATTTGTTCATGCTGAAATGGTACGAGAAGTTTCCATCATACCGAACAAGAGAGCTGTTTCTCACTGGAGAAAGCTATGCAGGTTCGGTCACTAATTATCAAATCCAATTTTACAACTTGTTCAATTTCGTAATGAAAATCTTGTGTTTGAAAACATTCTATAATTTTTAGCTGACGTGATTCAATTAGATTACAGTTTTAATACTATTATTTATGCAAATGTTAATAAACTATGACATCGTCTCTAGCTAGAGGGGACATGCTGTAATATTATAACACCAACTATTTTTATATTTTTCATGACGTACATTTTATTTCCTCTGAGCCCTGATCTCATTTTTATATTCGGTTTCTTATTAATTAATAACCTCTATAATGTCACACAGGACACTATATACCACAATTAACTAATGCTTTATTGGACCACAATGCTCGTTCCACTGGTTTCAAATTCAATATTAAAGGAGTTGCTGTAAGATCCCATTAAGTTTTTATTTGTGTTTCAATTAGATTAGTCTCAGTTATCTATCTTACTGATATTATATTTTTATTAGATTGGAAACCCACTTTTGAGACTTGATCGGGATGCACCTGCAACATATGAATACTTCTGGTCACATGGAATGATTTCTGATGAAATTGGCCTTGCCATTATGAATGATTGTGATTTTGATGATTATGTGTATGCAAGTCCTCACAATGTTTCTCATTCCTGCAACAATGCCATATATGAAGCAAATCTCATTGTTGGTGACTACATAAACAGCTATGATGTAATACTAGATGTTTGTTATCCATCCTTAATGGAACAAGAACTTAGATTGAAAAGGATGGTAAACCTCTTCCAATTTTGTTGTTTGATGCATTAACTTCATCGTTTTTTAATCAATTTATATGCTAATTGCCTTTGCTTGAACGCAGGCAACTAAAATAAGTGTTGGTGTAGATGTGTGTATGACTCTAGAAAGACGTTTTTACTTCAATCTCCCTGAGGTTCAGAAGGCTCTCCATGCAAACCGTACAAATCTTCCTTATAGCTGGTCCATGTGTAGTCGGTAAGTAAAACATATACTTTAGAATAATAACTTTGAATTTTTTAATCCTTTGTGAACCAGCAGAATCACGAATTCCTATAACTTGATTAATTGAATACTAAATATTGTATTAGATTTATTGGTTTATATAGTGTTTTTTTATCATTATTATAAGTATTTGGACCCACGTAAGTTGTGTTGGGTTTAATGTGGGTCTTATGATGGGAATTTAGAGGGTGAGTAGGCTAAGAAAAACCCCTAGATAAAGTTTATAAGTGTTGTTTATGGTATTTATCGATTAGAATTGAAATTTAATCTTTCATATATTTGCATTAAAAAATTTGTGAATTATTATCAAGATAAAATTAAAATTCTAATTGAATAATAATGTAAATAACATCTAAGAAACTTTATCTGAACTTTTTTTTTTTTTCTGAATTATTAAGGTCGGTCTAATAATAAAGGGATAGAGTTAGAGTTGTATATATTAAATCTTATATTCGAATGCTATTGTGATCGTAATTTCTATGAATAAAAAATTGATTTTTTTATTAGTATTTATTCTCGTTCCGTACATGATATTTTTTTGTTATTAAGTTGCTGTAAGCACATATACTTTGTATTGGGTTGTGGTAATTTTTATTATCAACTTTCGCATGTCAAGGATTTAGGCTATACATATATATTCTGTGTTTATTTGGTTTAAACTAACAAACAAGTAATACCACTAGCTGAGATGCATGGAATCTTGAAACTTTGCAGTCAAGTTAATAAATGGTGAATTGAAATGGTTTTCTGAGCACACTTATCAAAGGGCATTCCATTTCATTATATTCTTGCCGTACATTTTTGGCTAGTCAACTTAAGTGCTTACTTAGAAATTTATCGAAATTGAGTCATATACTTCCCATTTTTCAAAATCTATGTTTGATGTTATACGATCACATTTTTTTGTTGTTGTTGCAGTGATCTAAACTATAGCGACACTGATGGTAACATCAACATTCTCCCAATTCTCAAGAGGATAATCCAAAACCATATCCCAGTATGGGTTTTCAGGTATGTGCAGGAGATTAAAGTATTTACAGGTCGGTTTAAGTTGGTTTCATCAAACCCATCTTGTTAAAAGTAGTTTGAATTGAGTTAAATTTGTGTAAATTTTCTATCAAATCCGAATCGAATCAACCCATATTTGGGTTAGTATGAGTCGGGTCATCCATATGAAAATTTAAAAATATTTTTAAAGAAACACCAACACAAACAAATACTAAACATTCATTCACCCCTAATTATAAATTTATAAGTGAGAATAAAAACCCCATTAATTTATATTCTTTTAGTCATCTAGGTTATATTAGAAAATAAAAACAAATGTATGAACTATGTTAAAATAAGATCCTATGACTTCACTTTTTTTGTTCTTTTTTTTGTCTCTAATTATTTAATGTTAACAGCGGAGATCAAGATTCCGTTGTGCCATTATTGGGATCTCGAACTCTCATTCGTGAGTTAGCTCATGAATTGAAATTCAAGATTACAGTCCCATATGGTGCTTGGTTCCACAAAGGGCAGGTACCTGAAAATTTTCAACACTTTTAGCATTTTTTTAATTGCATTGAAGTTGTCATTAATGTAGCTTATGATATTGCAATTTGAATGAAGAGAATTTTGCTAGCTAATTAAGTAACAATTTGATGTTGAATGGTGGCATATATATATATATATAGGTTGGAGGTTGGGTAACTGAGTATGGAAATTTGTTGACCTTTGCGACTGTAAGGGGAGCTGCACACATGGTACCTTATGCACAACCTTCAAGAGCACTGCACCTATTCAGTTCATTTGTGCATGGCAGGAGGTTGCCCAACACAACACGTCCTTCAATTGATTAATAAGGATGATAGTTATGGTCCAATTAGTCTCTATTTGATATGGTTTGTAGTCAAAATTTTTAATTTACTAAAAAAATTAATAATATTCGACTACTTAATGATAGTCCCTTACCATGCATGTAATATTTTTTTTTTCTTTTCGTGCTAATTGCACCGATCGAACCCCATTCAGCATGATACGGGGTCCAAGCCACGCAAGAAAAGGGATCGATCTAAACATATGTATTACCTAGACCTAGTACAAGGGTTGGGTTTATGGAACAAGTAATCTAAGGAGATTTGATGGGCTACACAAATGTTCCACGAGGCTTATGTTTGCACCTCATTTTTGCTCTTCGCACGGCCTCAATTTTTTTTTTTTTTTTTTTACAAAAAGATCCTTTGCTTAAACTACTTTACATTGTTTATGACATTTTTTTTTAATTTATGGATATGGTATACGCAATATTTTAAAGTTAAAAATTAAATATTAATCTGTATTTGCAGAGCATTACTTTTATTGATTAAACATTATTTTGTTGCTTTTAGCATTATTTATAACTAAGCATTATAAACATATTTCATTATATGACTATATTCAATGAGAACTAATTGAATCATCATCTAAATTTAATTGAACTTCACCTACAAATGATGTTCATCCTAAATCCAAATAATAACAAATGATAGAGAGTGAGTTACATCTCTTAAAGTTTATGGTTAACAATCCTTGATGGTCTCCATTAGCTTGATTCATTAAGCAATATCTTAAAAACATTACTTAAAGATGACATGATGCATGATTACACAAGGATGCAAATGGTCTCACAAAGTTTCACATGAAGTCTCCCACCTTTATAGGTCAGGTCTTATGTTATGATCTGTTACAAAAAATTATAAATGGAGAATAAAATAATTATCAATGAAGTATATTGTATTGTTTTATTGAATAATCAAATGCAACAATTCAACGTCTAGAGCATGGTCTCTGAAGGAATATTACACTAGATAAACAAACATGACAATATAAGTAGAATAACAGAAGATATGAGATAAGGTAAAATAGAGAAAAATGATTCTAATTCCACAGTTTCCCTTCTTTCCCAATTCTCCATACTCTCTCATACACATGTGCTTATACGTAATCCTTGAGTCTCTTGTTTGTTACTCAATTCCTTTGGCCTCTTCTCATTGAATCCTTAAGAAACTCTTGAGCCAACTCTCCATACTCTCTCATATGCATGTGCTTATACGTAACTTTTGCCTTTTTACCCTTTTTACTCATTACAATACCTTCCCTTTAAAAGCAACCTTGTCTCGAAGGTTGAAATTAGGATATGTCACTTGCATATCTAGTGTGTCCTCCCAAGTGGCCTCATCAGCTATAACATTTGTCCATTGAACTAAGACTTGAGGGACTTGCAAGCTTCCTTTCAATAGAGTTTTACTGGCTAATATTGTAGTTGACTATAATATAGGGCCCACTTCTGAAGTTAATAATGGCAGTGGCATGTAAGGGTCATTAGCAGAACCTTTAAAAGGTTTATGCTAAGAAACATGGAATATAGAGTGCATTCTAGTAGTTGGTGGGAGTTGGAATTTGTAGGCGACATTACCTATCTTCTTAATAATAGGAAAAGAAGGGCGAAGTATCTCATGCCCAATTTCTAGATCTTTCTCAACCCAAGTGAGGATTGTCTATATGGTTGCAGACAAATCAAGACTAAGTCACTGACTGCCAAATGGACATCCTTTCTCCTCTTATTGGCCTGACTTTTCATGACTTGTTGAACTACATAAAATTTTGTTTTAGTTGTGATAAAAGCATATCACAACTGCCTAATAATTCTTGTAGGTCTATAGGATCAATGGAACTAGTATTGTACCTTTTTAATGTTGAAGGGCCCCTTGCATAAAAGGGTTTTGAAAGAAGTCAGGCCTAAACTCATTTTAAATGTAGTATTGTTCTAGTATTCTTCCCATGAGAAAGTTCTAAACCAATTCTTAGAATTGTCAAAAGTAAAACACTGCAAGTACATCTCAAGGCACTTGTTTAAAGCCTCAACTTGACCATTAAATTGTGGGTGATATGTAGAGCTCATTGCAAGAGTAGTGTCATGTAGCTAGAATAAGTGTTTCCAAAACTTATTGGTGAAAACCTTGCCTTTATTAGAGATAATTGACTTAGGAATCCCATGTAGTTTCACAACATTAGACACGAACACATCAACTACACTTTTGCTAGCATAATTTGATTTGAGAGCCATGAAGTGAACATATTTAGACAAGCAATCCACTACCACCATAATGACAATGTAACCAAATGATAGGGGTAAACCCGTGATAAAATCGATGGCAATGTCCTCCCAAACTTGTTGAGGAATTGGTAAATGTTGGAGCAATCCAAGAAGTAAAGTGTTGCCAATTTTGGCCTGTTGACAAATAGAGCAAATTTGCAAACTCCTTGATACCATAGCACATATTAGGCCAATAGAATTAGGATGTGACCTTAGCAAGGGTCCTTGCTACACCAGGGTGTCCTCTAATAGGTGAAATATGATATTTCAACAAAACTTTAGTTGTGAGGGAACTGGAAGAAGGTAGTACCAATAGACTTTTCCTATATAAAAAACCCTCATTAGCAACATAATTTGGGTCAAGTCCAACATTTTGCTGATAGAGTTGAATGATGTTGCTCAAATGTTCATTGGTGGAAATCTCTCTCCTTAAGTCTATCAAAAATTGACTTTTGAGACTCAGACTAAGCCATCATGTATAACTTGGATGAGGCATCAAGAACAATAACTTTGACATGCCTTTTTTAAAGTAAGTTTGTGAGACTGACAACTAAGGTAGCATGGGACTTGATGAATCATCAATAGTAGTCTGTTAGACTAAGAAAACCTTTAGCTGTTTGACATTTGTTAGGGTAGGCCAAGCTAATACATCTTGGATTCTTTGTTTGTCCATAACAACCACCTAACTTGTGACAATATGCCCAGGATAGTTGGCCTCAGATAAGCCAAAAATGCATTTGAAAAGCTTCACAAACAACACTTGTTGTAAAATAAACAAGACAAAAGCTAAATGCTACAGACGATCATGCCAAGTAAAGTTATAGATTAGTATATCATTGAAGAATACCAAGACATACTTCCATAAAATAGCTTAAAATACTTGACTCATCAAGTACTGAAACGTGGTAGGTGCATTAGTAAGGCAAAATGGCATGACAAGCCATTCATAGTGACGAAGATGAGTCTTAAAAGTTATCTTGTGTACATCAATAGGGTTAACTAAAATTTGTTGGAAACCTGACCTAAGCTCAAGCTTAGAAAATGATTTAACACTGAATAGTTCATCAAGTAATTCATATACAGTTGGCATAGAAAAACTATCTTTAATAGTAATGCCATTTATGACTTTATAATTGGTGCAAAATCTCCAAGTGTCGTCTTTATTTTTAAAAAACAAAATACAGGATGAAAATGGGCTCGTGCTATGCAACATTTCAGGAATCATCTTTTCTATCTATTATTTCTAGTTGTGAGGATACTTGTATGATTTAACTTTGATAGGATCAAAACTCTTCTGTAATGTAATATCATGGTTCCATTGTTTAGAAGGTGGTAGACTAGTGGGAGTACTAAAAACATCTCTATAAGCATGTAATAAAGAAACTAGCTCTGGATTTGTTGTCTGGGCAGTTCAAAAAATTGCTCTTAAGGTATGGTAAGCTCTATCAAATGTAAAACAAATATCTCAAAGATTGACTTAGTATGGTGAAATCGCTGGATATGATAGAACTAAGCTTGAGTAGACAATCAGACCTATCACCAAATAAGACGATGAATTTGCCAATATGGAAAAAATTCAAACTCATCAAGGAGGCATAGTCAACCACATGTGGGACCAAAGTGGCGAGCCAAGTAGCACCAAGTATAAGGTCAACCCCTACTATGGGTAGTAAGTAAACAAGGAGTTTCAATTCATGGTCTTAGGGTTTAATGGTCATTTGTTGAACTAGACCTTTTGCTTCCAAGACATTATCATTTCCTACAAGCACTTTGAAGCATGCCCTAGTACAATTGGTAACTGAAGAAAATGTGCCAATCTTGGATATAAGAAATTTTTTGAGTCTACCAAGACTTAATTATCTTAGAGTTAGTTTATATATATATATATATATATATATATATATATATATATATATATATATATATATATATAACACGGATAAGAGGATCCATCTCCAATAGCTAAATAAGCTTAAGAATTCACGTGATAAGTGTTTTGCATTGTAAACACAATCAAATTACCAAAACAAATTTGCATATACGTGCATAAAACATGTTCGACTCCTACTTTAAAAGGATGACATAATAACTATATTATTTGTACTGATAAAAAAGAGAAACAATTCTTTTGAAAAGCGAAAGTGACACTCATTTATGCTCCAATGAAGTAATTGTGATTCTCTTTTAAGGTAGTCGACCAATAAGAGAAAAGAAGCAGGTCAATTCAACAACAATATTTTCTCTCTTTATTTTATTTGTATAAAGTTGGAAGGAGAAATATGGATTATACTGATAAAATAATTTATCCATATCTTAATATTTACAATAATTAAATAAATTATCTATATTTTAAATGAATTTTTAAATTACCTTTTCCCCTCATTTTTTATTTAGCCAAACTATATCTAGAAAAATGGGTTGGACTAGTTCAAATCCGTGTAGTAAATTATATAGTTTGAATTTTAAATATCAAATATAAATTGAATGTGGATACTTTAGCCAAGTCCAATAAAACTTATGTCATAAATGAGTTTGAGCCAGGCTAGCCCAGTTGGATCCTAAGTTGGTTATTTTCTTATTTAATTTTGCTAAATAAGCAATAAAAGTTTCATACATAATTAAGAAATAAAGATTAAATAAAGTTAGAACTTGTATATATAAATTTTAGTCCAAATGGTTAAATATTATATACAAATATTTTTTCACTACAATTATAAAATGATATATATATATATATATATATATATATATATATATATATATATATATATATATAAGTGTTTTTGAATATTTGAAGTAATTGCAACAATTGTCAAATTATCAATTTTAGTTTTTCTTAAATATAATAAAAGAATAAACAAATTATTTATATTTTAATTTATTACATTAAAAATAAATATGTTAATAAAAAATCATGTTGACAATAATTATCTAGCTTGAATTTTGAAAGAAAAAAAACTAACAAAAAATTTATAAATGTTGGGCTATAGACAAAAAATCCCATGACTCGTATAGGGTCATGCTTGAGTATCACTTTGAAAGTTCGAATTGAATTCAAGCATCTTTGGTGTAGGCCATCGTAACTTGTGGCTCACATTGAGCTCGCCTACACTAGGTCAGATAATCCATTTTGCTAGCTCTAAGCTAAATAATGTGTCTACTTTCCATTTCTTTTAAAAATGAGGTGTGTAAGAATCAACTTCTATGTTTTAAACAAGAATGAGTATCTTGTGCAATAACTTTTTAGGGATCATTCTTTGATGAGAGCATTTTTAAAGATTCTTTTAACTTATTCAATTCAATTTTTTTATAAAATTAAATTAAAATTTAAAGTAAATTATCAATGATTAAAAATAATGTTATGGTGTAATATAAATTATTTATCTTGATTCTAAAATATATTTTATACACTTAAAAATATCTATTTATACAATTTTTAAATATAATTTATATATTTAAATATAATATATTATAAAATTTAGTTATATATAATAAATATATTACCTATACATATAAATTTTAGGCTTAATTGTGTTTTTTATCCCTAAAGTATTGTAATTGTGTAATTTTGATCCTTAAGGTTTTAATTGAGTAATTTTAGTCCTTAAAAGATTATAGTTGTGTAATT
Source organism: Cajanus cajan (assembly GCF_000230855.2). Classification (NCBI taxonomy): domain Eukaryota; kingdom Viridiplantae; phylum Streptophyta; class Magnoliopsida; order Fabales; family Fabaceae; genus Cajanus; species Cajanus cajan. Next base: position 11,799,335 of record NC_138525.1, read on the forward strand.
TTAGTCCCTCAATTTTTAATTGAATAATTTTAGTCCCTCAAATATCATAATTATGCAATTTTAGTCTTTCTTATTAAAAATTTAATAATTTTAAAATTTTAATATATATATAATGTTTTAAAACTATATAATTGTTTGCTTATTTAAATTAACGTATATTATAATTTTTTGTTAATGTATCAAATGATATATATTTATTATTACTAAATAAATAAATTTATATATTATTAATATTTTAATATTACTGATAAATTAATATCAATAATATTTTTACTATATTTATAAATAAACTAATAATTTGATAAATATAACTTAATATATATTAATATACTTTTACTAAAATATAAACATATAAGATCAGATATATATTTCTAATTAATATACTTATATTTTTGTAAAAGTATATTAATATATAACAAGTTATATTTATCAAATTATTAGTTTATCTAGTTTATCTATAGATATACTAATAATATTATTGATATTAATTTATCAATAATACTATAAAAATAATAATATATAAATTTTATTTATTTAACAAAAATAAATATATATCATTTGATATAATATCAAAAATTATAATATACGTTAATTTGAATAGATAAATAATTGTTTAATTTTAGAACATTATATATATATATATATATATATATTAAAATTATTAAATTTTTAATAGAAGAGACTAAAATCGCACTATTATGATATTCGAGGACTAAAATTGTTCAATTAAAAATTGAAGGACCAAAATCGCACAATTGCAATTCTTTAGGGACTAAAATTACCCAATTAAAATCTTGGGAATCAAAACTGCACAATTTCAATACTTGAGCGATCAAAAATGTAATTAAGCCTAAATTTTAAAAGTAAGTTAAAGTAAGTGTGAAGAAGGTTTTACATTGGTTAGTGTTGGACATATGGAATAATATATAAATAAAAAAATTTCACCAACCTAATGCCTTAAGGTTTTGAGTTATGATGTGGTGTCAAACTTTTTTAAATAAAAATAAGTCATGCAAAGACATCACTATAGGTCTAAGACATCCCAACAATAGACACCTCAAAGACTATCAATCATTTGCAACATACTCAATAAAATATAATTAGAAAATATAAAAGACAAAAATGGGGGACTAGACCAAATTCCACAAGAGAAATTAACAAAAATGAAAGGAAGATAAATTATGACGATTCCTTAAAAAGCATCCCTAGAACAAACACGAAGAATATCTCACCATACAAAATCAACCCTAATAGTAAAGTCAAGACTCGCCATCCGATCAACACATTAACTTCCTTCTTTGTGTAAAGAAAAGAATCACATAGGTGTCAATAAGTGAAGACATCTAATCCATCTCCCTCTAAATTCCCAAGGAACAATTTTGGCATTATATAGAACAAGAAACACAAGTTTAGAATAACTTTCAAACCATAAATTAAATCACCCCTATCATAAGTTGTTTCAATTACAATTATGGTCACCACTACTTCAGCATAAAATGCAGCCTTGATATCAATATAGGTAGAAAATCTGTCCGAAAACTTCCCTTATATCATTTCTAAATATTCCAGCACCTACTACATGACCCGGACAACCAACAACTATCCCATCTGTGTTACATTTGACAAATCCACAAACTAGAGGATGTCAATCAACCTATATGATCCTTGGAGGCTTAGAGGGATGAATAATGTAGGAAAACTGCTTAAGCAAATGAACATCGGCTCGAGAATGAGAAATACAACTATTTATCAAAGTACCCGATTGATAACAAAAATATCTAATTGTATCAACAAAATAGCCTTCTCAACAGAAATAACTATATTATTAAAACGAACTTGATTTCTATAGTGCCAAAATATTGCTCATGTCACTGCACAAAAGTATAAGATAAAACATCTTTAACCTGCTCATACCATGTTTTATTTAAGGACATCATCATAGATACAACCAAAGAACAATCTAATGGATGATTAACAATATGTTGCAACCAAGACTATATTGAAATAGCAAATGCACAGTGGAGAAACAAATGATCTAAAGTCTCATTAGAGCAATCACATACGTTGCACATAAAAACCACTATCATACCTCTTAGCTGCAAATTGTCATTAGTGGAAACTTTACTATGTAACAAACACCAAACCAAATAGGCCGTAGAGGGAGGAATAGCTATCAACCATATCACTGAGGCCCAAGGTTGTTGCTATAGCCTAGTTTGAAGAAAATGATAAGCCTCATGGAAATTAAAGACCCTACTATTAGAGTGCTTTCAAATATGTTCATCTTCTTACTAAGGCCAATATGGGGTGCATAGTATATCCACATAAACTCACTTATATAATTTACTTACTATACACTTATGGAGTGTTGCCCAATGTAAAATTTTCTAACAATGTCGATGAAATACACATACTAAAATATTAGTGTTATAAATAAATATGCAATTCATGACTATTATGTGGATATAGGAAAGCTACTCTCCCGGGTATGACAAACCTTTTGTATCGAGGAACACTGCTCATGCAGCCGAAGACATCCTTAAAATGTGACGAATGGAAAAAGGCAAAACTCACCCAAAATTATTGCCCACACTCCACACCTTAGATACAACACCAATTGGTTCCCTGTCTTGAAGGTTACTTCAAATGTGACATTGATGCTCCATTCTTCTCCGAAAAGGCGTAAACAAAAGTTTTGGGATAGGTACATGCTTAAGATATATATAGTAATTGCCATTTTGTGAAAGCCTTCTCGAACACAAGCTTTACATGCCTAAAGTTAGCAAAGGTGAAGCCCTTGCACTATGGTGTTATCAATTGGATAAAAGGGAAAAAATATTATCAAGCCATTCTTTTAATCGAAGTGAAAATTTAATTTTAAAAAGATTAAAATTAAAAAAATATTCTTTATGTATTATTTTTTTACTCGATATTAGATTTTAAAAAGATAAAAAAAATATTACTATGACTATAATAATATTGTTTTTGAAAGAATGTGTTACAATAATCTAATAACTTAATTTATATTACCATTTTTAGTTACATAGACATGTTACTAAAGAAATTAAATGTAGTATATTATCAGTGAAACGGTCCAATTAGTTACGGTCAGCTTCTACAATAAGCTTTTTGAATTTTGAACACGTAAAATAAATTAAATATGTTTGCAATTAATTAGATTATAATGATAATTATGATCATCAAAAAGATTCTAATAATGATAATTTTGTTTAGTTTCCTATACCCACCTAATTTTAAGGTTCCATTCAAAGTTGCGTTATATCATTCAATAAAGGGTTTGATAAATTAAAGATTTAGCATATAGGAATTTTACATTAATTAACGTATATAATTATAATTTACGTGATAGTGTGGTATAACTGACCAATAATCATATTTTTAAGCATGCTCTTGTACATAGAAAAACATATATGTCGAAACTCTAACCGAGGATGATCACCGGGAATATTAAAATTCTTCTTCTTCTTTTTATTCAAAGAATATATATTCTTCTTCTTCGTTTTATTCAATGAATCCATCGAAAACTGGTCGTGCATTGCCCAGGATGCTGATCTTTTCCAATCTTCACGCTCAGCACAGGTATTACCATCTTTTCAAACAAAACAAAATAGAAATTAAGAAGAGCAAGCAACGCAAGTAAAACAAGCTATGGAAGTCCAATGAGAAGTGTTTTCCACTGCAAACAACCCACAAGAAAACTTTGAATGAGAGTCAAGTTAACTAAAACCATTGCCTAATTTCATACCCACGTGTTTCTTATAAATCCATCTCAAAACAACACTCAAGTCACACCACTTTCAACTAAAGAAACATCATTTGGAAACATCAATTATTCCACAAAACAAATAAAACCAAAATGGTCTCAAGTCAACCCAACAACTACTTTCCAAATTTCCCTCCTCCAACACCTTCCCACCCTTTCAATCCTCCACCACCACCTTCACATTTTTTCAACCCTCCACCACCGCCACCTCATTCATTTTCTTCTCCTCCTCCTCCTCCACCATTCCGATCACCACCGCCTCCGCCGCCGTCACCTAGTCCTCCTTTTTCTCCTCCACCCCCTAAGGTGCGGCCACCACCGCCGCCACGCCGTCCGATTCGTCCTCCACTGCCGCCACCGCGCCCTATTCGTCCTCCACCCCTTCCTCCTGCCCCAGTTCCACCTTCACCCTCTCCGAACAACCCCACAATCATAATAGTCGTGGTTGTCTCACTTGGTGGCCTCGTGTTGCTCTCAATGCTTGCTTTTGCCCTATTCTGCTGCTTTCAAAGGAGGAAGAAGAAGAAGACGCAAGAAACCGAGGTAATTCACTTTGACGAGCACAAAAAGATAACTGAAACCACCGTGCCTGGTCCTTTTGGACGCAATACAGTAGTGGTAACAGTTGAAGATGATGTGCATATCGATGAAGAAATCAAGAAGAATGAGAAAGTTGGTCATGGTTTGCATGCAAAATCATCTTCACCTGAAGCAGATCAAGGTACTTCTAGCAGCATTGTTGAGGTTGCAACTACTACTCCTCTTGCACTTCAACACCATGAAGATCATCATCACCAGCCTCAAAACAAGCCCTGATTGAAAGAAGTACAACACACGGAGAATTGCATATTCTTGTTTAAAGACACATAACAAGGATCCAATAATTTCACTTCACTTCAATGAATAAATAAATATCCTTATTTTGTTCTTTTTTCATTTATTTTGGAATTGTTACAGTACCCTCAAATATAGAGAAGTTTTAATATATTCTTTTATATAAATTCATAAAAAAATCTTAAAAAAAAATAATTTAATTATAAAATAAATAATTCAAATTATATTTATAAAATAAAAAGTAAAATAAAATTATAGAGATTAAAATTATAAAATTTCAATAATGTTATAAAACATTAAAAAAAGAAAAGAATTAATAAATAGTAGAAATAAAAAATTATTAAAATTACAATATAGAAATTCAAAAATTTAAGGCAAAAAAATAAAAATATACTTAAAAAATAATTCAAATTAAAATATAAAAATTCAAATATTTTAAGTGAAAAGACAAAAATATACTTAAAAAATTATTAAAATTAAACTATTTAAATATATAATAATATTATTACAAATAAAATTAGAATATATAAAATAAAAATAAAATGACTAAATAATTTAAAAATTAAAAGAATAAAATATCATAAATATTATTTAAATAAATTATTAAAAATATAAAATATAAAATAAAATTATAATTACAACTATACCGAAACCCTCTCAAACAATGTGGGTACCATAGAATTTCTCTTATTTTTTTTAGCATTTCTTTTCGCGTAATAAACCCTTCATTTGTGAAATGTCCATTTACCGGGTCAACAAACATTGGAAAAGTTTGAATTTATTAATTATAAAAATTAAATTTTATATTACTTTCTTGATTTTCTTTTTTTTGGTTCGTCCCTGGAGTATCCACCGCCGACAGCAGTGACTAATATTACTTTCTTAGTTTAATAAATATTTATTTGATTTCTATACTTACACAAATTCTACCTTTTAGTTACTATACTTTAAAATTATAATTTTTAGTACTTATTATACAATTTACCTTTGGATCTCTATTGTTAAAAACATTGTTAAACGAGAGATAATATAACAGTGACATGTATTGTCCTTTATATCGCAGTATAGCTTGTACTATTTTTATATTTTGGTCTCTACAGTTAGACAATTTTCATATAGAAATTAATTAGTCATTTTAGTTCACATGAATAATTTTTTTTTATATCGTTAGTTTTTATCAACAATATTGTTTCTTTCTTCTTCCCTTCCTTCTCTTTGACCTTAAATTGAAGAGTCTTGAAGTTCCAAAGTTTGGACACACTTAAATGATAAGACGATGTAAGATGTAAGTAGCAATTTATATTTACACTTTTAAAAACGACAAAATCTTTCATATTACCTTAATCTGCATAAAACATTTAGGTATATGATGTACTAAGCCATGCATTATTTTAATCATTTAAATCCTTCTATATTAAAATTTTGGACATTAATTTAGTCATTTAAATCCTTCTATATCAAAATCTTGGATACAGTATGAACAATTTTTGTATGTTTTAATCTTTATCATTACCAAAGAAATGTTATTTTTAGGTTCTCTAACAATTTCACAAAATTGAAAGTAACATACCTTGGGTGAGGGGATTACAATCAATCATACGACAAAATTTATCCGTCTCTAATAAATAGGAATTAATAATTTTCACTATTGTGATGGAATTTGTCGCTCTCTAATAATGAGAGATTTGTTATTCATCACTATTAATGAGGGGATTTGTCCCTCTCAATTAGGGATGGATAAAAATCCCAATCTTTTACAAATAAACTTATTACTATACCTCTAATTAATATGATGAATTTAAAATATTAATCCGGCTTAAAATTGTACAAAAATCATTTTCCAAAATTTAATAAATTTAATTTTGGTATAAAATATAATATTTAATACACTACAAAAAAAAATGTGTGATTTGTGGCGGTTATATTGTAGTTTCTGGCGGTTAAACACCGCCACAAATTGCATTATCGGCGTCATTAATAAACTCCGGATCTACAGTAGCTAAAAAACCGTTTGTAGCGGATATTTTGTAAACGCTACAGTAGCCAAAAAACCGTTTGTAGCGGATATTTTGTAAACGTTGGTTAGAAAATTCAATCTCTTTGTGGCGGTCTGAAACCGCCAAAAAATGCATCTTCGTTTGACTTGTTTGACATTTTCTGGCGGTTTAAAACCGCCACAAAATTGCAGTTCTGATGATTTTATATTGCCAAAATATATATTTTTTATTTGTCTTGCATTTTCTGACAATTTTAAAACGTCAAAAATACACTTTATTTTACTGTAATTTTTTATTTTTAAAATATATTTGAAATTATTTTAAAAGCGCATTTTTATTATAAATTTACAAATAATATTTTATATTTTAGGCATTTATCAAATTATTATTGAAAATTATCACTAACCATATTAATCATTAAAAATTAATAATGACTATATTATATTATTATTTAATTCAAGTAATTTATAAATAAAAATTTTACTTGTCGAATTCTAGAATCACTTATTTTAGTAAATTCTACCTAAAATATAAAAATAATTACATAAAGATACATTAAATTAACAACTTTTAACATTATAAAAAAAAAATCAAGACAACATCTAGCCATAGGTCACTACTAGAATTTCTCTTATTACATGCGACTTTTCCTGCGAATTTTTCATAAAAATTTGCAGGAAACGTTGTTCCTACAAATTTTTCTGCGAAATTTTATTTGCAGGTAATACCTTTGTGGATAATATATTCTTGTGAATTTTAAGAAAGTTATATAGTTTGAATTCTAAATTTCAAATTCAAATTGAATGTGGATCCTTTTAGCCAAATCGAATAAAACTAATGTCATAAATAAGTTCCAATCAGGCTAGCACAGTTAGCCCATGAGTTGTTCGCTTTATATATAATTAAGAGATAAAGATTAAATAAAATTATAACTGATATAAATAAACTTTTGTCCTAAACCATAAATTAAATCACTCGGTCCCTATTATAAGTTGTTTCAATTGTAATATCATGATCGCCATTACTTCAATATAAAATGCAATCTTGATACCAATATGGGTAGATAACCCACCCAAAAATTTCCCTTTATCATTTCTAAATATTCCACCACCTATTGCATGACTTGGACAACCAACAACTACCCTATTTGTATTTCATTTGAAAAATCCACATGCTATGCCAATTGACTTATATGATCCTTGGAGGTTTGGGGGGATGAATAATGTGGGAAAGTTGCTTAAGCAAGTGAACATCAATCCAAGAATAATAAATACAACTATTTACCAAAGTACTTGATATATAACAAAATATATGATTATACCAACACAATGACCTTCTCAAGAAAAATAACTATATTATTAAAACGAACTTGGTTTCTATCACTACAAAAAAAAATGTGTGATTTGTAGCGGTTATTTTCCTGATTCAACATTTCTGGCGCTTTCAAACCGCCACAAATATGCATTTTTTTTTTACTTTTCTCATCTTTTCTGTTAAACCACATAACATAATTTTTTTTATTTACTTAAATATTATTTTTTGAAAATGAAAAACATTATTAAAACAATTTTTTACTGTCATAACCATTGGAAAAGAAAAAAAAATAGATGTTATAAGATTTGACATATGTTAAATAGCAAAATGCAGCCATGTGCACTTAAAAGCTCAAGCAGGCCAACATACATCCATGTGATTGCATTTGTTGGTCGGATAGCACAAGCAAATGCAACCACAACTAAACCCTAAACCCCACTTCCTTGAAACAAAGGAGCAGTTACTTTTAGATCTCAAGCATGGCCAAACTTATAGAGACACTAGTGTAAAAACAGTCTCCAAGTTATTCGATAGCGTTCGAGAAAAACAATAAAACATAAACCAATACATGTCCAGAGATTACAACAGGCAAAACACACACAACTAAGTTAACCAATGCCTATATGCACTCTCAAAGAGCCTTGCACACGTGGTGATTATAAAATGGCCTTCCCACTATGTATTTTCTCCTCAATGAACATTTACAATCAAGATCTTTAAAAATCATAATAATTATGACACGAGGCAAGATTATGATAACTTTGTTTTTTAGACAAAGCCAATAGGAAACCTTCTAATAAAGGTTAGAAATCTTAAAATTATACCAAGATTTGAGAAGTCTTTGAGTGATAGATGAAAACAAAAATTAGAAAAATGTCCAAATAGTTTTGGTGATATTAACATGAAGATTTAAGTGATGTACATGAATTCTCTCTTAAACAAATAATTAACAGAGAACATATCAAACTCTGCAAGGAATGAACTATCAGTACCTTTCTCTTGAAAATCTTTATCTGTTTTTACAAAGCCAGTAATCTGTCTACCTTCAATGCGAGGATACACAGCAATTTTAGAACTTCAATGCAAGGGCACATGTATATAGATGATTTTCAAATGAACATCTGACACAACATAATATGCCTATTGACGCAGAAAAACTATTAACAAATACCTTGGCTAGACTAGTCAACCCATCCCTAACTTAGTGATGAGTCACTGTCATAGGGGGGAGCACCATAGGATAAAATCAGCTACATGAGCGCACAATGTCAAGGAGCCCGGTTAAAGACATGTTAAATACATAAAATTTGATTAATGTTAAAATAGTTGTTTATTATCTGTTGTACAGCTTTACAATGCTGCTTTTTGTTGTAGCTAGCTTATTGGTTAGGAGTCATAGGCTGAAGTTTTTTTCTCAGATTGTACCCTTGATTGTACTTGCTCAGACCGCTCATATAAAATACATCATCCAAGACAACTCACTGATTTTATCGTATTTTGAATCTCAAGTAATAAATATTAAACATGATTAATATATCATTGGAATCAAATTTAAGTTAATAACAGAATACAAGCCTATAACAAGGAATAGATTGACTCAAACTCCAATATTTTAACAAGAAATGGAAGGGTCAAAACATATAAAGAAACATCACTGCCAATTTTTTGCATTTTTTAGACATAGCATCTATGCCTTGCTCTGCTGTTTCAATTGAAATTTGTAGTGACCTTGTGCAAGCATCTATAAAACCACCAGACTCTTTAATTGATCTCAAAAGTAGATCCAATTCTTTAGTCATCTCATTAATCTAGTGGAGAGAAAGGAAACAAAGAGCAGTACAATCAGGACTCCTAGCATAATTTAATAGCAGAGAAGAGAAATACATAACAATACAATCAACATTCCTCATTATAGCACAAATGACTAGATAAAACAAGAAATTAATCTATCCACATCAATAATGCCATCTTACAGGCACAAGATCTAACATTTATATGTTGAAACTATGAAAGGTTTTCAGCAATAATACTTTGCCAAACTGCTTTGATAAATCGGAACTGGATATCCTATCCTTGGATGAAGTTCCATGCTGCTCATTAGAAGGAAGCAACTTTCGAGCAGATGACTTTCCGGTGGCAGTATTTCCATCAGATGTTAGGGCAATGTCTCTATGGATTGGTGTCTTCCATGGCTCCCACCTCGAATTCAAAGTGCAGAGGGATCCATAAACATCTTATTCTATAAAATATTGAAAAATGCAAAAACGAAAAAGAAAGAAAAGAGTTAGGGTTTGTACCTTGAATCAGGAGAGAAAAGAACACCTCACAAATGGAATCGCCTTACCGAGAATGTGACTGAATGTGAATTGCGATTAAAGGAAAGCAAGAAAGAAAGGCTGGGAGTGAGTGAGGGATTCAGAGTAAGCGAGTGAGAAAAGAATATGGAATGAAGTTTTTGATTTTTATTTTTTAAAAAAATAATATAAAAAATGGTTGCCACGTGTGACATACAGGTATTTAAATCTTGTGGCAGTTTTAAACCGCTGAAAATATCAGTATTTTGTGGCGGTTAAAATAACTGTCAGAAATATAATATTTTGTGGCGGTTTTTTGAAACCGCTAGAAAAAAACCCCTACTAATTACATAATTTTTTGTAGTGTATGGTGCCAAATTTCTCATATCACTCGCACAAAAGCAATAAATAAAACATCTTCAACTTGTCCATGCTATAATCTATTGAAGGGTATCATCACAGGTATGATATAAGAACGATCTAATGGATGGTTAATAATATGTTGCAACCAAGACCAGATTGAAATAGCAAACTAATAATGGTAAAACAAATGATCTAAAGTCTCATTAGAGGAACTACAATAGACATCATTGTTATACCTCTTAATTGCAAATTGTCATTAGTGGGAACTTTATTATGTAACAAACGCCAAATTAAACAGGTCCTAGGGAGGAATAGATTTCGACCATATCACCAAGGCCCAAGGTTGTTGTTGTGGCCTAGGTTGAAGAAAATGATAAGCCTCACGAAAATTAAAGACACCACCATTAGAGTGCTTCCAAATAGGTTCATCCTCCTCTTGGATGGCTAATGAAACACATAATCTATTCACATAAGTTCACTTGTATAGTTTATTCGTTATTTATAAATAGAGTGTTTTGCGGTGTAAAACTTCCCCACCATATCCATGAAATACACATACTAAAAATATTAGTCTTATAAAAAAAATACACAATTCATGACCGTGTGAATACAGGAAAGCTGCTCTCTGGAATGAAAAACCTTTTGTCCCGAGGAACACTGCTCATGCAGCCGAAGACATTCATAAAATGTGACGAATGGAAAGAAAACAAAACTCGCCCAAGACTATTGCCCACACTCCACACCATAGACACCAATCGGCTACCCCTCTTGTTGAAGGTTACTCCAAATGTGACATTGATGCTACATTCGAAAAGGCGAAAACAATAGTTTTGGGATAGGTACATGTTTGAGAGATACATAGTAATTGCCATTTTGTGAAAGTCTTCTCGAACACAAGCTTTACATGCCTAAAGTTAGCAAAGGTAAAAATATTTTATGCCTAAAGCCCTTGCACTATGGTGTCATCAATTGGATAAAAGGGAAAAATATCCCACCATATTCTTTTATTCGATTGAAATATTAATTCCAAAAAAATTAAAATTGAAAAAATATACTCTTTGCATTTTTTATATCTTATATTAGGCTGTAATTTTGAAAAACAATTAAAAAGAACAATATTAAGATAAAAACTATTAATTTATTTATTAGTAATATTTTTTTAAAAAAATATTGTAATAATATAATAACTTAATTTATATTGACATTTTAATAAAATTAATTAGATAAATATGTTATTGAAGAAATTAAATGTAGTAAATTCTCGGTGAAACGATCCAATTAGTTACGGTCAGCTTCCAACATAAGCTTTTTTGAATTTTGAACACGTAAATCAAAATAAATATGTTTGCAATTAGATTATAATGATAATTATGATCATCAAAAAGATTCCAATGATAATTTTGTTTTTAATTTTCTTCTACTATACCCACCTAAATTTAAGGTTCCATTCAAAGTTGCGTTATATCCTTAAATAAAGGCTTTGATAAAACAAAGATTTAGCATATAGGAATTTTACATTGATTAACGTATAGAATTATAATTTACGAGATAGTGTGGTATAATTGACCAATAATCATATTTGTAAGCATTTTCGTGTACATATATAGAAAATCATAAATGTCGAAACTCTAACCAAGGATGATCACCGGGAATATTAAAATTATTCTTTATTTTTTTTTAATTCAAAGAGAATATATTCAAAGTTAAATATAAGAGATGCTAAAAAAAAAAGTTGCACAAGAGAACTTATGAGTTATGAGTTATAACAAACCACTAACAAATTCAAGAAAAAGTGAGCATATATGCTGGAACTCAAAATTACATGTTAGGTTTAAATAATCATGTATCGGTGATTCATACCCTTATGCTTGACATGTTTGATTTATTATTAGAATCTTTAATTGCTAAACTTAAGTTTAACAAAACATATTATAATGTCTCATTTACGGGAAAACAAAATGTAAAGCTCAATGAATCCATCGAAAACTGGTCGTACATTGCCCAGGATGCTGATCTTTTCCAATCTTTACGCTCAGCACAGGTATTACCATCTTTTCAAACAAAACAAAATAGAAAGAAGAGCAAGCAATGCAAGTAAAACAAGCTAAGGAAGTCCATTGAGAAGTGTTTTCCACTGCAAAGTGCAAACAACCCGTGAGAAAACTTAGCATGAGAGTCAAGTTACTAACACTCAATATTTTTCCTATAAATCCACAGCAAAATAACACTCAAGCCACAGCACCCCCAACTCAGAAAACAACTCTCGAAACATCAATTGATTGACAGAACACAAAGAAAAAAAAAAGCCAAAATGGTATCAAGTCAACCCAACAACTACTTTCCAAATTTCCCTCCTCCATCACCTTCCCACCCTTTCAATCCTCCACCACCACCTTCACATTTTTTCAACCCTCCACCACCGCCACCTCATTCATTTTCTTCTCCTCCTCCTCCTCCACCATTCCGATCACCACCGCCTCCGCCGCCGTCACCTAGTCCTCCTTTTTCTCCTCCACCCCCTAAGGTGCGGCCACCACCGCCGCCACGCCGTCCGATTCGTCCTCCACTGCCGCCACCACGCCCTATTCGTCCTCCACCCCTTCCTCCTGCCCCAGTTCCACCTTCACCCTCTCCGAACAACCCCACAATCATAATAGTCGTGGTTGTCTCACTTGGTGGCCTCGTGTTGCTCTCAATGCTTGCTTTTGCCCTATTCTGCTGCTTTCAAAGGAGGAAGAAGAAGAACACGCAAGAAACCGAGGTCATTCACTTTGATGAGCACAAAAAGATAAATGAAACCATCGTGCCTGGTCCTTTTGGACGCAATACAGTAGTGGTAACAGTTGAAGATGATGTGCATATCGATGAAGAAATCAAGAAGAATGAGAAAGTTGGTCACGGTTTGCATGCAAAATCATCTTCACCTGAAGCAGATCAAGGTACTTCTAGCAGCATTGTTGAGGTCGCAACTACTCCTCCTGCACCTCAACATCATGACGAGCATCATCACTAGCCTCAAAACAAGCCCTGATTGAAAGAAGTACTAGTACAACACACGAAGAATTGCATATTCTTGTTCAAAGTTTCCCAAGAAGGGTCCTTTCATTTATCTTAAATTACTCCGGTGAATAAATACCCTTAATCCTTGATTTGTTAAATCTCCTTCTACATCTACAAGTAATTATTGTTCCGTCTCCATGATTAATCACAAATTAAGATTTATCTTCTAAATTAAAACTTATATAATTACAAGAATAAATAATCTGAGACATCAGATAACACTATATTTAAGGAATTATTGTGTAATGTCCAATAAATTTTCTAAAACATAACAAGTTTTTCTTAATAATAATTTAGGTAATAGAACTAACTGAGAACAACCCAATAAATCATAAGAGAAAAAGAGATAAAGAGATAAAGGATACGTAGAAGAGTACACAATAAAACCTTTGGAAATATCATATTTATAATAAAGAAAGAGGATAAAATAAAAACTACTTTTATAGGATCAAGTCAAAAAATAAGATAAGATGAGACTCCATTTAAAATATCAAGTCAATAAAACTAAATTAATTAAAATATTTATTTAATAAAAACAATTTTAATTTAATAGATATATTAATCATTTTGAAATATTCGCTCAAATTATACAACAATTATCAACTGTAAATAAAAAAGTTAGATGAAAAAGTTATTTTTCTAATCTTCGTATTCTAGTTTTTCCTGTCACTTTTTTTTTCTCATAACCATATAATTAACAGTTTCATGTAGTTGAACATCACAAAAATAATAAAATTGATAATTTTAAAGAGATTATCTGTCATATATCTCTTATTATTTGTCTATCTTTAATTATGTTAGATATTTAATATATTTGTACATAACAAATTAATATATTAGGCAACCTTTTAGGACAAATTTCTAGAGACCAGATTCTTAGAGATATCACTCTTGTATATATTCATGTATTTTTGAAGAGGTTATTGACAAAACAAGATTGTTCTTTCCCGACATTAGAGTTTGTTAGATTAAAGGATGATCTAAGACTAAGACTTCTCAAAACTTATTTAATGTTAACAAATGTAAAAGGTTAATTTCAAAAACGATATTGTAACTGTATGGAAAGGCAATATTGAAAGTTAAAAATGCATAATAATCCTTTAGACTGAACACTTTGTCTATCTAAGAAAAATGTTTTAAATATCACATTTAATATGTTTAATATTTTTTTCACCTGTTTTCATATTATTCCTTAACATATCAAAGAAATATAGGTTTTTTTGGTACTTGCAACGTATAAAAGAAAGATAATTTATTTTTCATAAAAAAGGATGAACATTTATCTCGAAATATGTTAGCTAAAAGTCATTCTTAATTGACACACGCAACAGTTCCTTCTTTTTTAACCATAAAGGTGATAAGTGACTCCTTTGATCAAATAAGAAGTGACCTTTTGTAAAACACATTTCATAATTTGTTATTTTACCCAACTTAAACTAGCATTTTAGCTTGAAGTCTGAAGAAGCTTTATTATTTAAAGAATATATGGTGTTGAAACTTGAAGAGGTTTTGTTGTTTAAAGAATATTTGGGTAATTTTCTTGAATAAGCAAATCAATGAATATTTAGGTTGAGACAAAAATAACTTGTGAAAGAATATTTATATATTTTTGAAAGATAGTGAAAGTTGGTCAAACTGATCAAGAACTGAATGTAATCATGGTGGTTAAGACAAACTGATATAAAAATACCTTTGTTTTTACTTTGTCTACACTTATTTGTTCATATATGACTACTCCACTATTTCAAAAAAGTTGTAAAGTTTTTTATAGACATTATTCAACCTCCTTCTAGCATCTTTCTTTTCTCGACAAAGCTCTTTATGGTATTAGAGTATACTTTTGTTGATAGAAAAACAATTCCACCAAAAGAGTGAGTCACTTCAACACCTAAGAAATATTTAAGTTTTTTTAGGCCTTTCATATGGAAGCAAGTATGCAAACAATCCTTGAAAAGGTCAATAGTTGTCTGATCATTTTCAAAAATGTTAAGGTGGTCTAAATAAACCAAAACTACAAGTAACATCTCTTATTTCTAAAAAGAAAAGAAAAAAGAGTAATTGAAAAGTGATTCTTTGAAACAATGTTCCTTCAGTGAAGTATACAACTTTGCAAATCAACCCCTAGGATCCTGCTTAAGCCCATAAAGATCACCTCTTGAATGGACACAACATCTCAAGGTCACGAACAGTTAGGGATGGGAATAAATCAGACCTTAAATAAGAGTCTATGACTTGACCTCTTTAAAGTCTAGTCTGACCTGATTTGTTTAATAAAAAGAGCAAGTTTAGACTTTTAAAAAAACCTATTTATATAAAAAGGCTAGACTTAAACTTATAGAAAGGTTTATTAGATCTGATAGGTCAGCCTATTTATTTATATAATATATATAATTAAAAATTAATATACATATATTATTAAAAATAAACATAAACAAATAAATTTAAAAAACAAAAATAAATTATCAATATTTAAAATATTTTTATACAATTTTTTTCCATTATAGACTTATAAGCATACGACCTATGCATGAGTATATATCAATATGCATGATTATGTATGAATTTTCCTTTCAACAGAAAATGATTTAATTTTTCTCCTATATTTCTTTTAAAATTTAAATTTTAGTAATATTAAGTAGACTATATTTTAAAAATAAATTTGTTGATTTTTAAAAAAATTAAGTTTATTGGCTTAATTAACATTATTAATTTAAATAGACTTTTAAATAAATTAATAGGTCAGATAAGCTTTTAAAAGGTCAGGCCAAGCCTATAAAAGTATATGATAAATAATACGCCAGACCTTTTAATTTTACAATACATGTTGAATTTATATATTCAAAGTCTGACTTGTCCTATTCTCATCCCTACAAACAGCCAAGTCAGATAATGGCTTCATATACACCACCTCTTTAAGTTTCCCATGCAAGAATGGATTGTGAACATCCATCTGATGCAATTCTAAATCCCATTTTTAGTTGCTACTGCCAACATTGTACACATTGTCACCATTTTTAAAACTAGAGCAAATGTCTCGATATCAAACCTTTCCACCGAATTATTGTCAAGAATAACTAAGCATGCTTTAAAATTTTTATGCTTCTATCATATTTATGCTTAATTTTATAGACCCATTTTTGGGGAAAGCACTTTTTTTCCATAGGGTAAGTGTATCGATGCCTAAGTTCTACTATTTCAAGAGCTCATATCTCATCGACCATGACTTTCCCCAATATGGTAAAGAAAGTTCTTATAATTCACGTAATCTAATATGGGATAAGGATCACTAAAGCATAATATTGTTGATGAGGATGAATGGTTGAATATGCTCCTTCTTTTAGTAATGTCAATAATAAATTCTCGTATTAGAAAAAATGTTTGTTTCACTTTGTGTCTTTTACCCAAAAGAGTTTCCTCTAGTAGCACCAATGTGTTGAGGGATGCATCTATTAAATTAGAAGCCATTTGTTCAACAAGTTCCTCATTTAGCTCACTTCTTTTATCATATATCCACTACGATTACACTTTCTACAAAATCTTATTGAGGCTCCTCACAAGGCATCTCTTTTATAAATTCATCAAAATTTCCAACATTTTGATCACCTTGCTCTCTCGATGTATTGTCACTAGCAACAAGGTTCATTGGCTCAACAAGTTTAGCATCTTAAGAGGAAAAGATCTCTCATGTCTCCAAATGAAACAACTTCCACCCCTTTTTACCATATGGATACTGAATAAAGACACATGCTCTACTTTGACTTGCAAATTTATCTCCTTTCCTTCCTTGATGATGAGCATAACATAATCATCCAAAAAACCTCAAATGTTCATTCATGGGTTTCTGTTCGTGCAATATCTCATGAGGAATTTTTCCATTTAACATCGTGGAGGGAGTTTGATTGATTAGATAACTTGCAGACAAAATACATTATCTCCAAGATTTAGAATGAAGACTTCCAAGGAATAAAATAAAATAAAAATTGTAAAATGAATCACATAAAGAGATAAACATCGAGTTAAGAAGATCAAGTTAAAGAAGCAAACATAATAGATTAGTATTAATATTTAGACTACGAGATGAATGTTAAAAGGAACACACATAAGGGAGGTTGAATGTGTGAGAGTGTATTTTATAAGTCTTTGCTTTTTTTTTTCTTTTTTTTGCATATGAAGAGATATAAGTTTGTTAACAAGGTTCATTGAAAAAGCGTGAGGGAAAAGGGATAAAATAAAACACTTAACGTTTTTATACTTGTTCACATAATTGAGCTACTTCTAGTCACCTTCAAACTCAAAGGGTTCCATTAACTTGGAAACATTTTACAATAAGTATTTTTCACTGCCACTTCTAGCTACAACAAGTATTCTCAATGCCATTTTTGACCAACTCGTAACAACACATTGAAGTATTCTTTAACTAACCTTTTTAGGCTTCGACAACAAAGGTCTGAAGTGTTCTTCAAAACTAACTCTCATAGAGAGAATAAAGCATTAGGTACAGTAAAGGGAGATTAAACTTTCTAGGCAAGGATAGCTAAAACTTGCCTCTGATCATCCACTAGACGATGACTTAAATCACATATAGATTTAGAGAGGTTTTTACAAAGTTTTCACATAATGTGTAAGCATTTTTACAATATTCAAAAAAAGTTTTTCTCACTACAAAAAATATGCAATTTAGCGACCACCAAAATCGGTCGCTAAATTGCAAAAATCAGTCGCTATTTACCTTAGCGACCGAATTAGCGACCGAACTTAGCGACCAAATTAGTGACCGATTAAATCGGTCGCTAAATATTTATTTTTTATTTTATTAAATTTTATAGACATCGCAAATTTGGTCACTATGAACCACTCATATTTGGCTTCTTAAGGATTTTATTTCACAATACTTAAGTTTTTAGCATATTTTGTCCTTAATTACACAATTTTTGAAAACTTTCCAGAAGGTCACCCATACCTACATTACTCCAAGTCAAGCACGCTTAACTGTGAAGTTCTTATGAGATAAGCTACCGAAAAGCAAATGCATGTTGTTAGTATAGGTAGTACAAATTAATTCATTTAAGTCAACCTCAACTATTCAATCTCATACTTATATTATTTTTGGATCCTTATCATTTTGGTATATCCGGACCGTTATAAATATATAATAATTATATTACTACTAATAATAATTATATTATATTTAAATAATATTTATTTATATATATACTTACTTTTATAATTAACAATCTACTTATTTCTATTTAAAATTAATTTTATGATACAATTTAAATTATTTATTATAAAATTAAAAGTTTAAGTAATAATTTATATATTTTAAAATGAGAAGGGTTATAATAACACTAGTATAACTTTTATACTAAGTATTACACTGCTCAATAAATTTATATTAAATGTGAATTTTGTAATCCAACCGATAGATTGAAAGTTCATATCACTTTATATGTTTATATCAATTTTTGTTAAAATTAAACAATAACTTAAAAGTAATCAAAGTGCTCATATTTTATTTGAAATGAATATATTACGTCAATTTTGTTTTACAAGAATGAAGTATCAAATCATCTTGAATTCATATAAGATTTATATATATGATCTAAGAGTAAAAAACTTTCAATCTAACGGTTGAATTTATAAAATTCACATTTAATATAAAGTTATCCTTGTTTTATTTTCTAATTATCAACCATTAATAAAATACTAATTTAAAATTTAAATATAAAAATTCATTTAAAAATAGTTATCATAAGTTAGAAATATATATTATAAATATGGATCAAAATAAATAAGAAATTTTAAAATTCATATACTCTAATTAAAAAACTGCCTAAAAATCCAATTATAAAAAAAACCTCTAAATATTTTTTCACATAAATAACTATTGGTATTAATTATGTAGGAGTGCATATAAATATTTTTTTTAATATAAATTAATGTCTTGCTCTTACAAAAAAAAGAAAATGGGATTGATACTCAACAAAAATATTATCATCACTTTTAAGCAATTTATAAATTTTTTTAAGTTTTACTTAGTGACCGAATAGAATTTCGTCGCTAACTTTAACTAATATTTAGCTACCGAATAGAATTCCGTAGCTAATTTTAACTAATATTTAGCAACCGAATAGAATTACATCGCTAATTGTAACTAATATTTAGCGATTGAATTTAATTATGTCGCTAAAAAAATCAAAATTTCTTCTTTAGAGACCGAATTCAATTTCGCCACTAATTTTAACTAATATTTAGCGACCAAATTTAATTCTGTCGCTAAAAATCAAAATTTCTGATTTAGTGACCGAATTAAATTCCATCGCTAAAAAATCAAAATTTCTAATTTAGCGACCGAATTCAATTCCGTCGCTAAAAAATCAAAATTTCTAATTTAGCGACCGAAATAGCGACCGAATTCAATTTGGTCGCTAATTTTAACATACTTAGCGACCGAATTCAATTCGGTCGCTAATTTTAACTATTATTTAGCGAATGAATTAAATTCCGTCGCTAAAAAGAATCAAAATTTATAATTTAGCGACTGAAATAGAGACCGAATTTAATTTCGTCGCTAAAAAAAATCAATTTATAATTTAGCGACCGAAATAGTGACCGAATTTAATTCCGTCGCTAAAAAATCAAAAAAATTTATTTAGCGACCGAAATAACGACCGATTTTCTAGCGACGACTTATTTTGGTCGCTAAATCGGTCGCTATTTTGATTTTTCATAATCGGTCGCTAAATCAGTCGCTAAATAGCGACTGATAAATTTCGGTCGCTAATTTCGGTCGCTATTTTGCAATTTTCTAGTAGTCTATTTCCTTTCTTCAACTCTTTTTCTATTTATAGGCTTTAGAGATGTATTTATTGGTGAAAAACCTATACGTGGTTGTTTGAAAAGGGATCTTTGGTCTTTATAATATGGTCTCTCTTCAACATGCGTTTAGATGCTTTATGACTTCATAAATGCTTTGGCATAATGAGGAAATGAAACAGAGAGTAAAAACTTCTAAACGCACTATTTCATGTACTAATAATTCATTTTATGGTTGACTTTTCTTTTTTAGATGTTGCACTTGGTTCAGACATATTGTACCATTCTACGCACAATCACAAAATGGAAATAAAGCATAATAACATTTATAACATGCATAGATTATCAAAGCACTTATAAGGTATACTTTTTGAATGTTTGAATATGATTTTAAGAGGCACAAAATGTTCAAACAAGCATTGTACTTGTAAACAACTACAAGACACAGACACTTGTCACAACGCGTTAGATAGTGGACATAGGTGTTAACTATCTTAACTTCTAAGTGTTGTAGTTGTCTCGATTTTACACATTTGTAAAAGATGTTAATTAATAAAATATTTTTAGATCTTTATTCCTTCTACATCTTGGACACATGCTTCTTGAAATGACTTAACAAAATATTAGTAACTTAAGTTATCACTTTCACTACAACATTTTTATATTAGGCAACGAGTTTTTAGGCAACGCCTAAAAAAATGTTCTCGAAATATAGAATAAGCAACAATTTTGTAAACTGTTGGCATTTTGTTTGACAATAATCATAAAATCGTTCCCAAAAGCACATATAGGCAACAAATTTGTAAACTGTTGGCATTTTATTTGACAACAATCATAAAACCGTTCCCAAAAGCATATATAGGCAACAATTCATCAAAGCGTGCACTATTCTCTTTTCGATATTAATAAAACTATTCTTGCACTACTAAGAAAAATACCTTCACACCCCCTTCCCCACCTCTTCACATACCCTTCCTCATCTCCCAACCCCACACCCTTTCTCTCTTCATCATCGCCCTCTCCACCCCCTCCCTCGCCCTCTTCCGTTGCCTCCACTACTACAAAATTATTATTTTACATCATTATATTTTACAAAATTATTATTTTACATCATCACCCTCTCGACACAACACTCTGGTGGGCACTCTCGCGGGCTCTGGACATAACACATATGGTCACTAGAGGCACCCCTGGGCGACGCCGACAAGCTCAAGCCCCACATCGCCCTCTCCAACCTCTCCCTCCCCTCCGACTACGCCGTCGCCATGGTCGTCTCGCGCCTCGCCCACGGCCTCTCTGCCAAAACCCTAGCCTCCCGCTATTCCCTCAAACCCTACCTCGTCTCCAAAATCACCAACATGGTCACGCGCCTCCTCGCCACCAAGTTCTACCTGGAGTTCATTAAGATCCCGGTGGGACGGCGCCGCCTCCTGGAAACCACCCAGGCCTTCGAGGAACTCACCTCCCTCCCCAACATGTGCGGCGCCATCGACACCACCCCCGTCCACCTCCGCTCCAACCCTAACCCAACACCTACCGTTGTCGCTACGAATTCCTGGGCCGCAATGCAGGCTGGCATTGACAAGCTCGTCGATGCTGTTGGCCTCACTCTTGGGCCCAGAGGTGGGCCTGGGCCTTAGCCATTCTAGATTGAAAATCACTCACACTTTTGAAAACGTGTTGACTTTGTTATTGAGGTTTCATCTATTTACGCAGGGGGTGCGCGAATTACCGGGACTCAATCAATTGGCAATGCTGCATTAGTGGGATTGGTTCCGCGAGATTCTTTATCTTATATGCTAATTCCCAAGGTTAGGGCACAAGATTAAGAAGCACACTTAACCTTGATCTTTAGTTACACATTAGCTTTGTTAACAGTGATCAGCTTCCTGTGTTAAGGTATGTTTATTTGTAATTTTGTTGCCTTATGCTATGATGCTTTTGTTGATATACGAGGTTTCATTGAAGCATATATGGGTTACATCTTACGTGAACATGTTTTTGCAGAATTGTTATGTTTGCCTTCTGAACATTTTCTTGTTTTGTTGAACAGCGCTGGAAATTTTAGTGCCTGACTTACTACTGTACTGAGGAATTCATTTCATGTATTTTATTATATTGAGTTAGGAAAACAGTAGATTCCTTCAATGCAAGGGCAGAGAGGTACAATTGGTTCAATGCCTGAAACTTTAGAATTTGATTGTGGATCTGCATCAAGTAGTTCTACCATGGATCAGCAGATTTGCTGGAATAATGTGAATCCTGCAGAAAATCATATACCTAATTATATACTTTCTCCTGGTGATATGAACTCATCTTATGTTAATTCTATTAATCATAAATGGCAAAACTTGAGTGGCTGGAGCTTAGGCGAACCAAATTCCAGTAATACCCCTAATGAGATTAACAATAATAAGTTGCTGGAATTATTTTCTCTATGGCACAGTTGCTCTGTTTAGGGAGGTTATAGTTATCTTTGTTCTCTCTATCAAATAATGCAATTATCTCTGTTTTACATATCTCTGTTCCTAGGTTTCCATTTTAAATCCTTGAACCCCAAGTTTAGTGTGGAGTACATTTATTTTGGTATGGATTGATGCCAACAGCGAGATTCTATAAACTTGATAAGAGATACATTATCAGAATCATAATAATCGCAACTTTATTTGATTTTGGCAATTGAGTGTTGGCCTAATTTATCATTTACTTTTGCTGAGGGGTGTCTTTTGTGAGGATACCTTTTGGTTTGCTGTGACAACATTTATTTGGAGCCTGGTCTTGCTTGAGCTTATGTATGCATTAATGTAGGAGGTTTAGAAAAAATTATTCCCTCCCAGATGGATAAGTAATGCTGTTTGTGATGGAGATAGTGGTTTTTGTAGAATGATCATGGTAAAACATTCGATATTTATTTTAAAGCTTTTGAATTGGGTAATGTCAAAATGAGTAGGGTCAGAATTCAAATCATTGTTACGTTGATGTCATATCAAAATTTTGAACTATTTTTTTGAACATATGCACTTGAGCAAATGGTGCAAGCTGCGAATGCTTCCGCTGGACTTAGGACTATCAAACGGGTGGAGCAAACTTTGCAAGATCTTGGGGTTTGTCTTTACTCCCTTGAACTTTTAATTCAGTTTAGATGTTTCATTTGTTTTTGTCCCTGGTACAGTTGCTAGTATTCACTTATCTGTGTTTTTAACAATATATAGGCAAATGTTAACTAGTGAACACTTGTTAAGGATTAAAAAATGGAAAATATTGTTTATTTTTTATAAGAACCTTTTTTTTGGGTGAATTTGTAAGAACTATTTTTGACATTTGCTTTGGTCCTTTTCATAGGACCCCTTCTAAATTATTTACTGCATTAAAAAAAATTTAACAGAAAATGTTCTTAATTACTCATCTATTTTTTCTAGTCTATGAATAATAATTGCAGTAAATTAATTTCTTGGACTCTCACAAAGATAGGGGATCCCAATAATTTAGAGGGTAATTCTGGACAAATAATACAAATTATTTCAAACTTTAAATATAGAGCGTTGGTCATAATATGCAATAATGCAAAATTTGAAAACAATATATTGGATAACATGTTTATGTAGGAGATATATCATATGACCCTGACGTTTCTTTTGAATATATGGCAGCTTTGGTATGCATTGGGAAAGATGAGGGCAGAGAAAGCTTCTTGGAGAATAGCTAATGAAAGGGGTTTGAAGCTCACTACCATTTGTCCAGCTCTAGTTACCGGTCCTGAATTTTGTCATAGGAATCCAACAGCAACAATTTCTTATCTCAAAGGTAATAATACTATTAATTAACCTAAGGTATAATTTGTTTTTAAGCCTTGAGAATTTGACTAAACTTGATCTTAATTGGTTTCTATACTTTAAAAGCAATAGAATCTAAAGAATAGAGCAACTTAAAACACATTTTACCTTGATCAAAATTGGTTTATATACTTTAAAGAAATATGGACCAAGACCAAATTTAATCAAAAATAGAGCAACTTAAAACACATTTTACCTTGATTAAAATTTTCCTTTTGATGTTGATGTAATAGAATCTAAAGATTTTACAATTGCAAATTCAGGTGCCCAAGAAATGTACTCTCATGGTTTGCTAGCAAGAGTGGATGTGACCAAATTGGCTGAAGCTCATGCATGTGTATTCAAGGCAATGAACAACAATGCTTCTGGTAGATACATTTGCTTTGACCATGTGATTGATTCCCTTAGTGAGGCAGAGAACCTGGCTAAGGTGATTGGAATGCCTAAGGAAAAGATACCTGGAGATAATGCATCAAACAATTCTATTTGTTACATCTTTTCACTTGTTTTATGTTCAAACTTGTTTCCATAAACATGCCAATATAAATGTCCGTGCTATAGCTCAAGGTTGTTCTGAGTACAATGTTATTGTTGTTGTTAAGCGAGAGGATTGTATAAAGGCTTTACGAGCTGTGGATAATATAATGTATAGTTCTTCTTATTAATATGAGTTGTTTAATATACTATTTGTATCATAATTATAGGTGCGTATTACATATATATGATTTCACAGGATAAAGTAAAATTTAGACAATATTTTAGACAACATTAAAAAAATGTTAAATTTAGTCTAAATTTTTAAATTTAGACAACGTTGGGTGTTTATTTAGACACTATTTACAAAATTGTAGCTTAAATTTAGTCTAAATTGTTACCTATATTATCTCATTGACAACCTTAAAAAAATGTTCCCTGATGCCACTAGCAACGGTCATAAAAGTGTTGCCTATAAAAATAGACTACATTTCTAAAACTGTTCTTTAAAAATTAATAATGTTGCCTTAAATTAAAAAAAAAACCGTTGCCACTGAAGATCATGAAAACCGTTCTTGGAAGTTTAGGTAACAGTTTTTTTGACATCGTGGGCACAAGCCAAAAAACCGTTGCATATTGAAATAGGCAACGGTTGATAAATCCACGCTTGAAAAATCGTTGCCAAACCGTTCCCTAAACTTTTAGGAACGGTTTTTTGGCTTTCAAAAACGTTTTTTTTATTGTTGCCATAAATAACAAATGTTGTAGTGTTTGTTATCATTAAAACTAGGGTGTTAGGCATACATAAATGTCTTTGGTGCAACAATTTTCCTTTTTTTGATGATGACAAACTTTTGACTTCATTCATTAAAATAACAAAACATTTTTTTCATTTGAATTAGAGATAAATATGTAAAGATGTTTGTCTCATATATAGCATATCAAATATATTTTAAGAGAGTGAGCATAAGAGTTGAACAACACATAATAGAGTTTACTCCTCCCTTTAAGTCTATGCATCATACATTATGATTCTAGCTTATCACAGTATATATTACGAAACAAATAAGAGTAAACATAGCTTGATATATCAGAGCATTTAAATAAAATATCATGTTGTATTAGAGTTATAAAGAATCAAATCATCATATATATTCAAAAAAAATGTATTAGAGTAAAACATATACATATTTATATAAATGAAAGAAAAGTTTCAAAGATTGTCTTCTTCTCCCTTTTTTTTCATGATAAAAAAACGAGTAAGCAATCATTATCTAGGTAGGTTAGTCTATTTTGGTGAGTTGTTGAAGCATGGCAAAAAGTTGATCAATGTTGGTGTTCATTTTGGCTCCAAAGACTTCTAACTTCGATTCTACGATCTCATCAACCTGAGCAGATGTGACAAACTCAAGCGCGGACTCAACAACTGATATAGGTGGAGCCTTAATTGTTGGTGTGGTTAGGGTAACATTAAGAGCATGTTCAACTAGCTTGGGAACCTAGGAAAAAGATGCAACAATGATAGTATCAAATGGCAAAGACAGAGGATGGGCTTCAATCATGAGCACTAGAGGCGGTGAAAGCGCTTCAATCATGGGCTTGTTTATTAGAGTTGGATGAGGATGGAGACCATATTTGTCTACGTACTCCATTGGTGTTAAGAACCAATATGGGATTAATGGCTTGGGTATCTTGGCAAGCTCAATCTACCAACCAAATCCCTTATCAAATAGATCATAGAGGAACACAATGATTATGTACAAGATGTTTGTCTCCTATCCCAAGATTGGGCACAAGTTCTTGTAGATAAAAGTTGTGGATATGTAATTAAAATTGATAACATGTATTGAATGCTACGTTAACTTGTTGAACCAATTAGAGATTGTCTTCTTCTCCTTCCAAGTGAGTCCATTTGACAATGTAAGCTTTGATCATTAGAACAAGTATTGATAGAACTTCTCAGCAACAAACTCAACGTACTCCCTTCCATGAATCTTCAACCTATATACCTCAAGGAATATCCTTGGGTAGCTTCTAATCTCCACCTTGGATGTTGATGATGGTTTTTTCATCCTTTCTCTTGTTTAGATCTAAGAAATGAGGCTTGGAGTATATGTAATGTTGTTGAATGCCTATCCAAGTCATATCATTTGTATATAGGGAGGGAGGGAAGTTGCGTTGGCTCTTGATGAAAAGGCAAAGACGAATCTGGCATATAAGCTTGAGCCAAATGCACAAAGACATGATTTGAGGGGTGGCAAAGGAACAAGATGTGACAAACCTTCTCTAAATTTCACATCCTTTACTTGAGGGTCTATTAAGCTCACTTTAGCCTTACCTTTGATTCTCTCCATTGGATCCCCTATTATGTAGTGAATGTTGGATTAAGGATAATCCAAAGAAAGATCCTTGAACTCCAATAGAGGTAGTATGAGATGAAAAGTCCCTACTAGTGACTTCTACTGGAATCGATCTTTGATAACTAGCACAAGGCACTTATTCCTCCTAAAGCACCTGTTAGAAATACTATGATAATCTCAAAAGGCAAGGCCTTGTTTTCCTCTGAGGTGGTCAATGAGAAGTTTTCAACATAAGGTGTCACCCTTAGTGGAACCTCCTCATACTTATACACTGGTAAAAGGTAGTTGGTGCACCAAGGTGATACAAGTAAAAGAATAGACCAAATTCTATGAAGATCCTCATGAAACAAAACAAGAATCATTTGTCGTGTTTCCTCCCAACCCAAGGCCATGACTTTTAATAAGATAGATATGTCTTGAATATCATAATTGACTCTTCTACTAATGGTGATGGTGATTAGACGTTGCTTGATCCACTAGAAGCAAAGATGAGGCAATAAAGTCTTGATAGAAAAATACAATGAATTTTAAGCCTAACGTTGAGGACTTGAACATAGGGATGTGTTGATTATTCTCAAGATAAAGACATAGTATATTTAGTTTTAATGAATACAAATATAAGCCTCTTAAAAGAAAAGATTGCAAATTGTATCTTGTTATGTATTTAAGCCTTGTTGCTTGTGTGTTTTATGGGTAACTTACTCTTATATCTTTATCTAGATGATGTTTGATGATTAAAAGAAGTTTACAAAATGAGTTGAAAAGGGAAATGGTATGAAAAATCAAGATATTAAGTTTTCATTATAATCAATTATCTTAAGTAACAATCGATCATTTTCTATGTGTTTCAATAATCTGAGCAGCCTTGTTGTAATAATCATTTATTCTACAAAATAATCAAATATTTCACAAACAAGTTAATTTCTAGAATAATTGATTTTCCCCCAAAATAATCAATAAAAATATTCTTGGTTGATTTAAAGATCTGCGAAGAACACAATAATTGATTATTCATGTAAATAATTGATTATTTCTCTTATTAAACTTTATATATCATTTTTCACATTTAGAACATAAAGTACTTGAATATTTGTGATGTTACTTTCAAAAATACTCTCTAAAAAAAAATTTCTTTGAAAAAAGAGGTTTGACACCTTTTGTTGACCTCAACAAAGGATTTAAGAATTGAGTTGATCGTCATCTTCATGGAGTTATAGGTTATGCTACATTGGTTTGATTCACCTCCTTTTGTTACAAGTTAGTGTTTCTTACATTAGGTGAATTCGTTCTTTAATCTGTGACTTGTTTTCTTAAGTAGGTTTCTTAGGAAAAGGAAATCTTGTAGTGGGGTGTTACAAGTTAGTGTTTCTTGGAGTGCAAGAAGTGGTTTCTTTAATTATGTAGAAGTGTATTGCATGTGGTATTGTGATTGTAAAGCATTTGACATTAAAGATTAATAAAAAATCTCAATCAGGTTGATTGAAAACTAGATGTAGATCACAAGTGGATGTGGCTGAACCAATATAATATTGTTGTGTATTTTTCTCTATCCCTACACTTATCTTTACATTCTTACAATCCGATTATATGTTTAATGTTATATGATATGAAACATGAACATTGCATATAAGACTAATTCAATTTACATGTAATCTCAACATCATACACAACTATATATCAATATACTTCTTTGGAAAGTTTTAGAAAAGTTTTTTTCAAAACCAAAAAGATTCAAAAAGGAAATTTTAATAACCAATTCACCCATTTCTTGGTTAACCCATCTTTTCTACTAGGACGCTCCCTAAAGGAAAGGTTAGGGCCCTTATAGAAATATCTTGGATCTTAGGTTGAATGGTTGCTCACCAATACATTAATTATGTAATATCGGCCTACCCTTGGCATTAATGAAGAACTATCCATCTTGGTCCTAAACCGACTTCCTTACAGGAATCCATGAACATACTTGCTTGTAGTAGTTTAGGCAATGATGCATGGGATTTTGTAGGGTATAGTGTCTAGGGCACATAACCTCATACAAATCGTAGAGGATGCTAACAGTGGTTTCGATGACATAGAGCTTTGGTTTCTTTTGTTTCCCTATGTGGATGGGGTATTTTGGATGAGGATTTGTATTGACTTTTATGAAACCATTTGGTTAAGTGATGGCTCCTTCTTGACATGTTTCCTTACATGTGTTTTCCTAGCGGACACAAGTGCTTGTGCTTATGCTTCTACCTCAATAATAGCAACAAAAGCTTGTTCTTGGGCCTTCTCAACTCCTTCCTAGAGTACCTCCTTCTTAGAGTACCTCCTTACTAGGGTTTTCCATAAGAGTGAATGCGAAACTCATCCTCTTAATGTTGTTCATGCCAAAGTCCATCTACAAAATTTGATGTCACCCTAGTCCATGATGGCATTCTGCTCTTGTGGCTTCAAGTTCCAAAAAGGCTTGGTATATCTTTTGGTCCCACATAATCTTGTTTAGAAGAGCCATATCGATAATGGACTCTCATTGGTTCTTCATGGAGTGGCACTAGTACTATATAATCAGGTTTGACAAGTTGAATGGCTTGCTAGTAATAAGGTGAAATAAGGCCAATTTGTGATAGTTAAAGACACTATCCTTAGACTTGGCCTTATGTTAAAAAGTCTTTACCACCTTGGTGAGCTTGGTATATACTAGCTCTCCTTGGGCATCAAGATCCATCAAGGATGAGATGATGGTGTCCTAGCCCCAAATTTTTTTGTAATCAACCCCTCTTTTAATGTGTATTTTTCTCTCTAACACACCTTGAAACTCCTTATAAAATGATATTTAATTTCATTATATTTAACCTTGAAATGCATTATGGGATTTTTAGAAAAACTTACAGCTACAGTATTATAACAAAATATAGGAATATTACTCTTGTAACTATTGCAATCTTCAAGTTGATGTTTGATCCATAACTACGGTGAGCAACAAGACGCTCCTGAAATGTATTCAACTTCACATGTTAAAAGTGCAATCGACCCTAGATTTTTGTTCATCCAAGAGACTAAGTTTTGTCCAATAAAGTGACAAACTCCGGTAATACTTTTCAGTTTAATGCGATCTTCGACATAGTCAACATTACAATAACCTACTAAATTGTAATTTCCACTCCCCTTAAAGAAAAGAACAAAATTGAAGTAAATATTATTAGTATAGAAGAAGAGAGTATCGTTTGATATAATAATAATGATTAACGCTTGGTAGTTTTGGCTCCTAATAAAAAGTTTTTTTATTAGGCAAATAATATGTATATTTGGAAAATTTAAACACCAGTGATATATAAAAAATAAATAAAGGAAGTAGAAAACAGAAATATAATAGAAGTGGTTATAATTGATGTTGTGCGCTAGTAGACGTTGAAGGAAAGTATGGGAGTCCCCCGTGAATTCATTGATGGATGGTTGCAGAGTGAAGGACGCCTCTTGATGATTGTTTATAAATATTGGCGAAGATGATCAATGTCATTATATGCTGTCCTCTTGGAAAACTCGCAACCTATTTAAGACCGTTTGGACAGATATGTGGTAATTGCTCACGTGACAAGGACGAACAGACAGTAAACTTAATGTTTGTTTAGTTTATCATTTAAATTTCATTCATGGTGGTGTGTTTGGACGAGAAATTTTACAAATTCAAAGAATTTTAAATTCTTGGTATTTGAATTATTTTGATTTTAATTTCTATCATTCTTAAAATATTTTGTTTGGATAAGTCAATTTAAATTTCTCAAATTTTAAAATTGTTAGGTTAGATATGATAATTTGATTCCACCATGTTAAAATTAATTTTAAAAATATATTTATATGCTGAAATTTTTAAATTAAATTTTATAAAAATAAATATTAACTAATTTTTAAATATTTAATAATTTTAAAAATTAATATTAAATAATATTTAATAATTTTAAAAATATTTTTGAATATTCAATAATTAAAAACATGAAAAAATAAGATATAAGATAAAATATATAAGTAAAATAAGAAGAAGAAAATATGAGGAATTTTAAATTTTTACTCTTCTAGGAGAATTTGAAATTTTACTATTTCAAGGAATTTCACAAATACTTAAATTTCAAATTCCTTATAAATTTCTCATCCAAACAAAATATTTTACCTCAAAAAATTTGAAATTCTTCAAATAAATGAATTACTCCATTTAAATTTATCATCCAAACACACTATCAACAAACTTTTACACATTTTAATACACTAAACAAAAAAGTAACTCTTTTAATCTATTTAATTAAAAATAAGTTACGTTGAACGTAACTTTTTCTCAAACATACCCTTACTTTGTATAGTAAGTGATATGCATGAAGAAACCATGCATAATGTGAGTTAAACATTTTTTTATCTTTATAAATATATAAAAGTTGGATTTTAGTTTCTTATTTTTAAAATGATGACTTTTGTTCTTCTCTTTTTTAAAATTGGCAAACTTGTATCTCCATCATTAATTCAATTTTTAATTTAACAATGATGCCCAATAAACAGCACTATTTTTTATCCTTTAAGTTAGCATATGTGTATTACTTGTAATTACCATTAAATTAGATTAATAAAATTTGTGTCAAAAATAAATTTGATAAGTTTTATAAATAAATAAAAAGGGAAGGCCAAAAATAGGAAACTAGAAACGCATATTTAAATATTTAGTGACAAAAAAATGTTTAACCCAAAATATAAATTTTAAAATAAATATCTTTTAACTTTCCAAGTTAGTATTAGAATTTTTTTTTCACTTATACTCCTAATAACATTTTTAATATATTATTGGTGTCTTATATCATTTTAAGAAGAAATTTTTTTTTAATAATAAAGTTAATATTAAAAGTTATTAATTTTATTTATTTATTATTTTTTCTTAGTCTTCGTAAACGATTGTAAGACTTTGAACAAAAAAAAATCGATTGTAAGACAATTTATTGTGGATCCGAAAGAGAAATATATTGGAGTTTTTCTCTTTTTCTTTTAGTGTCTTTTTTTAAAACGTTAAAGTTATAGTGTGAATTAATGGACTAACAACTTCAACCTCTCTATTTAATCTCTACAAGTTGAGTAGAACAAACTCGAAGTAGTAATATATGATATCGAGTCCGTATGTATTGCGAGTTAAATGTTACAAAAGTTTTGCAATATTTTATAAACTAAATAAAACGTTGTTGTTAACATGTGGTAATTAGTTCGGAGAATATATATCTGATTTTATTTTAATAAGATTATATCTTTAGTCTTGCATTTGAAAAGGACTTCCATTTGAAAAGTTAATATCATGATATTGTTAATATTCTCAACTTGAATAGAATCACTTTCCATGAAAACTATATGTGACAGACTTAAAAAATATTATCAATTTGTTATCAATTTTATACCATTTAAAAGTTTTTTTTTGTATACTTATATTATTTGAAAAGTTACCAATATATCTTATAAATATATGACGATGAATTAATTAATTGTTAAAAAAAACAAAAAGCATACAAGAATGTTCATAAATATATCCTGAGATGTTCAGTGGTTGAAACTTGAAACTATATATAAAATGTTTGTAAATATTCAAATTAATTCATGCACGACAGAGGAAAGTCATATTAATTTTCCAGTAGCAGAAATTATAATTATATGTAATCCCTAAAATTGCATTTAATTAGGACATTACTCTCTGAATAATTTTTTACTGGTCATATTAATTTTTAGAAAAATGTGACATCAAGATAAATCTAACTGTACAAAATATTAATCAAGAACATATTTTTAATCATTCATAAATAAAAAGAAAAAGAATACTAAGAGTATCTCCAATGGCGGTTGCTCCGAGTGTTGCTTAACCCAAGCAACAGATCCTTCAAAAAATTAATTTAGGCTTAATTATACTTTTGGTCCTCCTAATTTAGTGTAGGAGCAGTTTTGGTCCTCATAATTTGAATTGCTTAATTAATTTTGGTCCATAAATTCAAATAATGGGCAATTTTAGTCTCACAAACAATTTACCATCCAAAATTTAACAGACGTTAATGATCTGGATTTTATGCTAAATAAACATTAATTATATATTATTTAATTTTTTACGTGTCAAATTATTTAATATTCAAATTTTAAAAATTTTAAATTCAAATTCGTTTTCTCATCCTTTGTACCCTTTCCTTTGTTTCTTCACCAGCACCCTCGCCAGCAACGCCGTGTACTCCTCTAGCACCTCCGCCACGATCACCACCAGTATCATCTCTTTCCAACAATCACTGCGAGAATTTTTTACTAAAATAAATTTTAAAATTTTTTTACCAAAACAGCACCTGTTCCAATTTATTTACAGAATTAGTACCTTTTACTGTTCATGCTCAGAATTCGATTCCCAGGGAACCGAATTCTGAGTAGTGTTTAATTTTTTTTTCTTTTCTTTTTGTAGTTCAGGTTGTGTGTTAATGTTACAACTGGAACGACTCGTTCTCAAAGCAGAACAGGTCGTTCTGCTTGCTCGCGTAGTCTGTTAATTTTGAAACTGGAACGTCCAAGTAAAAGGCCGGTTTTGATTCATTCGTCATTGTGTATTTTTGCATCCGGAACGGCCCGTTCTAAAAGAAGAACGAGCCGTTCTGGATTTAGTTTTACACCATGCTCAGATCCAAAATGCAAAAAAAAAAATTAAAAATTCTATTTTAGTGAAAATTCTCACTGCAATTGATATCAATATCGTTTTAATTTTGTTTTCAATGTTATTTGAATTTAAAATTTTTAAAATTTGAATATTAAATAATTTGACACGTAAGAAATTAAATGATATATAATTAATGTTTATTTAGCATAAAATTCATATCATTAACGTCTGTTAAATTTTGGATGGTAAATTGTTTGTGGGACTAAAATTGCCCATTATTTAAATTTATGGACCAAAATTAAGCAATTCAAATTATGAGGACCAAAATTACTCCTACTCTAAATTAGGAGGATCAAAAGTGCAATTAAGCTAAAAATTTGTCATTGGAAGAATCTTACATGGCATGAAAGTACTTAAATTTTTCTTTGGGTTGCTTGTATAAGCAACACTTGCTTAAATAAATTACTACTAGATTTTAACGGAAAAAAGGAAAAGGGAAAGAAAAGAGACCCGACGACAGCGGAGACAAGACAACGCAGAGGCACAGTGGTGACAAAGGCACGATGGAGACGCAAGCACAGTAGCAGTGAAGGTGCAATGGCGATAGAGGCGGGGCGACAAGGAGGTGTGGGAAGAAGAAGAGAGAAGAAAGAAGAAAAAAAATAAAAAAAATTGAAAAAAAAAGTGATGGTAGAGGAAGAAAAAGAAAAAGTTAAAAAAATGTTATTATTTTTAAATTAAAAATTTATCACATATTTAAAATCTTTTTTTCTAAATTAAATAAAAATTTTACTTGATATGCAATAATTAAAAATAAATTTTTAATTTAAATATATCTTAATTTTAATAAAAATTTAACATTAAAAAATTATAAAATATTAAGTTCCTTAGAGTTGTTTGAAAAAATTTACTATTAAAGTAAAAATAAAATAAAATTGTTTAATGTTGATGTGGCACAATAAGAATCATCAAACACGTAAACTCATGCACAAGCAACTCAAAGAGTTGTTCTTACTGAAGATGCTCTAAGATCTAATATTGTAAATGCCCCCACAAAAACGTGTCTAACTAACACGAAGAGAACATTCGTCCCAACTGTCATTGGGCAATCGGGACTACCACCACATGTTGATTAATAACTTAATATAGTGTTTTGGTTGAAAAAATTTAAAATTTTATGGAATATGAAAGTTTAAGAATTTAAATTACTTTGATTTTAATTTTTATTATTTTTTAAATGTTTTGATTGGAAAAAAATTAGTTTACATTTGTTAAATTTTATATTATTAATTTTGATAGGACAATTTAAAATTTCTACCACAAGTAAAATTGACTTTAAACACACACATATATATATATATATATATATATATATATTAAAATTTTAAGATTAAATTTTATAAAATTTAATATTAGATAATGTTTAATAAATTTAAAAAATAATTTTGAATATTAAATATAATTTCAAAAATATATTATTATTTTTTATGTTGACTTTGAAAGAGAAGAGTGGGAGGTAGGAGGGAAAAGAGAAAGAAAAATTTTTTATTTTTAATTTTTTGTAAGAATTTGAAAATTTTTAATTTTAAGAAATTTCACAAATGCTTGAATTTCAAATTTTTTTTAATAAATTTCCCATCCAAACAAAATATTTCATCCTTAAGCATTTAAAATTCTTAAAATAAAAATAAATTACTCCACTAAAATCTCCCATCTAAACATACTCTAAGTGTAACTTTTATCATTCAAAAGTTAATATGAGTAGGATATATTGATAAACTGTTACAAAAGTAATTTTAAAAGGAAAATAAATAAATAAATTTTTTTAAGTTAAAATTATTTTATTATCATAAGTTAATTTGTAGAAATTCTATTACATCACTTATTTGAAAAAAATATTTTTAATTTACACACAAACTACTTTTTAATTCACCAAAAGGTTGTTAGTTGAGGTAGTTTGACACTTGTATCTCTTAATTAATTAGTGAGCTTCAAACCTCAACTTAGGCATGGAATCACAATTGTAGGTACCACTATCTTTATAGGGACTGATGTAGTGAGAAGAAGTTATACCTCTTCATTGAAAAAAAACTAGTTTATAATTTATTAAAAAAATATTTTTATTTTTATTTTTTTTCATAAATATTTATGAAAAAATTTATACAGACATACCCTATAAACAAATTTATATTATTCATAAGTAAATTTAACTATTACTCAAATGTTATCACAAATTTATGATAAGTTTTAATAATACCTAGAAAAATTACTAATAAATTAAAATTTAAAATAAAAAATGAAGAAAAATGCGCTATAAAACAAAAAATAACTTTGTTTGACACTTATGCAAAAGACATCTAATATTTTTCAGGGTTAACGAGTGTTTAGTCCATGCAAAATAAATTATCTTTAGTTTTAGCCACAATCGACTTTTTTTAAAAGAAGAAGAAGAAGAAATTATTCTTAAATTTTAAATATTCAAATTTTAGAGTAATATAGGTTTTTAACCTTAGAATTTGTTTGAATAAACTTCTACAGAAATATTTATAAGAAAGAAAATGGAAAGAAAAAATAAAATACTTTTTTATAAATTAAAATTAATTTATATATAAACTATTTTATAAAAACTTTTTTCTATTAACTCTTTTTAAATTTTCAATAAGTTTTATTTTAATTTTTTTAATTATATTTTCTCTTATAAAATT
The DNA here is from genome assembly GCF_000230855.2 of Cajanus cajan. NCBI lineage: Eukaryota > Viridiplantae > Streptophyta > Magnoliopsida > Fabales > Fabaceae > Cajanus > Cajanus cajan. The sequence continues at coordinate 11,835,797 of NC_138525.1, forward strand.
ATTTTTGAAGAAATTTATCTAAACAAAAACTAAAATGTTATTTTCTTTACCAATTTTTCCAAAAGCCCAATAATTGACACAAATATTTTACTGGTAGAACTCAGATTTTCCCTCCGTTTTCTTGCTTCTTTCCTTTACTTTGGTCGTTGCTTCAAGTAATGATGGGATTATTAAAAGGTTCAGTTTGATGGCCATCAATAGATTTGTTGTGTTGCTTTTATGAATATTGGCTTCACTAAGTTAGTTAAAAATGAATGCCCGACCAGAATCGTATGGCATGATGAGCACCTATATATTAAAAATAGTTTTCAACATATATATGTTCTTTAATCAACTAGTAAGGTTTGATTATTCCTGACTTGACATAAAGTAGCATATAAATGTACCATTTTATTTTATTAAAACTAACTATTACATCTCTAAATAATTACATCCGATAATTTTTATTAATTATTATTTCGTTGAATAATTTTTCAAATAAATGATTGTTTTTAAAATTTACCATTAAAAGTTTCCTTCTCCTATATCTTATATACAACATTTTTTATTAATCCAAAACTGTTTCATAATCCATTTATATTAGTCAAAATAAATATGATATATAAATTGTAAAATACACTAAAATATAAATAATTTCATTATCCTTCTTATTATTGTTTAATTTTAAAACAAAATTAACATACGTATTCAAGATAATATAAAATTTTAATTCAACGGATATATGAATAAAATTTATTTTTTATATAAAATTATTAAATGGTATAATTGTAAAAGTTATACAAAAATGGTTTGATCCTCCCTATATATATTTTTTTTTTATCATTTTAAAAGAATCACTTTTTGATCCTCCTTGAAATTTGGTGACTTAGACTCTATTAACGACTACTTATGAAATTTTTTTATTAGATTACATCCATTATCTCAAGTTTTAGATAAAAAATAATCTATATTTATGCAAATAATTTATTAGAGAAAATATAAATATTTGAGATACAAGGCAAATAACTAGTCTTTATAAATTAATTTATTTATATACATAAGTTAAAATATGAATTATATTTAAATATAAAAAATAAAATGAAAGAGAGCATAGAATTTTAAATGATTAAAATTTTTCCAATGCAAAAAGCGGTCACGCCACATATATAATTCTATAAAGGCATTTCCTTTGGTGTAAGATTTGTTTAGGGGGTACCAAAACCCTCTATGACTAGGACCATATAAATAATGACATGTGTTAACTTTGTTAGAACTTATATTTTTTAAGAATGTTTTAATATTTGCTATTTAACCCTCATTAATTTATAATCTTTTAAATAATAGTCTTTAGCCTATTTAAATATCAACATAACACTTTTCGTTCGAATAATCACCATCAAATTTACCAGCAACATCACCATACTCTTTTTTCAAAACAATTTATCGTATATACGGCATCGAAGAATCAAAGCCTTCTAAGTCATGCAACTTCACTACTTTGAAACAATTGAACAAATCAAGAAACGAATTGAAATTATACGTATCTTTAGGGTTTGCAAAATGGAACACCGCGAACCCTCCCGTTCTTAATGTCCAGCCGATCTCTGCCGTGAACTCCGCCAGCTTCGCTGACTGCACGAAGGAGTCCTCGTCGGAGAACACGAAATCGAATGTGAAAAATCATGGTATAGTATGTAGATTAAGAACCACAAAAGAAAGAATTCTGAAGAGAATTAAGGAAATTTCTTATTGCAGAAAAACAGAGAAAGACGATTACAAAAGTCACTAAATAAAAATACATGGCTGAGTATGTATAGAAGAAAAAAAAACAATGATAACAACTAACTAATTGTAATTAATTAAACTAATTGAGAAAGATAAAATAAACTAACTAACAGTAAACTGTTGTTTACATTATATTTTGTAACATGCCCCCTCAAGGTGGAATGTATATATCATACATTCCAAGCTTGGAAATAAGAACTTGGAAGGGACCAGAGGCTAAGGGTTTTGTCAAGACATCAGCAACTTGTTCCTTTGAGGTGATAGACATCAAATGAAGAAAGCCTGATTCAATTTTTTCTCTGACAGTATGACAATCTATTTCTATATGTTTGGTTCTTTCGTGAAAAACAGGATTTGCAGCTATGTAACTTGCCGATTGATTATCACAAAACAATATCACTGGTAATGTTGATGAAATACCAAAATCCTATAAAAGATAGACTATCCATTGAGATTCACATGTTGCTAAAGCCATAGCTCTATACTCTGCTTCTGAGGAAGATCTGGATACAACGGATTGTTTCTTACTCTTCCAGGATATCAAAGATTGTCCTAAAAAGAAGCAGAAACCAGAAGTGGACCTTCGAGAATCAATACAAGTACTCCAATCTGAATCTGTGTAACCTGTAAGTTTCAGATCTGATGCGACTGGAAAGAAGAGACCTTTCCCTGGTGCATTTTTAATATATTTCAACACCCTAAGGGCAGCTTGATAGTGAGCAACAGTAGGACAATCAAGTGACTGACTTAGCTTACCAACTGCATAGGATATGTCTGGCCTAGTATTGGTTAGATAAATCAATCTTCCAAGTAATCTTCTATACTTCGTAACATCTTCAAATTGCCTAATCTCTAGTCGATGTGGGACTTGAGTTTTTCCCAATACACCCCTCACGTCCAGCACTATTGGGCTTGGTACGTGGATAAATGGTGGGTGGCCCTTTTTTAATGATCTGGGATAGGCGGGACTTGGGTTTTTCCCAATACACCCCCTCATACCTATGAGGCATGCATCAATGGTGGGTGGCCCATTTTTAAAATGGATCTAAATGGCTCTGATACCATGTTATTATTTAAACCATCAATGTGTGTAAGGGCAGGTTCATTAGTATGAAACACATTTTCATTATCTAAATGAAAAAGATCATTTGCAAAGAAACTTTGTTGTATTGAAGGAACCTGAGTTTGATGTTCATTGTCTTTAGATTGATGATTATGCTTCTCTAACATAGGAAAATTCTGTTCATAAAACAAAACATCCCTAGAGATGAAAATCTCTCTTGTTTTAAGATCATAAAGAACACAACCCTTTGTGCCATCTTTATATCCTAGAAATATACATTTTCTAGCTCTTTCATCAAGTTTGGTTCTGTTAGAATGGATAGTAGAAGCAAAACACAAACAACCAAAGGTTTTCAAGTAAGAAATATCAGGAAGTTTATCATGTAGAATTTGATAAGGTGATTTTCCTTTTAGAAATCTGGTAGGTAACCTATTTATGAGAAAAATAGCATGATTAACAGCATGATTCCAAAAAGATTTAGGTATGCCAGATTGAAATATAAGAGCTCTAGCAATACCTAAAATATGTTGGTGTTTTCTTTCCACAATGCCATTTTGTTGAGGTGTCTCAACGCATGAGGTTTGGTGCAAAATACCTTTATCTTTAAACCATTCATGCATGTTAAATTCCCTGCCGTTATCAGCTCTGATTATTTTAATTTTCTTATTGAATTGAGTTTGAGTTTGAGCAACAAAGGCTTGAATCAAAGAGGCTGTTTCACTTTTTTGTTTCATAAAGTAAATCCAAGTATGTCTAGCATTATTTTCTACTATGGTTAAAAAATACTTATGACCAAAAATTGAAGGAATGGATAAAGGACCCCAAATATCTATATGTATCAAATCAAAGACATTGTCACAAGTATTACTACTGTAAGCAAAAGGAAGCCTTTTTAGTTTAGCTAAATGACACACTTCACAAGGAACTTTGTCTTTATTAAATTTCACAAAAGGGTACATAGTTTGTATATTTCCGAGTTTCTCATGAGAGGGATGACCTAGTCTCAAATGCCATACATCATTATTGTGACTGTAAAAATTGTTTACACTTTTCTCAAAAATCTCTGGTTGCATTGACGGATTCATTGTATATAAACCATTTTGCAAGTCAGCTGCACTAATCATCCTCAAAGAATTGATTTCCTGAATTTGACAAATAGAAATAGAGAAAATGAATTTGCATGATAATGCTTTAGTTATCTTGGATACAGAAACCAAATTGAGTTTGAAATTGGGAATGAAAAGGACATCTGTCAGGTAAAAGTCTTTGGAAAAGAAAACAGTTCCAGATATAGATGTAGTAACTTCACTTCCATCAGGTAGTTTTATATGAATGGGTTTAATTTTTCTGTATGTTTGAAATTGAGTAATCGAATTACACACATGATCGGTAGCTCCTGTATCAATGATCCAAGAGTCGGAATTCAAAGAATTGAAAATATTGCAAACAATACCTGATGGTTTTGAACCAAGATCTTGTGCAGTGGAGGTAAATTGATTAATGGTGTGATTGTTCTGAATTCCAGGTTGTTGAAGAAGTGCTAATAAGGCCTTATGCTGGTCAGGAGTAAATTCCAAACTTGAACCTTCTCCCATCTCCCTTTGAGACATCATGTTTTGTCTGTCATCAGCATCATCATCATGCTCAGCCACATAATTGTTGATTGCATAATTCTTCTTGAGATGTGGAGGATAACCATGTTTTTTATAGCATGTATCCACAGAGTGTCCATTTTTCCCACAGAAGGAACATACTTTTTGATTCTTTCCTCCTTGGCCCCTACCTCGGCCTCTGCCTGCTGATTGAAAATTATTATCTTTGAAATTCCTTTCTTTGAAGTTTCCTCTGCCATTTGTTCCACTATATGCAGTCAATACATGTTGACCACCATTAATGATATTCATCTGTCTTTCTTGCTGAACAAGAAGAGAGAAAACTTTACTCATTGTCGGTAATGGATCCATGAGCATGATCTGCGACCTCACAACAAAATATTGCTCATTAAGACCCTTCAAAAATCTTATCACGTAATCTCCTTCTGTGTAGGCTTTCATGGTTGGTATTAATTTGCAGTTACATTGATTGGCACAAGTACAACTCGGGATTGGTCTGAAATTTTCCAATTCCTGCCATAATCCCTTTAGTTGAGTAAAATATGCAGTGACCGACAATTCTCCTTGTCTTAAGGCATATACTGCTTCTTGTAATTCTAATATTCTGAATACATCACCTTGATAATACCTATCTCGTAGATCGTCCCATAAATCCTTTGCTATATCAATCCAAAGAACACTCTGAATGATTTCTGGGTCAAGAGAGTTTATGATCCATGATAACACCATATTGTTGCATTTCTTCCATGCAGGTAGCAATGCATCACCAACATCTGGTTTTGACAAAGAACCATTGATAAACTCCATCTTGCTCTTTGATGTTAGAGCCATTGTCATGGCACGTGACCAAGCATGATAATTGTTCCCTTTCAGAACAATTGGAACAATAGAAATAATTGCATTATCACCATTAGGAACATGATAAGGATTCAACGGATCCATGAGTGGGTTAAGATTTGCCATCGACGAAAAAAAAAACTTCAAAGAACTCACTAGGTCTTGAAAAAAAATGATAAAAGAATATCAACTGGTACCTTAAAGAAGCGAATTCTTGGCAGAATAATTGATCAAGAACCGCAAATAATCCTGATGAACGAAAAACGGTTATCATCTATATTCTAATCAGAGTACGAAACGCAGCAGAGCCCCTAGGAAAGGGGCTCTGATACCATGTGAAAAATCATGGTATAGTATGTAGATTAAGAACCACAAAAGAAAGAATTCTGAAGAGAATTAAGGAAATTTCTTATTGCAGAAAAACAGAGAAAGAAGATTACAAAAGTCACTAAATAAAAATACAAGGCTGAGTATTTATAGAAGAAAGAAAAAACAATGATAACAACTAACTAATTGTAATTAATTAAACTAATTGAGAAAGATAAAATAAACTAACTAACAGTAAACTGTTGTTTACATTATATTTTGTAACATCGAAGGTTCCATCGTCGAACGAGATGTGCTCACCTCGGCCGGACTTCACCAGCGGCTTCACCGCCTTTTGCATGACTCCAATGACGTCTTTGACGCCGATCTCCCTCAGCGCGAAGACGTCGCGACCTTTGGGCATCTCCATGCACAACGACTTCGACTCCGGCGAGAGGTAACCACCGACGATCAGGTTCTGGAACGTCGATGAGTAGAAACGAACGCCGTTGATCCAGTCCTTGCTGGTGTAAAGCTCCGGCTGCGACGAACCTCCTCCGAAAGCAGACTCGACGGCGAGAGGACTAGTGCCGGATAGGTTTTGGAGCACCAGATACCAGAGAATAAGAGGTGAGCGGAAAGAGAGAACAACAAAAAATCAGAGGTGAAACAGACAGAAGAAGCAAATGGTGCTTTTCGTATGGAGAATAGATTGTCCGAGAGCAAAGGAGAGAATGGGAGGTGCTTGCCAGAGATGCGACAGAAAGAAGAGGAAAAAGGAAAATGAAACGGGTAGGAAGATGAAGAAGATGAAGAAGATAAAACATATTTAAATAAACTGAGGGCTATTATTTAAAATATTATAAATTAATAAGGGTTAAATAGCAAATATTAAAACATTCTTAAAAAATATAAGTTTTGACAAAATTAATAAATTAATACATATCATCGTTTATGTGATCCTAGTCAGAGAGGGTTTTGGTACCCCTAAACAAAACTTGCACCCCTAAACAAAACTTGCACCAAAGCAAAATGTCTTCTATAAATATCCCCCACAATAGTTACAATCTTCCATCCACACAACTCGTGATGAGCCACATTTACTAGCGACGAAAACCATGCACGTACATACTCTTTCCCTTCCATGGGCCCCAAGAAGCCTTCGCCGCCGCCACCACGTGTCGCCGCCGAAATGTGCGGTGGCCGTCTCAGGGCCGGAGATGCTGTCAATGCCGCCGGAAAAGTTAGAAGTTTTCAAGTCACTTGATGGATGGGCCTGGGAGTGTGTGGTGCCAATGCTGAAGCCCGTGGAGCAGTGCTGGCAGCCACAAAGCCTGGTCCCTGACTCCTCATTGCCGCACGAAGAGTTCATGGAAGAGGTGAAGGCTCTTCGCCAACGCGCCAAGGAGCTACCCGACGACTACTTGGTGGTCTTGGTGGGTGACATGGTCACCGAAGAAGCTCTTCCCACTTACCAGACCTTAATGACCACCATGGAAGGGTTTCAAGATGAGCCCGGAAGAAGCCCAAACCCATGGGCCGCGTGGACCCGAGGCTGGACCGCCGAAGAAAACAGACACGGGGATTTGCTCAGAACTTATTTGTATCTCTCTGGTCGCGTTCACATGAAGATGATCGATAAGACTATTCATTATCTCATTTCTGCTGGCATGGTCAGTTTCCAACTCTTTTTAAAAAAATATATATTAAAAATAAATAAATTTATGAAAAATTTGAGGAAAAAAACACAGAAAGGAAGATGAGATTTGATTTGTTTTGTTTAGGAGCATGGTTTGGGGAACAACCCGTATTTGGGATTTGTGTACACGTCATTCCAAGAGAGAGCGACGTTCGTGTCACACGGCAACACAGCTCGGCTTGCGAAGGAGGGAGGTGATCCGGTGCTGGCGCGCATATGCGGGACCATTGCGGCCGATGAGAAACGGCATGAGAACGTATACACGAGGGTCGTGGAGAAGCTTCTAGAAGTGGACCCCTCGGGCGCAATGGAGGCCATAGCGTATATGATGGAAAAGAAGATCACGATGCCCGCACACCTTATGTACGATGGGGAGGACCCCAGGCTATTCGAGCACTTTTCTGCGGTGGCTCAACGTACGGGCGTGTACACCGCTAATGACTATGCTGACATCTTGGAGTTTCTGATCGGACAGTGGAGATTGGAGAAGCTGGGAGGTTTGACGGCTGAGGGAAAGAGGGCGCAGGATTATGTGTGTGGGTTAGCACCCAGGATTAGGAAGTTGCAAGAGCGAGCTGATGAGAGGGCGCGTAAGATGAAGCCTCGTGCCGTCAAGTTCAGCTGGATCTTCAATAAAGAACTGCTTTTGTGATTCTGGGATTGTTAGAATTAAATGCATGCATCTGCTTTTTTCAATTTCGGTTGAGATTAATTGTGAGATAGGTTCAATTGTTGATGTGTGTGATGTATGTCTTCACTCATGACTCATGAGGGTATTGTTAATTTGAAATTTATAATGATATTGTGTTTTTAGTTTGCTGTAATTGGATACATTTTAAAATGTTGTATATTTGTTTATTTACTGACAAAATCCTTTGGTAGGTTGGAAGCCAAGCACGTACCACAAATAGTTGCAGACATGCATGCGTGCTAGACATATTCTGAATGATAATCTTTTGTCCCAGTAGTAATATGGAAGAGGAAACCATGTTATTTTGAGAAAATGTTTTTCTGCAAAATTGGTTTAGAATCAACTTATTCCACAAGGTAGAAAAGTTTCCTTCTGCAGTATACGCAAAAGTTTGGCTATTGCTCCGGTGCCCTCTTATTTGAAGGAGTTTTGGTGCCCCGCAGTACAAAAATTGGGTTTTTAGGGACAATAAGGTAAATTGATAAATTGTTCAAAGACTATCAATTTACCTTATTGCCCCTAAAAACCCAACTTTTATACTAAGGGGCACCAAAACCCCTTCAAATAAGAGGACACCGGAACACTCCCCCAAAAGTTTTCCCGAATATAGTAGGATTGTCTCGACAGAATTGAGGAGAGAAGACAGATTTCACTTAAAAAAAAAAAAAAACCTTTTAATAACATTTAAATAAGATTTTTAATAGCACTTTAATGTGTTATCTATCACTCTGTTATTAAAAAAAATTATCTTTGACAACACAAAATAAATATTGTTGTAAGAAATATTTAGACAACACTTACAATAAATAAGTGTTGTCTTAGGGTCCAGACACCACTTGTTTAAAAAAAAAATTATTTAAAAAGATTTTATAATAATACTTATTTATTATAAGTGTTGTTTAATTATGTCTTATAATAACACTTGTTTATATTTTAAAAAAGTTTAGGATATATAATTTATTTTTTTACACTGCTTTTGTAACATTTTGTATTTAATATTTTTTTCTAACACAAATTAACAAAATATTGATTAAATGAATCTAATATAATAATTTAATACTAAAATTAAATAAAAGTTAAGTTATCAAATATATAATAATAAAATGTATCTATATCTATTTTAAATTTCTTATATAAAACTTTAAAACTATAAATAAAAAACAGTTAACTTTTTTAATAAATATATACGTTTCTAATATATAAGTAAATAAAAATATGATTAACTTATACATTTAATTTTATCATAATTTAAAAATAAATATTAATTAAATAAATTTAATATATTACTTTAAACAATTTTATTTTCCTTAAATTTAACTTCAATGAATATATTAATAAAATACATCTAATATAAAAATTTATAAGTAAAAAAAAATGCACAAATTTTTTCATATTTCATAATGATGCTAATTTTAGAAACTAAATGATTAAATAAATTATGAATATTTCTTTATTTCTACAAGTTAAGTAATTATTTAAATATACAATATTTTACAAAAAAAATTACTAAATAATAAAATAATGAATGTGACAAATATTCGATTCATAAAATTTAAACTATAAACTAACAAATATAACTAAAAAATATATCTCATAATCAATCCTAATTTTAGATACTAAAAAAATAAATAACCACATAAAAATTTCCTTATTTATAAATATTCAATTAATAATATTTAAACTATAATTTAATAAATATTATGAAATAAATTAATTTTTAAAATTAAAATTGTAATTAACCTATAATAAAAATACAAATTGGAAAACAATAAGTTATGAGACTTTATTAACACCAACTTGCAAAAAAAAATTCATAATATATATTAAAAATTGTACTAACCGTACTTCGCACCCGGGCTCCGAGCCCGGATTAGCAATACAAAACAGTCTCGGGCACGCGCTGCGCGACGTCAGCCCGGTATTTGAGCAAATCATACCTGATTCCGAGGATCTCGTCCCAGACCAGATCCGCCCTTCAATTATATCATATCATATCATGATATATCTTATCTCAAGCCCAAAACTCAAGGCAAACCTAGATCACCTCAAGGTACGTGCATTATATATATGAGACTATTACTCATGCAAACCGTAACTTTGGCATCAGAGTCTCTTTTGCAGGTACCTCCCCCATCTTGGAGCACCAATATATCAAGCAAAGGAGGCTCACCGATCTTACTGGACGGATCACCTCTACGACCAAATTCCGGTAAGAACATTTGGCGCCCACCGTGGGGCCGATCGAGACAGCCCTCATCGGCCACCTATATGGTTTCTACTAGAAGCCACATTAGACGAGCAACAGAAGACGTTGCACACTCAGCCACCATGGACAGCGACGCTGCGACCTTGAGAAGGCTAATCGACCAAGTCGAACAGATGCGCCAGCAGCATGACGCTGACCTGCGCAACACTCGTGCCCAGCACGAAAGTGACATAGCGACGATACGGACCGCCAATGAAACAAACCTCGCAGCATTACGAGCCGAGAATGAGTATATCGGTGCCCAGCTCCCTCGACACCTTGGTAACGTCTACGACTCTCAGCTCAACCTCAGCAGAGCAGCGCGGAGTGGGGCAAGTCGGGAACCCGGATCAACCCTCTCACGGGAGGTAATCGGTGCGATCGTAGGAGGCTTCGCAGGAGGGGGAGCCAGCAGCTCGGCCCGCAAGAAACACCTGCGCAAGGTTAATCGCGTACACTCTGCCACCTGCGCTTTACGCCAGAACCCGCCAGTGATAACTTTCACCGACGACGACTATGTCGGGGTCATAGCTGTGGCATTGGCCAATTGGGAAGTTCGCAAGACCTTGGTCGACCAAGGAAGCTCGGCCGACATCCTATACTGGCCAACATTCCTCAGGTTAGACATCCCCCACTCTCTCATACAACCTCATACCGAACCTTTAGTCGGTTTTGCAGGAAAAAGCAATCACACTCGGGGATATGTAGACCTACTGACGACTTTCGGAGCACCCCCGGTTTCCAGACAGGTCCTGATACGATACCTACTCGTGGAAGCCGACACCTCCTATAACGTCATCATCAACAGACCAACCCTAAATCAGCTCGGGGCGGTGGTGTCCACTTCGCACCTCACCATGAAATTTCCAGGGCACGATGGGAAGATCATCTCCATCAGAGCAAACCAACAGGTAACGCGACAATGCTACGCAGAAAGCCTGGAAACCGTCTCACCGAGCGAACAACGCAAGAACGACCTTACCGCTCTGGCTCACACCGACCACGAAAAAATCATCGATCTCGACCCGAGATCCGACACTCATGACGAACGACCCAGCACCGTCGATGAGCTTGACGACCTTCAAATCGGCAAACTCCCCGGACAAACCACGAATATCAGCCGGCAATTAACCCCCGAACTACGACAGCGACTCCAAGCGGAGATCCTCAAGAACGCTGACCTCTTCGCCTGGTCTAGCGCTGACATGCCCGGTATAGACGCAGACTTCATCTGCCACAGATTAGCAATACATAAGGAAGCAAAACCAGTCGCCTAGAGAAAGAGGAAGGTCGGCGGCGAAAGACGGGAAGCCGTCATTGCCGAAACGCAGAAGTTGCTCAACGCTGGCTTCATCCGTGAAGTCAGGTACACCACATGGATGGTAAACGTGGTCCTAGTAAAGAAGCACTCGGGAAAGTGGCGTATGTGCGTCGACTATACCGACCTCAACAAAGCATGCCCCAAGGACTCATACCCCTTGCCGAGCATCGACAGGTTAGTCGACGGAGCCTCCAGACATGCCCTCCTCAGCTTCCTTGACGCTTACTCCGGGTACAACCAGATAATGATGTACCCACCTGATAAAGTGCACACGTCCTTCATCACTGACCACGCCAACTACTGCTACTGGGTGATGCCCTTCGGCCTCAAAAATGCGAGAGCAACATACCAGCGGCTGATGGATAAAGTATTCCACCACCAAATTGGGCGAAACTTGGAAGTTTATGTGGACGACATGGTGGTTAAAACCATCTCAGCAACGGACCACGCCTCCGACCTCGCCGAGGTGTTCGCCTAGATCAGGAAGCACAACATGCGCCTCAACCCGGAGAAGTGTGTCTTCGGCGTCCAGGGGGTAAGTTCCTCGGCTTCATGATCACCAGCAGAGGAATCGAGGCCAATCCCGAGAAGTGCAAAGCCATCATACAAATGCAAAGCCCACAAAACGGTAAAAGAGGTTCAACGCCTGTCCGGACGGCTAGTCTCGCTATCCCGCTTCATCCCCAAACTTGAGGAGAAAGCAGGGCCAATCTTTACCCTGCTAAAAAAGCCAAAAAACTTCCTTTGGACAGATCAATGCGAAGAAGCTTTTCAAAGATTTAAAAACTTCTTCACAACTCCGCCAGTCTTACAGAGGCCGGATCACAATACCGACCTCCTTCTCTCCCTGGCGGTGGCAGAAAACGCCATCAGCGCTGTCATCGTACAAGAACACCAAAAGACACAGACGCCTATCTACTTCATCAGCCGAGTCCTCCAAGACTCGGAAAGAAGATACCAGATGATCGAGAAGCTGGCGTTGGCACTGGTCACCGCAGCCCGGCGACTCCGACCATACTTCCAGAGCCACTAGGTGGTAGTTAAAACTGACTACCCCATCAAACAAATTCTACGAAAACCTGAGCTCGCCGGACGTATGATTGCCTGGTCGATAGAACTGTCCGAGTTCGGCATCCAGTACGAAAACCGTGGACCCCTGAAAGCCCAGTGCTTAGCCAACTTCGTAGCCGAGCTCACGCCAGCTACTACTGAGGAATCCCAGGCATGGACCCTACATGTTGACGGGTCCTCCAACTTCAAAGGTGGGGGTGCAGGCATCATTCTGGAAGGGCCAAACCAAGTCACCCTGGAGCAATCCCTCAAGTTCGGCTTCAAAGTAACCAATAACCAGGCAGAGTACGAGGCGCTCCTTGCCGGTCTGAGGCTAGCCCACGATCTTGGAGCTCGAAGAGTGAACTGCAACAACGACTCGAAGCTCGTGGTAGAACAGCTCAGTGGGACATACCAGGTAAAAGACACCCTCCTATAGCGGTACTTCCACATTGCATCTCGCCAGATCTCGTCCTTCGACGAATTCTCTATAAAACATGTACCACGAGAGCAAAACGCCAGAGCAGACCTCGTATCAAAACTCGCTAGTACTAAACGGCCAGGTCAACACCGAACCATCATCCAGGAAACCCTGCACTCACCTAGCCTAGACGACAAAATCGTCAATGTCAACGACATTGAAGAACAGGAATGGATGGCGGACATCTGGAACCACCTGAAAGAGGGGACCCTGCCCAAAGACAAAGACGAAGCACGAAAGGTGAGAATGAGATCGGCCAAATTCATCATCATCGATGATGAATTATTCAAACGCGGGATTTCCACTCCACTGCTCAAATGCCTGACCACATCTCAAGCAACCTACGTCATCAAGGAAATCCATCAGGGGATATGCGGAATGCACTCTGGAGCGCGCTCAATGGCAGCCAGGGTACTCCGAGCTAGATACTACTGGCCCACTCTGAAGTCGGACTTCCAAAACTACATCCAAAAATGCAAAGAGTGCCAGCAATTTGGCAACGCACATCGACAACCCCCCGAAGCCCTTCGCCACATGATGTCAATGTGGTCTTTCTCCCAGTGGGGAATGGACATCCTCGGGCCATTCCCCCTCGCGAAGGGTCAGCTAAAATTCCTCCTAGTGGCAATCGACTATTTCACCAAGTGGATTGAGGTGTGCCCACTCGCCAAAATCACCACCGAGAACGTGCAAAAATTCACCTGGAAAAACATAGTCTGCAGGTTCGGGATCCCCCACACCATCATTACCGACAATGGACGACAGTTCATCGCAGAAGAATTCGAGAACTTCCTCCAAGAACTCGGAATCAAGCATCTCCCAACCTCAGTGGAGCACCCCCAAACCAACGGCCAGGCCGAAGCAGCCAACAAGGTCATCCTCCGAGAGCTTAAAAAACGGCTCGGGAACGCAAAAGGGCAGTGGCCCGACATGCTCCCCAGCATCCTCTGGGCATATCACTGCACCCCCTAGTCGACCACGCAAGAAACACCCTACAGGCTAACTTACGGAGCCGACGCAATGATCCCAGTTGAAGTCGGAGAAGCGTCCCACCGACGCCAAGTCTTCAATAGCGAACAGAACGCCCAAGAGCTGGCAGCCGACCTCGACTTGGTGGACGAACTTAGAGACGAGGCCCAAATCCATGAAGAGGCCTGCAAGCTCCGAGCTTCACGGCGATATAATTCCCGGGTGAAACCCCGCTCCTTTCGAGCAGGCGACCTGGTATGGCGACTATTAGGAGAAGCACGGAAAGACATGTCAGATGGGAAACTCGCACCTACTTGGGGTGGCCCTTTCTTAGTCACAGAAGACTTAGAAAATGGAGCATATAGATTGGAAGAACTCAGCGGGACACCCATACCGCAAACGTGGAATGCTTCGCATCTCAAGTTCTATGTTAGTTGAACTTTGTACCAATGAGCCGTGCATTCTTTTCCCGCCTCAGTCTTTGGCTGAGAGGGTTTTTAACGAGGCACACATTTTCATCAATAAAATGACTCGTCCCCTTTTATTCACACTCTTACTTTCATCATTTTGTCCACAACTACTAGAGGTCGAGTACGAACCTCGCCACGATTATTAGAGGTCGAGAACGAACCTCGCCGTGATTTCTAGAGGTCGAGTACGAACCTTGCCACGATTACTAGAGGTCCAGAACGAACCTTGTCGTGACTATTAGAGGTCGAGAACGAACCTCGCCGTGATTTCTAGAGGTCGAGTACGAACCTCGCCATGATTATTAGAGGTCGAGAACGAACCTTGTCGTGACTATTAGAGGTCGAGAATGAACCTCGCCGTGATTACTAGAGGTCGAGTACGAACCTCGCCACGATTATTAGAGGTCGAGAACGAACCTTGTCGTGACTATTAGAGGTCGAGAACGAACCTCGCAGTGATTATTAGAGGACGAATACGAGCCTCGTCGCGATAACTAGAGGTCGAAAACGAACCTCATCATACCTATACTCAATTAGAGGTCAAAAACGAACCTCGTTACGTTCATTAGAGGTCGAAAACGAACCTCGTCACGCTTATTAGAGGTCGAATTCGAACCCCGGCATTGCAAAAGATAAGCTCGAACCCTCGCAACACGCCATTAAACAAAAAGCCGAAGCCGACTTCGAGTCTCGATACAATAAATTCAAAATAAAACCACCTACGCAACGGGCACCGAATGCGCGCCCTAAACCTTGAGAAAAAACCAAAACCAAATATTGGTGCAGAACAAAACTCGTATACAAAGGTCATGATCCATACATAAACACGGATACAAAAATGTATACACAACAAAACTGTCCTATACAGAGACGTCGTCGCTAGAACTCTCCTCGACATCGTCCTCCCGGACTAACCGCCCGAAGCGAACAACCTTTTCCAAATGCATACCAAAAAAGTCGCACCCCGGCGCGAGGAGCCTAGCCTGCCGAGCAGCCTTGAGAAAGCCTCTCTTGTGTTCCATTACCACAGAACGTTCAACTTCCTCAAGCCTCCTCTTCAACGCCGCATTCTCGGCCTCCAAAGCCGAAAGACTTACCCTCTGGGCAGCCACCTCCTCCTCCTTACTACCGAGGACCACCTCGTCGCGGAGACGCTCCTCAGTTACGGACACCAGCTCGCCCTTCAAAAAGGTCACCTCCTCTTCCAAGGAGCGAACCTGGCTAGCGTAACCCTCATTAGTGCCCAAGGCGGCCTCCAGCGATTTCCGGGCCTCGGCGAGATCCCCCCGGACCGCCTGGAGCTCAGCCCCCTGCATCTTCTCCTCAAACAGGGTGGCGGCCAAAACCTTGTTCTCCTCCACCAAAGGTTGCACTTGGCCCTTCAGCTTCGAGTACTAAATTAGAGGACGAATACGAGCCTCGTCGCGATAACTAGAGGTCGAAAACGAACCACATCATACCTATACTCGATTAGAGGTCAAAAACGAACCTCGTTACGTTCATTAGAGGTCGAAAATGAACCTCGTCACGCTTATTAGAGGTCGAATTCGAACCCCGGCATTGCAAAAGATAAGCTCGAACCCTCGCAACACGCCATTAAACAAAAAGCCGAAGCCGACTTCGAGTCTCGATACAATAAATTCAAAATAAAACCACCTACGCAACGGGCACCGAATGCGCGCCCTAAACCTTGAGAAAAAACCAAAACCAAACATTGGTGCAGAACAAAACTCGTATACAAAGGTCATGATCCATACATAAGAGGTAAAATTAAAAAATTTAAAACAAAAAATTAAGAATATTTTAAAATTTTAATTATTTTTTTTAAAAGGAGGTATACTTATAAAAAAAAAAGAGGTGTATATAACATGAACCTATGAATTGAGAGCAAGATTACAAGAGTTTGTTCACTCGCTTGTACTTTCGGAGAAGCACGTGGGCTTGGCCCAATCCACATTTCCTTCACAATCCTTGTTCAGTTCATGATATATACACTTCCTTTTTTTTATAAATACACCTCTTTTTAAAAAAAAATAATTAAAATTTTAAAATATTCTTAATTTTTTTGTTTTAAAATTTTTAATTTTACATCCACATTTAGTACTATTTTCTCACACATCTTTTCTCCTTTTTTCAATTTTTACATGCACCCCCTTATTTTTCCTTCACCCCACCTATTTTGGTAACATGTGAAAATTGAAAAAAAAAAAAAAAGTGTGTGAATAAGAAGAAGAAAGTAACAAATTGAAAGTTAAAAGTGTAAAATTAAATTTTTTAAAAAAATTATAAAATTATATACATTTTTTTTAAAAAGGAGGTGTACTTATAAAAAAAAAGAAAAAAGGAGGTGTATATATCATGAGCCTCCTTCTTCCTATTTATTTTTGGTGCACATATTGGGCTCGTACCCACCACCCTCCTTTACTGATTTTTGGGAGTGATCTAGTGTACTGGGAGCAACCTGGTGGGTCTAGTATTTCTTCAAACCATAAAACCATACATTTTAGTATTAGAAAACTATTAAATTATAATCGTCCAAAACCCTTTAGCATAAAAGAATAGAATAAAACAAACTAATTGATCAATCTTCACATATTATTCTTTTATCCTATCATTTTTCCTAAAGAAGATAAAAAAAATGCTTTTAATGAACCCACGTTTATTGTGGTTGTTAACTTATTGATTTATTAGTGTCTATTGTACATTAAAAAATTCACTTTGAGTTTTAGACGATATTATAAGATAAAAAGAAAAAAAAAATATTTATTAAAATAAAAAACTAGTGTTATTTTCTTAAATATTTCCTAGTTTCAAATAATAATAGTAAATTAATTATATTGCTTTCTCCAAATATCACTTTGAGTTTTTCATTAGATTGTAAGACATGGAAAAGTATGAATAACAAATGAGAAGTTTTCAACATAAGGTGTCACCCTTAGTGGAGCCTCCTCATACTTATACACTCGTAAAGGGTAGTTGGTGCACTTAGGTGATACAAGTAGAAGAATAGACTAAATTCTATGAAGATCCTTATGAAACAAAACAAGAATCATTTGTCATGTTTCCTCCCAACCCACGGCCATGACTTTTAACAAGGTATGTATGTCTTGAATATCATAATTGACTCTTCTACTAATGGTGATGGTAATTAGACATTGCTTGATCCTCTAAAAGCAAAACGAGTCTAAGATGAGGTAGTAGAGTCTTGATAAACAAATACAATGAATGTTAAGTCTAAGGTTGAGGACTTGAACATAGGGATGTGTTGATCAATCTCAAGATAAAGACATAGTATATTTAGTTTTAATGAATACAAATATAAGCCTCTTAAAAGAAAAAAGTACAAATTGTATCTTGTTATGTGTTTGTTGCTTGTGTGTTTTATAGGTAACTTAGTCTTATATCTCTATCTAGATGATGTTTGATGATTAAAAGAAGTTTACAAAATGAGTTGAAAAGAGAAACGATATGAAAAATCAAGATATTAAGTTTTCACTTAAAATAATCAATTATCTTAAGTAATAATCAATTATTTTCTCTATTTTCAATAATCTGAGCAGCTTTGTTGTAATGAATATTTATTCAACAAAATAATCAAATATTTCATAAACAAGTTTCTAGAATAATTGTTTTTCTCTCAAAATTATCGATTAAACTATTCTTGGTTGATTTATAGATCCGCAAAGAACACAATAATCAATTATTCATGTAAATAATTGATTATTTCCATTTTTAACTTTATATATCATTTTTCACATTTAGAACTTAAAGTACTTAAGTATTTGTGATGTTACTTTCAAAAATACTCTCTAAAAACAATTTTTTTTCTTTGAAAAAAAGAGGTTTGACACCTTTTATTGACCTCAAGAAAAGATTTAAGAATTGAATTGATCATCATCTTCATGGAGTTATATGATAAGCTACATTAGGTGAATTTATTCTTTAATCTTTGTTACTTGTTTTCTTAAGTAGGTTTCTTAGGAAAAGGAAATCTTGTAGTGGGGTGTTACAAGTAAGTGTTTCTTGGGGTACAAGAAATGTTTCCTTTAATTAGGGGTGTTCAAAAAAATTTAAAAAACTGAACTGAATTTAAAACTAGACCGAACCATTTTAAAAAAAACTAGAACCAATTATAATAAAATTGAACCAGATTTAATTTTTTAAAATAAAACGAAAAAACTGAACCTATTTTTTTAAAAGGTTTGGTTTACTAATATATTTGGATTATAGCAATATGGCTCGCTCACTCGGACTCGACGGAACTCTCACACTCACTCTATCTCTCACACTCTCTCTGTGACTCTGTCTCTCAGACTCGCACTCTCTCTGTCTCTCGCATCGCACTCTCTCTATCTTTCACACTCTCTCTGTCTCTCAGACGCTCGCACTCTCTCTGTCTCTCGCACTCGCATCACCCATTCTCAATAGTTGGCAATGGCAGTACCCAAAGCCCCAAATTTCCAAGTGAAATCAGAGGAAGAACCCTAATATTTGGTGTAGTTTCACAAGTTCAAGGAGGTTAGCTTTTGTTTCCTTTTCTGTCCCCGAACCCTAGTTTTTGCTATACGTATCTTCTAAGTTTTAATTAGCTTCTGTTACTTTGATTAGCTTATGGGTTTTAATCTAGTTTTTGTTCACAGAGGATATTTTTCTGTTGTGAACAGTAACTACTGATATATGGATATTTAAAATTTTCAGGTCTATGAAGGAGTTTTATTAATGGGTTATTGTGATTAAATTTATTGTTGTTCAATCTATAGATCTTCAAGACAGCTACATCAATCAATGGCTGATCAAGATGACATTTTTCCCTTTGAGACAACAAATCATTTAGTTTCTCCTCCACCTACTATTGTCTCTAACACAAGTAGAATGCCACCTCCTCGTAGTTTTGATTCACGTAAAAATTGATCTAAAGTATGGGATCATTTCCCTAAGGAATCCAATGAAGATAAGATAGCTAAATGCAACTATTGTGATAGGTTGATCAAATTTGAAAGCGGAACAAGTGCAATGCGAGCTCATCTATGTAGATGCCAAAATAACCCAGATAAAGAAGCAAGAAAGAAGCAAAAGTCAAATTCATCCACAAATGTTGTTTCTTCTCCTTCCTTGGCTAGGCCTAAAATTGACCAAGAAGCATGTTGGAATGCATTGGTCAAAATGTTCATAGCAATGGAACTCCCCTTTCGAAATATTGAGCATGAAGCTTTGCGAGAATTTTTAAGCATTATAGAACCTTCTCATACTGTCTACTCACGCACTACCCTAGCACGTCATATTTTGAAACTTTGGGATAGTGAAAAAGCAAAGCTAAAAAGTTTCTTTCTCGACACTGTCATAGGGTTTGCCTCACCACTAACATGTGGACTTCACGTCAAAATCTAGGTTACATGTGTTTGACAGCTCATTTCATCGACAATAACTGGAAGTTGCAAAAGAAGATATTAAATTTTTGTCAAGTCACAAGTCACTCGGGAAAAACTATGGCTAAGACAGTTGAGCATTGCTTGAGTAGTTGGGGCTTGAATTGGGTCCTTAGTTTAACAGTTGATAATGCCTCATCGAATGATGTTGGAATCCAATATCTCAAGAAGAGGCTAATGTCATGGAATAGTTTGGTTATGAAGGGAGATTATGTTCACATGCGTTGTTGTGCACATATTCTTAATTTAATTGTGAAAGATGGATTCAAAGAAAATATTGATGTTGTTATGAGAATTCGTGCCGCTATCAAATATGTAAGATCTTCCCCTTCTAGGCTATCTAAATTCAAGGCATGTGTTGAGCAACAAAACATTGAATTTAAAGGGCTTGTTTGCCTGGATGTTGAAACCAGGTGGAATTCTACATACATAATGTTGGAAGCTGCATTAAAACGTCAAAAGGCATTTGAAGAGCTTGAGATGCAAGATAAAAAAATACATTGAAAAGTTAGAAAAAAGGAAGGGTGTTCCTACATTTGGTGATTGGGAGTTTGTGCGTGATATCTTTCCATTTTTAAAGTTGTTTTATGATGCTACTATTCGTATCTCTGGTTCATCTTATGTGACTAGCAATATGTACATGTTTGAGGCCTCCGGGATTGGAATATAGATTAAGCAAATGTGTGCTTCCAAGGATGTGATTATAAGTATGATGGCTGAAAACATGAAAAAGAAATATGACAAATATTGGGACAATCCTGATCGACTGAACATGTTATTATTGATTGCTCTTGTGTTGCATCCAAGATATAAGTTAAAATTCATGCATTGGTTGATTAATCAAAGTTTTGATGGTGTTGTGGCATCTAATTTGAAAAACAAAGTGGAATCAAGTATAAGATTACTTTTTGAAGAGTATAATGTTGGGAGAATTGAGTTTGAAGCTAACTCATAGGAAGCTCGACTTAATGAAGAAGCAAGTGACGATCCTTATGGCTACAACCAGTTTTTCAAATCAACTGGATCTCATAAATCTGAATTAAGTAAATACTTAGAGGAAGCCTTAGAAGAGATTCAAGGAGATTTGGATGTTTTAAATTGGTGGAAGCTAAATTCGGGTCGATTTCCAATTCTTTCAAACATGGCAAGAGATTTGCTTGCTATACCTGTTTCTACTGTGGCTTCTGAATCTGCTTTTAGTACCGGAGGAAGAGTTCTTGATGCATATCGTAGTTCTCTTACACCACAAATGGTGGAAGCACTTATTTGCACGCAAGATTGGCTCAAAGGGACACTTCCACCATTGTCCTTGAATGAAATAGAGGATTTTGTGGAGCTCGAGAAATTTGAACAAGGTAATAATTTTTTTTAATTGCCTTGCACTATTATTTTATTATCTACTTAATATAACATGACTAGCTACTAATTGAATATTTTTCTTTATGTTGCAGATATTGTCCCCTCACAAGACGGTGCTTATTCAGCCTCCTCCGTTACACTTGATGATGATTAGAGAAATACTTACATTATAGTTTACATTTGTGTTCATGTCTATGCGTCTGTGTGTGAGAGAGATTAACAGGATATTTGTTTTTTGTTGCTTCTGTTGTGTTCTATTTCATTAACCTATCGAATAAAGCATGAAGTATTATTATGGATTCTAGTGCAGTTGGATTCTTAATTTTGTCCTAATTATGAGATTTGCTTACAATATTCATAATGTAGATTGTGAATTTCAATGTTAAAAGGTACAGATCACTTTTAGATGAGCATTATGGACAAGGTGACTAGTGTAGGAGGGAAATATAATAATCGTTTATTAACTTTGTTCTAGGTAATTTGTTAACTAGTGTTGCTGCTGCTGCTGTGGGAAGTGGGTTGGTGAGCATTGTGGACAAGGTGACTAGTGTAGGAGGGAAAGATAGTTGTTTTTCAACTAACATTAACAGGGGCCATCTGAATTATTATTATGCACTACTCACTTTCTTAGGTATAATTAACTTCCTTTACTTTCTTGTTCTTTGTTGGGCTTATGGTCTTGCTCCGGGACAATAACTTGAAGATTTAGCAAGCCAGGAAGAAGACCAATTTCATTAAACCAAAACCAAAACCTACTGGTTGGAGCTGATAATAGCAATAGTACAATATTCTTTTTAAACGACAACCTTTGAACTTGTTGTAGAAAGTTAATCATATGTCAAGTCTGTGGCTTTAGCTTAAACACTAATTATTTGTAATTGCTTTAGCTGGCGTTTGCTAGAGTCATCATCCATGACTTGGTTTTGTGTACTCCTTCAAAAAGAGTCTAATTGTGTTTCAATACTTTGTTTTCCCAGTGAATTATGTCATAGTTGATGAATTATGTCAGTGTTGCTTCCAACTAAGTGGATTAGATAACCTTCAAGACTGGTTGTAATTTTGTAAATTTTTACAAACATATTATGCAGGCTAAGTGGATACCCTGAAATTAGATTTATTTTTTTTCTTCATCATTTGTGTGTAGACTACAAGGATTTGGATTTAAGAGAGGTTGGGGTGATACAGCAGAGAGGGTGTCAGAAATGGTGCATCTTCTATTAGACATCCTTCAAGCTCCTGATCCAAACACCTTAGAGACATTTCTAGGAAGAATTCATATGGTGTTCAGTGTCGTAGTTGTATCACCACATGGTTACTTTGGCCAAGCAAATATTCTGGGTTTGCCTGATACTGGTGGGCAAGTATTGTTTCATAAGTTTTATGAATTCTACATGACATTAAGTACAACTAAAATCAAACAATTGGTTATTGTGCTTATGATGTTGACATGTTATAATACTCTATAAAGAACTATATTTCCTTGTGCTTAATGTCACTCATGATGGACAAACTATATATATACTTGATCAAGTGCGTGCCTTGGAAAATGAGATGGTTGACAAAATTCAAAAACAAGGACTTGATGTGTCTCCGAAAATTCTGATCGTATGTGATTCCAAAGTCCTCTGGCACTTCTAGGTATGGCAAAAGAAATATTTGTATCACATTTTAGTGAAACACTTGTGGTGCTTCCAAGTTACAAGATTGATACCAGAGGCAAAAGGGACAACATGCAATCAGAGACTGGAAAGAGTTAGTGGAACTGAGCACACATATATATTGCGAGTAACTTTCAGAACTAAGAATGGAATTTTGAGAAAATGGATTTCAAAGTTTGATATGTGGCCTTATTTAGAGACATTTGCTGAGGTAAGTATCAACTGATGCATAATCTTTTGTCTTGTCTGCATAGTTTAATGTCATTTCTGGGTTTTGGAACATGATTGTCTCTTACTCTATATAAAGGATGCATCACACGAAATTGCAGTCGAGTTACAAGGAATTCCTGATTTGATAATAGGAAATTACAGTAATGGAAATCTTGTGGCAACCTTGTTATCTTATAAGCTAGGAATCAATGTTCAAAAGATTCATTTCAGTTTAAGACAAATGTCACATTAGATTTTACATAATCATGTGATTTTTTTGTATGTTGACCTAATTTGGATCTTCCTGCCACAATCAAACAATTTCTCTTTGTCTCTTACTCTATCCTCCAAAACATACAGGCATGCACAGAGCATAAGAAAATTGCATCTGTTTTGTGCCTGACAACTGTTAAGAATGAAGATAAATTGGAGTTCAGCAGAGTCTTGGAGGCTATCAAGGTGGCATTGATTGAGATTTTTGGTTTATTTTTTGTTGTTAACGTTGTGGCCAATTATTAATTGTGTTGTGTGATTGATTTCCTTTCAGGCTAACTTCAATGACAAATATTTGCCAAGGAAGCTGCTCAGAGGATGTCTTAGGAGAAGTTTCTTACATTTTGTTGCTTTGCGAATTCTCTTTTGTGTGTTTTGTTTATTAGTGTTACTCTATTTTACTTATTGTCTCCATAAAAACATTTGTTATTCACATGAGCTAGAGTATTTCATTATGATCCTCTGGCAGACCTATATATTTCTTTGGCCCCATATATTTCTTAAAACATATTAACAATTTATTTAAAATTGGTTTATTTCTTAAAACCAATTTAAAACTGGTTTATTTCTTAACATCAGTTCAAAAACTGGTTTGATTATGAAACTGGTTTTAAACCGATTATAATCTTGTTTATTAAAGTAATTCAGTTTTAAACTGGTTTGCTAAAGTGGTTCACATAATTTATAAACCATTTTATTTTATTAAAATGGTGTGGTGCAGTTTGGTGCGATTTTTTTAAAAAACCAAACTATGCACACCCCTACCTTTAATGGTGTCGAAGTGTATCACATGTGGTATTGTGATTGTAAAGCTTATGACATTAAAGATCACTGAAAAATCTCAATCAAGTTTATTGGAGACTAGATGTAGATTATAAGTGGATGTGGCTGAACCAATATAATATTGTTGTGTATTTTTTTCTATCCCTGCACTTATCTTTACATTCTTGCAAATCCGATTATATGTTTAATGTTGTATGATATGAAACATGAACATTGCATATAAAACTAATTCAATTTGCATGTAATCTCAACATCATATCCTATACACAACTATATATCAATATACTTCTTTGAAAAGTTTTATAAAAGATTTTTTCAAAACCAAAAAGATTCAAAAAGAAATTTTAATAACCAATTCACCCCCCTCCCCTCTTGTTTAACCAATCTTTTCTAGCAGGGCGCTCCCTAAAGAAAAGACTAGAGCCGTCAAAGTGGGCCAGAACCCGTGGGCCAACCCGGCCCACCTTGAAAACGGGCCGGGCCGGGCCAAAAAAAATTAAAGTTTTGTAGTAGGTGGGTAAATCTCAACCTGGGCCACTTTGACCCAGCCCACCCGAGCTAAACCCGTGGTGGGCCGGGTAGCCCACCAACCCACCATTTTTTTTTTTGCAATAAAAATTAAAGTATAATTTGTAGTTAATTTTGTATGATAGGATATTGAAAATTTTTATTTTAGACTTTTATCATGATTTGTATTTAATTTTGTATGATAAATTATGATTTATGACTATTATTTATGCTAATTTTATGACTATTATGTTAATTTATAATTAATTTAAAATTTTGAATTTTGTTGATAATTTTTTTTAATTTTTGGTGGGCTGGTGGGCTGGCCCGTATAACCCACCAACCCGTGGTGGGCCGGGCCGGGCCAAATTTTTTTTGAGAAAATTAAAAGTGGGCCGAGTTAGGTTGGCTCGTTTTTAAAGTGGGTCAAGGTGGGCCGGCCCACATGGGCCGGGTTGGCCCGTTTTGACAGCTCTAGAAAAGACTAGGGCCCTTATAGAAATATTTTGGATTGTAGGTTGGACGGTTGCTCACTAATACGTTATGTAATATCGACCTACCCTGGGCATTAATGAAGAACTATCCATCTTGGTCCTAAATTGGCTTCCTTACAGGAATCCATGACTAGACTTTCTTGTAGTAGTTTAGGCAATGATGCATGGGATTTTGTAGGGTATAATGTCTAGGGCACATAACCTCATACAACTTATAGAGGATGCTAACAATGGTTTCGATGACATAGGGCTTTGGTTTCTTTTGTTTCCCTATGTGGATGGGGTATTTTGGATGAGGATTTGTATTGACTTTTATGCAACCATTTGTTGGAGAAAGTGAGGGCTCCTTCTTGACATGTTTCCGTACATGTGTTTTCCTAGTGGACACAAGTGCTCATGTTTATGCTTCTACCTCAGTAATAGCAACAAAAACTTGTTCTTGAGCCTTCTCAACTCCTTCCTAGAGTACCTCCTCACTAGGGTTTTTTGTAAGAGTAAATGCAAAACTCATTCTCTTAACGTTGTTCATGCCAAAGTCCATCAACAAAGGCATTTGTTGTTGCCCTTGTCCATGATGGCATTCTACTCTTGTGGCTTCAAGCACCAAAAGGCTTGGTATATTTTTTGGTCCCACATAATCTTGTTTAGAAGAGCCATATTAATGATAGACTCTCATTGGTTCTTCATGGAATGGCACTAGTAATGAATAATGAGGTCTGACAAGTTGAATGGCTTGTTAGTAATAAGGTGAAATAAGACTGATAGTTAGAGACATTATCCTTAGACTTGGCCTTATGTTAAAAAGTCCTTACCAACTTGATGAGTTTGGTTTATACTAGCTCCCCTTGGGCATCAAGACACATCAAGGATGAGATGATGATGTCCTAACCCCAATTTTTTTTGTAATCAACCCTCCTTCTAGTGTGTATCTTTTTCTCTAATGCACCTTAAAATCCCTTATAAAATGATGTTTAATTTCATTATGTTTAACCTTGAAATGCATTATGGGATTTTTGGAAAAACTTATAGGTGTAGTATTATAAAAAAATATATAAGAATATTACTCTCGTAACTATTGTAATCTTCAAGTTAACTATTGTAATCTTCAAGTTAATGTTTGATCCATAACCACTATGAGCAACAAGATGCTCCTGAAATGTATTCAACTTCACATGTTGAAAATGCAGTCAACCCTTGATTTTTGTTGATCCAAGAGACTAAGTTTTGTCCGATGAAGTGAGAACCTCCAATGATACTTTTCAATTTAATGTGATCTTCAAAGGAGTCAACATCACAATAACCACTAAATTGTAATCTCCACTTCTTTCAAAGAAAAGAACAAAATTGAAGTAAATATTAGTATAGAAGAAGAGAGTATAGTTTGATCTAATAATAATGACTAATGCTTGGTAGTTTTGGCTTCTAATAAAAAGTATTTTTATTCGGCGAATAATATTTATATTTGGAAAATTTAAACACGAGTGATATATAAAAAAAAAAAAATCAATTAGAAAACAGAAATATAATTGATGTTGTGCGCTTGTAGACGTTGAAGGAAAGCAAGGGAGTGTCCCCCGTGAATTAATTGATGATTGGAGAGTGAAGGACGCCTCTTGTCGACGATTCGGAGTCTTGTTTACAAATACGCTGTCCTCTTGGAAAACTCGCAACCTATTTAGGCCCATTTGTACAAGTGTGGTAATTGCCCGCGTGACAAGGACGAACGGACAGAAAATTGCCCAGTCTTTTTATAAATATATAAAAGTTGGATTTTAGTTTCTTATTTTTAAAATGTTAGACTTTTCTTCTTCTCTTTTTTAAAATTGGCAAACTTGTATCTCCATCATTAATTCAATTTTCAATTTAACAATGATGCCCAATTAATAAACACCACTATTTTTTATCCTTTAAGTTAGCATATGTGTATGACTTGTAATTACCATTAAATTAGATTAATAAAATTTGTGTCAAAAATAAAATTTGATAAGTTTTAAAAAAGGGAAGGCCAAAAATAGGAAACTAGAAACGCATATTTAAATATTTAGTGACAAAAAAATGTTTAACCCAAAAAATAAATATCATTTTAACTTACTCCTAATAACATTTTTAATATATAATTGGTGTGTTATATCATTTTAAGAAAGAAAAAAAAGGAGTTAATAATAAAGTTGATTTTAAAAGTTATTAATTTTATTTATTTATTATTTTTTCTTAGTCTTCGTCAACGATTGTAAGACAATTTATTGTGGATCCGAAAGAGAAATATATTGGAGTTTTTCTCTTTTTCTTTTAGTGTCTTTTGTTTTTAAAACATTAAAAAGGTTAATTGTGGATCCGAAAGAGAAATATATTGCGAGTTAAATGTTAAAAAGGTTTTGCAATATTTTATAAAATAAATAAAACGTTGTTGTTAACATGTGGTATGATATCGAGTCCATATGTATTGCGAGTTAAATGTTAAAAAGGTTTTGCAATATTTTATAAACTAAATAAAACGTTGTTGTTAACATGTGGTATGATATCGAGTCCGTATGTATTGCCAGTTAAATGTTAAAAAGGTTTTGCAATATTTTATAAACTAAATAAAACGTTGTTGTTAACATGTGGGACGACGGTTTTTAACATGAAGTAGTAAAAAATGTGCCTTATGAATGAGACACTAAAATGATCAGGAATAATAAGTTTTTAATCGGAAAAATATAAAAAAAATTACAAAAATATTTGAGAGCTAAGGTGACATCGTCGCCGTTACGTGTGTGGCCACGGTGACAAGGCACCGTCACTATCCAATGAAGAGGAATCGTCCAAAACCCTCACCGTTCGAGGGATCGATTGCGTTGCCATGGAACAAATCTTGTTCTCTCCGATTAGCCATAGCCACGGTGACGCCACTACGCGTGCAGCCATGGTGACGATGCTGCTGCACGTGCGGCCACGGTGGTTCGATTGGGTTCGACGGGGATGAGTTGAGAAAACTAATTACCAGTTATGTGGGTTGCCTTACCGGTTAAGAAAACAATCTCATACGTTAATTTTTTTTATTAATATATCCAATGACTAAAACTAATGATTCGTTCATGAGGGACATTTTTTACTACTTCATGTTAGAATCCATTTAACATGTGGTAATTAGTTCAGAGAATATATATCTGATTTTATTTTAATAAGATTATATCTTTTGTCTTGCATTTGAAAAGGACATCCATTTGAAAAGTTAATATCATGATATTGTTAATGTTCTCAACTTGAATAGGATCACTTTCCGTGAAAACTATATGTGACAGACTAAAAAATATTATAAAATTGTTATCAATTTTATACGAGTGCTTATAACATAAAGTAGTTGAGCACATGCCTCATCCATGAGGCAGTAAAATGATTGGTTGTAAAATAGTTCTTATATTATATGCAAGGGCACAGTGGAGGCGTAGTGGCGGCGGAGGCACGGTGGTAGCGGAGGTGCCGTCTCCTTCCATGGTGGTGGTAGCGGAGGCGTGACCTCCTTCGCACGATGGCAACGTAGGCGCAATCTTCTTCAGGCAGTGGCAGTGAAAGCACAACCTCATTCGCGTGGTTGCAGCGGAGCCGTGGGCTCCTTCAAACAATGGCAGCGAAAGCGCAACTTTGTTCACGCAGTGGCAGCAGAGGTGCCGTCTCCTTCCATGGTGGTGGCAACGGAGGCATGACCTTCTTCGTGCCTAGCTCGCCCTCGACGGCCTCACCGTTGCACTCACCGCCGTCGTCTTCCTCGTCCTCACCACCGGCACCGTCTTCACTCTTCTCTACAACATTGCCACTGCCCTCCTCTTCGACCTCCCCATGCCCGTCCAGTCCATGAAGTCCATTGTCGTCGTTGCCATCTCCGCCTCCCCACCCCTCACCATCCCCCAAATCTCCACTGCGGGCCTCTCCGTCGCCGCCGTCCTCCTCCTCCTCGGCACCATCAGCCTCACCGCTACCTCCCCCTCCCCGTCATCTGCATCGTTCAACTCTCTCAGGACCTCTCATTTGCCTTCTCCACCGTCAACTACATCCGCTACGACCAAAACCTAGCCACCTCCAAATCCGGCCCTCCCCGCCCTTGGCTCGCCCTCGATAGCCTTGTCGTCGCACTCACTGTCGTCGTCTTCCTCATCCTCACCACCGACACCGACGACCGCCCCCCCACCCTCACCACCACACAAAAACCAAAACAGGGACTAATATGCAAAATACAAAAATTTTCGTTTCCAAGTTACAAGTAACAAATCTGAACCGTCGATTATTATATTATTAAATCTAATGGTTAAAAATAGTGTTTCATCCATGTATCACATTTCATACTACTTCATGTTAGAATTTTTTTTCCCGATTTTATACCATTTAAAAGTTTTTTTGTATACATATATTATTTGAAAAGTTACCAATATATTTTATAAATAAATGACGATGAATTAATTAATTGTTAAAAAAAAGCATACAAGAATGTTTGTAAATATATCCTGAGATGTTCAATGGTTGAAACTTGAAACTATATATAAAATGTTTGTAAATATTCAAATTAATTCATGCATGACACAGGACAGTCATATTAATTTTTTAGTAATAGAAATTATAATTATAGTCCCTAAAACTGCATTTAATTAGGACATTACTCTCTGAATAATTTTTTACTGGACATATCACTAGTACTGATTATACATATCACGTCGGTCATTTTAGGGGGTTTTATGTCGGAACAAGATGCGATGTAGAAGCGGGAGACGTAAATTTACATCGGGGCACGAAAATCGACGTAAATTTACGTCGGAGATTACAAGATCCGACGTAAAAAGTTGCAAAAAATTTATAAAAAAGAAAAAGAAAAACGACTGCAGGCAGAACAGGCCGTTCTGCTTGGAGAACGGCCCGTTCTCCGTGCAGAACGGCCCGTTCTGGAACCCAGACTTGGCTTTTCTTCTCGCTTTTCTTCTCGCTTTTCCTCCTCCTTATTTCCAGCATCTAAAATAACAAACAGAAAAATGAGAAGAAGTAATAAAAACCACACCTCTTGAAGACGTAGCATCTAGATCAACTATCAAGGCACAAAAAGTAATGAAAACAAAAAAAGTAAGTCTAAAAAATTAGAAGGCAGAGGGACGAAGGTAAGCAAGAAGAAGGAAATATGAAAGAACCCTTCACATACTGGAATCGTGGTAGCAAGAAGAAGCGTAGAAGGAAAGCGTAGAAGTAAAGAGAGGGACGAAGGGAGAAGTAGTAAGAAGGAGGTCGGAAACCCTAACCACTAACCCAACGAGCTCTGGAATCGTGAGTTATATGGAGAAATTTACGTCGAACAAGGGTGTTCCGACGTAAATTAGCCAATCTACGTCGGCTACAAAATAGTCCAACGTAAATTGTCTAATTTACGTCGAACTCTCATATGTCCGACGTAAATTTCCCCTCTATATTTACGGAACTGCCACCGCGTTTTTACAACGTCGGCTGTTCCAGTTTCCGACGTAAATGAGGAGACGTAGTAGCCCCTTTTTGCACTAGTGTATTAATTTTTTTAAAAATGTGACATCAATATAAATCTAACCGTACAAAATATTAATCAAGAACATATTTTTAATCATTCAAAAATAAAAGAAAAAGAATACTAAGATCTAATATTACAAATGCCCCCACAAAAACGTGTCTAACACGCGGAGGACAAGCGTCCCAAACTGTCATTGGGCAATCGGGACTACCACTCCATGTTGATTAATAACTTAATAGAGTGTTTTGGTTGAAAAAATTTAGAAATTTATAGAATATGAAATTTTAAGAATTTAAATTACTTTTATTTTAATTTTTATTATTTTTCAAATTTTTTGTTTGGAAAAAATTAGTTTACATTTGTTCAATTTTATATTTTCAATTTTGATACGACAATTTAAAATTTCTACCACAAGTAAAATTGACTTTAAACAAATATATATATATATATATATATATATATATATATTAAACTTTTAAGATTAAATTTTATAAAATTTAATATTAAATAATGTTTAATAAATTTAAAAAATGATTTTGAATATTGAATAATTTAAAAAATATATTGTTATTATGTTGACTTTGAAAGAGAAGACCGGGATGTAGGAGAAAAAAGAGAGAGAAAAATTTTAATTTTTTTATTTTTTGGAAGAATTTAAAATTTTACAATTTTAAGGAATTTCAATTTTTTTTTAAATTTTCCATTCAAACATAGTATTTCATCCTAAAGCATTTAAGATTTCAAAATAAATAAATAAATTACTCCATTAAAATCTCTCATCTAAACACACTTTAAGTGTAACTTTTATCATTGAAATAAACCGTTACAAAAATAATTTTAAAAGGAAAAATAAAAAATAATAAAATGAATTTTTTTGAAGTTAAAATTATTTTATGTATCATAAGTTAATTTATAGAAATTCTATTACATCACTTTTTTCAAAAATTTATTTTTAATTTACACATAAACTACTTTTTTAATTTACCAAAAAGTTGTTAGTTGAAATACTTCGGCACTTATATCTATAGTTTTAAAAACTGGGCCGGTCATCAAATCAGTTAGGGTACTGGGTCAATGGGTCAAAGGTCAAACCAGTGGGTCACTAATTGAACCGCATAACTTGGTTTTTATTAATTTTTTTAAAAAATATGCATGTTAAATATATTTTATACTTATAAATTTCAATAAATTCATATCCTATTTTAAATTTTAATTTTCATCTTATTTAAAATTATCTTTATTTTTATTTTGTATAAAGAAATACATAAAAAAAAATTACATGTTAAATTGTATTAATACAAATTAAAAATATAAATAATATGTACATATATAATATACTTGCAATTGATATCACAAAATAATCTATGTAATATCTATATAGATATTATATTATTAAATATATAATTTAAAATTAATAAAATACTATAAAAGTTATTTAATTAAGTTGCATATATTACAAACAAATACATTAGAACAAGTAGTCATTCTTATGTTTAATAAGACTTTTTGCACTTCTATTAAAAGATTCAATTCTTATTGCTATTTTTGTGGTTTGTGGTCCCTTAAAAAAAATATAAAAAAAATTTGTGGTTGAACTGGTTTGACCCACCGGTTCATTGGTCGAACCGGAAAATTGACCAGTTCAATCTGGTTGAAACGGGTCGAATGCATAACTGATCCAACTTAAGATTCGGACCGGCTGGACCACCAGTCCCGATTCAACCGATCTGACCAGCCGGTCCGATCCGGTTTTTAAAACATTGCTTATATCTCTTAACTAACGAGTGAGCTTCGAACCTCAACTTAGACATGAAATCGCAATTGTAGATACCACTATCTTGGCTAAACGACCATTGTGGTGCAGTTTTACAAACTATATATCAAAATGGGGTTGTTTTGAAACATATTACACCTTTGGGGCTGTTTTCTTGGGTGTCGCTATGGGCCACAACGACACCCATGACACGTGGAAATTTTTTTTTTTTTGGTCTAGGATGGGCTGGAATGAGCCACAACAGTGTCGCTATAGGCTGGGCCAACACAGTTGATGGACTAACAAAAATGATGTAGCCCATAGCGACACCCTCTAAGAAAAAAAAAAGAAAAAAAAGAAAATAATAGAAATGTAAAATAAAAATAATAAACTGAGTTATTTATTATATATTTATAAAAATAAAATTAAGTTTTTTAAAAATGTAATTTTTAAGAGAGGCGCTATAGCCCATAGCGACACTGTGTCGCTATGGGCCATAGCGCCTTACATTTTCAGAATTTATATATGATTTTTTTAATATAATATAATTAAATTTTAAAATAAACTGGGCCACAAAAATGTAATTAAACGTAATATATTTTTTTCCCTTTAAAAAACGTAATTAAACGAAAAATACGTAATTAAAAAAAATGAAAAAAAAATAAAAGCAGTGTCGCTATGGACACTGCCAGTTGTTTATATATATATATATATATATATATATATATATATATATATATATATATATATATTTTCTTTTGAATTTTTTTATTTTATATTTTTTTTCCTTTAAATATTTATATTACGAATTAAATATGTATTTAAATATTTAATAATTTCTTTATATATTAATTAAAAAATATTAAACGAAAAATGCATAATTAAAAAAATTAAAAAAAAAATTAAAAACAGTGTCACTATGGATACTACCAGTTGTTTATATATATTTTTTTCTTCTTTTAAATTTGTTTATTTTATATATTTTTTTCCTTTAAATATTTATATTACGAATTAAATATGTATTTAAATATTTAATAATTTCTTTATATGTTAATTAAAAAATATTAAACGAAAAATGCATAATTAAAAAAAATATTAAAAATGATTATTTGTGTAGTTTTAATTAAATTTTTAGTTTAAGTTTATTAAGATTTTTTTTTATGTTAATTTAAAAAATAACTGACAAAAAAAATAAGTATTTAAAATAAAATAAAAATATGAAAATAAGTATTGAAAATAAAATGAAAATAAATGCTGATAGATTTACTGGATAAAAAAATTTAACGTTTCAATTCATTCTAATTAGACTATTTCAATTCATTTGTTGTTAATAAATGCTGGTTGGTTCGCTTAATTACCAGAGACACGTTGCAGTTCTTTAAATCACACATCAGGGATTGTGGAGGCTCCTCACGAGGCGCTATGGCCTGTAGCGCCGAAAATTCGCTATAGGCCATAGCGACTTATTTATGTTTTTTTTTTTCCTTTTTTTTTCAAATTTTATATTATTAATTTATTTAAAATATTAATTTTATATTTCTGTTATTATAAAAATTTATTTAATTTTAATAAATTATTTATTTTATTTTCTTTTTTTCTTATTTATATTATTAACTTTTTTCAAATTTTATTTTTAAATTTTTGTTTTATTCCATTTTATTTTTAAATATTTTTTTTCCTTTTAATTATTTTTTCCTTTTAATAAAGAAAATACAGAAAAGATAAATATATAAATATAAATTTATATAAAAATTCATAAAATAAATTAAAAAATGGAAAAAATAAATTAAGTAAATAATTAAAAGTGGTGCTATGGCCTATAGCGACACAGTGTTGTTATAGGCCATAGCGCCACTTTCACAAATTTGTATTTTTTTTAAAAAAAAACTATTTACTTATTTTTTTTAATATTTTTTTTAATATTAAAAATGGGGCGCTGTAGGCTATAGCGACTTCATTGAAGCCGTTTTGTGTCGCTATAGCCCATAGCAACATTATCAATATGGCTTTCATGACTTTCCTAAAGTTTAAAAATTCCACGTGTCACGAGTGTCGCTATGACCCATAGCGACACCATTATAAACAGCCCCAAAGGTGTAATTAGTTACAAAACAGCCCCATTTATGTAAAATGTTTTAAAAAAAGCTGCACAATGGTCAAAAAGCCCACTATCTTTATAGGAACTAATCTAGTGAGAAGAAGTTATATCTCTTCTTTAAAAAAAAAAAACTAGTTTATAATTTATGAAAAAAATAATTTCTTTTTTATTTTTTTCATAAATATTTATGCATGAAATTAAAAATTTATATATAAACAAATTTATATTATTCATAACTAAATTTAACTATTTACTCAAATGTTATCACAAAGTTATGATAAGTTTTAATAAAACCTAGAACAATTACTAAATTAAAATTTCGTTGAATAATTTTTAAATAAATGATTGTTTTTAAAACTTACCATTAAAAAGTAGCATAGAATTTTATTTTTATTTTCGGATAAATGATTAAAATTTTTCCAATGCGAAAAAGCTACTAATCACATTCACCAATCACCGGTCACACCACAGATATAATTCTATAAATATCCCCCACATTAGTTACAGTCTTCCATATACTAGCGACGAAAACCATGCACGTACATACTCTTTCCCTTCCATGGGCCCCAAGAAGCCTTCGCCGCGTGTCGTCGCCGAAATGTGCGGTGGCCGTCTCAGGGCCGGAGATGCTGCCAATGCCGCCGGAAAAGTTAGAAGTTTTCAAGTCTCTTGATGGATGGGCCTGGGAGTGTGTGGTGCCAATGCTGAAGCCCGTGGAGCAGTGCTGGCAGCCACAGAGCCTGGTCCCTGACTCCTCATTGCCGCACGAAGAGTTCATGGAAGAGGTTAAGGCTCTTCGCCAACGGGCCAAGGAGCTACCCGACGACTACTTGGTGGTCTTGGTGGGTGACATGGTCACCGAAGAAGCTCTTCCCACTTACCAGACCATATTGACCACCATGGAAGGGGTTCAAGATGAGCCCGGAAGGAGCCCAAACCCATGGGCCACGTGGATCCGAGGCTGGACTGCCGAAGAAAACAGACACGGGGATTTGCTCAGAACTTATTTGTATCTCTCTGGTCGCGTTCACATGAACATGATCGATAAGACTATTCATTATCTCATTTCTGCTGGCATGGTCAGTTTCCAACTCTTTTTATTTTTTTTAATATATTATTGATGACTACCAAGTTACAAAGAAAATCAAAAATAAATTTGAGGAAAAAAACACAGAAAGGAAGATGAGATTTGATTTGTTTTGTTTAGGAGCATGGTTTCGGGAACAACCCATATTTGGGATTTGTGTACACGTCATTCCAAGAGAGAGCGACGTTCGTGTCACACGGCAACACAGCTCGGCTTGCGAAGGAGGGAGGTGATCCGGTGCTGGCGCGCATATGCGGGACCATTGCGGCCGATGAGAAACGGCACGAGAACGTGTACTCGAGGGTCGTGGAGAAGCTTCTAGAAGTGGACCCCTCGGGTGCAATGGAGGCCATAGCGTATATGATGGAAAAGAAGATCACGATGCCGGCACACCTTATGTACGATGGGGAGGACCCCAGGCTATTCGAGCACTTTTCTGCGGTGGCTCAACGTACGGGCGTGTACACCGCTAATGACTATGCTGACATCTTGGAGTTTCTGATCGGACAGTGGAGATTGGAGAAGCTGGGAGGTTTGACGGCTGAGGGAAAGAGGGCGCAGGATTATGTGTGTGGGTTAGCACCCAGGATTAGGAAGTTGCAAGAGCGAGCTGATGAGAGGGCGCGTAAGATGAAGCCTCGTGCCGTCAAGTTCAGCTGGATCTTCAATAAAGAACTGCTTTTGTGATTCTGAGATTGTTAGATTATGTGAAATTATGATGCAAATTCTATAAAAGAAAACATAAAATAAGATGTATAAGAAAGAAAAAGAAAATTTTAGAAACATAAGAAAAGTTGTATAAGTCTCTAGAAAAATCTAAAAGAGTGTAGAGACTTTAAAAGTTTAGAAAATTGTAGATATTTTCATCATCATCTAGAGATGGAACATCATGCCTATAAATAGTCAAATTGGGATTTCATTGTAACAAGATCAACAACAATTACCACAATTACTACTACTCTCTAAATACAAATAAGTTTCTATTATTCTTCCAATTATTCCTTTGACAACTATCATATATTAACAGATTCAAATGCATGCATCTGCTTTTGTCAATTTCGGTTGAGATTAATTGTGAGATAGGTTTAATTGTTGGTGTGTGATGTATGTCTTCACTGATCATGAGGGTATTGTTAATTTGAAATTTATAATGATATTGTGTTTTTAATTTGCTGTAATTGGATGAAACATTTTAAAATGTCGAATATTTGTTTATTCACCGACAAAATCCTTTGGTAGGTTGGAAGCCAAGCACGTACCACAAATAGTTGCAGACATGCATGCGTGCTAGACATACTCTGAATGATAATCTTTTGTCCTAGTAGTAATATGGAAGAGGAAACCATGTTATTTTGAGAAAATGTTTTTCTGCAAAATTGGTTTGGAATCAACTTTATTCCACAAGGTAGAAAAGTTTCCTTCTGCAGTATACGCAAAAGTTTTCCCGAATATAATAGGATTGTCTTCGAGAGTTTAGGAGAAAAGAGAGATTTCACTACAACATAAAAATGCCTTTTAATAACACTTAAATAAGATCTTTAATGTGTTATCTATCTCTATGCTGTTAAAAGGAAGTTACCTTTGACAACACAAAATAAGTGTTGTTTTAAGATCCATTATTTAGACATCACTTAGGTAAAAAAAAAAAATGTTGTTTAAAAATATCCTATAATAACACATTTATTACAAGTGTTGCCTAACTAAGTTTTATATAATAACACTTGTTGGCATTTTGGACAAGTTATATATATATATATATATATATATATATATATATATATACCGGAAGGTCCCTATCGGTCACGTTGACCAACACGTGCCGTTCTGTCAGACACCTACGCCATGATGTCGGAAACATCGGTCCAGCCAACGTCCGAGACGAATGTTACTAACGGCTCGGCATAAGACCGAGCCGGAGAGTCCCCCGTAGGGCAAGATAGTCAGACAACTGTTGATCAACCCAATTAATAATAGCGCCCCATCCCTTTACCTATCGGATCGGCGAAATACCGTACCGATAGGTGAAGGACGGCTATTAATTATGGTTAGCAGGTAAGCGCATGGTTAAGTCAGTAAGTAAGTAATTAACATCGTATTACCTAATTTAGTAAACACCTGAAAAGGCCCACAATGCTCAGGCCCACGTCAGGCACTATAAATAGGTCACACATAACGAGGTAGGTCACTGTTTATTTTTACCCTAGATATTCGTGCATATACTGACTTGAGCGTCGGAGTACCCTTTGCAGGTACCTCCCCCATCCCTTGGAGATATCGTTGGAGCTCTTATTCGGTCCCCTTTCACCCAGAAGAAAAGGAGTGTGCCCTCAGACAGGTACATTTTGGCGCCCACCGTGGGGCCAAACCGAGAGCCATTCCGAGATTATTATCGAAAGAATGGTGAAGACGAGAAAGAATAACGTTGAAGAACACCAGTCCGAGGACGAGCATCAGTCAGGGGCCGAGACGACGGAAGAGACAAACTTGAACAGTATGGTGCGACAGATGAAGGAGGAGATGGCCGCTATGAAGCAACAGCGGGAGAGAGATGCGGCCGAAATGGCTGCGCTACGGGCGGAAAATACCGCCCTCAAGAACCAGTACCACGATCCTACATGGAAGCCCTCCGAGACAACCCACACTCAAGGGTCGTTCCATTCGCATGGCCAGCACACCTCGGTCCCTTATACTTCTGTTGCCCCTGCCGCCCACGCCTCGG
This sequence comes from Cajanus cajan, assembly GCF_000230855.2. Taxonomy (NCBI): domain Eukaryota; kingdom Viridiplantae; phylum Streptophyta; class Magnoliopsida; order Fabales; family Fabaceae; genus Cajanus; species Cajanus cajan. Next base: position 11,874,173 of record NC_138525.1, read on the forward strand.
CCAGTCGACCGATACAGCCCATGCCGGCAGGATCACACCGACATCCCTTTACACCCAATATCATGCAGTCCGTCCTCCTTGACAATTGGAAGTCCTTGTCTCTCGACAAGTACGATGGAACCACCGATCCAGATGAACATGTTGACGTGTTCTTGACTCAGGTCACATTAAGCACCACCGACGACGCCGCCCTGTGCCGAATCTTCCCGACGTCGCTAAAAGGGCGAGCGTTGAGCTGGTTCACTCGGCTCCCGGCCAATTCGATCGACTCATTCGGCACCTTAGCCTCTCAGTTTACCATCCAGTTCGCTACAAGCCGACCACACCAGTTGACTTCTCTATCACTAGTTAGTATCCGCCAGGAGAAAAAGGAGTCTCTCCGGGCGTTCATGAGCCGATTCAACAAAGCGGCGTTAGAGATCAGGGACCTCAACCCAGCCGTCGCCTTACACCATCTAACCACCGCGTTGAAGCCGGGTCCCTTCGCCAACAGTATTTGTAAAAAGCCACCGGCAGACATGGATGACCTTCGGCGCAGGGCCGACAAGTATATGCAGATGGAAGAACTAGCCGAGTTTCGCAACCAGGCCAGAGCAGAAGTGGTGAGCAAGACAGAAAAGCCAATAGAAAACAATTTTCGCGGTCGTCCAAAAGAACTCGTACCCCGCGAGCGGCCACCCCGTGGTCTGAAGTATACACAGTACACACCACTGAACACCAGCCGGTCAGCAGTACTAGAACAAGCATTGGCTTCAGAAGTGCTGACTATCCCGAAGAGAGCATCGACCCCTCCCCGAGCCGACACAACCAAATCCTGCAGATATCACCGCAATCGTGGGCATTCAACTGACGAATGTTCAGCCTTGAAAGACAAAATTGAAGATTTGATCAAGCAAGGACAGTTGCAAGGTTTTGTGAACCGTCCCGACCGGCCCCGATACGGCGAACAATCACAGAGACGTGACCATTCCGAACACTGCAGAGCAGAAACGCGCTCGTATAGAGAGCGCAGTCGGTCACGGGATAGGCATGAAGAACAGCAAGCAACACAGCCACGGCGAGTTATTAACACCATTGCTGGCGGATTTGCTGGCGGGGGCTCATCTTCGTCGGCACAACGAAGACACCTGCGAGCTGTCCGACACGTGCATGTCGTGGAAACAAATCGTTGCCGTTTGCCAACCATTACCTTCATCGAGGCCGACTTCAAGGGAATCGACCCAGATCAGGACGATCCGATGGTGATCAGCGTTGAAATTCACAATTGCATCGTCCGTAAGACATTGGTTGACCAAGGAAGTTCAGCGGACATACTATATTGGAATACGTTCAAGCAGTTGGGAATTCCAGAGTCCGAACTGGTCCCTTACGATGAACCTTTGGTGGGATTCTCTGGTGAACGAGTCAAAACAAAAGGATATATCAAGTTATCAACACGATTTGGGTTCGAAGGGGCGGAATACCGAGACATCTCGGTTAAATACGTGGTCGTTCATGCGAGCACCTCCTATAACATTCTGCTCGGTCGGCCATCCCTGAATCGGCTCGGAGCAATCGTGTCTACTCCTCATTTAGCTATGAAGTTTCCGGCACAGTCAGGACGGGTTATCACGGTACACGCCGATCAAAAAACCGCACGCGAATGCTACTTTGCCAGCTTGCGGCTACCGAAAGTGCAAGACGAAACGATCAAAGAGCCACAGAAAGTCCACTCGGTAACCCAACAGTCCTCCATAGACCTCGACCCCCGAATCGGGCACGACAAAAGGGTCGAGCCTATTGAAGAAAGGCAACCACTCCAAGTTGGAACCCTTGATACCCAACTGACTTATTTGGGAACTGTTCTGACGGAACAAGAGAAAGCAGCCATCGGACAGGTAATACTTGATAACCGAGATCTATTTGCATGGCACCCCTCCGATATGCCGGGTATCGATCCAGAGTTTTTGTGCCATAAGCTCTCAATTAGTAGGGAGGCAAGGCCGATCGCCCAGCGGCGTCGGAAGACCGGAGAGGAGAAGAAGGCGACAATCGATGCTGAGGTAGCCAAATTATTAGAAGCACAGTTTATACGGGAGATCCACTACACGACGTGGCTGGCTAATGTGGTCATGGTCCGAAAGCCGAACGAGAAATGGCGTATGTGTACCGATTACACGAACTTGAATAAAGCTTACCCGAAAGACGCCTACCCGTTGCCCAATATTGATCGTCTCGTAGATGGGGCGTCTGGCCACCGTTTCCTATCCTTCTTAGACGCGTATTCGGGGTATAACCAAATTCGCATGCACCCTCACGATGAAGACAAAACAGCATTCATCACCGAGACAGCCAACTATTGCTACCGTGTAATGCCGTTCGGTCTGAAGAACGCCGGTGCCACATACCAGCGCCTGATGAATAAAATTTTCCATAGTCAGATTGGTCAGTGCCTCGAAGTTTATGTTGATGACATGGTCGTCAAATCTGATGAAGTTTCTGCCCATGTACGCCACCTGGCCGAGGTATTCCAAGCACTCAGACAACACCAAATGAGGCTGAACCCCGAAAAATGTGTGTTCGGTGTATCGGGTGGAAAATTCTTGGGATTCATGTTGTCTAGCCGGGGCATCGAGGCAAACCCAGACAAGTGCCAAGCCATACTGGAGATGAAGAGCCCCACCACTCTCAAAGATGTACAAAAGTTGGCAGGGCGGCTGACTTCGCTTTCACGGTTTCTTCCCCGGCTTGCCGAGATATCTCAACCTATCCTCGCCCTGCTGAAGAAAGCAAAGCAGTTTACATGGACTCATGAATGTGAAGAAGCGTTCCAACAGTTTAAGCATCGTCTTAGTTCACCTCCCATACTGTCCAAACCTACTGCCGGCTCCGACATGGTCATTTACCTTGCCGTGTCAGGGCATTCGGTCAGCACTGTCTTAATACAGGAACAGAGGGATCAAAGGCCGATATACTTCACCAGTCGAACACTGCAAGAAGCCGAGAAGCGTTACCAGTTAATCGAAAAGGTAGCTCTAGCGCTCGTCTACACGGCTCGCAGGCTCAGGCAATACTTCCAGAGTCATAGGGTGGTTGTCCGAACCGACTGCCCGATTGCGAAAGTTCTTCGTAAACCGGAAGTCGCTGGCAGGATGATGGCCTGGTCGGTCGAACTCTCAGAGTTTGACATATCGTTCGAGCCGAGAGGACCCATCAAATCACAGCATTTGGCCGACTTCGTCAATGAGCTTACCCCAGCAGGTAGTTTTCACGACGAGCCGTGGACAATGCATGTCGACGGCTCATCCAGTGCGCAGGGAAGCGGGGCGGGAATAATTCTAGCTAGCCCCTCGGGCATCACGGTCGAACAGTCACTCCGGTTCGGTTTTCGGGCATCTAATAACCAAGCCGAGTACGAAGCACTGCTGGCCGGTATGAGACTAGCAGCTGAGATGGGTGTGACAAAGGTCGTATGCTGTACCGATTCAAACATCGTGGCCGAACAAGTCAACGACAATTTTCAAATTAAGGATGCTAATTTGTTGCAGTATTACCACCTCTTCCAGAAGCTCAAAGAGGATTTCACTGACGTACAAATCCGACACGTTCCCAGGAGCACCAACGAACGAGCCGATCAGTTGGCTCGGCTTGCTAGTAGTCGAAAACCAGGACAGCTGAGAACAACCATTCACCTGGAAATCCCTGCCCCAAGTGTGGCGATTGAATGCATGGCGGCCGATACTGACACACCGAACTGGATGACTCCTATTCGGAACTACATTCTCCAACAAGAGTTGCCCACCGATCCGAAGGAGGCAAAAAAGCTTCGCACTCAGGCCGCTCGGTACTCCATAGTGGCTAACGACCTCTACAGGCGAGGATTCTCCACTCCGTTGCTCAAATGCATTGATAACTCGCAGGCGGATTATGTGATGCGGGAAGTTCATGAAGGTATCTGTGGGTCCCATTCCGGAGGCCGTACCCTAGCTGCAAAAGTGTCACGAGCCGGTTATTATTGGCCAACTCTGACGGGGGATTGCGCTGAGTTCGTCAAACGTTGCATACAATGTCAGCGACATGGAAACCTCATCCATGCCTCCGCCGCCGAACTGCACAGCATCAGCTCTCCATGGCCGTTTGCCTTATGGGGCATTGACGTACTTGGCCCGTTCCCCGTGGCAAAGGGACAGGTTAAGTTCCTCCTCGTGGCAGTAGATTACTTCACAAAGTGGATTGAGGCCGAGCCGCTCGCCTGCATCTCCGCTGCTAACGTCCAAAAGTTTGTATGGAAGAACATCATCACCCGTTTTGGCATCCCATATGCCATCATCTCCGATAACGGCTTACAATTTACAGACAAAAAGTTCAACTCATTCCTCGAAAACCTTGGCATTCGGCACAGATTCACATCGGTGGAGCACCCTCAGTCAAACGGCCAAGCCGAAGCAGCCAACAAGGTTATCCTGACCGAATTAAAAAGAAGACTCGGCTCGGCAAAAGGAGTGTGGGCCGATGAATTGCCAGAGGTTCTCTGGGCGTACCGGTGTACACCACAATCCACTAATAGAGAAACACCCTTCCGCCTCACATACGGCACTGATGCGATGATCCCGGTTGAGGTTGGAGAACCATCTTTCCGGCGACAAAGCTTTCAGGAGGAATCTAACGACGACGCACTCCGAGCCGAACTCGATGTCCTCGAGGAAGTGCGGGACAAGGCACAGGTGGTGGCCGAGGCATGCAAACAGCGAATGACTCGGCGCTTTAATTCCAATCTAAAGCCAAGAACTTTTCACGAGGGCGACCTTGTGTGGCGTGCAACGGGGGCAGCCAGGCGTAACTCTTCTGAAGGAAAGCTCTCTGCCAATTGGGATGGACCATTCCGGATACGACATGCACTCCACAATGGGGCATACAAGCTAGAAGAGCTGTCCGGCAAGGTTATTCCAAGAACCTGGAATTCTACCCACCTAAAGACATACTACAGTTAAATTCGAATTTGTAATACTTGAACTATGTAATTGTATCGCGGTGCACTCTTTTCCTTGACTGATCTTTTTCCCTCTTGTAAAAATGTGAAAAGAGGTTTTTGATTAGCAAGGTTTTTAACGAGGCATCTTCTTATCAATGAAAATACATTTCCCACTTAATTATCTCCACTTATTTCTTCAAGTCTTCCCTCCCGAGAAGTCTCTCGGCCAAGGATGTGGCTTAAATTTAATTACAAGTCTTCCCTCCCGAGAAGTCTCTCGGCCAAGGACGTGGCTTAAACAATTACAAGTCTTCCCTCCCGAGAAGTCTCTCGGCCAAGGATGTGGCTTAAATTTAATTACAAGTCTTCCCTCCCGAGAAGTCTCTCGGCCAAGGACGTGGCTTAAACAATTACAAATCTTCCCTCCCGAGAAGTCTCTCGGCCAAGGACGTGGCTTAAACAATTACAAGTCTTCCCTCCCGAGAAGTCTCTCGGCCAAGGACGTGGCTTAAACAATTACAAGTCTTCCCTCCCGAGAAGTCTCTCGGCCAAGGACGTGGCTTAAACAATTACAAGTCTTCCCTCCCGAGAAGTCCCTCGGCCAAGGATGTGGCTTAAATTTAATTACAAGTCTTCCCTCCCGAGAAGTCTCTCGGCCAAGGACGTGGCTTAAACAATTACAAATCTTCCCTCCCGAGAAGTCTCTCGGCCAAGGATGTGGCTTAAATTTAATTACAAGTCTTCCCTCCCGAGAAGTCTCTCGGCCAAGGACGTGGCTTAAATAAATAATTACGTCTTCCTTCGCGAGAAGTCTCTCGGTTACGGATTTAACTTAGAATTACCCAAAAATTGCGAGAATTTAAATTTCATTCAAAAGGCCCTAATCGGCCTGGAAGTACATGCAAGGGGGGGGGGCGCTATCGGCCCAGCATTACAAAATAAAAATTTCAAGACACGACCTCAGGCTCTCCCTGGTTCGCATCATCCTCGGCAGCAGGCTCCTCGTAGGCCGTTTCCTCCTCATTCGGCCTGGCGGGCCGCTCTGGGGCCTCAGCATCGGCCTCTTGGTCCGGCGGAATCGAGCTTAAGTCCACCAACTTCCCCTGAAAGAAGTCCTTCGTCATATCCAGTTGAAAGTCAGGGGGGAAGTCACCAAAGTAGCTAGCTTGCCGAGCAGCTTGGGCAAAGCCAGCCTCATGCTGGGACAGGAGCTTGTCGCGAGCCTTTTCCCTGAAGGAACCAAAAGATATTTTCTCGGCCTCCAGTTCCTTCTCGAGCAGGGTAGCCTTCTCAGTTTCATTCTTCAAAGACGTCTCCAAGCGCTGGACCTTTAAGGTGAGATCGTCATCCATACGCCCCCGGCGGTCAAGCTCGGCCTGGAACTTGCCGTTAGACGTCTGAGCATCGGTCAACGCCATCAGCGTCTCTCGCAGCGACTTCTCCTGCTCAGCTAGTTGACGACGAAGCCCATCAGCCTCCCCATTCGGTTCCATGACGATGCTTTGAGCCAAAGCCACAGCCCGAACTTGGAACTCACAGAAGAAGTTCCACTTCTGCGCCGAACTCATCCGGCCCAAAACTGCCTGCCCAGCCTCAGAAGTCAAGTCTTGGCTTAGGAAATCCTGCGCGTTCACATTAATGGCCAAGAAGTTTGGCCCAACCAAGCCCTCCGGGGCATTGGGATTGGCTAGCCGCTGCTGCTTGGCTTGGCGGCTCTCCTCCACAGCCCTCCCTTCAGTAGGTTTTCTTTTTTCGGGCTGCCGAGAGGAACCCTTGCCCCCTTTCTTGGGATTGGTGGGTTGCCCCGCTCCGCCCTGTCGTGGAGCCGGTTGATTCCCACCTGCACGCGTCTCGGTCGGGGTCTTGTTTCCTGTGACCCCTGCCACTCGGCTCCCGATCAGATTGCGGATGTTCAAGTCATGGTCAAAGTTCGCCATAATACCTGCACATCATTAGTCAAAATCAATGGTAACGCAGGAATTTCAACAAACAAGAGTTACTATACCGATTAGTTCCTCGGTGACGTTGGCCGATTCGAATAATCGGACCAGGGGACGACACGGTAATGGCCGCGGCAATTTCTCCAAAATATCCAAGCTCTGCCTTTCCTCCGGCGACATTCGGGATTTCGATACGGTATCGTACTTTCTCGGCCTTCGGGTCCAATACAGGGGAAAGACCGAGTTCCCTTCATCATCAAAAAAGTATTTATTCCCCGTCTCGGGTCGAATCATCACCTTCATAAAACCCACTTTAAATTTTTTGTAAGAAGTGGTGAATGGCTGAAGCAAGCAATCACTGTGTTGAATCAATGACAACCACTTCGCCTTCTTCGTCGGCCGAGAGGAGTAGTAATATAAAAATAAATGTGGAGTAGGTTGGAGGCCAAGAGCTAAGCACAACCGTCTAAATCCTTGCATTGCTGCCCAGGTGTTGGGATGGAGCTGAGTCGGCGCCACGTTCAGAAGACGAAGTATACCCGAGAAATAATTATCAAAGGGGAGGGATATCTTCAAATCCCGAAACATATAGTCATACACATAAAAGAACGGGTATTTGGACGACCCCTGGTCTAGATAAACAAAATCCGGATTAGGAACCCCATCACCTCGGCATGGCTGGAAAAAGATAGCAGACGGCTCCTCGTCTTCGGGAAAGTTTAAAAATTTCATTGCCGATACGAAGTCAACAAGTGATTTCTTGGTCGTATACCGGGAGTACACACTACCAACTTCCCCGTGTACCCATGAAAATCCAGGAGTCGATACGGGAGGAAAGCTTCTTGATGAACCCCCACCCCCACTTGGACGGTCATCAGAACCTATAGCCGAGGCGGAACCTGTAACATCTCAGTTTTCAACATGATTATTACTATTATTATTATTATTGTCATTATTACTATGTGGTATTTGGTCATAATTTGGTGGTTATATTTTACTTCAATTATAGATAATTCACACTCCATTTATGCTTAGAAAGATATGTGTGTTGTTAGATCTAATTAGATAGTTGTGAAATTTTTTTTTTTAGAATCATTTCTCGCTGGGCTGACTGACTAGTCTCGGTGTCCGAGGTATAACTTGGGCTGTGATGGTCCAAATGATGCAAAATTGGTGTCAATGGAAATCTAAGAGAAAAACGCACAACTTTTGCAGAAATAGCCATTTGCAAAATCGGTCGTTTAGGAGGCCAAAATTGGACTTTTATTGATACAATTTTTTCTCGCTGGGCTGATTGGCAAGCCTCGGTTTTTGGGGTATAACTTGGTCGGTGGTTGTTCAAATGATACAAACTTGGTGGCTATGGAAAGATAAGAGAAAATCCTACAACTTTCATGAAGGAAATATTTTCAGATTCGGCTGTCTATAAGGTCCAAATCAGTAGCCAAAGTCGGTGCGGAAAAGAACATGGCACCAACTCCATTAATTCACACCAACTCCATTAATTCATCCCACCAACTTCTATAATTCATTCCACTAATTCATTCCACTTAGTTTTGTCTATCTTTTTCTCCATTATTTTACATTTTTTTAATGTGTTTTGGAGGCTATAAATAGGCCTTCACTTCTCCATTGCAAACCATCCCAAGAAATACTTCTCATCCCTCAATTCTCATTCTCTCTTCTCTCATACTCTCTTCTTTCCCTCTTCTTCTCTTTAAAGACCAAGGGAAATCTAGAGGAGGAGGTTCTGTCCTAGTTTTAGCTCCGGCCCCTATTTTAGACGGAAGGAGCCTTGGGGAGGCAGCTGTGCTATAGTCTCAGTTTCTGCCCGAGTTTCAATTCAGGTTTATCCAAGTAAGGGTGGCATTTATAAAATTAATCTAGTATGGGTAGTACTTATAAGACTTAATCTAGTATACATGAGCATGATAGGAGTAGTATAACTTTTAATATGCTATTTTGTTTGTATGAAGGTTGTTATTTATTTAAATTGATGGTTGTTATTTATTCAAGTTGGTGGTTGTTTTGGATATTTAATTTGGCATGGTTATGATTATGTTTATATATATAATTATGAAGTATGTGTATGTGGTTTGGAAAAGTAAATAGGACTGAGAGGAGTAAGGTTATGGATGGGAGGTCTCTTGGTGAGATCAGGGATATAATCTTTGGAGAAAATATGGTATTTCGGAATCCCATTGTGAGGATTTCCAATTTGGAAATTTTCCAAGGATTATATAGTAAACCACTTCAGATGTTAGGTGGATTCTGAAGTACTCCTCTAAGTATCTATTTGCTACCGGTATGGGTCTGGGTCGAGTCATACCGATGGATGAGGTGACCCCACCAGGGTTACGTGACGACGTAATCCAACTGTATACTTTCCATGAGAGGTTAGGCGTGAGACATGGGTTGCTGACATGTTTCACCGTATCAACACTTGGTTTGGATAGGTGTTGAGGCCAACATTTGGTTTGGATGTGTTGGTTACATCATGGATTATACGGTGGTGTGACTTTGCTTTGGATGTGGATTATGTATATATATATGGTATGAATTGTATACTTTGGTTATGGATTTCTTTAATTAATATGTATGCATTGGCATGGATGTGTATACATTATATTGGTTGGTTTGAATAAATAATTGTTAAAATGATATTTATACTATGGTTGGTTTTATACGTGCTAACCCTTATGTTTCCATGTGGTGGAACTGTGATGATCTCACTATGTGGGGGAGCAGATCAGGTGTGAAGCCATAGGATAGCAAGGAGTCTTCTGGGTAGCTGCTTTGAGAAGTGGCTAGGCTTAGAGCTTGACCAGCACCTAGGGTGTTTCTGTTAATGGTTAATGTTAATATATTTTGGATGACTGTATGATTTTACTGAGAATGACTAATATACTTATGTTTGCTATTATGAAAACAATTTTTACACTCTAGCGTAGCTGGCTTTTGCTCTATTTTTTTTATTATAAATGCTCTTTTATTTTGGTTGGTTATTGATGTGATGACCTAAGGTGGGTCGTTACAATTTTGGTATCAGAGCTGGTCAAGTCTCTTTAGGATTTGTGGGGAATGGTCTTGTTATGTTTCCGTTGTATGGAAACGAATTTTGAAAGGAACTTCATGAGTAACTCATGAGTTTCTTAATCTTGATTAGGAATTTCTTATGAGTTTCGTGTAAACTCATAAAGTTCTTTGACCTTTTTAGGATGACTGGTAGGGGAAATCATTCTAATTTTTCTTCAAGCATGGATGGGCGGCAAATTGCTCGAGCTATGGAGCTAATTGCTGCTACTATTGGATAATAGAATACTTTATGGTGAGCTTAGGTACCAATAGTATGAATAAAGCCTTGATAATCAACTAGAAATTATTGACACCTTAGATTTAGGTGAGACATTGATTTGGCAAGAGTTTACAATTAATGGAATTTAGGAATCTATAGTAGTAGTGATTGAATCCAAAGAGGTTGTATCTGAGAATTGAAGTTTTGATGGGAGATTGGAACGTTCCTTGAGTGTTGGTGCTTGCATGATAACTTTTATGGTTGAGGTAGTATGTGAATTTTATTTTGTGAGCTGTTTTGGTTTAGGATTGTAATGAAAAGCTTGAATATGAGTTTAAGGTGGAAAGGAGTGAGTTTGGAATGATTAAGGTATGTTAGTACACTAATGCTGTATGATATGGGGATTATTTTTGTTGAAATTTTGTTGTGCCAGTATGAGTATCATATTGATAGAATCTGATTTTGTGGTCTTTATGAGAATTATGGCTTTAGATACTATCTTTCTAATGGAACTGGAATCAGGTAAAAAGCAGGTCTAGAACTCTAGTTATGACTGCTTTGGTGATCAGAAGTCTAGTTGTTAGAGCTGAATATACTTGAAGTGATTGTTGAAATTTTAGTTAGGAAGGTGATCTTTTTGAAGTCTTAAGAGTTGTAGCTTATTCATTTAGCTTTCATTTAAGACAGGTTTGAAATCATTTGGATGAGTATAACTCTATAGATATATACTGTCATGATAGGCATAACAAGGATAAAATAGATTTGGTGATGTTTTGAGGTTTGGTCATTGAAAGGTTGATTAAAATGATATGCTTGGTTCATGGTGATCAATTCATATATGCTTAGGGATAGTATATGTGAAGGAAGTATTCTAATATGAATTGATATGCAAGTATGTGACCTTATGGATCAATTAGTGGATATTTGTGTGTTAATGAAAGGTTTTGATCTTAGGATGTGATACCATCATATTAGAGTTAAGTGTGAAGATATATCCAAGATAAACTTAGGCTAGATTATCTAAGTATGACTCTGATTGTATTAGGTGCGTGTTTTAGGCCATGTAATTTCTTGTGAAGGTTTAACATAGAGCTACCTAAGGTAGAAGTTGTAGTGAGAGATACCTAATTCAATTAGTAAAATTAAGAGTTTTCTTAGGATAATTTATAGGAGATTTATTAAGTAAATTTCTAAGATAGCAGTTCGAGGTTTAGGCTACTCTCATCTCACTCGCCTCTACTACAGGAATCGCTTTGCTTTCTTTTCCTATAGCTACTAAGATAGATTCGGGAAGAGTGTTGATGCATGAAGGAAAGATAGTAGCTTGTGATTCTAGGCAATTGAAAATTCATGAGAGGAATTACCTTACCCATGACCTTGAGTTAGCAATTTTAATTAAGATTTGGAGACACTACATATATGATTCTAAGCTAGAGGTTTTTAGCGATCATAAGAATTTTAAATAACTATTGACAAGAAGAGATAATTGGAATTTTTAAGGACTAGGATTTTGATCTTAATTGTCATTTGGGCAAAGCTAGTATGGTGGTTGATACTTTGAGTAGAAGACCTCTAGATATATCTTCCCTTATGGTTAGAGAGATAGATCTTTTGGTTTGGTCTAAAGATTTAAGTTTGGCTTATGAGGTTACCCTTAGTAGTATGAGACTAGGTATGACTAAAGTAACAAGTGAATTATTGAAGGAAATTGGAGAAGCATAATTAGTTGATTCATTTTGAAAACAAGACAAGAGGATATAGGACAAGGTAGTGGATAAGAGCTGCCTTCGGTATAGATGAGGTGGTAAGACTTGGAGATTGATTCTGTGTAAAACTTACGCTTAGGCACATGATTTTTGGAGAGGGTCGTAGAAATGAAAATATTATTCTGGCAGATACCTTGAGTAGGATGATCTTTCGCCTACCACATTTGATGATTTAAGGGTTGGATTTGACTAAAGAACTTAGAGACTTAAGCGTGATGTGTGAGCTCACCCTTAGGAGCATTGAATTTAGTATGTTGAAAGTAACTAATGAATTAATGGACGAGATTAGAGAAGCCTAGGAGTTAAATTCTTTCTTAGTGAACCAAGTGGAGAGGATTAGTAGGGGTGGGTATAAATAGCCCTTTACGAGTGGAAATTGATGATGTTTTGGGGTTCAATAATAGGATCTATGGCCTAGTAATCTTGAATTTAGGAAGATGATCTTAAAGGGAGGACACAAGTGTTCTCTTAGTATCCATTGAGGAGCTACTAAGGTGTATCAAAGTCGTGCAGTGGAAGCATGGTGGCCTTAAGTGTAGAGAGGAATAGAGGATGGTGTGTACTCATATTTAGTATAGTATAAGTCTGAGACAGAACATTAGGTGCCTTTTAGGACTTTTGTAGCCTTTAGATGTTCCTATTTGGAAATGAGATAATGTGTATAAACTTTGTTGTGGGTTTTCCTAGGAGGTTTAGGAAGAATTTTGAACAAGGTACAGATGGAATTTTGAGGTACAAGAGTAGAATTTGTATTCCACAGGATGAGGAGTTGAAGAAATTGATATTTGAGGAAGCTCATAAAAGCAAATTGAGTATACATCCAGGTATGACAAAAATGTATCAAGATTTGAAGAAAATGTTTTGGTGGAATGGAATGAAAAGGGAGATAGCTGAGTATGTTGCATCTTGCATTGTGTGTCAAAAAGCTAAAGTGGAACATCAAAAACCAGGAGGTTTGTTACAAATGATGGAGATCCCTGAATGGAAATGGGATAGTATAACCATGGATTTTGTTGTTGGATTACCAAGGTCTGCTAAGAATTGTAATTCTATTTGGGTGATCGTGGATAGATTAACTAAGTGTGCTCATTTTCTTCCGGTGAATATAAAGTGGTCCTTAGAAAGGTTAACTCAATTGTATATTAAGGAGATTGTTAGATTACATGGTGTGCCCTCTAGTATCATCTCTGATAGGGATCCTCGTTTTACATCCCGATTTTGGCAGAGTTTGCATCAGGTGTTAGGAACTAAGTTAAGACTCAGTTCTGCTTATCACCCACAAACTGATGGGCAGTCTGAGAGGACTATTCAATCTTTGGAGGACTTGTTGAGGGCTTGTATTTTGGATCATCTAGGGAGTTGGGAAGAGATGTTGCCTTTGGTTGAGTTCACTTATAATAACAGTTTTCACGCAAGTATAGAAATGGCACCATTTGAGGCTCTGTATGGGAGGAAGTGTCGAACACCTTTGTGTTGGTTTAAAGAAGGAGAATCAATGATGGTGGGACCAGAGATTATCTTGCAAACTACTGAAAAAGTGAAACAAATTCAGGGAAGAATGAGAGCTACTCAGAGTCGACAAAAGTCTTATGCAGACAAGAGGAGGAAACCTTTGGAATTTTCAGAGGGAGAACATGTATTTTTGAAGGTAACTCCTACCACAGGTGTGGGAAGAGCTATCAAAGCGAAGAAGTTGAATCCTAAGTTTATTGGACCGTATCAAATTCTCAAGAGGATTGGACCAGTGGCATATCAGATTGCATTACCTCCATTTCTATCTAATCTGCATGATGTATTCCATGTGTCACAACTGAGGAAGTATATTCACGATCCGAGTCATGTCTTGGAATCAGAGGCAGTGCAAGTGAAGGAGAATTTAACTTTTGAGAAACAACCAGTTTCAGTGGCAGACAAGAGAGTTAAGAAGTTGCGAGGTAAATCTATCAATTTGGTGAAGGTTATTTGGGATGCAGACACTAATGAAGCCACTTGGGAGTTGGAAGACAATATGAAGGATCAATACCCATATCTCTTTTGAGTAAGTGAATTTTCGAGGACGAAAATTTTTGTTGTTGGGGAGAATTGTAACATCTCAGTTTTCAACATGATTATTACTATTATTATTATTATTGTCATTATTACTATGTGGTATTTGGTCATAATTTGGTGGTTATATTTTACTTCAATTATAGATAATTCACACTCCATTTATGCTTAGAAAGATATGTGTGTTGTTAGATCTAATTAGATAGTTGTGAAATTTTTTTTTTTAGAATCATTTCTCGCTGGGCTGACTGACTAGTCTCGGTGTCCGAGGTATAACTTGGGCTGTGATGGTCCAAATGATGCAAAATTGGTGTCAATGGAAATCTAAGAGAAAAACGCACAACTTTTGCAGAAATAGCCATTTGCAAAATCGGTCGTTTAGGAGGCCAAAATTGGACTTTTATTGATACAATTTTTTCTCGCTGGGCTGATTGGCAAGCCTCGGTTTTTGGGGTATAACTTGGTCGGTGGTTGTTCAAATGATACAAACTTGGTGGCTATGGAAAGATAAGAGAAAATCCTACAACTTTCATGAAGGAAATATTTTCAGATTCGGCTGTCTATAAGGTCCAAATCAGTAGCCAAAGTCGGTGCGGAAAAGAACATGGCACCAACTCCATTAATTCACACCAACTCCATTAATTCATCCCACCAACTTCTATAATTCATTCCACTAATTCATTCCACTTAGTTTTGTCTATCTTTTTCTCCATTATTTTACATTTTTTTAATGTGTTTTGGAGGCTATAAATAGGCCTTCACTTCTCCATTGCAAACCATCCCAAGAAATACTTCTCATCCCTCAATTCTCATTCTCTCTTCTCTCATACTCTCTTCTTTCCCTCTTCTTCTCTTTAAAGACCAAGGGAAATCTAGAGGAGGAGGTTCTGTCCTAGTTTTAGCTCCGGCCCCTATTTTAGACGGAAGGAGCCTTGGGGAGGCAGCTGTGCTATAGTCTCAGTTTCTGCCCGAGTTTCAATTCAGGTTTATCCAAGTAAGGGTGGCATTTATAAAATTAATCTAGTATGGGTAGTACTTATAAGACTTAATCTAGTATACATGAGCATGATAGGAGTAGTATAACTTTTAATATGCTATTTTGTTTGTATGAAGGTTGTTATTTATTTAAATTGATGGTTGTTATTTATTCAAGTTGGTGGTTGTTTTGGATATTTAATTTGGCATGGTTATGATTATGTTTATATATATAATTATGAAGTATGTGTATGTGGTTTGGAAAAGTAAATAGGACTGAGAGGAGTAAGGTTATGGATGGGAGGTCTCTTGGTGAGATCAGGGATATAATCTTTGGAGAAAATATGGTATTTCGGAATCCCATTGTGAGGATTTCCAATTTGGAAATTTTCCAAGGATTATATAGTAAACCACTTCAGATGTTAGGTGGATTCTGAAGTACTCCTCTAAGTATCTATTTGCTACCGGTATGGGTCTGGGTCGAGTCATACCGATGGATGAGGTGACCCCACCAGGGTTACGTGACGACGTAATCCAACTGTATACTTTCCATGAGAGGTTAGGCGTGAGACATGGGTTGCTGACATGTTTCACCGTATCAACACTTGGTTTGGATAGGTGTTGAGGCCAACATTTGGTTTGGATGTGTTGGTTACATCATGGATTATACGGTGGTGTGACTTTGCTTTGGATGTGGATTATGTATATATATATGGTATGAATTGTATACTTTGGTTATGGATTTCTTTAATTAATATGTATGCATTGGCATGGATGTGTATACATTATATTGGTTGGTTTGAATAAATAATTGTTAAAATGATATTTATACTATGGTTGGTTTTATACGTGCTAACCCTTATGTTTCCATGTGGTGGAACTGTGATGATCTCACTATGTGGGGGAGCAGATCAGGTGTGAAGCCATAGGATAGCAAGGAGTCTTCTGGGTAGCTGCTTTGAGAAGTGGCTAGGCTTAGAGCTTGACCAGCACCTAGGGTGTTTCTGTTAATGGTTAATGTTAATATATTTTGGATGACTGTATGATTTTACTGAGAATGACTAATATACTTATGTTTGCTATTATGAAAACAATTTTTACACTCTAGCGTAGCTGGCTTTTGCTCTATTTTTTTTATTATAAATGCTCTTTTATTTTGGTTGGTTATTGATGTGATGACCTAAGGTGGGTCGTTACAATTTTGGTATCAGAGCTGGTCAAGTCTCTTTAGGATTTGTGGGGAATGGTCTTGTTATGTTTCCGTTGTATGGAAACGAATTTTGAAAGGAACTTCATGAGTAACTCATGAGTTTCTTAATCTTGATTAGGAATTTCTTATGAGTTTCGTGTAAACTCATAAAGTTCTTTGACCTTTTTAGGATGACTGGTAGGGGAAATCATTCTAATTTTTCTTCAAGCATGGATGGGCGGCAAATTGCTCGAGCTATGGAGCTAATTGCTGCTACTATTGGATAATAGAATACTTTATGGTGAGCTTAGGTACCAATAGTATGAATAAAGCCTTGATAATCAACTAGAAATTATTGACACCTTAGATTTAGGTGAGACATTGATTTGGCAAGAGTTTACAATTAATGGAATTTAGGAATCTATAGTAGTAGTGATTGAATCCAAAGAGGTTGTATCTGAGAATTGAAGTTTTGATGGGAGATTGGAACGTTCCTTGAGTGTTGGTGCTTGCATGATAACTTTTATGGTTGAGGTAGTATGTGAATTTTATTTTGTGAGCTGTTTTGGTTTAGGATTGTAATGAAAAGCTTGAATATGAGTTTAAGGTGGAAAGGAGTGAGTTTGGAATGATTAAGGTATGTTAGTACACTAATGCTGTATGATATGGGGATTATTTTTGTTGAAATTTTGTTGTGCCAGTATGAGTATCATATTGATAGAATCTGATTTTGTGGTCTTTATGAGAATTATGGCTTTAGATACTATCTTTCTAATGGAACTGGAATCAGGTAAAAAGCAGGTCTAGAACTCTAGTTATGACTGCTTTGGTGATCAGAAGTCTAGTTGTTAGAGCTGAATATACTTGAAGTGATTGTTGAAATTTTAGTTAGGAAGGTGATCTTTTTGAAGTCTTAAGAGTTGTAGCTTATTCATTTAGCTTTCATTTAAGACAGGTTTGAAATCATTTGGATGAGTATAACTCTATAGATATATACTGTCATGATAGGCATAACAAGGATAAAATAGATTTGGTGATGTTTTGAGGTTTGGTCATTGAAAGGTTGATTAAAATGATATGCTTGGTTCATGGTGATCAATTCATATATGCTTAGGGATAGTATATGTGAAGGAAGTATTCTAATATGAATTGATATGCAAGTATGTGACCTTATGGATCAATTAGTGGATATGAGCAATATTTAAATTTGTCATTACGTACCTGAATGCTAAACTTCACAGATCTTCCTTCGACGAACACTCGAATGCCGATTTACTAATTCGGATCCGGAGATAATGATTGTGCGCGTATGTGGAGCCCCCTCTTCATGCCTATTTATAGACCCTGCATGTTACACATTCAAACGTCGCAGCCTTGGGAAACCGTTGGATCAATTTAATCCAACGATCCTCAATACGCAACCCCTCGTATGCTCCACCTAAGCCCAACTGACACAACCTTTGGCGTTCCACACTTGATGCGAACCCTAGCATGCACCATTCCATGCATAATGATGGCAACCCTTGACATCCCATCAGCAGTTGTAACCCCTCACGCGTAATTAATGTCTGTCAGTTATGCACCAGAGAAATTAATGCTTGCCAGCTACGCATCAGAGAGGCACTTTAATCATAACCCCTCACATTCCTGAATCTTTCATCGTATCCCAATCGGAACAATTAACCCTTTGCGTCGCTTCCCTCCTCAAGGCTGGGGGGCTTGTGTACCGGAAGGTCCCTATCGGTCACGTTGACCAACACGTGCCGTTCTGTCAGACACCTACGCCATGATGTCGGAAACATCGGTCCAGCCAACGTCCGAGACGAATGTTACTAACGGCTCGGCATAAGACCGAGCCGGAGAGTCCCCCGTAGGGCAAGATAGTCAGACAACTGTTGATCAACCCAATTAATAATAGCGCCCCATCCCTTTACCTATCGGATCGGCGAAATACCGTACCGATAGGTGAAGGACGGCTATTAATTATGGTTAGCAGGTAAGCGCATGGTTAAGTCAGTAAGTAAGTAATTAACATCGTATTACCTAATTTAGTAAACACCTGAAAAGGCCCACAATGCTCAGGCCCACGTCAGGCACTATAAATAGGTCACACATAACGAGGTAGGTCACTGTTCATTTTTACCCTAGATATTCGTGCATATACTGACTTGAGCGTCGGAGTACCCTTTGCAGGTACCTCCCCCATCCCTTGGAGATATCGTTGGAGCTCTTATTCGGTCCCCTTTCACCCAGAAGAAAAGGAGTGTGCCCTCAGACAGGTACAATATATATATATATATATATATATATATATATATATATATTTTAGACTTGTTCTTACTTGAGATTGGTGGGTGAGACAATTTCTGGGTAAGATCGGTGAGCCTCCTCTGCTTGGTATGTCTGTTGATCCGAGATGGGGTTGGTACCTGCAAAAGAGACTCCAATGCTTAAGTTAGTTTTTGTGGGTGTATGTGTCTCATATATATAATGCACGTACCTTGATATAATTAGGGTTTTTCCCTTGTTGATAATTGAGTTTGTTAGGATATGATAAAATCTCCTTCTTATCAGTTTATTTTATCTGTTGGAGAGATGGGCCGACCTTCCGAGTTGGCGTGGTCCAAGCCCATCAGTCCCCCGAGCTCCGAATGTTTTTAGCCGAGGAGTTAGTGTCGATGTGGGTGGTACAAGACTCCTTTTATAACATCGTGTATTTAATATTTAAATTAATTCATTCAATGTTTAAAATGTTTTAATTAATTGTGCACAACATTTAATTTAAAGAGCGAATTAAATTATTTATTCTTGTTCAATAACATTACTTAAACCATGTCACTACAAAAAAAAGTTGCATTTAGCGACCATCAAAATCGGTCGCTAAATTACTAAAATCAGTCTCTAATTACCTTAGTGATCAAATTTAAGTAGTCGCAAATCTATATAGCGCCCGAACATTTTTGTTTAGCGACTGAAAATTTTGGTCGCTGTTTAGTGACCGAAAATTTTGGTCACAAAATGGTTGCAATGATTTTGGTCGCTGATTTGTATGGGGACCAAATTAGTGACCGAAAAAATCGGTCGCTAAAGATTTATTTTTTATTTTATTAAATTTTATAGACGTCGCAAATGCGGTCGCTACAAAATACTCATATTTAGCGTCTCAAAGATTTTATTTCACAATACTTCACTTTTCAGCATATTTTGTCCTTAATTACACAATTTTTTTGGGAAACTTCTCAAAAGGTCACCCATCACTCTAAGTCAAACATACTTAACTGTGAAGTTCTGATGAGATAAGCTACCGAAAAACATATGCATGTTGTTAGTATATGTAGCACAAATTAATTCATTTAAGTCATCCTCAACTATACAATCTCAACTTATACTATCTTTGGATCTTTCTCATTTCGATGTGTCCAGACCGTTATAATATATAATAATATATGTACTGACCGCATTTCGCACCCGGGCTCTCAGCCCGGGTTGACATTATAAGGATCATCACGGGCACGCGTTGAACAACATCAGCCTGGAATCCGGACAGATCACGCCCGAGCCCGGAGATCTCGTCCCAGGCTAAAACCGTTCTCCAATTATACCATATTATGTCACAACGTGATCATATCATATTATATGATATCGTATCACATCATATCTTATCTCAGGCCCAAGACAACCCTAACTCACACAAAGGTATGTGCATTATATATACGAGACTCATACTCATACAAACCCTAACTTTAGCATCGGAGTCTCTTTTGCAGGTACCGCCCCCATCTCGGAGCACCAATACACCCAGCGAAGGAGGCTCACCAATCTTACCCGACAGATCAGCTCTACAGCAGATTTCCGGTAAGAACATTTGGCGCCCACCGTGGGGCCGATCAGACCAAGCTCTCATCGGCCACCTGCATGGTTTCTACCAGAAGCCATATTAGACGAGCAACAGATAACACAAGCAACTCAACTACCATGGACAGTGATACCGCGACCCTGAGGCGTTTGGTCGAACAAGTCGAGCAGATGCGGCGACAACACGACGTCGACCTCCAGAATATGCGTGCCCAGCATGAGAATGACCTCGCGACGATGCGCACCGCTAACGAAGCAGACCTAGCGGCGCTACGCGCCGAGAACGAGCGCATCCGCGCCCAGCTCCCTCGGCATCGCCCCGGCCAGCCACCGCACGACAGCGGTGATCATGAGGAGGAGGCGCATTCAGCCCCCCATTCCCAAGCAACCACCAGGGCACCACATTCGCAGCCCGCCACGCACCGGTCTCATGCATCAACACACAGATCAGGGCAGGGCACCAGCAAGGCCCCCACTCACGTCTCCGAGGGCCAAGATCCTTTCCGCCGTCATCCCTTTGTGAACGGCATCATGGAGACTTCGTTACCCCGCGGGTGGAAGCCCCTCCACCTCGACCGCTACGACGGCACTACGGACCCCGATGAGCACGTCGACGCGTACACGACTCAGGTAAACCTTTACACTAACAGTGACGCTATACTGTGCAGGGTCTTCCCGACCTCGCTTAAAGGACCCGCGCTCCATTGGTACACCCAACTGCCGGCAGGGTCCATTGACAGTTTCGCCACCTTGGTGCGGCGGTTCACGGCATAGTACGCCACCAGCCGGCCTCACCACACAACCTTGGCCGCCTTGGCCAACCTCAGACAGAATGACGATGAGCCCCTATGGGCCTTCATGGAGCGCTTCTCTAACATATCAGTCCGGATCCGAAATCTAAACCTGGAAGTCGCCCTACACGCCATGCTCATGGCACTGAAACCCGGATCGTTCGTCGATAGCCTATGTCGCGACGCCCCTCGCGATATGGACGAACTGCGCGCCCGCGCCGCCGGCTACATTCAAATGGAGGAGCACGCGGCCTTTCGCGACCAGGTTCGCGGTAAGGGCCCCGCAAAACCAGAACAGGGCCACAAAGACAAGGTTAAAGTCAACAACGACAGCCAGGACAAATAGAGCCGGGAGGTACGACTTCTACACCCCTCTGAACGCCCCAAGAGTCCACATTTTGGAGGAAGCCAGTAACAGCAACCTGCTAGACCTCCCACCACCCGGCCACACACCAAACAGTGCTGACAAGTCCAAACACTGTCGGTATCACAAAAACTATGGCCATACCACAGACGAGTGCCGCACACTCCGGGACAGCATCGAGGAACTCATCCAGGCAGGACACCTCGGCCACTACATTCAGCGACAGCCAGGCTCCCGAGGTGGCTCCGGAGGCCGGGGACGCGGGAGAGGCCGCGGATCAGGAGCTCGGGGGGACCTACCCACAGGACCTCAGCAAAATGCCAATGGCGCAGTACAGGCTAAAATAAGCCAGGAGACCGAACCACCCCCCTACGGGGAATAATCAACACAATTGCAGGCGGCTTTGCCGGAGGAGGTGCCAGCAGCTCAGCCCGAAAAAGACACCTCCACAGTATCAACTGCGCCCATTCCACTGCCTCGATCCCCTACAAGAGCTCACCACCAATCTCCTTCTCCGACGAGGACTACGCAGGGATCAGCCCCAATCAGGATGACCCCATGGTCATCGGGGTAGAAATCGCAAACTGGGAAGTCCAAAAGACACTCATCGATCAGGGGAGCTTGGCAGACGTCCTGTACTGGCCAACTTTCCTCAAGCTCGACGTCCCTCACTCTCTCATCCAGCTGCATACAGAGCCCCTAGTTGGCTTCGCCGGTGAACGGGTCCACACCCGCGGATACGTGGACCTGCTCACAACCTTTGGCACACCCCCGGACGCTAGAAGAATCATGGTCCGATACCTCCTCGTGGAGGCCAACACCTCCTATAACATCATAATAGGGAGGCCAACTTTAAATCATCTCGGGGCGGTGGTGTCCACCCCGCACCTCACCATGAAGTTCCCAGGAAAGGACGGAAAAATTATCTCCGTCAGAGCAAACCAGAAGACAGCTCGGCAATGCTACGCCGAAAGCCTGAGGATCTCCGCGTCCGGCAAGGAGGGCAAGAAGAGTCCCCCCACTACATGCCCCTAAACTCTAATTTCACATTTGTAAAAGCGAAACCGCGCACTCTTTTCCCGCCTCCGTCCTAAACGGATGATGGACCTAGGTGAGGAGATTGATGATTCCTTCACTTGCTCCATGCTTAGGACCGTGAATGCTATTGAGGTTAAGACTCCAATGACTCTTTGAAGCTCCTTGAAGTGTTCTTCAATGGAGAAGAAGCCTTGAAGTGGCTCGGTTACTCCTTAGCTTGAGGTAGAAGCTTAAGGAACCAAGGTAAGGTTGAAGCACCTTTGGAGAGAACTTAGGAGAGAAAGTTCTCTTCGGTTTTTGTGACTCTTGATTTAGAGAGAAAATTCAGATTTCATTTCTCAAATTGGTCAAAAGTGTTTTACAATCAAAGAATTACAAGTTTATAGGAGTAGGAAACTTGGAGAGCAAGCTAGTCTTGACCATGGTTCACTAGGAACCATGGTTGAGTCTAGATAAACCGTCCAAGGTCAAGAGGCTTGGAGAGCAAGCTTCTCACTTGGCTTGCTTGGTAAGCTAGCCAAGGAGAAGCTTGTGCTTCAAGCTTCCAAGCTTAAGAAACTCAATGAATTTCGTCCAAGTGTGAACACAAGTGTTCACACAAGTGTGAACACAAGTGTGAACACACTTCTAAGGTGGGCGGCTTCTTGGAATTAATTTACTCCTTTTGATTTGAAAATGGTTAATTTGGTTTAGTTAGGTTCATTCAATGGGAATGGAACCTAGCTAAATCAAATCTATGAAAAATTAGGAGTAAAATGAGTCCAATATGAAAAATTTAGCCTAGGACCACCTTTGGCTAAATTGCTAGGAACACTCTCTAGCTTACTAAGGACACTCTCTAATTTGCTAATGCCACTCCTACTAGAAAACTAAGAAAAGAATGTATTTCTAGGTTAGGTTAAATGGAGTCAAAGTGTCCAAGTAACCTACCCTAGAATCAATATACAATAGCTACTAAAAAGGGAAATAAAGTGCCTTACAAATACAAAGGCAAAAATAACCTATACAAAAGAAACTATGTACAAAACATATGAAAAGGTCTTGAAGATCATCCCATTCCTCTTGGTTCTTTTATGATATCACCTCTTGGATTCCTTGGCCTTGGCCATAGTCTATCAACCTTGCCACGCGCCTTGCCCCTGGCAGACGCAGAGGATCCGGCACCACTTCCACCGGCCATGAAAAAAGATAAGAAGCAAATAAAAAGGAAGTACCTGGTACTCCTCCTCAGAAAACAACCCTACCAAAGAAGGGACTACCGGAAACGACGTCGGCGACGGAAGCGCAAAAGAGAAAGGAGGTAAAGGGAACCAAGAAAAGCTCTCGTACTCGAGAAGTCAGAAGAAAGACAGGAAAGAGGCGCGAGAAGAGAGAAAGGCTAAAACTCTCCTCGAAATTCAAAACCGACGCGACACATGTCAGTTGAAAGGCACACCCGACGATACACTTATTACCAAACCATCATTAAAAAATCGTCACTGCCCCCAATACGTCAATCAAACGTCTCTAGAGCATGAACAGTCGCGACACGTGGCGAGCCTCCAGCTAGCGTACGCGCAAAGCCACCTCTCCTCTCACGAGCCCGACCTTAACTCCTCGGCCTACGGCCTTCGGAGCTCGGGGGGCTAGTGTACTGACCGCATTTCGCACCCGGGCTCTCAGCCCGGGTTGACATTATAAGGATCATCACGGGCGCGCGTTGAACAACGTCAGCCCGGAATCCGGACAGATCACGCCCGAGCCCGGAGATCTCGTCCCAGGCTAAAACCGTTCTCCAATTATACCATATTATGTCACAACGTGATCATATCATATTATATGATATCGTATCATATCATATCTTATCTTAGGCCCAAGACAACCCTAACTCACACAAAGGTATGTGCATTATATATACGAGACTCATACTCATACAAACCCTAACTTTAGCATCGGAGTCTCTTTTGCAGGTACCTCCCCCATTTCGGAGCACCAATACACCCAGCGAAGGAGGCTCACCAATCTTACCCGGCGGATCAGCTCTACAGCAGATTTCCGGTAAGAACAATATATATAATAATTATATTACTAATAATAATTATTATATTATATTTAATTAATATTTATTTATATATATACTTATTTTTATAATTAACAATCTACTCATTTCTATTTAAAATTAATATTATGATACAATTTAAATTATCTATTATAAATTTAAAAGTTTAAATAATAATTTTTATATTTTAAAATGAGAAGGGTTATAATAACACTGATATAAATTTTACTAAGTATTACACTGTTCAATAACTTTATATTAAATGTGAATTTTGTAAATCCAACCGTTAGATTGAAAGTTCATATCACTTTATATGTTTATATCAAGTTTTGTTAAAATTGAACAACAACTTGAAGGTAATCAAAGTGCTCATATTTTAATATATTTTGAAGTATATATATTACATCAATTTTTATTTTACAAGAATGAAGTATCAAATCATTTTGAATTCATATAAAATTTTGTATATTTGATCTAAGAGTAAAAAACTTTCAATCTAACAGTTGAATTTATAAATTTCACATTTAATATAAAGTTATTGAGCGATGTAATACTTAGTAAAAGTTACACCTGTGTTATTATAACACTTCTTTTTTAAAATATTATTTTTATAAATTAAATTTTAACATTTTAAATAAATTATTAATTAACTTAATATTTTTATTCATCTTAAATCTAAGATATAAAATTCAAAAAATATATTTATCCTTTTTTTATTTTCTAATTATCAACCATTAATAAAATACTAATTTAAAATCTTATCAAGTTATATCATAATATTTTCATATCAAGTTCAAAACCAGATATTAGTTATACAAAAATATCAAGATCATATAGTAAACGCATTGTGATGTATTAAAAACTGATAAAAAAGAACAAGCAGGTGGTTTGTCCAATTAGTTAAGGGGGAAGACTTAAGATTTTCTCCATGTAAGTATGTGTGTGGATTCGAACTCTACTATCAACAATTTTAGCCTTTTTAAATAAAGGAGGTGTAATTGTAATAAAAAAGGAGGTGAGTTAAATACTATGAACATCTTTGAGTAAATTAAAATTAAAAGATAATAATTTTTTTAAATTACTAAAAGTTATTTCATTTTATAATTGTTTCACAAATTCTTACTAGTTTTTGTATAAGTCAATTACTTTTAAACAATGAAACTAGTACGATTATATCAATTGAATTGAATGGTTAAGCCTAACTTTTAAAATAACAATTGAAATAAAATAAGATTCATGAAAATAATTTCAAAATATATTAGGTAAATAATTTTTATATAATAAAATTAAAGACAAGGATTAAAATAATCAATGGAGTTAATCTAATATTCATTTAAAAATATTTAAATAAATTATAAGTAGCAAGGTATTATTTAATTGATGTTTAAAATAAAATATTTTATAATATCTAAATGAATTGATTTTTAAGATAAACTATTATATACATATTTAACTAATATAATTTTAAAATATATATGTATAATTAGATATATTTTAAATAAATATTTTTATATTAAAAATTAATTTATCATTAAACAAAATAAAAATATTTCAAAATATGGTTGTTGTTGAATCAGTTTCCCCCGGTTGGATCATATTCATATATAATAATAGAATCATGTCTCCTCAAAGAAGCGATATCTACCTCAAAGTTGCACGAGCATAATCAAAGATAGATGATATAACGTATTTTAAGTAATTGATCTCATGTGTTATTGGTGTATATATTTATATATATAATATTTTATAATTTTTATTTATTAAACTAATGGAACATTAATTATATTTTATCAATTTTAGATTTGTTTGATAAATTTTTATTAATACTTATATAAGCCAATTATTTTTAATTTAATGAAACTAACGTGTTTATATCAATTGAACTAGATATTTAAGTCAATTTTGAAAATAATAATGAAAATAAAATAAGATTTATGAAAAGAAGTTTATTTATCTTAGCAAAATTGGAAAGCACAACAAATTATGTATTTTCATATTATCTAATAATGTAATAAATATTAAGCATGGTAAAAGAGAAATAAATTTCTCAAGAGAAAAATAAATAAATTTTCTAGATAAATTATTATTTAAATTAGTCTAATTTTTTTAAAAAATATTCAATTAAAAAGATTATTATTTAATTTTCTTTTATAGCATTATGTTTCTCATTTTTTAATACATCATGATATATTAATTATCTATTTTAAATTATATAATTTGTATTATTTTAAAAAACAAATTAATTTTATTGGGAGGGTAATGATTTTTATTTCTTATCATTAATATTTTTATCATTATAAAAAAAATATTATATATTTTTATATTTGCTTTCATTTAAAAGAAATATATTTCTAAATTTTTTAAAAAATTTACATTTAGCGACCGATTTCAATTTCTTCGCTAAAATTATTATAAATAATAATATTTTTTATTTTTTTAGCGATCGATTTTAATTTGGTCGCTAAAATTATTATAAATAGTACTATTTTTATTTTTTAGCGATCGATTTTAATTTGGTCGCTAAAACTATTATAAATAATAATATTTTTATTTTTTTAGCAACCGATTTTAATTTGGTCGCTAAAATTATTATAAATAATATTTTATTTTTTATTTTTTTGGCGACCGATTTTAATGTGGTCACTAAAATTATTATAAATAATAGTATTTTTATTTTTTTAGTGACCGATTTTAATTTAGTTGCTAAAATTATTGTAAATAATAATATATTTTTTATTTTTTTAGCGACCGATTTTAATTTGGTCACTAAAATTATTATAAATAATAATATTTTTATTTTTTAGCGACCGATTTTAATTTTGTCCCTAAAATTATTATAAATAATAATATTTTTATTTTTTTAGCGACCGAAACCGTTCCTCGCTATTTTAACCAACAATTATTATTTTAGCGACCGATATTTGCCACTGAAAAATTCAGTCGCTAATTTGGTCGCTAAATAAAATTTGCAACCAAATCAGATTCAATTGCTAATTATGTCACCATTAGCGACGGAAAAAAATTTGTCGCTAATTTTGGTGGTTAAATTAACTTTTTTTGTAGTGTGTGCACATTTTCATAGTCTCGTGTAATTTAATTAAAAAATACCATTTAACCATCTAATTTCATGGGTAATATATAATCTAAACATCTAACTACATTTTTGTCTTATAATAGTTCCTAATCCAAACTATAGTAAACCATGATTTTGGAATAAATAACAACACCAATCTTCCATGATTTCAACTAGCTGATCATGAGAATAATTAGTAATTGTGGAGAAAAGACGCACACTAGAAACAGGGTCGAATAATGTGTATCAAAAACACATACCTTTATGCAACGAAAAGAAAATAACTTATCAAACAAAGCACTGGAGAATAGTCAAATGAAACACTAAAATTTTTATAATGGTTCATCTTAACAACCAAGATTGCGTCCAGTTTTTAATCCAACCAGATTGAGTTCCATTAACTTTCAACAAAGTTACAAGTATTCTTTAAACAACAAGTCTCTCCAAGCTTAACAACAAGTATTCTTTCAAGAAGCCTCTTCCAGCTTAACACCAAGTATTCTTTCAAACAAGTCTCTCCAAGTTCAACACCAAGTATTCTTTCAAATAAGTCTCTCCAAGTTCAGTACCAAGTATTCTTTCAAACAAGTCTCGCTAGGTTCAACACCAAGTATTATTTCAAATAAGCCTCTCGAGGCTCGACCCTTACAACAAGGTAATAGATGATTACAAGGTTGTTTTGTCTCTTCTAGACGCGTTTCAACCAACTATGAGAGCTCAAATATTCTACAAAGAAATATATACAAAATTTACAATAAGTGTTTCTTTGTATGCGAGTTTTTGCCCTATGTATCTCAATATACTTCACGTTCTTCCTTGAAGGCTACATCCTTATATAATAGCTTCAAAGAAAATGACTGTTGCGACGATTTTAAGTTGAACTCACAAGTTGTTTCATGAGTTGTTTTGTCTGTCTTTACTGTTGATTCTAGAGATTACCGTTATTTCATTTAATACGAACATTAGATGTCTTTCAATAAAGCATGTATCTCTTAAATCTTCCAAATAGCAGAGTCTTGTAAATAGTAAAGAAGTAATGTAAACAACAATTGAACATATGATTATCATACAATTTGCATTAAACAAAAATGATTACTATATCAATATGGAAATAATTATATATATATATATATATATATATATCAATTTATAAACAAATTTTTACATCATTTGGTCAAATACTTTTTTGATATTTGACTTTTTTTTTCTTCTCTAGATTTGTGCAAGTCTTTTTTTTTTCTTTTTCCAGTGTTGGCCAAAAAGCCCACGATCTGACCTTAAGTTGAAAATCAGATCTTGCAAAAAAGCAGCCAAGTTGCATCAGATTAATGGATAAAAACAGTCACAAGTCTATAAATAATGAGACTGAAATCAGGCAAGAATAGAGGTTAAAAAATTTGAGAGGAAAAAAAAAAACAGAAAGTGGTGTTTGAATTATTAATTGAGAGCAAGATTATAATTCTTATATCCTTTCATTTTGTTAGAATCTTGACCCTGTTAGTGTTCTTTCACCATATAAAACCACGCACACACCTAAATAGTTTTTCATTCTTCCAGCCTTTGAGAGTTTGAGTTTGTTCACTCGCTCCTACTTTCGGAGAAGCACGTGGGCTTGGCCCAATCTACATTTCCATGACAACTCTTGTTCCTATTTATTTTGGTTCATTTCCTTTTTTTTTTATAATTACACCTCCTTTTAAAAAAAATAATTAAAATTTTCAAAATATTTGTAATTTTTTTATTTTGTATCTTATATTTTTTAACTTTTTAATTTTTTAATTTTATATTCACAACATTTAATTTAATACTTTTTTTTCACACATTTTCTCTCCTTTTTCCAATTTTTACATGTACTTCCTTACCTTTCCTTTACCCCACCTATTTCGGTAGCATGTGAAAACAAAAAGAGGAAAAAAAAGTGTGTGAAAAAAAAAAGTAACAAATTGAAAGTTAAAAATGTAAAATTAGAAAATTAAAAAAGAAATACTATAATATTTATATATTTTTTTAAAAAGGAGGTGTACTTATTAAAAAATGGAGGTTATATATCATGAACATTTATTTTAGGTGCACATATTGGGCTTATACCCACCACCCTCCTTTACTGATCCTCTGTTTTTTTCAGGTTTTTGGGAGTGATCTAGTGTACTGTGTGCAACCTGGTGGGCCTAGTATTTCTTCAAACCATAAACCTATACATTTTAATAATAGAAAACTATTAAATTATAATCTTCCAAAACCCTTTAATATAAAAGAATAGAATAAAAAAAACTAATTGATCAATCTTCACATATTATTCTTTTATCCTATCATTTTTTCTAAAGAAGAAAAAAAATGGTTTTACTAAACCCACGTTTATTGTGTTTGTTAACTTATTGATTTATTATTGTCTCTATTGTACATTAACAAAAGTTTTATTTTGAGTTTTATATTAGATTATAAGATATATGTAAAAGTATAAATTATCATTGTTGAGATAAAAAACAAAAAAAAAAAGATTTTTTTATTTTTTTTCTATTTCATTATTTAAATAAATAAAAAAACTAGTATTATTTTCTTAAATATTTCTTAGTTTCAAATAATAATAGTAAATTAATTATATTACTTTCCCCATATATCACTTTGATTTTTCATTAGATTATAAGACATGAAAAAGTATGAATAAGAAATGTAAAACATTTAAGTACAGTGAAATATAAAAAATATTGATAATTTTGTTTTTTATTATAACTCTTTTTTATGTATATTATTTTTTATTATATTATATAGATAATAAACTCATCTATCAAGCCTAACATTTTCTTTATAAGTTTAAATTCAATCCTTTTAATTATAGACTTTTGTAAAATCCTAAACTTAATCATTTTATTAAATATGTCAAGTTAAGCTTTAAACAAGTTAAGTCATAAATTACTGTTTAAGGTCTAATTTATTTTCATTTATTCCCTTTTCACCAATGTTTCCACTACTATCACAACTATTATTGTTGTCATAACCACATTCGTTGCTACCATTGCCAGGCTAGCGACAATAACCATAATAACGACAATAGTGGTGAATTGGTAATGGTAATAATAATAGTGGTGATAATAGAAATGACAACAATAATGATAAAGATAATTACCATAATCACAATATTTGGTAATTTTATTTGTAAATTTTTAATTTAAGTTTTCATTTTAAATTAAGAATTAAGCTTATAATTTTTTTTTCTTTTCATATAAAAATATCATTCTCATAAATTATAACATACATGCTCTCTTTCTATGTATATATGATGGATTTAAATATATATATATATATTATATTATATGTATGTGTGTTTTAAATAAATTTTATCATAAATTATATTTATTTAATAATAGATTTTGAATATAGATAGATCCATTTAAAAAGATTTTGTTTAATTTTATATTAACATATCAAAAACAAAATATAACAGTATTTGTAGAGACTTAAAGCATGTTTATATCTTAAAAAAAGTGTTTCCTTTTAAACAATGGTAAAAAATTTTTTTTTAGCTAGAGTCTTATATATATATAAGACACTAAGGAATTTATTAATATAAAATATTATTACATATTTTAATTAATATCCATAAAATAATTAATATAAAAAAAGGCTTAATTGCATTTTTTCTCTCAAGTATTGTAATTGTGCAATTTTGATCTTTAAAGTTTTAATTGGGTAATTTTAGTTCCTTAAAGATTACAATTGTGCGATTTTGATCCTTCAATTTTTAATTGAACAATTTTTTAGTCCATTGAATAACATAATTGTGTCATTTTAGTCTCTCTCATTAAAAATTTAATAATTTTAATATATATTTATCTATTCAAGTTAACGTATATTATAATTTTCATTATTGTATCAAATGATATATATTTATTATTATTAAATAAATAAAATTTATACATTATTATTTTTATAATATTACTGATAAATTAATATCAATAATATTATTAGTATATTTATAGATAAACTAATAATTTGATAAATATAAATTATTATATATTAATATACTCTTACAAAAATATAAGTATATTAATTTGAAATATATATCTTATTATCTTATATATTTATATTTTTTGTAAAAGTATATTAATATATACTAAACTATATTTATTAAATTATTAATTTATCTATAAATATACTAAAAATATTATTGATATTAATTTATCAGTAATATTAAAATATTATTAATATATACATTTTATTTATTTAGTAATAATAAGTATATATCATTTGATACATTAACAAAAATTATAATATACGTTAACTTAAATAAGCAAAAAATTGTATAATTTTAAAGAGAGTTGTTACGATACCCTTAAAGATTGAGGGATTTCAATACATTTTTTTATGTAAGCTTATAAATTAAAAAAAAAAACTAATTTAATTATAAAATAAATAATCCAAATTATATTTATAAAATGAAAATAAGATAAAATTATAGAGATTAAAATTATAAGATTTCAATAATATTATAAAATATTAAAAAATAAAAATTAATAAATAGTAAAAATAAAAAATTATTAAAATTACAATATAGAAATTCAAAAATTTAAGACAAAAGACAAAAATATACTTAAAAAATTATTAAAATTAAAATATAGAAATTTAAAAATTTTAAGTGAAAAGACAAAAATATACTTTAAAAATTATTAAAATTAAAATATTTAAATATATAATAATATTATTACAAGTAAAATTATAATATATAAAATAAAAATAAAATGACTAAATAATTTAAAATTTTAAAGAATAAAATATCATAAATATTATTTAAATAAATTATTAAAAATATAAAATATTAAATAAAATTATAATTACAACTGTACCGGTACCCTCCCAAATAATACGGGTACCGTAGAATTTCTCAGTTTTAAAACACTATATATATATATATATATTTTAAAATTATTAAATTTTTAATGAGAAAGACTAAAATAACATAATTATGATATTTGAGGAACTAAAATTGTTCAATTAAAAATCGAGAGACTAAAATCACACAATTACAATTTTTTAAGGACTAAAATTATTTAATTAAAATCTTGAGGACCGAAATTACACAATTGTTATATTTAAGGGATAAAAATACAATTAAACCTAAAAAAAAATATTAATAAATATACTAAGAACAATAATAGAAAACATGTAATACACTCTATTATTTTCTTTTCATATAATACAAATACTTTTATTTGTATATATACTTATGAATCAACACCTACCTCCATTTGGCATAAAGAAAAAAGTCAATAAGAGGAAGAAAATATGCGCTGGCAAATTCAGAGACACCCACAAAGCTGAAAAAGATCCACAGAAATCCCGAATCGCTCGTTTTCCCTACTATTCTATCAAAACCACAGCACCCCCTGTTTTACAAATCCCCCATTTATTTAAAACCCGGAACTTTTTTATTTTTCCACGCCACACAACCTCTGTCTAATGACAATAGTACCCTTCCTTATGTAACCATCATTCCTAAACATTTTCCTAACCAAAAACATCCAACCCACGTATCGGATTCAATTCCTCCTTAAATTTCCATCATCGTCAACACTTTCATAACTAATGAGGTAAATAACTTAAAAAATCCAACATGACATTTTCGTAAATTACTATAAACCACAGAAGGATTAGTCACTAGTCACACCCCCTACAAATATCTCCCACCTCTTCACAACACACACTGTCAAAGTCCGAAGCCCGAAGCCCGCCACATAACCCAAACCATGCACTCCGTCACCGCGCAAACTCTTCCACCCGCGTGGGGTTCTAGAAGTTTCCACCGCCGACAGCACCGCCACCTAGTCCCGCCGCCGAATGCCGCGGCGCTAAAAGCGCGAAGGACCCACTCAATGCCGGCGGAAAAGGTGGAGGTGTTCAAGTCGCTGGAGGGGTGGGCCTCGCAGTGGGTCCTCCCGCTGCTGAAGCCCGTGGAGCAATGCTGGCAGCCTCAAAGCTTCGTCCCGGACTCGTCGTTGCCGTACGAAGAGTTCAGCGATCAGGTGAAGGAGCTCCGCGAACGCACCAAGGAGCTACCCGATGAATACTTCGTGGTGCTCGTCGGTGACATGGTCACGGAAGACGCGCTACCCACTTACCAGACCATGATCAACAACCTCGACGGGGTCAGAGATGAGTGCGGCACCAGCCCAAGCCCGTGGGCCGTCTGGACCCGGGCCTGGACCGCAGAAGAAAACAGACACGGGGATTTGCTCAGAACTTATTTGTACCTTTCCGGTCGAGTTGACATGTCCATGGTCGAGAAGACCGTCCATTACCTCATTAGTGCTGGCATGGTAAGTCAAACTCTTTTTATTAAAAATAAAATAAAATAAAATTGGATCTTTATTCATTTGGAGAAGAATAGAGGTGATGTTGTATATATTAAATTGCAGAAAAATGTGATAAAATAATTTTTTTTATTTTTGGATTGGGTATGTTATGTACTATGTAGGACCCAGGAACGGAGAACAACCCGTATTTGGGGTTTGTGTACACGTCATTCCAAGAGCGAGCGACGTTTGTGGCGCACGGGAACACGGCTCGGCTAGCGAAGGAGGGCGGGGATCCGGTGCTGGCGCGCATATGCGGGACCATCGCTGCGGACGAGAAGCGGCACGAGAACGCGTACTCGAGGATCGTGGAGAAGCTTCTAGAAGTGGACCCCTCGGGCGCGATGGTGGCCATAGGGGACATGATGGAGAAGAAGATCACGATGCCGGCGCACCTTATGTACGATGGGGAGGACCCCAAGCTATTCGAGCACTACTCCGCGGTGGCCCAGCGTTTGGGCGTGTACACGGCCAATGACTATGCTGACATTATGGAGTTTTTGGTCGGACGGTGGAGATTGGAGAAGCTGGAGGGTTTGACGGCTGAGGGAAAGAGGGCGCAGGATTACGTGTGTGGGTTGGCGCCCAGGATTAGGAAGTTGCAAGAGCGGGCCGAGGAGCGAGCGCGTAAGATGAAGCCTCACGCCGTTAACTTCAGCTGGATCTTCAATAAACAACTGCTTTTGTAAAGTCAGTGGAATTGGTCAACGTCATGCTACGAGGTTGTCCAAGTGACTTATGATGAGTTTTGTTGGTTGGTGGTACTTAGAATAACCAAATAACATGGATTGCGTGTAATGGGCATTGTTGGATTTGATCCATGGTTGTTCTAGTGGATACAAAACCAGTAGGACTTTTGCTCTCTGTGTAATGTTTGGCTTAGCTTCCTGCTATTTATTTATTTTAATTCTGCTAGTTAAAATAACTTATTTTGTAATTAATTTCTGTATCGGGTAATAATTAATATACTAATAGTAATACCATGTTCTTTTTGTTTTGGTTTTGAGTAATTAGCATCTTCTGATTTTGATAATTGAGAGAATCTTTTTCTTTTGAAAGTTGAGTTATTTAATTCTCGTTAAAATTGATATTTCACTTTCGACGTGATTGAGATCTCAATATTGAATGAGTCGGTTTTTTTTATATATTATTTTATGTTTTGTTTATAAATACATTAAAATTCTTATATCTTAATTTTATATTTAAATTAAAATATAATAAAATTTTAGTTTTTTTATTTTTATGTAATGCTATACTCATAAATTTTGCTTATTAAGAAAGAAATAAAAATAAACTACTGATAAAAAAAATAGAAATAAAAAGTAACAACTAATGGCGAATAAAGCTAACGCTTTACGTGTTAGCTAGCAGCAACCTCTACGTGTTCGTTGGTGGATGTTGGAGTCGATGTAGCTTCTTCCTAAACTAGGCCCAAACTTGAATGAGAAGTTTGCGTATTGATTTCCTTTTCTAGGAGTTCCTGGATATTTGAAACAATGGTGTTGTGTCGATGAAACTGGTCTATGGTTGTTGTATTAGTGATATTGCATGCAATGAATAAGAATCACATAACACCATCCTATGATCTGCTTCCCACGTTTACAAAGACCATTAAGTATAACCAACAATTAAACCTTTAGGTTATCCTTAATATTGATATTCCTGTAAAATCCTACTAACCACTTACCTGTTGCATCTCTGATAAGCCAGCCGAATCCAATAGGAACGGGGTATTCTTGGGCATTGCTAATGTGACACTCTTATCATTCATAAATAATTATAAAATAATAAAGATTTTATGAATCAAAACTTTCATTATAAGGAGATTTTTTTTTAGGGTTTTGGTGTCCCTTATGTTTATGACCAATTAATAAAGTGTTCACATGTGGCTTATATGTCCACATCATTCAAAACTTGGAAATGTTGATCGAAAGAGTAAACGAGTATAGAGTAACTTGATCCGAATGGTTTTGAAACCAAGACCCGAAATTTAGTTACCTTCTTTTGTCCTTTTTACAAAAACTTGGATTCTTTGTGTTAGTTCAGTAGATTCATAAGCTTGTCCAAAAGAAAAACAAAAGCAATTGACATTCTAAAATACGACCAACATCGATTTTTGGGCTAATGTTGCCAATAACAATAATAAGGGAGAGGATAGTGGTTGTCTACAGTAAGCAAGAAAAAAGTTGGTATTAGAGGAACAATATTTTTGCGAGGTTAGGGCTACAAGAACAAAAAATTGGAGTCACCAAAATAAATTAACCGACAAAAATAAATATACTAAAACATTGAACATTAATAACATTTGGATTTTGTAAACAAAACAAAAGAGGTGTATGTACCAACCATGGGAATGGGTAACTAGCATCGACTTTCTCTTATTGAGGATGAAATATATGATAAACAAGATCCTCATCATTCTCCTCAAATAGTGTTTCAGTTCCCTTGTGAATCAGTCACTGCTCTGCATTGTTTGAAGATTCGAATGCGACCTATGTGAGAGCGTCCCAACAATCATGCATGGTAGCACGTGGGGAAGGGGTGCTATGAGGCAAGCCTTTACTCGATGGAAAGTACGATGCAGTTGGTTTGGGAAACGAAGGTATTGAAGTGGGAGTGAAGCTTCACATGGGTTCAGGTCGGTTTCAAAACCATCTAGATCCGGTTATTGCATATCCGTTTACTCTTTGAGTCAACATTTCAAAGTTTAGAATGACGTGGACATATAAGTCCGGTGTCAACACTCCATTGGCCCTATACATAAGGATACCAAAACCCTCTCATCAAAGAGGACACGGAGAGAATCTCCTAGTAGCAAAATTTGTTAGGATCCCTCCTTAATTGGAGAGGTTCTAGAAAATTCTAGAGCTTTCTAGAGAAGTATAGAATTTTCTAGAACATTCTAGAGAATCTTAGAGAACTGTAGAATTCTCTAGAAGCTTGTGGAATAGTGTGGAACCCTCTGAAACATTCTAGAGATGTGTGGAGCCTTCCGGAACCTTATGGAAGAGTATAGAAGGATATAGAAGGGAGTAGAGATTCCTGGAATGTGTGGAGCATTCTAGAGAACCAATCTCAACCCTTGATCCCCACCATTCATTTTGAAGGTGGAGTAGTATAAATAGGGGTAGGAGGCTTCATTCCTATCAATCCAAGCCAAGAGTGAATCCACTTCTTAGAGTGAGAAAGTGAGAAAGCCTCTTTGTGAGAGAAGAGAGATAGTCTCAAGTTTGAGTGTGTCACCATAGAGTGAGTCAATTTTGTAATTACATTCTTGTAATCCTACTATTCTTTTGTATAGTGGAAGAATCTCCATATTGGAGAATTTAACTCGTGTGCTCCCATTACTACCTTTAATTTCTAAGTGCCTATCTTAACTTCACGAAGCGGGAAAGTCCGAGTTTTCCCAACAGTGGTATCAAGAGCCAGGTTCATCAAAAGCTGTCATTAGCTCGTGCAGTTCAAGATAGAGGACAACGTTGCTCATGATGGAGACATGTTCAAGCTTACTGCCAATAATTATTCATATTGGAAGCCAATGATGGAGGATCATTTATACTGCAAGGATTTGCATGAGCCCATCATCTACAAAGAGAAGGTGGAAGGCAAGAGCGATGCTTAGTGGGAGCTATTGAATCGGAAGGCCGTTGCTATGATCCGTAAGTACATCGACAAATCTCTCTTTGAGCATGTTTCTACATACACAAATGCTTATGAATTATGGGCAAAGCTTGAGTCCATGATTCAAAAGAAAACACCTCGTAACAAAGCCAATTTAGTTCGTCGATTGGTGAAGTTGGAGTATAAGGATGGTCATAGTATGATTGAGCACTTGAATAACTTCAAGGGGCTTGTAAATCAATTAACCAAAATTGAGATGAGGATTGATGATGAGTTGCAAGCCCTTCTACTCCTTAGTTCCTTACCGGAAAGTTGGGATACGCTAGTAGTTACACTTAGTAACTCTGCTCCTGAAGGAAAGCTCACTATGGATGCTGTTAGTGATAGCCTTCTTGGAGAAGAATCGAGGAGAATGGAACGAGGTGAGTCTATCCATCCCGAGGCTAATATCATTGAAAATCGGGGAAAGAATGAGACTCGTGGACGTAGTAAGAGCCGAGATCAGTATCAATCTCGAGGTAGATCCAAATCACGCTCGAAGATTACATGCTATTACTGTGGAAGAATGGGTCATAGGAAAATGGAGTGTCGGTCTTTTAAGAGAGATCAGAAGGCAGGTACTGTCAAGCTAGACCAAGTCATCCCAATGAAGAAGCAAGAAGAAAAGACTACCACTGCCGTAGCATCTAAAGAAGATATGTTATATATCATTGGAGAAGGTAACATCCTAAACATTGCTTATGATGATAGCTCTTGGATTGTGGATTCTGGTGCTTCCTTCCATGTTACTCCTCATGGAAGTTTCTTCTCATCCTACCAAAATGGTGACTTTGGTACCGTTCAAATGGGAAATCAAGATAGAAGCAAGATCGTCGGGATAGGAGACATCATCCTGACAACGAGCACCGGATGTAGGCTAGTCTTGAAAGATGTGAGGCATGTCCCAGCCATGCGCCTCAATCTTATCTCTGCTGGAAAGTTAGATGATGCTGGTCTGATGAATTACTTTGGTGAAGGAAAGTGGAAGCTCACCAAAGGTAGTCTAGTTATGGCTCGAGGAAAGAAAGAAGGATCCTTGTACGTAATGCAAGCTAAGCTTTGCAAAGGAGAGGTAAACATAACCACTGATGACATAGAGGTTTGGCATAAACGACTTGGGCACATCAATGAGAAGGGTCTTCACATACTCGCTCGTAAGCAACTCCTCTCTAATGTGAAAGGTAAATCACTTGATCCTTGTGCTCACTGTTTAGCTGGAAAACAACATAGAGTTGCATTTCAAAGATCTTCTCCGCCCGCAAGGAGAAATAACATTCTCGACCTTGTACACACTGATGTGTGCTCAATGTCTGAGAAATCCATTGGGGGTGCACTGTACTTTGTGACCTTCATTGACGATCATTCAAGGAAGGTGTGGTTGCATTTGCTAAAATCAAAGGATCAAGTACTTGATGCCTTCAAGGAATTCCACGCTCTGGTAGAATGTGAGACTGGACGAAAGATCAAGTGTGTACGATCTGACAATGGAGGTGAATATAGAGGTCCATTTGAAACCTATTGCAAGAAACATGGCATTAGGTTAGAGAAGACTCCACCCAAGACACCACAATTAAATGGGCTAGCTGAGAGAATGAATAGAACAATCGAAGAAAGAGTTCACTGCGTGCTCTCTCATGCTAAGTTACCCAAGTTATTTTGGGGAGAAGCTATAATGGCTGTAGTTGACATTGTCAACCTCACACCATCAGTCCCTTTGGGTGTTGCCATCCCAGACGAAGTTTGGACGGGCAAAAGGGCATCATACAATCATCTCAAAGTGTTCGGGTGCAGGGCATTTGTTCATATCCCCAAAGATGAGCGAGCAAAGCTTGATGCAAAGACGAAGGAGTGCATCTATCTCCGCTCACCCAAGGATGAATTCGGCTATCGGCTATGGGATCCAATAAATAAGAAGGTGGTCCGTAGTAGAGACGTTGTATTCTTCGAAGACCAAACAATCGAAGACATTAAAAACTCAGAGAAGCCAAGATTGAGAAGTAATAAGAGTACCGAACTCACTCCAGTTCAACATGAGAATAATGAGACACATCAAGACAATGATCCTGAAGAAGATGAGCCTGTGTTAGAGCAAAGCAACCATGAGACTCATGATGAACCAACTCAGGAAGATCCTCAATCTAGTTCTCTACCAGCACTAGAGCCGAGGCGTTCCTCAAGGGAAAGAAGACCATCCACTTGGTATAACACTGAGGAGTATGTTATGCTCACTGATGAGGGGGAGCCTCAAAGCTATAAAGAAGCAATCAAGGATATTCATAAAGAAGAGTGGAGGAAAGCCATGCAAGAAGAAATGCAATCCTTGCATGAGAATCACACTTATGAACTCGTAGAGCTGCCAAAGGGGAGAAGAGCCTTAAAGAACAAGTGGGTGTACCGGATCAAAACCGAAGATAACAACACAAAGCCTCGTTATAAAGCTCAGTTGGTCGTTAAAGGATTCGGTCAAGAAAAAGGTATTGACTTTGAAGAAATATTCTCACCCGTGGTAAAGATGTCATCCATTCGAGTTATCCTTGGCATAGCAGCAACTCAAGATTTAGAGATTGAACAACTCGATGTCAAGACGACGTTCCTTCATGGTGACCTAGAGGAAGAGATCTACATGGAGCAGCTCGAAGGATTCAAAGTTCCGGGCAAAGAAAATTTGGTGTGTCGCTTCACGAAGAGTTTATATGGCCTTAAGCAAGCACCTAGGTAATGGTACAAGAAGTTTGAATCCTTCATGGCAGAACATGAATTCAAAAAGACAGAAAGCGATCATTGTGTCTTCATAAAGAGGTATGCAAGTGGAGACTTCCTCATACTTCTACTCTATGTTGATGATATGTTGATTATTGGACAAGATCGCATAAAGATAGCTGCTTTGAAGAAAGATCTAAGCAAGAGTTTTGCCATGAAAGATTTGGGACCGGCTAAACAAATCCTTGGGATGAGAATAACTCGTGATAGATCAAAGAGACTGTTGTGGCTATCCCAAGAGAGATACATAGAGAAAGTGTTGGAACAATTTAACATGGACAAATGTAAGCCAGTTAACACACCACTTGCTGGACACTTCAGGTTGAGTTCGAAGCAAAGTCCCACAAGTGAGAGAGAAATGGAGGAGATGAAGAAGATTCCATATTCATCTGTAGTAGGCAGTCTCATGTATGCAATGATATGCACAAGACCAGATATCGCCTATGCAGTTGGAGTCGTCAGCCGCTTCTTAGCCAACCCCGGGAATGAACATTGGCTAGCGGTCAAATGGATCCTCCGATACTTACGTGGAACTTCCAAAAGATGCTTATGCTTTGGAAAAGGGAAACCTGTGTTAGAGGGATACACAGATGCAGACTTGGCTGGTGATATTGATTCAAGGAAATCAACATCTGGATACCTAACTACTTTTGTAGGGGGAGCC
Source organism: Cajanus cajan (assembly GCF_000230855.2). Classification (NCBI taxonomy): domain Eukaryota; kingdom Viridiplantae; phylum Streptophyta; class Magnoliopsida; order Fabales; family Fabaceae; genus Cajanus; species Cajanus cajan. Next base: position 11,914,925 of record NC_138525.1, read on the forward strand.
GTTTCTTGGCAATCAAAACTGCAAAAGTGTGTCGCATTATCCACCACAGAGGTGGAGTACATTGTAGCTACTGAAGCTTGCAAAGAGATGCTGTGGATGAAGAACATGCTTCTTGAGCTGGGAGTAGATCAAGAAAGGTATGTGTTAAAGTGTGATAATCAAAGCGTAATATACTTAGCAAAGAAACTCAACATTTCATTCTCGCACGAAGCATATTGACACAAGATATCATTGGATCCGAGAAGTCCTCTAGGAAAAGAAATTGCATCTTGACAAGGTTCACACAGACGAGAACTGGTCAAACATGATGACCAAGGTAATACCGACAAAGAAGTTTGAAGATTGCTGTCAAGGTGCAGGTCTACTACTGCCCCCCAATTAAGTCGGGAGGGGGAGATTTGTTAGGATCCCTCCTTAATTGGAGAGGTTCTAGAAAATTCTAGAGCTTTCTAGAGAAGTAAAGAATTTTCTAGAACATTCTAGAGAATCATAGAGAATTGTAGAATTCTCTAGAAGCTTGTGGAATAGTGTGGAACCCTCTGGAACATTCTAGAGATGTGTGGAGCCTTCCGGAACCTTATGGAAGAGTATAGAAGGATATAGAAGGGAGTAGAGATTCCTGGAATGTATGGAGTATTCTAGAGAACCAATCTCAACCCTTGATCCCCACCATTCATTTTGAAGGTGGAGTAGTATAAATAGGGGTAGGAGGCTTCATTCCTATCAATCCAAGCCAAGAGTGAATCCACTTCTTAGAGTGAGAAAGTGAGAAAGCCTCTTTGTGAGAGAAGAGAGATAGTCTCAAGTTTGAGTGTGCCACCATAGAGTGAGTCAATTTTGTAATTACATTCTTGTAATCCTACTATTCTTTTGTATAGTGGAAGAATCTCCATATTGGAGAATTTAACTCGTGTGCTCCCATTACTACCTTTAATTTCTAAGTGCCTATCTTAACTTCACGAAGCGGGAAAGTCCGAGTTTTCCCAACAAAATTAGTTGATACATAATTTAACATTTGTGCCTCCCTCTGTTTCTACAAATGATGAAGAAGAAATGGCTTACCAACTTCTTTCTGAGCTACTCTCACAAATTATCACTCTAACCTTAAACTCATTTTTAACCTAATTTCTCTTCTAACTTAAGTATATGAGCGTTTTTACAATTGTCTTCAACCGCAATTGATACTAAAATAGCTTGGTTGACATTTCGTTGGTGCACTTACAACTTTTGATAAAAACAAAATATAGTATAATATTTAAGTTTAAAATTTTAGTAAAATATAACAATATTTATTAATAATAACAAATTTACATTTAGAATAATAAGTATCAAATTAATATTATATAAATTATAAAAATAAAGATATTAAAAATTATAAATTAACATAAATGATTAAATTATATTTATAGACATAAGTATTAAAAGTAGGTTATTTTAATTACATTTTTTTATTAAATATGTATTTTTCATTAAAAATATTTTGAATTAAATTTTTTAAAATATATTTTTTTATTTGATTAATTCAAACCGATTTGACTGATTTATTATTAATTTTGACCAATTTTAGATCGATTTTTCCGATTTATTACCAATTCATTATAAAATAATTTTTTAAAACAATCAAATTGGTCGAAGATTAATTTACAGTTAAACTGATTTAACCAATCATTATAGTTAGATTTTCAAAATTATGCTTTAAATGTATAAAGACATTATTTAAATTAACATAATTACTCGAGAAACAATTTGTTGCTCAACAAAACAGAGAGAATACACTAGCAAAATACAACACATGTAAAATGATTCTTTTAATATTTAATATTAATAGTGATCTTGAACAAAATACGGGTGTCCATGTCCTTATACAACACTTGCATAACACATTTGTGCTAAATACTACTTAGGACTAATGGAATCTATTCTAATTTGATCACAACTCAATTGCGTTCTTCAGTTGTAGGTCATTTATTTTTTTTCTTTTTTCATAGCATGCAATTTAAGGATGTGCTTTTTACCTTCAAGGTGTTGCTTGAAGGCAAACTCATCACAGCACCATAATGTGCATAGTTCACACCATTTAGGCGTATTTGGAGCCTCCCCACCTTCCCTGATAATTTCCAACATTTGTAATTTAGTCTTATGCTTTTGACCTTGAAAGTGCAGTTTGAGTAAATCGTCATCCATACACATAACGCTACACACTTCACACCATTGCATCTGATTGCTTCTGTCCATTTGCAACTTACGATTATGCTTGTGACCATTGAAGTGTTGCTTGAGATTGAATGGACTTGAGCAAAATATCTGGCAGGTTTTGCAGTATAAATCATCTCTCCTAGTTTTATGATTGGGCCTTCCATGAAATGGTTGTTGATGTAGCAGATTTGGATGAACACTTCTTGTTGGTGATACTGATTCCTTCACCCTGGTTCCTAAAGAAAATTTACTTGAACTTGGACCTGGAAAAGGTTTTGAGTGGGATTGATTGGAAGCATTTTTTGACGATTTAACCTGGAAAATAAGTTTAAATTGTCATTCAGAAAGTGTGGTCTAAAAGAATACCACGAGAGAACAAAATGCAACATACATCAAGATTGAAGTCCCAAACTCTTTTGTGATTGAGACTTCCATGAAATGGTTGTTGAAGTTTTAGATGTTGATGATGAGTACTTTTTGTTGGTGGTTCTTTTCGCTTTGTTGAAAAATTCCTTGAACTTGGACTTGGAAATAGCTTTGGGTAAGAAACATCATTTGATGATTTAACCTGAAAAAAAAATTAGATTGACATAAAAGAAAGTGTTCCAAAAGAATATGACGAGAATAAAAAATGCTCATGTTTGAAAACAAATGATACTCACAAGAAAGTCATATAGGAAAAGAAAAACATATGGGTATAATGAACAAGATATATAATATATGGAATTATTGATGGTTTGGAGCAGAGGAGCTACATTTTGTGAGTAATACTATTATAATAATAATAATAATAATAATAATAATAATAATAATAATAATAATAATAATAATAATAATAATAATAATAATCACCTCTTTAGTGAAATTTGTATTTGGGGACAAGTGAAATGATGCTACAATTCTCCTATATTCCAGTTCCCTCTGGATTGCAAGCTCCAGTGGCATTGTATTTTCCTCCTTCCTAGTACTACCAGCCATCTTGAATTCTACAGTGATTTCTTTTGAGATAATTCACAGTATTTTTAAGTACCAATGTTATCATAAATAGTATATTAAAAGAGCTACATTGATTGCATGCTAGTAACCGTGAGCCAATGCCAATGGCATGTTTCTTTTGCTTGATTTTTTTAGTACTTGACATGATTCTTTTCAGTAAAAGTCACGCCAATTCTGTTTTGCAAATCAAATGGGCATATTCAGAGTGCAAAGACTTGCCTTGTAAAGACATTTTGTGGCCACTTCTAATAACAAAGAAAAAATAAAAGCAGAAGTCATTCATAACTCATAAGAGTTTAATAACAAACAGAAAATAAATTAATAAAAATATAAGCTTCTTTTATGTTAATGCCACAACAGAGTAAATAAAAATAATTATAGCCATGTTATTAATTTAATTAAAATATTAGACTAATCTTACCTTAACATTATTATTTTTTATCAGTAAATTAACACTAATATATGTATTATGTATGTAATTTGTTTATTTTTCAATACATGACACTTACTCATTCACTACTGATTTATTTTAAAATAAATAATCCATCGTTCATTATAGCATAACATCAAAATTAACATTAATCTATACTTCTATCCTAATAATAAAAATAGTACCATTTTTAGTATCCACAATTTATTTTTAATTTTATCTTTTTGTTAACTACCATAAAAAGGTTAGACAAGACTAAAAACCTTGCTTATTAATTAAACGTTATAAAATAATTTGCTATTCTCTCTTAAAAGGCACAGTACCTTTCATCCTCCTGGTTAGTAAAAGTACGTAATCAAATGGTGAAGAACGTTTGGTTTCTCCATTTTACAATTTAAAACACAGTTCGTGAATTTGTTATTTGTCTTTCGAATAAAAGACGTGTTGATTCACTATCTTACATTGTTTTTCATTTCATGTAAAAGTAAAATCATGGTAACAATCAAACGACAAATTGACAACATAAACCGCAATCAAGTAACAAAGGGCTAAATGCCCTCTCAGTCCCAACACTCAATCTCCAAAATACAATCAAAATCCTACTACGTATTACCAACAAAATTTTTATTCTCTCTCTTTTCACAAATTAGATAAAGACCTTTTTCCTCGAACAGAGTCATGACCAATTTCATAGGTGTTACTCTTGCATGCGGATGAGACACCTAATGGACTCTCCTTTCAGCATGTAATCAAATGCTTTGTTAATCTCTGAGAATGGAACATTGTGAGTGATGAACTTATCCACTTCTAGCTCCTGCAATATCCATTAAGCTCATGTTAGCATCGTAAATAAGTGAACATCCTCTGAAGACCACACAATTCACTGTGTAAGCTTACCCCCCTCATGTACTGTTCCACAACAGATGGAAGATCAGTGCGTGGTTTGTAGTTACCATAAAAGGTACCCTTAAGAGTCCTCTCGTTCAGGAAATTAATAGGAGCAGTTTTGAATGCATCATCTTTACTAGGCACACCAACAAGTACAGCAAGACCCCAACCCTAAGAAGAAGAAATCAAGGTTCAGCCTTATCAAAGTTATTATAAAAACATTAATTTTTGGTTATCTACTTTGAAACATTGTATGAACTATGCCAATAAAAAAAATATAGTTTAATTTAATAATTTAGCAACAAGAGAATGAGTTATGATTTAATTACATCATGGACACATTCAAATGCTGAGATCATGGCTTGGATGCTGCCGGTGCATTCAACAGCGCGATCCACACCTCCATTGGTCATTTCAGCAATTACCTGTTCACCAACATTCACACCTCAATCTTTCTTGTTCCAACAAAGACATTAAGAAGTCATTTATTAATGGCATCAAAATGTAAACACAACTCGTATATTTAACAATAATAGCATTAAAAGAACAGAATTAATGAACATGGTGAAACTATAACAGATAACCACTTGTGCATATTGAACTTAAACAAATTGTTCATGAACTAACCTGTTGTACTGGTTTATCATGTTCTTTTGGGTTCACAAACTCATTAACCCCAAACTTCTTAGCTGCCAACAAAAATAAAAATCACAAGCCACCATCAATAAACCAAAAGCAATTTCGTTAGGCTGTGCTGAATCTTTAAACATATGATTAAGAAGAATGCATTATACCTTGTTCAAATCTGGCTGAAACTAAATCAATTCCAATGATTCTTGAAGCACCTGAAATCCTTGCCCCTTCAGCAGCCTAAAATATTGAATGAAAAAATAAGAGTGGGAATTAATATTCCTCTATATCATCACTTACCAATTCCTAAAAAAAAGCATTAAAAACACGCAAGGAATAACATACCGCAAGGCCAACAGCTCCAAGTCCAAAAATGGCAACAGAGGAACCAGGTTTTGGTTTTGCTACATTTACAGTAGCACCAAGACCTACAAGATGGAACCAAATATAGCTATATCAGACAATATAATCACGTAGCTAGTTTGCTACTTGCAAACAATATATATCTATCTCAATTCTTAAGGTTGTAAATCTTCCAAACCTGTGCAAATTCCGCAACTGAGAACACAAACTTTGTCAAGTGGAGCATCAGGGTTGATCTTTGCAACACATCCAGCATGGATAACAGTGTATTCACTGAAAGTAGAGGTTCCCAAGAAATGGTGTATCGGTTGTCCATCCTTAGAGAACCTTGATTTCCCATCATTAATCATGACACCTCTATCAGTGTTGATCCTGAGTAGCTCACACATGTTGCTCTCTTCTGACTTACAATGTACACACTCCCCGCACTCTCCTGTGAACACAGGGAGGGCATGGTCTCCTGGTTCCAAATGAGTTACACCCTCGCCTACACTCTCCACAATCCTGAATAAAACAATGGAAATCCGATAAGAAATTGCTCATTAATCATTATCGATGAACCATTTCTTTCTCTATCTTCTTTTGGCCTTTAATGGCACATATTTGTTGTGCAAAAACAGGAAAGAAAAGTTTGACTTAAATTAAATGAGCAAATGAGGCTAAGATACCCTGAAGCTTCATGGCCAAAAATGCGAGGAAACAATGGAGTCTGGCCCTGAAATGAGAAAAAAAATAGAAAGTCAAATTCAACATTGATGAACTGATGATGGATAATAATAAATAGCACATGGAATCAGCTGAACAGAAGGGAAAACAATACCTAGGTTTCCAATCATTCCAAAATCAGTCGTTGACAAAATCAACCACGTATACAAACACACATAACACACCAAGAATGTTTTGAAATATGAACCTTTAATTGTCTTATCAACAACTAAAACTATTTTCTTTACCCTTTCTCACATTAGAGAAGTCACATCTCACAGAGAAAAGAACTAAAACCATCCTTCAATGGACATTATATCTGCATTTTCTAATCACAATATATTTCTTATTTCATCAATTCAAAGTTCATACCAGATCATATATATAATCTTAATTTAACTAAGATAATGTAATGCAAATATACATTAATAAAATAAAGATAATTTTTTAAACATTTGTATGCAAACCTTGGCTTCCCAGAAGTAAACATCAGTGTGGCAAAGAGAGGTGTAGAGGATCTTGAGACGGACTTCACCGGCTTGTGGTGGCGCCACCTCTACTTCGTCAATCACCAGTGGCTTCCCTGCCTCCCATGAAACCGCAGCTATAGTCCACCATACACCCACACCAATCAATGCAATCAGTAACAATACATTATCACATAAAAGAAAATGGAGAAAGAAAAAATTAAATTACACTTTTCCTCCCTCAATTTACTCGATTTATCAAGTTTGGTCACTATTCCTTAAATTTCTAAAATATAATATGATCATTTCTTTCCAACTGTGACTAACTAACAATGAGTGTCACATTTTCTTATTGTGCCAAATGTATAAAAAATAACCAACATTATTAGTCTCTATCAGGCAAAAAGCACTACACTCCATCGATTAGAAAAATCTAGAAACTAACAAGGAGACCAAATTGAATAAATTTCATAAGATAAATTATCAAAAGGGTAATTAAAAAAATTGATGTTATTAATAAGAGTTAAGTAAGAGATGGGTAACCTTTGCACTTTATGGTTTGACCAGCGGTGCTAGACATGGCTGTGGCTAGTTAATTGAAAAGAAGATGAACGAATGATGATGAGTGAGTTTGTTTTGAGATGAAAGTGTGTGTGTTGGGGGATGGTACTTATAGTGCGAGAGAGAAGAAGGAAAATGGGCAAAACCACGTTGCGCACGGTATCGGTTGTCTGCGCCAACATCGAAATCGAATGGCCATGCATGGTGGGAATTCTCGCTTTTTTCTGCGCGCTGTTTAACTCTACTACAATTCCGCCTGTGGTTTTTGGTTCGTTTTCCACGCTGCGCCTTTGGATTCTTTGCACGTCGCCACGTAACTTTGACCACATTATACCAAAAAAGACAAATTCTATTCCAACTCATTTATTATTTTTTTGTCACTTGCACAATAAACACTATTTAAAAATTTCTATATTAAATTAGAATAAAACAATAACATAAAATTATGTATAAAATAAAAATATACAATATAATCTATTATATTAAACTCAAATGAAATTCATATCAATTTCTATTTATTATATATGAACATTTATTCTATGTAAGAATATTTTTAGAGATTTTTTTAAAGGATTTATAATAATTTTTAATTTTTTTTATCTAATTCGATTTTTATTTATCATAATTATTTAATATTAATATTTTATAATAAATTATCAATAAATAAAAATAAATTTTACGTGATAATATAAATTATTTATTATAAATTTAAATTATTAATGATATATTTAAAGATATTTATTTATATTAATTTTAAATATAACTTATATATTTAAATATAGTTATATATATAATTTATTATAAATTTTAATTATATATAATAAATATTTTTATGTATTGTACAAGTTAAAATATTAATTTATAAATAATTGTAATATTAAAAAAATTAGTCATTCTAACTTTGGTAAAAAAAATTAATTGAAGAATACAAAATATGATACAAAATGTAAGCATCATTCTCTATGCAGTAAGGTAAATTAGTTGTTGAAGCTTGTTCAAAAAATAATTGAAATCATGCTGAAAAAAATAATATTATATTTTTCAATTACCTATTTTAAAATTTAAATTATGAAAAATATATTTATAAAAATAAGAAAAATGAAGTAATTATACATAATAATAAGGCTTCAATTGTTTTTCTTATTTAAACATAAATTCTCGTTATAGATAAAACAAATTATTTATGTAAAATTATGTGATAGTCTACAAGATAAGTATGTTTATTAAATTTGTTAATAATTTAAGAGTTTATAAAAAAAACTTAAATATATTTTTAGTCTCTCAAATTTAAGGTAAATTTTTTTTAGTCCCTCAAATTTTAAATTGGTCTTTTTAGTTCTTGTAACATTAAAAGATCTTGTTTAGTCCTTATACTAAAATTTTGTTAAAAAAAATAGTCAAATATTGTCGCATAAAATTCACTTACTCATGTTCCTATTAGTAAAAATATCATATTAAATTTAGTTGATATTGCATAATTTTTTTAATTTGTCACTTTCACATATGTTATTAGTGACTTGGGGGATTAAAACAAGATTTTTAAAAATTACAACGAATAAAAATAACAATTTAAATTTTAAGGAATCAAAATTAAATTTATCTTAAATTTAGAGGACTAAAAACATATTTAAATCTTATAAATATTTATAAAATTATACAAAAATAATGTTTAAAAATTTAAGGCTTAAATATGTTTTTAGTCCCTCAAATTTAAGACAAATTTGTTTTTAGTCCCTCAAATTTAAAATTATTGTTTTTAGTCCCTGTAATTTTTAAAAATCTTGTTTTAGTCCCTTAAGTCACCAATAACATATTTAAAAGTGACTAATTAAGACAGTTATGCAATATCAATCAAATTTAATATGATATTTTCACTAATAGAAATACTAATAGGTAGATTTTATGCAATAATGTTTGATAAATTTCTTAACAAAATTTGAATAGAAGGACTAAAATAAGATTTTTTGAAATTACAGGGACTAAAAATAATAATTTTAAATTTGAGGGACCAAAAACAGATTTATCCTAAATTTGAGAGACTAAAAATATATTTAAGCCAAAATTTAATAATCTTGTAAATTCATATTATGAAATGATAAAATAATTCAATCATTTTATAACTATATTATAAATAAAATAATTTTTTTTAATTTGATTTTATTTAAAGTTTAATTTATGTCATGCATTGAACATGTATCTGACTATACAATCCTAGTTATTATTTAAAGAGACATTATTTTTATATTTTAAAAAACTGTTAAATAGTTTTGTTAATTTAAATATCAAATGTTAAAAATAATTTAATTATTTTATGACTATATTTTAAATAAAAATAAAAGAAAAAAGTGTTTAAGTCGTATAAATTTAGTTCTTTTACATATATACTCTATAAGTTTTAATTTCATCACATTATTAATAATTTGTCAAATAATTGATTTTGTAGTTATAGTGCTAAAGTATGAACCAACTTATCTTTAAGGGTTAAATATGTTTTTGGTCTTCCAAAAGTTGACTCTATTTAGTTTTAGTCCCTAAAAAAAATTCTTGACTTTAGTCCTCCAAATTTATATAATATCTATTTTTAATTATTTTTCAAACACTATTAACTTTTTTTGTTAAAATAGGTTGTCTCAATACCTAAATCACCATTAGTTTTATTGACATGGAACCTTTTTAATTTAAAATATTAATTATTTTATGATTAAATTAAGATTTAGAATAAAAGCAAATTTTATATTTAAATTTTTTTACTATTCATCCTCAAACTCAGACATAGAGATTCTAGTATTTTATTTTGCTATTTGTTTCTCTATTTTGGTTTTATCCTCAATAAAGGAAGTTAAGGGCTTCTTATTTCTGAAAGACATCACTATATAACACCCCCAAGCTTTCTAAAATTATTAAGAGAATATTTTGATTAATTAAAAGGTTTTATAAAATATTTTAGAGGTTTTTAACAATTATGATTATTTTAATTAAATAATAAATATTTTGTGAAAATTATGTTGTATAATATTTATTAGAGAAATATGTATTTTTATGACATTTTATTATAATAAGTATTTGGAGAAGGATGTGTTTTTATTATATATTTTATTTTAATTATAATGATGTTGGAAGAAATATGTTTATTTTATATATTATTTATTAATTAATAAGTTTTAATATTTTAGGGAACAGTAAAAATAATTGTGGTTAAAGTATTTTTACTAAAAGGTCAAGTGTGAGTCAAGTTTTTTTTAAATAGGGGGGTTTTTATGATAGTTCTTTTTATTTTTACTCTTCTTATTTTTCATATTACACATACGCTCTAAAGAACGAGGAGGAGAACTAGAGCTCGTAAGAGAACATCTCGGAGATTCATGTCCTTCATCAAATGTTCATCATCAAGGTAAGGGAAGAGTGAGTATCTTGCTCTAGACGTGGGATGTATGTTGGGTAGTAGGATTGATCCTCAATCCCTTTTGTGTTGTTTGTATTGTATGAAAGAGGTTTGCAGAATTGATTGCATTATGTATTTTTTGTCTTCTATATGATTTTTTTTATTATTTTATTTGATGTTGTGTAGTTGTATATGTCTCCAATTTCACGATTGAACCTATAATTGTGAAGTTTGAATTGCTTGTGGGTTTCCATGAGAACCCTAAATGTTTATTATGTGAGTAGTTTATAGGAGTATATAATTAGAATGTAAAATTGATGTTGGATTTGAGTAAATGATGATATAATAGAATCATATTATGCTTTAATCGTGATTTTTACCAATTGGTTTGGAGTTTTGGGGTTTTAGGTTCATGTTGAGCAACTTTTGCACAGTTCGTAGGTCCCTTTCAAATTGATATCACCCTAGGCGTCAAATGGGCCACGTCAGGTGCCATTTGATACTATCCCTACAAGTTTTGGCATTGGACATGACCTCAATCATGCTGAGCATAAGTATGAGAGATAAGTTGTGGTCCTCTTCACGTCGAGAGCAATAATCATTGCATCAGGCACTGTATTGTTAGAATCAAGTTTTGTGATATTCATAAGAATTGTAGCCTTGGATGTTAGCTTTCAAGTGTCATTAGAATCATCTAAAAAAGAAGGTCTATAACTCAAGTTATGATCAAATTAATGAGAAAAAGTTAGATTGTCATATTTAGGCTGAAACATTGTTATTTTGTATTTTTTTAAAAATAGTAGATGACATAATTAACTCTTGAGGTCGACATAAAAGTTGGAGATAATTGTCTTAGATTGCTAATAAAGTTAATATAAACTTGATATAATATATATATATAGTTACAGATAAGGCATTTAGATCACATAATGTCTTAGAAGATTAAGTTGTAGAAATGTAGTTTGTTAATGAGGATGATGAATAACTTTACACTTTTAGTGTTTGATCTTATGAATGATTTAAGGTAATTATATCAATGTTTAGAAATGATGAATTATGGTACAAAATAATTGTTAGTGAGTTATGAAGTAAATTGATTGTTAATGAATTTAGGTGTTTTGATAATAGTGATGTTTAAGAACTTAATGAACGATATTGATAAGGCTATTAGACTAATTAAGCTATTGATTTGAATACTTAGTAACTATGATCAAGGTGTTAACATATGATTATACGATCTCATAATGATTATATCTTGCGGTGTATCAGATGATGTTGTGTAATTATTATGTTTAAATCGCAAACATATGTAATCGTTATACTAATTAATATTGATAACTAGTTGTGATATGTGAGGATGCTATTACTATGATTGTGAGTTGTGTATGTGTTATAGTGACATGATCACTTATGTCATTGATTGTTAATATTTAATTGATATAGTTGAATTGTTAATTATTATATTGAGACTAGTTGACAGTGAAATGCTGTGATAATGTGATATGATAAAAAATGTGATATGTGAATTAATGAGATCATGTGAAATGTTATTCATAAAATTTGTTTGACATGAATCATATGCATAAAAGTGTTTTTAAGGGTACGATATGGAATACACCGCTAGAAAAGACCCATTGTATAAAAGCTTGGGGATCAGTCCTTGAGGATAGCTTGATTTGGAAGTCTTAATCTTGCTCATTGTGTGTATGAGATGTATCTTGCACAACTCAATTATTCCGACAAGACCCTAATAGTATATCCTCCTAGTGAGAGTGCAGTGAGGGTGTGACCCAACATGTACTTCTAGGCTACTTTACGTGTATTGCTAGTGGCAATGCACAAGTGTGATATGTGATATTTTTACTATGCTACATGCATGATAACATGTAATCCGTGTCCATTGCATAATGCATCTTAATGTTATGTGATATTTAATTATTTTGTCATGAAATAGTGAAATGAGTTATTGTTACCAATATGTCTATGTTGTGTATATATGTATATGTTTTGTTTGTGTTTGCCTGTCCGACTACATCTTATGCTGTGAATTAGAGTCAAATGTTTGTCACTCACCTTCTTTTGTGTTGCTCTTTTTATATGTTATTGTAGGTGATTTTCAACATGATGTTAAGGATGTTGGTTACAAGGCTTAGTTGATGAATGACCATTCATAGAGTTCACACTTGAAGACCATTGAACCTTTAATTAGGTCCATGATTAGGAGGCTTGAGGAGACTTTTATAGAGGAGGTCCTTTTTAGACCTACGCTCTATATAAGCATGGAGTATGATTCCTATTTTTAGTCTCATAGTCTTTATTGTACATATCTTGTATAGTTTGAGTTCTCTTACTTTGTACATAGTAGATATATGTATAGGTTTGTTTTGCCTGTGTATTTGTAAGACACCCTTATTCTTCTTTATAAGTCATACCTTTAAGATTTTAGGGTATGTTACTTAGAGACTTTTACTTCATTTGACCTTGTATTAAGGGTCATATATTTTCATATTTTTAGTTTTAGTAAAGGGATATAGCAAGTAGAAAATGTGTAGGTGAAGCTTGTAATTGGACCTTTAGTGGGCCTAATCCAAATTTTACATATTAGGCTTATTTTTCTCCATTTAATCCAAGTAATTAATTTAGCTAGGTCTCATCATCATTTGGTGAACCTAACTAAAGCGATTCCAAGTTTTTGGATTGGATTAAGTGAAGAAAACCAAGCTTGGCCACCCATCCTTCTCCTTGGCCAAGTTTTATTCTAGCTTCTCCAATACACCTTGTCACTTGGCTTTCCAAGAGGACAAGGTGACACTTGACACTCTATGATTGGCTCTATCTAAATGTCTCCTCCTTATCTCTTAAGAGAAAAGGTGACACTTGGCACTCTATGATTGACTCTTCTAAATCTAAGTGTTCCTACCTTATCTCTACGTTATCGAGCTTGCACTACAAGCTTCTCCACCACTATATATAGGTTCCATTACATGTAAAATCCACTTTTGATGATATATTTAGATTTGTGAATGAGAATTCTCTCTAATTCTCTCTCTAAAAGTTTCAAATCTTTCTTTGATTTGTTTTCAATTCTCTTATCATTTTCCTAAAAATGTGGTGAGATTTGAAATGGTTTATCTTTTACCTAGAGGTGGCACCACTTGAAAAGAGTTCTTCACCATTAAAGGTGAGTCTAGAGGTTTCCTCTTTCATTAGAGACCTTGAAGAAGCTTAAGAAGTGTCAAAAAAATCAAAGATTTAGGAAGAAGCTTGAAGGAGAAGCTTCGTCAATCAAGCATCTCCTTGAGGTTTCCATCATTTGATATTAAGAGCAAGGTCTTCTTGGTAAACTCTTTCCTTAAGCTTCCTTGTATACTTTTGCTTGGTTAAATCACTTTGTTTAGTGTCTTAATTTTTTTTATATGTATTGTTCTTGATTGTATAGTGTTTGTATGAATTAGAATTGTTCTTGTGTCACGACTACAAATCTATAGAACAATTCAATTTGTCTTGGATGTTTTTGATTCATACATCAATCTTTTTGAATCAATCTTGTTGTGTGCCTTTAGGTTATTCTTGTACCTACATTTTAATTTTTTAGGTTTTTTTATATCTTGTTTGAAACTCCAAAATATTCAGTCAAAAGAAAACTACAAAGAAAAACAAGTAGTGTACGCATTTTTTATTTCTTAATCTCCTAGTTTTGTCTTAGAAGTCTTGTGTAGTAGCTTTACTTGTCATTACTTCTGTTGTGTCCCTTTTTTCTTTTGAAATCTATAAACATTAGTCTCTATTTTGGTTTGGTTATATTGTCGGCTGCACATATAGATACTCTTAGAAGTGTTCATTGAATGATTCTTATACATGTTATTAGATCTAACATATTCTAGTGTCATATTTCGTGAACTTCACTTGCTAACTCTTACTTAGCAATTTAAGGCTGGCAATTCTTTGAGTCTTTTTTGCTTTGTTTGAGACATACAATCAAATTAGGAAATATAAAACGAAAATTAAAGAAAGTGTACAAAAAAGAGAAAAACTAGAAGTAAAACTAGATACTAGTAACATATAAGCTTGTCTCGTACACTTACACTTTCTATACCTCTTTCCCACCACTTGTAAACATTTTTAATTCATTTTTAGGCCTCTGTTTTAGTTCTCATATTCGATGTAAAAAAGAAAAAAGAAAGAGCTGAAAAGGCAAAAAAAGAAAAAGAAAACAAAAGCAAAAGCTAGAAAAACAAATGTGTAAAACAAAGAAAGTTTAAAACTCTTGGCCTTGTAATTTTTTTTGTGTGTATTTTTCCTTTGGTTTACTCTCTGTTCAATGGCTAAAAACATACTAAAAACTTTTAAAATTTTAGCACAAATTTTTGTTTCATTTTGTAATCAACTATAGTATTATTTTTAGGACTATTCATTTGAAAGCTAGTGTTGAAATTGTCCTTTATTTTCTTGCTTTGCGTCTTTTAATATTTTGAGTTTGTTACATTAATTCTTACTTGAGTTTAGCCTCTTCTAATTATGCTTTTTATTCTTGATTTTATTGGCTTTCACTTTCTCTTGTTGATTGTCATCTCTTGGTGGTGATAGGTTCATTTTCAAGTTCTCACACTTGGAAAGAAGTTGATAATTGAGACATATTGGAAACTACTCAAAGGGGGTTGCAACTTTTGGGAGATTGAGGTACCTAAAATATTGAGTGAAATACTTTGTTGGGGATAACTTGTGTGTTCATTTTCTAGGAAAAACTTCAAAATAGGGATTAGTGACAAAAATTAGAAACAAATTTCTTCCATTGCAGCTGCGTCACAAAATCCATCTCCAAAACCGTCTCTGAATCTGTTTCTAGTTTGTTTGATTTGCATTTTAATTGTGTTTCATTTTTTACTCGTTTGTGTTTCATTTGTAATCTCTAGCTGCTTGACTCTTCATATTTCTTGCCATAAGGCCTATTTTTATAGTTCTTAAATTTAATACTAAATATGTATTTCTTATAAATTATTAACGCAACTATAACATTAATAATATTTTACATAAAGACAAAGAAGATTTTGTGAACTTATATACATATAGTAGCTCATATTTATATCACATACCATTCTAGAAAATTTATAATAACATACCTAATTATATACTATATATATTCTCTACTTCTACTACCATATTTACATATTAGGTTGTTACAGGTTTACTATTGGATTGACGTGATTGGCTGGGGGTAGATAGAAAGTAACCACTATTTGGCCATCTATAATAATAGGGGTTTGCTAGGTTGGTGAAAATACAAAGGAAGATACTCCTATGTCCTGAAAGGTAACGACATTTGTAGTTGTGTCCATACCCCAACTCGTACTCGAAAAAACGGTCGTGATAACAAAATTGAAAGGGCTTGATATGGCCGACAGATCCACCTATTTTATATATTATAATTAATTCAATTTTTAAACAAAGAAAAATAAGGAGTAAGAATAATTATCCAATAAATATCAATAATCAAACAAAATGCATTGAAATATTTTTAACCAACATTAAGTAAATATATTAGTTTTTTTTACTCAATAAAAATTTGAATTATTCTTGTAGTGACTAGTCAGGATAAATAAACATTGTAGTAACAAATAATAAAAGATTATTTCACCTTAAGTCCTTTACTCATTTAAATCCCCAAGGTGATACCTCCAACTACAAATTAATTCAAACTTTCATTCTTATGACCATAGAATAACATTTATCTTTATAATGTATGAATAAATAACAATAAGATGAGCTTAGGAAAAATTAAAACAAAGCTAGATTATAGTTAGAACTATTATAAAAATAATTAAGCTAGATAAATTTTAATATTTTAAAAATAATTTATAGGAATGGGATGTATTAAAGAATATTAATCTAGTAAATAACAATTATAAATATTATAAAATAATTGAATAACATAAACTAGCAACATTTCATTAATTCTTTAGAGCAAAAAGTATCATAAATTAAGCAAATAAATGAGGTGAGAAGCACCTCACTAAATAAATACACATAAATATAATATAAAGGAAACAAATATAATAGTATAAAAAAATTTAAAAGGATAAGTGTCTTCTCTCCCTTACCTTAAAATTGTAGAATTATCGAAAGTTAACTACTAAAATTTTCACTTTCTTTCTTTACTCTTTCTCTCTCTTCCTTGTCCCTCTTCTTTCTTTCTTAAGTTTACTCATTCTCTTGCTTATTTTTTTCTACCTTGATGGTCCCCCTTCCTTTATTTATAGGCCCATCTTTTTTAAAGTAACTATCTAGTTAGATGCATTTAAAGCATCCTTAGGTAGAGATAATGTTAATTTCTACGTACACCTGTAACACTTATCTTGCTGCAAGTTTTTAATTTTTTTTTTTATAAAAGATTCTCTCTTTTTATATACATATAAGGAATAATTATACTTCATTAATACAATTAAAGTATTGTTCCAAAAAAAGATTTAGATTTTAAGAAAATGTAATTGAATTTTTTTATATATCTCCAAAAAAAATAAAATATTATATTTCTATTTATTTTTCAAATATGGTAGCTAAAAATTTAGATTATTATAAGGATAATAATAATAAAATTGTGTATTATAATATTATACCAAAGATTTGGAATATCACACGTGCTCCTATTGTATTTATATTGACCTATTATGAGTGACTTGAGAAACCTTTGGTGTTCTCTCATCTCTCCTAAGTTTTACTAGTGAAACCTAATATCCATTAGTACTTGTGGAAGTGTCCTAAAAGACTCCAAGTGTCACTTAGGCTTCCACTAGGGACTCGTCTAGCTTATTTTCTTTCTAAAAATGTTTAGTACTTGTGGAAGTGTTCTAAGGGACTGTAAGTGTCACTTAGACTTCCACCCTAAGGAATTCTAGGTATATGTTTTTACTTACTTTCTTTATTTCTTTACTCACTAGTTTAACTTCCAACTTCGTTTAGGGGCGTCCCAAGTTTATTTAGAAGACTTCCTTGCCTATTAGGGGTGAGAGCATACACACACTCAAGGATTTTGTGAAAATCTTTATCACTTCCATTTTTGCTTCTACTTGCAAACTTTTGTGAAAACCTTTTCAAGAAAAAATGAGTGATCATTCTCATAATAGTGTCAAAACTCCAATAGTAGTAGGAAGAGTACTAAAGAAAAACTTAAGAAACTTAGGAAATATATCAGAAAAAAAGAAAAATAAATAAAAAGAATAATGAAACAATAATAGAGTTGTAAGCTATATTAATAGTGGGAGTGACACTGGTAAACCTGAAGTCTATGATATGACAATGGGCCTCCTAAACCCAAAAGACAAGATGGTGAAGGGCCTTCTAAGCTTTCTAGAGGCAAACATATTGAAGGAATGTCAAGGTCTAAAAGCCAACACACACACTCACACTATTTCAAGTGAAGGATTTTATAGTAGTCACCATGATGATGAATATATACTATCAAATACCCCTTAGGAAACATAGGCTTAGGAAAGAGCAACACTCTCTAAGAGAACCTGAAGTAGACCTTCCTCCCTTACATTTAAAAGATAATGTAGAAGAATACTTGGATTGAGAGATAAAGGTGGAACAACTCTTCACTTGTCACAATGTGAGTGAAGAGAAAAGAGTTCCCATGGCTACCCTTAACTTTCAAGGATATGTCATATACTGGTGAACTTCCCTTAAAAGGGAAAGAAGATTACAACATGAGCCTCCAATCCAATATTGGAATGAGTTAAGAAGTGCCTTAAGGAGAAGACATATACCCTCTTACTATGAAAGGGAGTTAATGGACAAGCTCTAAAGACTCCAACAGAGAAGTTTAAGTGTAGAAGAATATAGACAACAAATGGAATTGCTCATGATAAGGGTTGAAATTAGGGAAGAAGAAAGGACCACCATAGCTAGATACCAAAGTGTCCTTAACCTAGAAATTAGGGACAAGGTTTCTCATCATAATATCCCCGAGGTCAAGGTAGAAGACCAAAGAGACCATCCCACACAAATTCACAACCATTCCTAAACAAAATAAGCATGAACTCAATCTCACATCATTACAACACACAAATGCACATCACAGTACTAGGCCTGTGTCTAGACTTTACCAAGTTAGACCTTTGTCTAGACTTTTCACACTACTCCTTTTCCAAGATTATTACGCTCACAACAAAAGATAACACATAGATATTCTTATTTTCAACTCTTACTCATTATTTATACTCTAATCTTCTATAACTTGTTGGTCACTAAGAAGGTGTCCACGGTGAGAATTAAAAATGATAGAGTGAGGAGTGTTGAGGTGAGTTATCAAAGAGGAGTCATTGAGTGAAAAAAGTTTGTTCCACTATATATAAACCTTAATTTGTTAATGAAAAAATTTAGGCGAGACTTGAAGATTGAATGTAAGTCAAATTAATCAAATTAGAATAAATTATGTGTCAATTTCTTTAAAGCCTTCTTCAAATAATCTTAATTCTCTCTCTCAAAGTTTGTTTCTCTCTTTAAAACTTCTTCCTTTTCTCTTATTTTCTCTTGAGTGTGATGAAAATTTGAAGACACTTATCACTCTTTAAGAGTGTGGCATCACCTAAGGGAGATCCTACCTTTCCCTATGTATTAGAAATGACTACTAACATCATTGAAAGCCATTGAAGGAGTCCATGAAGTTAAAGATCTGTTCGAAAAAATTGAAGGAAAAACTACATCAATCAAGTATCTCCTAAGATTTTCATGAATAGCCATGGACGATGAGTCTCATTTGGGCTTCTAGACGCTAAGGACTAAAAATTTTCTTATTTTATATTCTAAAATCAACCTTCATTTATCTTTTGAGCCCAATTAAAATATTAATCAAGCCTATAAAATAAATATTAATTAAACAAATTCATTATTATTAGTTTTCAAAAAATAAGATGTTACATGTACAATAGATGCATGTGTTGCCTCTCATCCCATTCATAGACAAAAGGTTTCTCATCATAATATCCCTGAGATCAAGGTAGAAGACCAAAGAGATCATCCCACACAAATTCACAACCACTTTGAACAAAATAAGCATAAACTCAATCTCACATCATTACAACACACAAATGCACATCACACTGCTATACCTTTATCTAGACTTTACCAAGTTAAACCTCTGTCTAGACTTTTCACACTACTCCTTTTCCAAGATTAGTATGTTCATAACAAAAGATAACACTTAGATATTCACACTTTAAACTCATGCTTATTATTTATACTCTAATCTTTTATAACGTGTTGGTCACTAAGAAGGTGTCCATGGTGAGAATTAAAAATGATAGAGTGAGGAGTGTTGAGGTGAGTTATCAAAGAGGAGTCATTGAGAGAAAAAGTTTGTTCTACTAGAAACGTTAATTTGTTAATGAAATTTTTTTTAGGTAAAACTTGAAGATTGAATGTAAGTCAAACTAATCGAATTAGAATAAATTATGTGTCAATTTCTGTAAAGCTTCTTCAAATAATTCTAAACTTAATAATTCAAATTAACTTAACATCTCACTTTTTTTAAGCCTTTTTCTAAATTAAATAATCTTTAAACTTCTAAGTTTTGAATGCAAAATATTTTAATTTAATTAAATTAATTTCACCCTACTCTATACTTGTTCAAGTCACTCGGTTAATATAAACATCATAGTCGTAGTCGATATAGCGTTTATAAAAAGAAGAGCAATCACTTGGATTATAAAAAGTCCCCATCAACCATACACACATTTAAAAAATTAGGTCCAGCTCTAATGAATTTGTCAACGGGGCTTCAGTTTCAAGACCTCGAGAATATTGAATTTGCTAGTAAGGGGGTGTTAAAAGGGTTGGCCTTAAGGAACCAATTAAATGAATCAATCCAAACCAATATAATTAGTTTAATTTCAATTGTCGGTTCATTCGGTGAATACCATACATGCAGCTTTATGAAGACATCCTAATGAACCTTGTTTCTAGAGTAGAAAAATAAATTAAATCAGCATATCTTCAGATAAGGATTACCATATGCAAGTCCAGTTATGTAAAAAGTTTCATATCAATTTCACTCAACGAGTATGGTGCTTTTTTCATAGATACTTTTGTGTATCTAATAATTATTAAACACGCCTTCAACTGTTATCATCAGTCACGGAATTTGCTTCACTAATTATTTATTGATGAAATGTTCACTGATATTATTGTCAAAATTTACTTTAGAGGAAAGACAGATCCTAGGAAAAGAAGGTTTGTAGTCTACTTTCTTGGCAAGAGCATAATATATTTGTAATGCCTTCTCCCCTTAAAAGAAAGAAGCTATGATGTTGGAAGGCTTCTTGCAGAAGAAATCGTATAAGATCTGGTATGTTAAAATAAACTTTCTTGAAGTAATTCTAAGAGTGAAAAAAAGTAACAAAATTTTAAATAAGCTTCTCAAAGTGAGAAATAAAAAAAAAAATTAAAGTACATTTTTGCATAAATTAAAACTACCTTAAAAATAAGATTACGGAGAAATTAACAGAGGAGAGTTTTTATAAAATAAATTTTGTATCATCTAAATTATAATAATATTATGTATAAAATTAGTGGATAAACGTTTTTAATAATAAACATTTCAAAGTGAGAAAACTAGTAAGAAATATTATAATATTTTTTTTTCAAAAACTAAAACTAATATATATATATATAAGTTAAAAATAAAAAGATTGTTTCATTTTTTTCCTTCTATTTTACCTTTTTAGCTAAAATTATTTTTAGAGAAGTTTACTTGGATACTTAGAAGTTGTATATTATATCATATATTTTAATAATTTATCGGAAAAGACACGTTTGAAGTTATAATAAACTTATTTTGTCATTTAATTATGTAAGCTACACCTCACCCCCACCCCCTTTATTCCATTAATAGTAAAAAAAGAAGAAAAAAAATCTGCTTTTCAGTTTTCAAATTCTATAGCGATGAGGCATCTGTTTCACGTACAATCAATTACTATATTCTCATTGGTTTGATATATTGAAGACAAAAAGATAAATCACCTCAGAGGGCCATAAATCTGGCTAAGTGTCACCTTCCAACTTTTTCATGGGGGGAGGAGGGGTCAACATTTGTTCCCTCAAGCTTTTCCAACCTCCAACAAGAAAGCAAGTTTCCTACCTTAATAATTGGTCATGATAATATTTATTTCCCTTTCGGCTACCACTAATCTATGTAGCAGGCCATGTTGAGAACTATAAATCCTAGCTACTACTATGTGTCATCTCTGTCACACCCCTCTATTACGTACAACCATGACACTTGTGGCTTTTGAAAAAGTTTTCCCTTACCAAAGTCAACCTTCTCCGCAGGTAGTGTCTACAATAATCGAAAGCCTTCATATATAATGGTGGTCGGTTCTGACAGAATTATGAGGAAACATAGAAGCTTTCCGATATATATATAATATTACCCCACCTAGTCTAGCAGGGTTATTATAGTTTCAAACTTTGGATCATACTTTTTCTTCAATGCACTGAGGTTGTAGCTTTTTTCTCGCCCTTCACAAGCCAAGAAATATGTAATATAGGAGAGTTATCGGTAAGGAAACTAACATGCCAAAGATAACCCTGCGAAAAAAAATGCAAATGTTACAATCTATATATATGCATTGCCCATATGAAAGTTAATACGGAAGCAAAAGCAATCTCTTACATCGTGAATAACGCAAATAACATTAGCTTGACCTAATTTGACTTAAAGGGTCACTAGAAAGGTATTCTACATAAGTAGGCATCAAATGGTGGAGTTAAAAGCCATACAATGTCAAGTTTTGCAAGAAAGCCTTCTCTAGGTTTTCAGTATCAAGAAAACTCTTGTCTACTAATGATTACTTTTCAACAAGGTAAAAGAGGGTGCTCGAAGATACTTTCAAGGTTAAAATTTTGAGGGAAATTCGTCATGAAAAGGTAAGTGGATTTTCGATCACCATTAGCACCCATAATTATGTTTGTCCAAATCCAAATTATACGTGCCCTGGTTGTTATGGACAACCTGTTTGATAGATTCGGTATCCTAGCTAGAGCTGCATAATAATCAACTTATCATGTGGGGTAGGTTAAAAGTTCAATAGAATGCGTGTGAACTTACAATACACATTGCTTTGTCTTCCCATCATTTCATTTTTCTGAGTACATTATCCTCCAATCAACCTTCTACAATGAAAACAGTACCCCACTCGCACACAACTAACAAGGTGATATTGATCATTAAATTATCTTGTGGTCTAATTAAGAAAGTGAAAAACATTTTCCTACACATGTAATTCAATGTAGCCAATAACGAGTGCATGACATGCAGCATTGAAAATTTATATAACTTTACGAAGTTAGTTTTTGTATTTTAGTTTATAACCTTTTCAATTTAGGATGCTATACATATTAAATCATGTCCAAATAAGAATCTCTCATAAGTAAAATTTCCTAACTTACCCTGTGCTCAAAATATCAGGGTGCAGTCCATATTCCCTTGCAAATACAAATGGCACTATCCCCTGAGGAAGAGCAGCCTGAGAAGCAAAATTTTAGGCAAAGTTAAAAACATATGTACAGCAATTTTGGTTAATGGTTTAATAGGATATAAAGTTTTTCTTTAATATTCTCTCTATCTAATAATAAGTATCGTCATAAGTTATTTTACACAAATTAATAAATAATCTACTTGAATCAGATAAACTTCTCCAAAAATATTTATGAAAAATAAAAATAAAACAAAAAATCAAATAAATTTTTCTACAAGGTAAAGCTAACTTAAACATGAGTTAAAAATAAAATTTTAAAAGAACTAATAAAAAATAGTTTCTACAAAATAGTTTATATGCATAAACTAATTTTAACTTATAGAAAAATTTATTTAATTTTTTCTTTCTATTTTGTTATCTTAAAAGTATTTCTGAAAAATTTATTCAAAAAAACTTAATAACTAATAAATAAATGAAAGAAAATAATAATTTTATAAAATTAACCTTATTAATCATCTTTATTAAAGAGGATGCACCACAACAACTTTCTAAAAAATATTAATAGAGATATAAAAAAAAAGAAGATAATTAATACTACATTAAAATGTTAAAATAATATATATTTTTTTTTTGTTTTATACGACATTTATCATGAGAGGGAGTAACATTTATTACACTAAAGACACATACCTATTATTCTCATGTATATGAGCTATATTATAACTTTCATGTGCTGCATGTGGCTGCAGATGTGAATTCATTCCACATATATGTATAGTCCAAGTACCTGTACAATGGCAGTGTGTAGTCTGTCTTGTCTTAATCCAATTGCAATGGAGGTGGCAGACATTACAAGAGGGCCACAAAGGAAGCGAATGGCCATGCCTATCACAGCCCTTTTGGTACCGCAGGCTATGATACGAGGCTGAAGGGCCATGAAAAGCCCTGCATATTTGGCAATGAGTATCTGTCATTGTTTGTATACACAAATATAAGACGTACTCAATAAACTTTTCTATTTTAAAAAAATTATAAAAGAAAAATAAAACATGATTTAAAATGAACTTATATATAAATTAATTTTAGAATTTTTTAATATAATTCCTCAAAATTGTTTCAAATAAGCTTATAGTTAAATTAGTTTTAGTTTATAAAAAAAATTATTTCATTTTTCTTTTGTCCCATATGTACTTTTGAAAAACTTTATAAAATCAGGTCATACCGCCACCATTTCGGTATCATCTTCACAATATGATATCGCTTTCGTTTTTACCAGCTCCATTTTGCCTCCAACATCATGTGCTATCTCATTTATTTCATTGAGTTGCCACAAACACCAGAGTACATGACAACTCATGTGTTTCATTTTCCTCCTTAATTTTCTTTTGTCCTCCTCTCCAATTTGATATAGGTTAGTGGCATTGTGTAACGTGGACATATATAAGAAGAAACTTCATGGGGTGTACGTCTCTCTCTCTGTATGTATATATATAAACGAAACTAATATGAATGGTATAATTAATGATGTTTATATATTTGTGATGTACCTAAGCTAAACATGGCCATCCCAAGGCCCGCATCGGAGATGATTTTGACGGATGATTTGACAAGACTAGGCATTTCCATATTCCATCTGCAAATCCAAAATCATAAAATGCATGAAATATAGTGTGTTATATAGCTGTTGATATATATTACACTAAAAAGAAATTGCCATAGTGACATCAATCTTATAATGGCATCATATATATTATTAAAATTTTCTTTTACTTATATTATAAATATAATATATATTGTTATATTATTAAAAAGTGTAAGTATAAATTATAGTAACATATAATATATATTATTAAATCACATTCAAAATCAACTATATTTTATGTAACTATATATTAAATGAATTTATATTTAAATATATTGTATCTATGATATTACTATAAAAAAAAATTGTCAATACTACAGTACACATTTTATAGTGATGTAATTAATATTGGTCACTTAAAATTATTTTATCTACATTATAGATGTAATATATATATATATATATATATATATATTAACATATTATTAAAAAGTATAAGTATAAGTTATAGTGATACATATTATATGTTGTTAAAATTTTCAAAATTGATATCAAAATTGTGTATAGTTATATGTCAAATAAATTGATACTTACATATTTTGTAGTTATAGTGATATTTTTTGTATGTCACTATATATAATATTTCTTATAGTGACACTATTTGAATATTATATGTATTTCGTGAAAAATTTTATGTAATGTGATAAATTCTAACCTCAATATCACATGTTGTAGACACAAAATCAAATATACAGAAGAGATTTGAAAATGAAAATTTAGGATGAGAGAAATAGTTGTTTGGTCTAAGGTTTAGCTACATTTGGTAAATTCTAAGCCTCATCTTGACAATTGGTTTAGCTACGTTTGATAAAAAAAAGTTTGGTATATCATATCACTTACTTGAAAGAGATTAGAGACCAAAGAAGTCCTAATACACTAGAATATGTATTAGGGTTTCGAGAAAGTTTTCTCCCCACTACGACGAGTATAAGCCTCATCATGACAAAGGCATGTGGCATTTTTTGGTTATTAGCAACTGCGTCTTTGGGGCCTGTAGCTTCTCCTGGCATTGAGACTTTGGTGCTGTCTCTGAAGCTGATTTCTTTATCTGTCATAATTGCAAAAATTAATTAAAGTAGAAAAACAGTATTTATTTATAGAGAGAGTTTGAAAATAGAAAATTGTAATGATACATAAATATATGAAGCTCAATCTTCTTCTGCCACCTTTTAATTTCATGATTGTGTGTGAGTAAATAATTAGAGGGAGAATTTGGTGACAATTAACGATAGAAAATTTCTGTTTCGCACAAGTTGCTTTTAGACCAAAAAGTACTATTTATTTTTTTAATTTTTCGATTAGAATTAAAATTTCATATCTGTAGGATAAATTGTACTTAATTTTATTGTTTATGTTTTTGTCAATTCATAATTTTAATTTTTTATTTTAAAATAAAAATATTTAATTTTTTATTTTTTAAAATATAAAATTTGGATTCTACTATTAATTAATATTCATTGATCACTAAATTTTGATGTCAAATACTTATTATTATTTAAGTAACATAATATTTAATAATTTGACAAAAATTGAAAAAAAACAACATATAAAATGATTCTATTTATATATTTTTTAATTAATCATAAGTATTTATTATTTTATTAATAAATTTTATTTGTATTTTTTTATTTTTTTGTATCTCCAATTGTCATATTATTAAATATCACATTATTTAAGTATGAGTAAACGTAAAATGAACCAAAATTGATAGATGTCAATTTGATGAGATGATCAAAATTTTATACTTTTAAAATTAGATATTAAATACCTTTATTTTAATTAGTTGATCAAAATTGTAAATTGATGAAAAAAATAAAGAAAACAAGTATGCAATTTAGTATTATGTATTTAGCTATTCACAGTTGATCCAGACTTCTAATACATATTTATATAAAACTCTAATTATAATACATGTATAATTTACTAAATTTTGTCCTTCTTTGTATAGTTTCTCTACACCTCTCATTATTTGAGAAATTATTATGTGTCCGAAACATTAGCTGGTTATATAGTCTCAGTTAATTTTTACTGATACAAAAACCATATACAGTATATAATATTTTCTCCATGATGATATAAGAGAGATAAAATGAAAAGAATAATGACCCGGTGCGATGAATATAATGAATAATGAATGTGATGGTGTGTATATAATAGAAAGGATGTAAAAAGTCCTAAACATAAATAAATAAACAAATCTTATTCGCTCTCATTTTATCTTCCAGGTTCAGAAATGAAATTTTAGTGCCTATATATAATTCGGTGGTATGATTTGGAGGACTGTACACAATTTTCACCACCAATTAGGGAATCATACTACTTCGACCATCATTACACACGTGCTCTCTTCCAAATGATGGCTACTATCAATTAAGCTTCTGACTAAGCAAAGTGGCAAATTTATATATAAAGGTAAATATTTCTATAATGCTTTGACCACTTGTATTTTTTAACATTTTAAGTAGCTGAATGTTTTCTCACTTTAAAGATGGCGTGAGAGGGTGGGAGGGACCACCTGTCTAGTGCCCGATAGTACACTTGAGGATCTAAAATCAATTATAAGGCCATCCTGTTAACTCCTTTTGCAGAGTTATTTAATATGCATAGTCATTTCTCACGTGCATAGTTTACAGTTTATGATGAAACATAACAAAAGAAATGATAATTCGCTCAAAGAATTACTAAAGTTAGAATGATAAATTCGTAAAGGAAACTACTTAACTTTCTGTTGAATAAAAACTCATGCTTATATAACCTAAAATGTATGTACACCAAGTTAATTTTACCCTCCTTCCTCTATGGCTAGCTATATCTTCTAAAATTTCGAATTACCGACACATGCAGAATGCTAAATACAAAATCAAAGATAAATTTAATTATATAACCCACCATCTAAGACGTGGAATCTACATGGTTACAAAAGAAAAGTTAAGAAATTATAAAACATGACGTTCACATGAGAAATGGTGGTAGGTGTAAAGGACAAAGACAATAGCTGACGATGGTCGGGGACAAAACGTACGCCCAATGACTGAAAAGCTCGCATGGGCATGCGCAACCTCAACTTAGACCGACGTTTCATGTAATTCTGATTTACATGCCAAAACACTGCCAATAAAATGACATGTCTTCTTCCTCTCATTCCCGCTAAACGACACCGTTCATTCACGGGACAATTCTGATAATTAATGTATCTACTATTTCAATTTTAACACACGTGAGACTATGTATATAGCCACTAATATAATGTATATGTCACTGTGAAACTATTTTAGATTAGTTATGATACTACTTTGATCTTCGTATTCATGTATACTTACATTCGTAACAGTGTTTATAGTGAACATTATTGGCTTAAATTGTTAAATCTTTTATACCTATATGTGGCAATAAGTGTTTAATTAATTATGAGTTCCTATAAAGAAAAAATAATACACATAAAAAGTGAATTAATAAGAGAGTGTAAAAACTAGAATAAAAATAGAAATAAAAAAAGGCACTCACGCACACACGCACCTGACATAGTAATATCTTTGCAACCTTGTCTCTCTTCTCCAAGGCATTTTCCCGGCGACTCCCAGACCACCCTCGCCGCCGGAGACGACTGCCGGCAGACTCTCCCGGCGACGACCGGCGACCTCCCCCAGACGGGGGTGCCGGCCTCCATCTCGTTGAAGTTGGAGGCGCGCGGCGTGGGCTGCAGCGAGTAGGCGTCGGAGGAGGCGTAGCCGGAGAGGTGGGGGCTGGCGGCGGCGGGGAGGTCGCCGTCGTGGAGGTGCAGCGGCGTGTTGATCGAGAATATGTCGGCGTTGGAGAGGTTGGAGGGCCTCGGAGTGACGGCGGTGTTGCCGACGGAGGAGTTGGTCTCCGGCGCCGACGAAATGGAGCGGCGGATCCGCACCCGAATCCGGCCGTGGTCGTCGGTCTCGGACTCCGTCCGCAGCGGCATGTCGTGGCCGTCGAGCGATATGACGTCGCCGTCCACCTCGATTTTCGTTATGGACGCCGCCGCTTGCCCCGGGAACTGCCTCTCGATCAAAAGGGTCGCCGCTCTGTACTCGAACAGGAACAGTAGTAGAGTATACCTGAACTCATCGCCGTTGACCCCACATGTGTGTTCAGTAGAAACAAAAAAATAAATATAAATGCAAAGATATCAATCCCATTTATATATATATATATATATATATATATATATATATATATATATATATATATATATACACATGTATTTAATTATATATACGTGATAAGTGGATCCGATGTAGATAACATGCTTCTCATGATATTAATTTATCTTTCAAAACATTCATATGTATGTATGATTATACTCTTAAATAAAGTAATCTTAATCACATTTTTTACTTTTATTTTCTTCCATTTTTACAATTTCAAAAATTTTGTGATTTATTTTCTAAAAAATTACACATTTTGCCACTTAATTTTTAAATTTTTATACATTTTTATCACTCAAATAGTAATTATGTTCTATTATTATTAGTTAATCGCTCAATACTAATTAACACAAGTGAAAGTATTTTGTATATCTTAATTTTTAAATTTTTATACATTTTTATCACTTTTGATTAAGTGGTTTAGAATTTAAATTCCAATTTTATAATATATTGAAAAATAAACATTCATCTTATATGCGTTTAAGATTTTTAATGAAGATTGGTTATGTGACATATTAATTGTTGATATATCTTATTACGTTGATTGGTTATGTGAAACATTATGATACGTTATCTATTATACATATCACATTGACAATTTATGTCATTTATCGGTGTCAAAATATGTAGAAATTTGAAAATTAATGATAAATTAAGCGATTTCAAAAGTTTGAAAGTAAAATTGGCAAATTATGAAACTTGTTCGGGAAAAAAAAAAAAAAAAAAAAAAAAGAGAAGCAATTAGGCTTGTAAAGTAAGATAACATGGGTTTGGTTTGGTTACCATATGATGCATTGAAGGACTAGGAGTTGCACCATGAGGGATTGGGTGAAGTCGCCGTACATGGCTTGGAGGAGGGGGATACCCATGACGAGTGTGTTAGGCAAGGTGGCGAGTGAGAAGAGAGTGATGAGCCACTCCAAGGAGCCTTTGGCGAAGAAGAGGGTCCAAAGCGAGAGCAAGAGAAGCACGATGATCTTGGAGAGCGTGTCCGCTATGATGAACTTTGCGTCCATTTGGTATGGGTTGTTGAGCGAAATGAAGTGGAAGGAAAGCACCGGAACAGCGAACACTGCCACGAATCTGTTGATTCCGGAACATTGGTCGGGGCTGAACATCTTGCACCATTTCACCGAAACATAAGCCACCAACATTGCGAAATATAGCGGCACCATGGCGCACATCACCTTGTACAAATCGTCCCCTGTAATCATCGTATTGTTGTTGGTTCTTCTTATTATTATGTTTTGGTGTGAGTGAGGGAGAATTGGACCCAGAGGGTTTTTAATTTATAGGGCCATTATGGACCGATTTGCCCTTTGCTGAAAGGCTAATTTACTTGCAAGGTATTGTGATTAGTAGTATTTGCGGTTGTTAGGGTTAATGATTGGAATATATTACACCTTTCAGCGTGGCAAAAGTCGGGGCGGAGACCATGATATTTGGGAAAACTCAAAAGATCAACGGAATTACATAGCCACTCAAGTCATCTTGAGTTAGTTAAATTTCGAAAATTGTGACTTTCTTTATCATTTTCTTTTTCTTTCGCAAATACCTAGCATCATAAGTATGTTTTACAAGAACAGTTCTGCACATTTACAACTCAAACTCAAAGCCACTCACTTTGAATATGCAAAGAGAAAGGAAAATTGCTGAAAATCTGGCCAAAACAAAATTGAATATTAATTTAATTTTTCATTCTAAGGTGTTAAAGTCACTCACTCTCGTTTAACTATTTAAGACTTAAATTTGATTTTAATTCTTATAAAATATATTTTTTTAATATTTTTGAAATTTATAAACATTATTTTTTCTTATAAAATAAATAAATTTTAATTTTCATCACTGTAATTATTATTATTATTTCTCTAAAATTTAAATTTTTTTTTTATTCTTAATTATAATTTTAAAGTATATAAATAATATTTATTTTAAAAATATAAAATAAAATCTTTTAGACGTCTCACGCATTAATATGATATTATTAACATTTGTCAACAACAAAATAATTATATAATATTAAAGACTAAAAATAATAACTTTAAATTTAAAATAAATAAAAATAAAATATTAATTATATTTGTTTATTCTATTGAACTTACTCTTTTCTTAATTAGTAAGCTTATTAATTCTAATAGTTAATTTCTACCTTATTTAGATAATTTAACGTTCTCTTTCTCTCTCTTACTTTTTGCTGACTATATACTCCTTGCTCTAGTTGTTTCTAAACTAACAATTAATATGTTTAATGTTGGTAAGAGAATTTACTATCTTTTAGGGGATAAGAATTTACTATCTATGTATAAATAATTGGATTTTTTCTAAAATAATAATAATAAATAATTGAATTAATTGTATTTTTATTTTGTAAGCATTAAAACTGTATAATTTTAGTATTTAAAAATTTAATTGAACAATTTTAATCTCTCAAATATTTTAATTAATTTTAGTCCCTCTAATTAAAAGTAATAATTTTAGAATTATAAATGTCTACAAACATATACAATATTTTAAAATTATATATTTGTTGACCTATTTAAATTATATATTATAATTTTTATTTATATATAAAATGATATATATTTATTGATACTAAATAATATATATATATATATATATTTTATAATATTATACGTAAATTAGTATCAATAATAGTATTGTTGTATTAATAGATAAATTGATAATTTTATAAATATAAATTAGTATATATTAATATACTTTTATAAAAAAAATATAAATATATTAGATAAAATAAATATATTATAAGAAATTTAATTAAAAATATCAATATTTTAAAAATTAGATCGGTCATTGAACTAGTTTAAGTACTAGTTTAAAAAAACATCAATGATCATAATCAAATTGATATTAATACAATAATAATAATTATTATTATTATTATTATTATTATTATCATTAATATGAAAATAATATTAAAAAATATAATATCATAATTTTATAACACTAAAATTAAAATAAAATGTTATTTATAGGTTTTTGGTAATGACACGTCTAAATTTCTATACTTAATAGAATTATCTATTATTATGAGAACAACTACCACTTCTGGCCTTAAGATTAACACACAAATAATTCTTGTATACATAGTAAAAATATGTACACCACAAGAAATTTTGAAATTACATACGACCAAAATCCGTGGGTAATCCACAAAATTCGTGAGTAACACTTTATTTTCGACGAATTACAGACGGAAAATAATTCGTTGATAAATTACTCGTCTGAAACATTTATTAACGGATTATAATCTGTGAGTATTATTGATAATATTTTTAAAAAAATTACTTCAAAATTGTATTAAATAACACCCTTATTTAGTGCAACATCCCTCATATCTAACCTTTTAACGGCTCCACTCCACGAATTTTCACGCAATTCCTTGTTGGTCAAAACCTTTCCTTCATGGGTAACCCTTTTTGAGATATTTGTCGGCTACAAGACTTTTCAGCATGCCTTGTCTTCACTCGCACAATTTTCTGGAAAACTTCCCAGAAAGTCATCCATCCCTAAATTACTCCATGTTAAGCACGTTTAACTGTGAAGTTCTTATGGAATAAGCTACCAAAGAGTAAATGCATCTTATTGATATAAGTAGTACAAATTAATTCATTTAAGTTATTCTCAACTATACAATCTCATACTTGTATAATCTCTAGATCCCTCTCATTCCAATGTATTTCAAAAGTTACAATATAATATAATACTATAATTTTATGTAAATTAAAAAAAATACTAGTATTTTAGTCTGTGTATTTCAAAAGTTACATTTTTATTATATATAATTAAAATTTATAATAAATTATATATAAAAATAAATATTATAGTTAAATTAATAAATCATATTTAAAATTTATATAAATATATATTAAATTAAAATTAGTAACTATTCTAATAATAATTAACTTCTATATATAAAACACATTTGTCTTTCTCGCGCCATAACGTTTTTAGAGACTTTTCTTTAACTAGAAGAATTTTATATATTTTTTAATTTTTTTATCTAATTTATTTTTTATTTATCATTATTACTTATAAATTAATTTTATTATTTTTAACATAAATTATTAATAAAAAATAATTACTCACGGATATATCAGTCGATAATTATCCATGGATACATTCTTCGGTAATTTCGTAGGTATTGTTAATAATATTTTTTAAAAATATTTTAAAATATTTAGTGTAACACCCTTCAGATTTGACCTCTCAACAGCTCCGCTCCACAACACTTCACACTAACCTCAATATAAAAGGTTCATCATTAACTACATAATATAAAACTATACATATTCATACATATATATATATATATATATATATATATATATATATATATATAAGGAGGGATCTATTTACTTCACTTAATAACTTATATTCTACATCAAATGTTAATAATCCAACCGTTAAATTAAAAAAATTTAATACATAAATCAAGTGTGAATTTTTTTAAAAAAATTAAAAATTATTTGATACTTTATTCCGTTAATTCAAATCAACAGATAATTATAAATATATTTTATACATTGATTTTAAATTTATATAACAAAGTATCAAATAGTTTTCAATTCTCTTAAAAATTTGCTGATTGGATATATGCATTAAGAATTTTTAATTCAACAATTGAATTGTTGAAATTTGATGTAGGAAATGAGTTATTGAGTGCAGTAAATTTAAGTAAACTTGTTAAGCTATATGTAAGGATAAGTTAGGTTCAAAAGAAATAACATATAAAGTATACAAGCAAAGTCAATTATACTAATCACCAACATCAACAAATAAGCCAACAATAAAAAACCTCATGGTTCACAACAATTCAACCATACAAATCACCTAAACATGGCATCAACAACCTTACAATAATAAGCAATTCAATTACATATGAACATTCATATCTCACTATGCCTTTTTACACATTCTCAACCAAGCATATGAACAATCCCAAACCACATCACATCATATGCATGTACTTCAACTAATGCATCATCACGCATTCGTCTACGAAGATCTCTTACAACACCTGAGCAGTTTATAAAGTGACTTGACTCTACCGAACTAATTAATCATTTTCGCGCACGATTTATCGGATGTTTCCACTTAAACTAAGAAAGTCTAATACCATCGTCAAGTATAATATAGCTTGGGTGTAGGCTACAACGACCTTGACATACATTAACCAAGTCACCTGTGGGATTAACCCGCTAACTATTCTCGTGGTACCACGCACCTTTTCAATAATCAGTTAAAGGTTATAGCCCTCAACTTTATACCTTACTCCAATATTAGCTAAGGATCTAGAGGAGACTCTACAATCCACTCCAAGAGTTACCACTTACTCAAGAGTTACCACTTACTTAAGGAGAGTTTTTCAACAACTGACCTCCTAGAGATCTTACACCAATATCCACACAATGGGATATTTGACTTTCTAAAAACCTTATCCTCTAGTTTTAAGTTAATTAACATGTCTTAATGCCTATAGTATTCTCAGCATCAACACCTCAATAGGTCAACAAACCATGTCAAAGTTAATTCTTACAAAACACACAACATTTCACCTTAATAACATTCATCTATATAGATTGGCCTAGGTCAAGAAATATAGATCTAACAACATTCATCAATTAATATACCATCCCAAATCAATATACATAAAACAACATCATAAATCAAAATGCAACATGCAATAGATTCACCAATCATATACATTTTTAGTCAATAATCATATCAACAATACATTCAAATAAGGTAATTTGTGTCCGGTGCTATCCAACTTTTCCCTGACGCCATTGAGGTAGGGAGCTCTCTACCTTGACCATGCTCGAAACCATTCAATTTGCGCCTAATTAATGTGACTTAGGTGGGGGTCCTTAGGCCCTCATGTTTGGCGTGACAAAGTCCCATGCCCAACTTTAAACCAACTTAAGACAATTCTCTCTCCTCATGTCTAGTGTCACTCCTTTGGCGCTCGTTGCCAATCTAAATAGAGCCAATTTTCTCACCTCACACCTAGTCTTATTCAAATCACATCCAACGCCAATTCAATCCAAGACAATTCTCTATCCTCACACCTAGTACCACCAATCTTATGCCTAACATAAGCAAGATAGAGTGCCCTCAATTGAACCATGCCCGACACTTATTCAAGACAATGAACTACATTTATGCATCATATTCAAATCAATTTTTAGCAAAATAACAACATTCAACCAATCCACTTTCACCAAAAATATTCAACATGTTCAAAACTTAACAACTCCACCCATCCATCATATCTTCTAAAAATCCAACAACAAGATCACATTTGATAACAATCAAACCACATGCATCTTATACTACACATCAAGAACAAGTTTCTAACTTCTCTTACCTTAACTCCAAGTAAAGAAAGGAGAAAGAAGAAGAAGATTGGTTTCAAGCTCCAAGAAAACATGAGCTTTACACCTATACCACATCGATTCTCAGTTGTTCGACTTTGAATTAGCAACTAATGGGGAGGTCTAGAAAGAATAAACGAAGGATTAAAACTTTAAAATCCTTCTCTTTAGTTTATCTCTCTATGTTTTTTAAGAAATGGACTTATAAAACCTACCCAATTCTTAATAATTATATATTTCTCCTTTTAAGGTCAAATTGGACCTTTACTCAAAGAAATTATCTAAAATACCTAAAAACTCCTCAGGTGTTTTTTAACTCCTAGAGTCTCTTAACACTACACCATGGAACACCAAAACTCACAATTATTGCTAAAAGACAATACTTAATCAAAAATTTAGTGTTACATTTTCAACATTTAATATATAGGTAAAATTTTAAACTAAATATAATATTTAAGTTTAAATTTTAGTATAGTGTGTAACAATGTTCATTAATAATAACAAGTTCAATCTAAAATAAAAATATCAAATTAATATAATATAAATTATAAAAAAGTTATTAAAATTATAAATTAACATAAATAATTAAATTATATTTATAAGACAATTGTTAAAAATAATTTTTGTAATTTATAAATTTTTATTAAAAATATTTTAAATTAATTTTTCTTAAAAATTCTTAAATTGGAACCGGTTCAAACTAGTTTTTTTTATTGGTTTTGACCAATTCTAATCAGCTTCTATCAGTATTCTACTAATTCATTGCAAAATGATTTTTTGGGAAAATTAAATCGGTTAAGGTCCGACCGACCAGTTGAGTCTGATTTTTAAAATTATTAAAAATATTGATACATCATATTACTCATTAGTATCATATAATAAAAATTATAAGATTTTTAATAAAAAAATTAAAATCACATAATTATAATATTTAAAAAATTAAAATTATATAATAAAAAATTAAGGAATTAAAATCACACGCAACATTTAATTAACTAAAATCGTTAGATTAAAATTTGGAAGATTAAAATTATACTATTGCTGCAGTTGAAAGAAAAAAATGCATTTAAGTCTAAATAATTTTTGAAAACGTAATTTATATCTTGACTCTATTTTAATTAATCTATGTTTCATCTGACAGAATTTCCTAAAGGCTTTCTAACTTTTTCTTTTCTTATTTTTATCGGAAAGGCTTTCTAGCTAACAACAAAAAGTATACAAGTTCTTCAGATGTTGTAGACATTCTAGAACTGAAAGGACTTGATCTTTATCTATGTTCGTTTTTGTCTGCTCTATAATGGTTTGGCTTGCAGGGGCCGTGCTTGATAATTGATATCTCGCAGCACTCTTCAATTGTCAGCACAGTAACAATTTTAAATGTTTGTCTGTTCAATGAATCCCCCTCCAAAAAGTTTGATATTTATATTTGGTATACAAAAGATGATTAATAAAATAAATTCAAGCTTCCGCCAAAATCTACTTATAGATTATACATGGATTTGACTTGGGTATAGTTAAAGTTGGAGATGAAAAAAAAAAAAACTTTGAATTTGCATATACTCGTGTCGTGGGCATAGGTGAAACACGACTAGAAAAATATTATTTTCTTGTAATTTTTTTAAAATAAATATTTTCAGATATTTTTTTAATTTCTTTTGTAATAATAAATTTATAAAAAAAATTTACGAATTTATTTGTTAAAATAATTTACAGAAATTTGTTACAAATTTTTTTATGAAAAATAATCTACAGGAATTTTTTTGCAAATTTTGTTATAATTTTGATGATTATAGAAATTCTTTTTCATGGTAAAATTTTGCAGAAAATGTGATAAGAATTTTATTTTATTTCATGTGAATTTTTTTACAAAAATAAATTCAAATGTGATATTATCAGTATTATAATAAATGGTACAAAAAAAACTTTACATTAATTTTTCTTTGGATTTTCCTGTCAATTTTAATTGGCAAGAAAAATAATTTTTTTAAAATTTATAAGTTTAATAATTAAAATTTTTAATTAAAAATATTATTTTACTAAATTATTTATAAATATTTCATTATAATGAATTTTAATTTTAAATTAAATTAAATTAAGTATATAAATTTTTGTAAATATGATAAATTAATGATAATGAATTTTAATTAAAATGATAATTCACAAAATTTTAAAATTAAAAGTGTTTACTTAACAAAATATTATTTTACTAAATTATTTATAAATGAAAAGGATAACACTGCCTTCAATACATGGAAAGATATAATCATTTCAGGTAATATAATGATTGTATGACTAAAATTGGGGTTATCGTTGACTTTGTCAAAACGAAAGTACTTAGGGGGTGTATTGGTTTAGGATTTCGTAGGATTTTAAAAGACTTTTTTTGAGTAAAAAAGTCCATTGGTATTCAATCAGGATTTTATGTCACTTAAAAACAATCCAGTGGTATTCAATCTGGATTTTTGGGATTTTTTAAAGAGTCCATTAAAATCCACCAGTATTCATTTGAGATTTTTTACAACTTAAAAACAATCCATTGGTATTCAAAAATTTAAGGATTTTAAAGGATTGTTGTGTGAGAGGGATTTTGAAAGACTTTCTAGTGTTATCTATAAATACCAGATTCATAAAACAATCCCATCCAAACCCATCGGATTTTGAAGGATTGTTTGAAATGATTTTTCAAGTGTTTTAAGAATTTTCAAGTGAGTTTTTCATCTTTTTTTTCTATGCTCCTGTCTTCTCCATTTTTTCTCTACTAATAATACTACACTATTGTTCATTGCTCATATATAATACTATTCTCATACCATTCTCCTATTTTGTGAAACTCTAATATGTAAATGATAGTGTCATTGACTTGTTTTATTTTTCTGTTCGTTCTCTTTAATTGACTTACTTTATTTTATTCTATGTAGTTGAATTTGTTCCTTTATATAACACAAAAAAATACTTGAAATTTTAACTTTTAAGTGGTAATTTTTTTTATGACACACGTTAAGAAAAGAAAAAGGTGAAAGATGAAATTGATATCATAATCTCAACAATATATATATATATATATATATATATATATATAAAAGATGAATTTGTTAGGGTTTTTGTGAGTAGAATGAGATAAAAATGGATCTTAGTAGGGGGAAGAACCCTCTTAGCATAAAAATTGCGAATTCTCTCTTTCCCTTGAATTTGTTACTCTTATCCCTCATCCTTTTATGACTCAACAATTATTTTATTTTTTTTACTATGAATTTTTCTTTTTTATTTTTATATTATGAAATTAAGATTTTTTATATTTTAAAAAAAGAAAATTAACATAAGACATTGCAATATCTAATTTTTTAGGGTTTAGGATTTATGCCTTCATTAACTTATTTTTTAAAAAAGAAAATATTGTTAAAATATTTGTTAGAATAATTTATATTTATAAATATCGTTAAAAATTATCATATATATATATATATTCTCTATATCTAAATACTTCTGTTTATATAAAAAAAATTATATATCTAAATATTTTTTCAGTATCGAATATACTAATTTTTTTATATAAAAAATTATCTTATGTTTCTATATTTTCGTTTTTACATTTTTTTTATAATAACTGAGGTATTTGATCCATTTGGATAGCAAAAATATATTCGATCTTGTATGATGGTGTGCTTCTAAAAATAATAATATAATTTTATTGATTTTGTCTATTATCCGTAATTATTTATATAACTATTTTTTAACATATATTGTTTTAGTAATTCAAATGGGAGATTCACAAGGAAATAATAAAGAAAAATGAAAAGAGAAAGAAAACTATGAAGCTTGGATTAAGGATGATTCCGATGAATTGTTACAATTGATAGTGGATGCTATAAAAAGAGGATAGAATATTATAGAGAATTATTATTATTATTTATCTAGACATTATTTTTTTTATTTATTATTTTTATCTTTGACTCTTTAAATTTGAATGTATAATTTTTTTTAAATCTTATCAAATGTCAAAACTCCACAAAATCCCACAGAATCCATTAAAATCCTAATTTAAAAGTCTTGCAGAATCTATTAAAATCCTGATTTTAAGTTTTGTAGAATCTTGCAAAATCTTAAAAGTCATGAAAATCCTGCAAAGTCTTTTAAAATCCGCAGGATTTTTTTTAACTAAAAAAGTCCTTTAAAATCCTAATCCAATACACCCCCCTTAGTGTTGGAAAATAAATAAGTCTCACATCGATAAAATAAAACAAGAAATAACAACTTATATAGCACAAACATACTTCAATGATTGAGAGACCTTTTAGGTGATGACCAAAAGCAAAATCGTGAGGGTTAAGACCTAAAGCGGACAATATTTCATCATTGTGGAGTATGTTTGTGTAATAACCTTTATAAAATATCCTCTTAGACAAATATCATAAATCATATCCCCAACATTTAGCTAATTATTTAGGACGTGCACAAGAAAAAGCTGGTTGTCTTAAGCTTATAGAGCTGGCTAAGCAGTTTCTAGAGAAGGTATGTCATCTTTTGTGCTTGGTTGGTTTTCTGAGTGAAAGTTTGGTGAATGATGCTAATGCAAACCTTGTGATGAGTGAGAAACACTGATTATGATGATTTACATGAATCCTAATGTCAATACAATCATTAGGTTTTGAAAAAGCTTCATTTTAGATTGCATATTTTTTCTTATTGTATGTCAAAGCAATTTTGTCCCACCAAAATATTTATAATGGAAGTATTATCTGTTGGTATTTATATGTCATTCAGAATCATGTAGATTTGATCTCATGTCCGTTTAAACTTTGTAGTGACTGTATTAAGATAATACTTATGCTTATTCAGGCTAAGATGAGTCTTTGTTATGATAAAAATAAAAATATTAAGCAGCATGTATTCATGGTATAAACCGTTGGAATGTCCAAATTTGAAATTTAGTGGACCTGACAAGTTGAAGGAAAGAATATTTTGAACACCTAATTAAGCAATTCCAAGTTTTGCCTCGCACCATGTGGGGAGTCACCATGGACCCTTCGGCCTTATGAGTCTATTTTGTGGTAGTTTTCTCTTTCCCTTCCTATATTTATCTTTTTATGTGTTTAGACCAGATGAGCTAACTTGAGAATCAATAATCACCGTATTCCATTTGACAGGAATGTGTTCCAGTTATCATATCAGATCAAATACAATTGTCCTTCTAGAATGTCATTGATTATAGTCAGATATCAATAAAATGGTTATCCAGTCAAATAGGTCCTGAACTATTGAAGTACTTGGAATCTATACCAGTCTGAAATTAACCTCCCAGTTCCACACACAATACCTCTTACATATTTTAGCTTTAAATATTTGTTGTCCAGATGAAGAAATAGAATAAATTATAGCTCATGGTTGACAAGTTAGGTTCTCGTGGGTGTATGTTTCAGATTCAGAATCTTGTTCATCAGCAATGCGTGAAATTATGTGGGAGCTTCAGAGAAAAGTAAGGCAACTTCACCACTCAGCTGAAACATTTTGCTTGCACAATGGATCTATTTATAAACTTGGTGATAACCACGAAGATAATTAATTTCGTGTACAATTTTTTTTTTTTTTACCTGTCCAATATTATTTCTTTACAAACTTATATTTGCTTAAACATAATAATTTATAATAGGTGTTCTTAATTGTCGTCATTATCTACTATTATAAACAAAAGTTCAGTCTCAAAAAAAAAAAAACAATTAGAGTACAGCATGGGTGCATGCCTTGAGACACTAGAGATTTTGTTTTGCATAAAATTGGCATCTTATTATTCATAAAGTTGAGGAACCTGCGACCTCCTAAAATCATTTGCAAAATTTTAAATCTAAATGAGTGTTACAATAGTATAATCCACCGTTTCCTCCCTATCTCAATTAATATATACTAGACTATAAACAAACCACTTGGCACAACTAATTTACTAAATTAATAAACTAATACTGCTACGGAAACACAACAAAATTGAGCAAAGAAAATTAGAACAGTTGGTGTCGTGAAACTATTGCTGTTGCTGCTACTTCCAGGTTTTTGGGTCAAAAAAATTAAAGTCAAAGTTGTTAGGCAAGTCTTGATGGAATATATCCGAGCTATAAAGTTGAGCGAAGTGAGGAATGAAATTTTCATGGTTAAAGAGTTGAGGTAATTCTATTTGATCGGGAAGAGGAGCCAAGTCATGATTGTCCAAGTGGTGAGGTAATTGTTGCACTGCCGAGGGAGCCTCACTTTGTTGTTGCTGCTCAAAATGTTGAAGCACTGAGTAAGCTTCAAAGGGTGGTGAGGGTTCCTCTTGTAATTGCTCATTTGGACTGTGTTCATCTATCGAGTATTGTACCAAGTTATTACCTGGTGAGCCTGTTATTTCTCGATTTTGTTGGTCATATTTGAAGTTTGCGTCATCATCTAATGTTAGATCGTGGATGCTTTTTCTTTTCTTCGCACTACTCTTGTGAAGGAAAAATTTCTGAGCGTGACTCGCAATTTGGGTTTTAGTTTTTGTCAACAAAACCTTTTTAGCAATATCTTTCCATTTTCCCTTGCCAAATCTCTTCAGTCCCAAAAGAAATAACCTATCACAAAACAGCAAAAAAGACTGTAAATATTTGAAACTTTTGATTCCAACCTCTATCATGATTATTATGATTTCAAATAATTCTTTCTTCTTCTTCTTTTGCATTAAATCAAAATATGCAACCTGACTAAAAGCGTCTCACATTCTTTAGTCAAGAAAAAAATAAAAAGTCAAAGAAAACTATTTTGGAGTTTTGAAAGAGAGAAAGAAACGTATATGAAGAGTTAAACTTTGACACACATACCTGTGTTCATCTTCAGTCCAATGGACACATTTTGTTCTCTGACTAGCCGCAGTTGATTCTTGCTTAAGGTGTGGAGTCATTCTTTTCTTTTGGCGTTGATGACTTCCACTTCTACTTCAATTCTTCAGGAAAATTGTAACATGCAAGTTTTCTGCCAAAAGATAGATATTCACACCTACGTCTCGGTATATATAGTTTTTCTTTACTAACTAATTATACGTGTTATTATGGAAATATCTTCTTTTATCAAAACCATGGATTAATGGGAGATATCTGGCTGGCAAAATATTCTATTCAATTAAACTTTGAAAAATATAATTATATTGATGTTGATTAGATTTCATAAATTAATATCTTACTCTATCTAACTGGTTTTTTTTAGTTTACTCATTGACCAAGTCTTCAAAGTACTTTTTAATTTTGTTAAATTCAAAATAAATATTAGGATATTTAGTTTAGTTGGTTGAATAGAAATTTAGAGTGTCGTAAATTTTCTGGGTCTGAGTTGGATTACATATGGATGATAAAAGTTTAAAATTTTTAATATAGCCTATTTAATGTGCAAAAAGATTAATACACTTTTATAATATTTTATGTAAATTTTAGTATAATAATTAGAGTTAACTTAGTGGTAGGAGATTAAATTAGTAAACCTAGAGGTTTTAGGTTCGAATCTTATTATTGTTATTATAATTTTTATGTATAAAAAAATTAGATAATATTTTCTATTTTTTTAAACAAAGGATTTTGACCTTTTATCTTTTTCTTTTTTCGAAAACGTTTTTTAACAAACTCTTATCTGTCTTTTTATATTCTCTTTTATATATTTTTTTTAACTTTTTTTCTTCAAAAAAAAAGTTTGTTGACAAACTCTTTTTAATTTTTTTTTAACAAGAAATGTGATAACACTTTATCTCTTTGAATATTTCATTTTCACATTAACTTATATATATTAAATATGAATTTTTATCTTATACAAAAATATTTTTAAGAACCTTTTTTAATGAGAGTGTTTTTAGATATTTTTTAACTTCTTATTTAATTTAGTTTTTATTTATTATAATTATTTATAAATTATATTTTAAAATAAATTATCAATAGATAAAAACAATATTTTATTATAAGATAAATTATTTATAAAAAAATTTAAAATATAATTTATATATTTAAAATATATATTTATAAAATTTTAAATATAATTTATAATATTCAAACATAATATTTATTTATATAATTTATTATAAATTTTAGTTATATGTAATAAATATATAGCATGTTCATTACACATGCTAAATTATTAGTTTATTTTAATATATTAAAGTGATAAAATCAAAATGAATTATATATTTTATTTTTAAAATTTAAATATATTATCTCTCTCAATCATTTTTATATTTATTTCAATATTTTTTTAACCTCTTTTATATTTGAATATGTCATTTTTCATATATATATATATATATAATTTTTTTATCTTTTATCTTTTATCTTTTATCTTTTTAATGATAAAAGTGTGTTAACAACTTCTTATCTTTTTTCTTCTGCCGTAGGAAATGTGTGGTAACATTTATATCTTTGGATATATCATTTTCATGTTTTTTTTTTATAATATTAGAGTAATTATCTGATTTTGTAAATGATCTATTATCTAACATAATACGAAAATAAATTATATATTTTATTTTTAAATTTGAATATTATCCCTCTTAATCCTATTTATATTTATATAAATATTTTTTAACCTTTTATCACTTTTTTATTTATAAAAAACGTGTTTACTAGTCTCTTATAACTTTTTTTTAATAAAATAACTTGTGTTAATTTTTATGTCTTTGAATATATTATTTTTGTATTTATTTTATTATGTGTTTTTAAAAACATTATCAATAGTTAAAAATAATTTTGTATCAAAATATAAATTATTTATCATAAATTTAAAATATAATTTACATGTTCAAAATTATTTATT
This sequence comes from Cajanus cajan, assembly GCF_000230855.2. NCBI lineage: Eukaryota > Viridiplantae > Streptophyta > Magnoliopsida > Fabales > Fabaceae > Cajanus > Cajanus cajan. Next base: position 11,959,024 of record NC_138525.1, read on the forward strand.
TATCATAAATTTTAGTTATAATATGATATATATATATATATATATATAATCAAAATATCTATTTACTATAATTTTTTTTATATAAAATAAAAAGAATTAAGATCATCTAAGTTGAGCTTATCACTTTAGATAATATAGGGAGCTTATATCTGTTATTTAAGGATGATGATCTTCTAAAGTAAACTTATAAATGTATTATTTAATCATTCAACTATTTAGATTAATTTCTATGTGCATTTTTCAAATTTATTTTTAAAATTTTAACAAAATATTTCTATTCACATTAAATAATGTGCTAACCTATATTTTATTTAAAAATTTTAATCTTTAAAATATTTTTGATTAAAAGTAAATTATGTGCAAACAATTATCTTTGTCATTATTATTGTTATTACTATCATTATCATCGCGTCACTATTATAGCCACCACCATAATAATTATCATTGTCACCAAATATTTTTGAAAGAGATTTCAAATTTTAAAGACACAAATTTATATTTATAAAACTCATCTCTATTATTCCTAAATATTCTCTAACCTCAATATCACATTAATTAGAACAAAACTCATAAAAGTAAAATTAACAATTTTAAATAAACTAATAAAGAAAGAGACCTTTGATGTCTCTACTAAAAAATAAAATAAAATAAGTTGTTATCATATTATTTTATTCCATTTCCTTGCATTAAAAATTGTGAGCTATTACTTTTCAATTTTAGAGTAAAATATATATATATATATAATTAAGGGACAGAAAGTTCTACTTAAAAATAAAAATTAAAAGATAATTATTTAAAGATTTATTCCCTTTACATATATAGTATAAAAGTATTTATTAAATTTTAAGTTAATAATAATATTATAATATAGATCTCTACGATTAAATAAAAGGAATACTCACTTTTATAACCACTTTGGTCTCCATTTTTATATAATCTATTTTAACCTTTTAATTGTATTTAGAAATTTAAATCTATCTTTCGTTTCCAATTTTTTCTTTTGGTCTCAAACTGGATGTCCTTGTTAGGTAACTACCCACTTAATGATTTATCTTGTTTATTTATTTTGTTTATTTAAAAAAAATAGAGGCAAAAAGTGCTTCTTTTTTGCTTATAATAGTATATAAATATAATAAATAAAAAAGAAGTCACAAATAATAAGAAAATTAATAATTAAATTATATTTTTAGTTAAATATATATATAATTTTAAGTTTGTTATTTGTGACAACCTCTACCTTACATTACATGTTTAATAATTATAATATTGAAATGAATTAAGTAAAATAACCAATTATTCATGCATGCATGATCAAATAAGTAGTCACGTTTAATAATTATAATATTGAAATGAATTAAGTAAAATAACCAATTATTCATGCATGCATGATCAAATAAGTAGTCACAATTTCAGTAGAGAGGATCTTACATAACAAACATATTCTAATAAAATTTTAAAATAAAAACATAAATGAATAGTCTAATATCATGTCCTAGAAATAAAATAATAATGCAATAATCAATCTTAAATTATGTCTTGATGTCACATATCCTATCAAAGAACTCTCACGTCAGGATTAAGTTTTATCACCAACATCATCAATATTATGAAGAAAAGACAGACATTAGAAGGACCGGTTGAATAGTAGTAATCAAAAACTCACACTTTTTCAAGTAGTGAAGTAATAATGCTAATTGTAACACCCCAGTATGGGAATGAACTTCTATTATCAAGGAAAGGAGCTTTAAAAGCATGGGAACAACATGTTATGACATCAAAGGGCCCAAAACCCAATAAAGATGTTTTAGTAGCCCAGAACGGGTTGTTCCCAAAATGGAATAGGTCGTTCCCAAAACTGGAATAGGGCGTTCCCAAATTGGAACGGACCATTCCAAACTACTAAAAAGGTATAAAACCCTAGTTTAAAACGGGTCATTCCAAACATGACCGATATGAGTTAACAACTCCAGAATGGACCGTTCTGGCCACTTTTGACATCTATAAATAGCATACTCTAACATTGTTCCTAGACACACTCTCTGAAGACCAAGGAGAACCAAGAGAAGGAGATTAACCAGATTTTACTCTAGCTTCATCTTTTGCTTATCCAGGTAAGGGGGAAGTGAGAAACCTCGTTCAGGAGTGTGGAAATAATTGTTGGGTAGCAGAATTGACCTCCAATCCCTTGCCTGTTTTATTTTCTGAATGGGAACAATAGGAAAGTGATAAATATATCTCACCTTTAGCTCACAACATGAAATAAGATTGGATAGTCAATACACAAAACATATAGATATATCATTTACACATATAATTGAAAATCACTACAAGTGACGATAATTCATTCACAATTTAACAAATCATTAATCTTAGTAGCTTAAACACATATACATTCACATATGAGATGCAATGGATACGTACTTAATTCAATAATTATTGTTTTTAACAGGGCTTATTTAACTATTGTTATCTTGACCTCTAGGAACTATGCAATTATCAAGGATTTTATTAACCTTAGTTAAGTTATAGGGATTTATATGAAAACCCTAAGTAAATTGATGGAGTTTATATAAACCCCATAACATTCTTCATATTTTTAATTTAATTTAATTAATCCATTAAAATTTTAATTCCCACCTTTTATTTTTAATTTTCTCTTTGTTTCTCCCTTTTTATCAATTTATCTTTTTGCCTTCTCTAAAATCTCCAACAAAAAGTTTTGCTCTAGCTACGCTCATCCTTTACACTTCACTATGCTCACACCCCTAAGGTAGTCAATTTGTGTTGCTCACAACCCTAAGTTGGTCGTTTTGCATTGCTCGCAACCTTAAGGTTCCTGCTACGTAAGCTCGCTTCATTGCTAAGAATGTTACAAATAATGACAAATAAGCATTATAGTTTGCTCGCGACCTTGGTCCGCTGCTTAGAGCGTTGCTTGACAAATAAGATAACTGCTCCACTGCTCTGTATTTCATTGCTAGCTATTTGCACTTCCGTAAGTCTTTTTGCACTTGCATTTGTATTTTCATGCGGCTCCTAATGTCATATTAGAGACAACACATACTACATAATTTCAAAATTGCGAACACGCACATCAAAACCCAAATTTTACATTCCAATTGGTAAAATCATTCCAAATCATGTAATAAACATTCTAAAAAACACAATTTATGCATACAATGACATGCTCAAGCAATCTCGTCATACATCCATCAATGCTTTCTTTTAGGGTTTCCCACAAGAACCCATAGAAACATCAAAACATACAATTTCAAGCCAAACTAAAAAATTATCAACACATACATGCTATTTACATCAATTAGAACACATAAGGAGAAACACATTTAGGAAAATCCCTCATAGATAGACATACAACAGAAACAAGATTAAAGGTCAATCCTACTACCCAACATACAATCCTACACAGTGAGATTTCTCACCCCCTTACAGTAATAAGCGCTAGACAACATCTTGTAGCTTTAGGATGTTTTCCTTACTCTGGAGCATAAGTGCATATGCGAAAAGTAAAAGAAGCGTACAAACTAATCGGGGAAAAACACTCTTTTAAAAATCTAACCTCCCTTTAACCTCTTAGTTAAAAATATTTAACTGTGGTTATCAAATTCCTTCTTTTAATAAATAAATAAATAATATAATACTTAATTATAAAACCTCACAATATACCCATATACAGTAGAAACTCTTTAAATTAATAATGTCATAACCGGAGAAATTTATTAATTTAGAGAGTTATTAATTTATCGATAAATTAATAATTATTAATTTAAAGAGTTTTTAAGTAATTATACTGTACATACCAAATAAAAAGGCAAATTAGTCTATGCCTCTTAGAATTACGTTGCAGCGAACCTTGAGACTCAACGTAAATTAGTAACTTTTGAAGTACATATGCATTGAAAATCAATACGTAATAACTTTTGAAGTACATATGCATTGAGAATCAATAATGACTTTTGAAGTACAGTAAATGTAAACAAGAGGAACAAATGTGTTCAATGTATTCTTAAGCAAGTTTGGCATATACAAATTACATGAATGTGTTAGAGTATTCAAACCATATCTCACAAGATGGCTTCTCATCTAAAAGGTGTTGCAAAATCAACTATGTCAAATCAAATACGTAAGGAGTTGTGTGAGTATAAGAGAGATAATCTTGCAAGCACACAAAAAGACTTGCAGAGATGGCTTGAGGGAAAATTTCATTTGAAAGTTAGTCAAGGAACAATATCAAACACTACAAGAAAAATGTAAAATAGCGACCGAAATTAGCGACCGAAAATAATCCGTCGCTAAATTGCGACCGATTTAGCCACTGATTCTTAATAAGGAAATAGCGACCGATTTAGCGACCGAAATAATCCGTCGCTAAAAAAATCAGTCGCTATTTCGGTCGCTGGTTATGATTGCAAAGTTTGTGACGGAATCAGCGACGATCTAGCGACTAAAATGAAAAAAATTTAGCGACCGATTTATTTTCCGTCGCTAAATAATTTTTTTTTTCTTTTTTAGCGACCGATTTTGGATTGGTAGCTATTAAATACAAAGCAATGCACCCTATAGCGACGGAACTAATTCGGTTGCTAAATGTTAGTAAAACTTAGCGACGGAAATAAATTCGGTCGCTAAATAAAAAGTAGTTGTTTTTTTTGATAATTCGATTTCGGGAACGGCCCGTTCTGAGATCAGAACGGACTGTTTTGGTACCAGAACGGCCCGTTCTGAGACCAGAACGACCCGTTCCGGTTTCATTCTTTGCGTGTTAATTTTTCATCTAGAACGGGGCGTTCTAGATGCAAAAGTAACACACATATACTGCCATCGGAACGGACCGTTCTTTCTTCAGAACGGGCCGTTCCAGATGCAGTTTTAAGAATATTTAATTATTATTCAATTCTAATAATATTTAATTAAAAAATTTAAATTAACTTTTTTGATTTTTATTTAATTAATCTTTGAAACAGGATCATCTATGTGATTTTTTTTCCTTTTCTATTCTAATAATATTTAATTATTTTCAATTAATTAAGTATTTTTAAATCTAAATATTTCTTTTTTATTCAATTATTTTTACCTAATTAATTAATCTTTAAACTAAACAAATTTTATCTTATTTTTAAATATTTATTATTTTTTAAAAAATTAATGAAATAAAAATAATTTAGAAAATATATAATTAATCGAACTGACCATTCAAAAAGTATAAGAAAATGTTCAACGAAAGTAACATTTTTTAGAAAATATATAGTTTATGTAATTAAAATAGTGTATGAAAAGTATAAGAAAATGTTTAACGAAAGTAATATTTTTTTAGAAAATATATAATTTATGTAATTAAAATAGTGTATGAAAAGGAGCTATATAAAGACGGAAGGAAGTAGTATTTTTTTTTAAAGAAGATATAATTAATATATTTAAATTTTTTTTAAAATTAATATTTTTATGTTATTTAATTATTTTCTATTTAACAAAATTAATTTTTTTTAAATAACGTTTCCTTTTCACTTAATTATTTTTTAAAAAAATTAACATTTTTTATTTAATTTTTTTTATCTTTTCATTTAATTATTTTTAAGTTAATTAATTAATCTTTAGAACAGAAATATATATGTCTCTGCATATTCAAAAAATGGGGACATCCATTATTAGAGCTTATATATTACTTTAAAATTTAATTAAAATACATTGATTATATATATATATATATATATATATATTCTCGATATAATAATTATTATGTATAATAATAATATAATATATAATTCAATTATTAGTTTTTTTATAATATTTAATCATAAATCTAAATTAATTTTAATTAATTAACTTTTAAATAAAGTTAAACTCGTCATAAGTTTATGCTGCGTATGTTTTGTAAGTTAAATTTTTTTTGAAACTGTTTAATTTATTATTATTCATTTTTATTTAAATAGATCTATATTTTAAGTGTAATATAAGTTTTTTTTAAATAACTTGTAGCCTATGCTTTTAAACTAAATAGATTATAGTAAAAATTTTAGTTTGATCTATTTTAAGAGATTTTTAGAAAATAAGTAAAATTAATGTCTTTATATATTAATGATGAACATTTATACATTAAATAAGAATTTTTATTTTAAGTAAATATATTTAGGATTTTTTGTTGAGAGTTTTAAGAAGTTTTTAACTTCTTCTTTAATCTGATTTTTAACCTTTTATTTTTCATAATTATTTATAAATTTAATTTTAATATTTTAAAATAAATTATTAATTTATTACACAGATTATTTATCATAAATTTAAAATATAATTTATATATTTTAAATATCGATTTATATAAATTTTAAATATAATTTATATATTCAAGTATAATATTTATCTATATAATTTATTATAAATTTTAATTATTTATAACAAATATTCAGCCTAAATATATTTTGAAATACTAAATTATATATATTATGTATATATAATTTCATGAAGATGAGGGTTTAAAAATATTTTTTAAAAAAAGAATAAAGGGAATGTACTTAATAAAAAAGGGTGCAATTAACAACTAGAAAGACAAATAAAACGGGTTATGGGTTGGGCTACGAAATAAAACGGGTTAACCCCTTAAATAAATAAAAACAAATATAAAGGGATTTAGAATTAGGGTTTTTCAGCTTTTGTGTTCCGAATCCACTGCCACCGCGAGTAGCCAAAGGTGTGACACAAAGGTTTGGAGGATTCGAGCGGGTTGAAGAGGACCTCTGCGCTGTCTGGAGGAGGAGAGGGGGGATTCGAGGTTTATTGTTCTTAAGCGGTCAGATGACTATCTCTCTGCTGAAATAGAAAAGGGAAGAGCAGAGATCAAAAGACACAAACCAGCAAAATATCCTGACATGGAGAAGGTTGTTTATGAGTGGTTTCTCTAGCATCAAGAACGTGTGAATATCACAGGAGAATTAATTTTGCAGAAGGCAAGAGATACAATGAAACTCGTGTACCCTCATGATGATTCAGATTTTAACTTCTCTATAGGATGGCTTGGGAAATTCAAGCATCGACATGGCATAAAGTCATTTTGTCGTTTTGGCGAGAGTGGGTCTGTTGATGTACAAGACATGGAGCAGAAATTGGTATCGATTCGAGAGAAAATTGATCAGTTCCCTATGAAAGATGTTTTCAATATGGATGAAACTGGGTTGTTTTATAGGCTACAAGCTGATCATTCACTGGCAACAAAACAACTTGAAGGAAGAAAACAAGATAAAGAAAGGCTGACGGTAGTTATTTGTTGCAATGAAGATGGCTCTGAAAAAATCCCTCTATGGATTATTGGGAAATATGCAAAGCCTCGTTGCTTCAAGAATGTCAACATGAATAGCTTGAATTGTCAGTATCGAGCTAACAAAAAAGCATGGATGACTAGTGTGCTTTTTGATGAATATGTTCGTTCATTTGACCAAATGATACATGGTAGAAGAGTTCTACTTGTGGTGGATAATTGTCCAGCACATCCAAGAAATATTGAAGGGCTAAGAAGCGTTGAGTTGTTCTTCTTACCACCCAACATGACATCAAAGATTCAACCTTGCGATGCTGGGATAATAAGAGCTTTCAAGATGCATTACCGTAGAAGGTTTTACCGCAAAATATTGGAAGGTTATGAGGTGGGACAATCTAATCCAGGGAAGATAAATGTCCTTGATGCTATCAATTTGGCAATCCCAGCTTGGACGATAGATGTTCGAAATGAAATAATAGCGAATTGCTTCCGACACTGTAAAATTCGTTCAACTAGTGACAATGCAAGAAATTTGGATGAATCCACTTTTGATGAAGAAACTCAAGACCTCGAGACTATGATCAATCAATGTGGCTATCGTAATAAGATGGATATCGACAATCTAATGAACTACCTAGGTGAAAATGAAGCATGTTCGAAGGTTCAGAGTTTAGAAGATATTGTGGGTACTATCATTGAGAACAATGCAGAGGATGATAGGGAAGATGACGCGAAAGGAAGCACTTATGGCGTCGAACACTCTTCACAACTTTATGATACAATACAAAAATACAATACCTGAGCTATTGGATGCAATAAGAAAAGTTAGAGATGAGCTCCAAATAGACTTGAACTTTAAAGGAAAATAGACAACTATGGAATCATATTTCAATACAGTGTAATATATTTTTTTCAGTTTCTATGAATTATTAATTTATGATTTTCTTGGGACTGAAAATTATAAAGGGATCTCCCGAAAAATTATTATCTTATTATTTTATCGAGTTTTTCAATTTTTTACATTGGCCCAAGTCGGGACTGGACAAATTTATTATTTTAGAGAGTTTATTAATTTACCGAGTATTAATTTAAAGAGTTTCTACTGTAAAAATAATTAAAATAATTATTAAAACCAACATAATTACTTATAACAATATAATAATTAATAATAAAATAAATATTTTTAATAAGAAAAATAAGGTGTTATAGAATGTGCAAAAATTGCATAAGACAACCCAATACTTAATACATGAAATTCAATCGTTAAAAACATACAATAAGCCTATTATTACACCAATTAACATCCTTGACTCATAGATTCATAATATCCCATAATTATACAAAATTAAACATAACCTCGTATCAATTACTACAATTAAAGCACATAGGAAAAGTATAGACCATTATATCAAGTCATGATCATAATTTGGGATTTCTGTCTGACTTCATGTAAGACGCAAAATAGATAAGGGTCAATGTCCCTACCCTGTCGATATCTCACATCTCAAATCGATACTACTCATTTCCCTTATCTCAATGAATGCTAGACGTGGGATGTAGATCTCCAAGATGATCTTTAGTAACCTTTGGTTCCCCAAGCTCTTCAGACAGACAGAGAAAGCTTAAAGTGTAAAAACCTAATTTGACAATTAACCATCTTGTAACTCATTAGTAAAAATAATTAACTTTTCCTTCCATTTAATTAATTAAAACTTTAAATAATATATAAGTTTAACATATTCCTTCCAACACAATTATAAATCAAATAATTTTATAATATTTTTTATTAACTAAAAACACTCATAATTATTTTAAAGGTCTCTCAATAATCTTATAAAACTTTTTAATTAATTAAAACATTATTTTAGAAAACTTAAGATTTTACAACAATGATATAATGAAGATGTTAGAAATCCTAGGAATTTACTTTTCTAAAACATCTTATTAATTATAAAATTGCAATAAGATGTTTTTTTTTTCATTGTATCCAAATTGAATTTAACATTTTTTAATTATTTTTCACCAACTTATAAAAAATTCAATTTTAATTATAACAAATTATAAAAACAATCAAGATTATTCATCTGATCATTTATTAAAAAATTTCACAATTTCCAAAACATTTTCTTAGTTTATATAATTTTATAAAATTTAATTTTAAAGTTTTATAATTTCATTAATTTTATCAGTTTGTATAACCTTATAAATTTTATTTTTTAATCCTTTAATAAAATACAATATTTTATGTTAAAAAGAATTGACAACATGACTAAAAAAAAAAAAAAAAGAAAGAACATTTTAATCATAAAATTGAAATTATAGAAAAACAAAGCGTAATTAAATCTTACATAAGTATTTACCCAAAATATCCCCAAACGAAGACGGCACCGTTTTAGTAGTGAATCTGAACATGCAAAAGATTGCTTAGAACGGAAAACCTTCTGATCTCTTCATCGCATCGAAGTGAAACGGTGAACTCATTTCCCTGGAATCGTTAATTGAATCTCGCCGTTGCGTTCGACGACGTCGTACAAAGCTCACCCATTTCAGATTCGTTATTCGTTCCTTGGCTTGGGTAACTTCCTCACTCGGTAACAAACCCAACAAAAGTGCTTCCATGAGCGCGAGCAACAAATGGCGAGCAATGCCGCACCACCAGCCTCTCTGCACGCGCACGCACCAGATCGGAGCCCTCCTCCTCGTTGCCACCACCTTCTTCTTCACGAAAGTCCTCTCTCCCTGCTCCCTCTCCACCAGCGTCGTCCACGTGTCGCAAACGCAGCTCCGGTGGGGGGAGTCGCAGCTATCCCTCAAGATCTACGTCTACGAGCCCGACGAAATCAACGGCTTAACGGAACTCATGCACGGAAGGGACGGTAAGATTCCAGAACAAGCTTGCCTCAAAGGCCAATGGGGCACTCAGGTAACTAATTTCATTCCCAATTTTCTCTGCTAATCACCACTTTGCTCTGCATAACTGTCATTAATGGATAAATTAGTTAAGTAATTAGCGATTAATTGTAAGTTTCAATCTGGTATTTTCACGATCCATTTTCGAAGTGTTAAGATAATGGTTAAGCAGTGAAAGAAAGTTAGAAGAGGAGATTAGTCTTTGATTATTAACTTTTTGAGATAGTGTGTAAATCATGTATTAATGATTAATTAATTTGTAGGTGAAGATACACAAGTTACTTCTGCAATCAAAACAACGGACGCTGAAGAAGGAGGAAGCGGATCTGTTCTTTGTTCCATCGTATGTTAAATGTGCACGCATGATGGGTGGCCTTAATGACAAAGAAATTAACCATACGTATGTCAAGGTAATTAATTATTTAATTCTATGTTTCATATCATCGCTTGAAATTGTTTTTGCTTTGTTTGAAATGAACTTCTCTCGCAGGTCATAAGCCAAATGCCATATTTTCGCTTATCTGGAGGTCGAAACCACATATTTGTTTTCCCCAGGTAAAGGGAGTTGTTTCTTGCATTATGGGGAAATCACATTGCAATCGCGTTTTCTAGAAATGAAAGGAAATAGGAGTAATAGCTAATAGGTGATGTGTTTATTGTCTTGCGGTTTTCAGTGGTGCTGGTGCTCACTTGTTCAAATCATGGGCAACGTATATTAACCGCTCTATTATTCTTACCCCAGAGGTGAACTCTTTTTGCTTATCATCACAGTTTAATGGTTTTGTTTGCTTGCTGGCATTGCATAAATGATGTCAGGAATGAAGTGGCTTGTGTAATGAATTGCATCTTGATAGTTTAAATGATCAAACTGTGTATAATGCAGAGAGAAGATGGGGAAGCAAATAGTGACTGGTGAAAGTAATGTGTGTGAAATGGTGTGTATGTGGCAGTTGTGAACAGTTCATATGAAAATTGAGTGTGTCTTTGACCTTCATTTTCTTCTTGGTGGTTTTGATTTAGATTTAGATTTTTGAATGTACTTGGGTAAGAAGTTCAGTGTTCTCAAGATCTGGGAACCTGTTTAATCAAGTAAATTACATTTTCCTCCGTCCTAACTGTATATTTGAAAGGCTTGAAGAATTTGGTTCTTGAGAATTGCATTTTCATTGGGTTAGTGATGGTAATTCTGAAAAAAAAAAAAAAACTTTGGAATGATCAAGAACAACTAAAAGCTGAAATCAGACCTTTTGTGGGTTCGGTGCTTGATTGTTTAATGTGCCAATGTTTGATTTGGGTTGTTGCTTGTGTACGAGGACAGAAATGACACATAATTCTGTCTATTTTTCTATATCTGTGGAGGCATTGCTTAAAAGTTTAATCCTCTTAAAGGCATGTTTGGTTTGCTGAATGAATAATGCTCCTGGAATCAATGTTGCTGGACATGTTGATGTTGATTTTGGTTCCCAAAAATATTTGCTTTGACTGTTTGGTTCAATTGAAAATTTTTAGGAATTTGGATTTTTTTTCTTTTCAAAACTACCCATAGTACTATCTTTTGTTGCAACATCTTCATATTCCCATATATTTGTCCATCAAGTAAATAATGGCTAGTTGCACATAAAGTTAATATGGGAGGTTCCCTGCACTAAAATTTCATTCTTTTGCATGTCGTAGGGGGATCGGACTGACAAGAGAGATACCACTGCCTTCAATACATGGAAAGATATAATCATTCCAGGTAATATTGATGATGGTATGACTAAAACTGGGGCTACCGTGGTCCAGCCTTTGCCTCTGTCAAAGCGGAAGTACTTAGCTAATTATTTAGGACGTGCACAAGGAAAAGCTGGTCGTCTTAAGCTTATAGAGCTGGCTAAGCAGTTTCCAGAGAAGGTATGTCATCTTCTGTGCTTGGTTAGTTCTCTGAGTGAAAGTTTTTCATCATCATTCACCAAAATACTATCTTTTATGATTTAAGTTCTATTAAATTACAAAATATGCATATGTTTAGTGAATGATGCTAACGCAAACCTTGTGATGACCAAGAAATACTGATTATCATTTTCATGGATCCAATCATAATGTCAATTCAATCATTAGGTTTTGGAAAAGCTTCATTTCAATTGCATATTTTTTCTTAGTGAATGTCAAAGCAATTTTGTCCCACCAAGATATTTTTAATGGAAGAATTATCTGTTGGTATTTAGATGCCATTCTGAATTATGTAGATCTAATCTCATGTCTGTTTATCATTTTCATGGATCCAATCATAATGTCAATTCAATCATTAGGTTTTGGAAAAGCTTCATTTCAATTGCATATTTTTTCTTAATGAATGTCAAAGCAATTTTGTCCCACCAAGATATTTTTAATGGAATAATTATCTGTTGGTATTTAGATGCCATTCAGAATTATGTAGATCCAATCTCATGTCTGTTTATACTTTGAAGTGACTGGATTAAGATAATACTGGTGCTTATTCAGGCTAACATGAGTCTTTGCTATGATACAAAAGAATATTAAGCAGCATGTATTAATGGTATAAACAGTTGGAATGTCCAGATTTGAAATTTAGTGGACCTGACAAGTTGGGAAGGAAAGAATATTTTGAACACCTACGCAATTCCAAGTTTTGCCTCGCACCACGTGGGGAGTCATCATGGACCCTTCGGTTTTATGAGTCTTTTTTTGTGGTAGTTTTCTCTTTTCCTTCCTATATTTATCTTTTTTATGTGTATCTCTAGACCAGATGAGCTTACTTGAGAATCAATAATCATCATATTCCATTTGACAGGAATGTGTTCCAGTTATAATATCAGATCAAATAGAGTTGCCATTCCAGAATGTCATTGATTATAGTCAGATTTCAATAAAATGGCCATCCAGTCGAATAGGTCCCGAACTATTGCAGTACTTGGAATCTATACCAGGTTGAAATTCACCTCCCAGTTCCACGCAAAATACCCCTGCATATTTTAGCTTTAAATCTCATTTATTTGTTTTGCGCAGATGAAGAAATAGAAGAAATAATAGCCCGTGGTCGACAAGTTAGGTGCTTGTGGGTGTATGTTTCAGATTCAGAATCTTGTTCAGCAATGCGTGGAATTATGTGGGAACTCCAGAGGAAAGTAAGGCAATTTCACCACTCAGCTGAAACATTTTGGTTGCACAATGGATCTATTGTAAACAGGAACTTGGTCGAATTTTTCAAATGGGAACTTCCTGTGCCTTTGCCTTGATAACCAGGGAGATAGTTAATTTCGTGTATAAATTAATTTTTTTTTGTACCTGCCCAATATTATTTTTTTACTAGCTCATATTTGGTGCTCTTAAGCATAACAATTTATGTTAGATGCTCTTGATTGCCATCATCATCTACTATTATAAACAAGAGTTCAGTCTCACCAAAAAATAAAAATAAAAAAATAAAACGAGTTCAGCATGGACAGGGTCCATGCCGAGAGACACCAGGGATTTTCTTTTGCATAAAAATGGTATCTTATTCATAAATTTGAGGAACCTGGGACCTCCTAAAACCATTTGCAAAATTTGAAAACTAAATACAGTTACGATAGTATAATCCACTGTTTCCCCTCAATCTCAATTAATATACTAGACTATAAACAAATCACTTGGCACAACTAATATACTAAATTAACAAACTAATACTGCTATGAAAATACTTAGAACAGTTGGTGTCGTGAAACTATTGCTGTTGCTGCTACATCCAGGCTTTTGGGTCAAAAATAATTAAAGTCAAAGTTGTTAGGCAAGTGTTGATGGAGAATTGGATCCGAGCTATAAAGTTGAGTGAAGTGAGGAACGAAATTCTCCTTGTCAAAGAGTTGAGGTAATTCTATTTGATTGGGGAGAGGAGCCAAGTCATGATTGTCCAAGTGGTGAGGTATTTGTTGCACTGTCGAGGGTGCCTCAGTTTGTTGCTGCTGCTCAAAATGTTGGAGTACCGAGTAACCTTCAAAGGGTGGTGAGGGTTCCTCTATCGATTGTACAAAGTTATTACTTTGTGTTTGTGAGCCTGTTATTTCTCGATTTTGTTGGTCATATTTAAAGCCTGCGTCATCGTCTAATGTTAGATCGTGGATGCTTCTTCTTTTCTTCGCACTACTCTTGCGAAGGAAAAATTTTTGAGCGTGACTTGCAATTTGGGTTTTAGTTTTTGTCAATAAAACCTTTTGAGCAATATCTTTCCATTTTCCCTTGCCAAATCTCTTCAGTCCCAAAAGAAATAACCTGTCACAAAATAGAAAAAAAGACGGTAAATATTTGAAACTCTTGATTCCAACCTCTGTCATGATTTCTTATTATGATTTCAAATAATTCTTTCTTCTTCTTCTTTTGCATTAAATCAAAATATGCAAGCGTTTCACATTCTTTAGTCAAAAAAGAAATAAAAAGTCAAGAAAACTGTTTAGAGTTTTGAAAGAGAGAAAGAAACGTATATAAAGAATTAAACTTTGACACACATACCTGTGTTCATCATCAGTCCAATGGACACATTTTGTTCTCTTTCTGATTCGACTAGCCCCAGTTGATTCTTGTTCAAGGTATTGAGACATTCTTTTCTTTTGGTGTTGATGGCTTCCACTTCTACTCCAATTCTTCAGGAAAATTATAACATACAAGTTTCTTGCGAAAAGATGATATTCATAACTTCTGGACCTTGTCTCTGTACATATAGTTTTTCTTTACTGACTATGTACATCTTATGATGGAAATATTTTCTTTTGATCAAAGCGGTTGGTTAATGGGAAATATGTGGCGGGTAAAATATTTTATTTAATTAAACTTTGTAAATGATAATTATATTTATGTTATTTATATTTCATAAATTAATATCTTACTCTATCTAGCTTTTTTATTTAGTTTACTCATTGACCAAGTCTTCAAAGTACTTTTAATTTTTTAAAATTAAAAATAAGTATTAAGATATTTAGTTTAGTTGGTTGAATAGAAAGTAAGAGTGTTGTAAATCTTCTAATTCTGAGTTGGATTCCATATGGATCATCAAAATTTAAATTTTTTTTAACATGGCATATTTGACACTCTTTTGTCATGTGTAACAAATTTAATATACTTTTAAATTTACTTTATATACAAATTAATAGAATTATTAGAATTAGCTTAGTAATAGGGGATTAAATTAATATACAAAGAATTTAGGTTTAAATTTTGTTGTAGTCATTATCATTCTTATCTCTCTTTTTATATTCCCTTTATATATATATATATATATATATATATATATATATATATTAACATTTTTTTTCAAAAAGTTTGTTAACAACCTCTTTTTTATTTTATTTTTTATGTTTATGAAAAACGTGGTAATATTTTATTTATTTGAATATTTCATTTTTATATTAATTTATGTATGTTAAATATAAATACCTATCTTGCATAGGAACTTTTATCCAAGCAGAGCGTTTCACATTTTTTAATCAAGAAAACCATCTTATAGTTTTGAAAGAGAGAAAGAAACTATATGAAAAGTTAAACTTTGACACACATATCTATGTTCATCATCAATTCAGTGGATACATTTCGTTCTCTTTCTCATTCTCGTTCGACTTGATTCTTGTTTAAGTTGAGGTATTCTTTTCTTTTGACATTCCAATATTACTCCAATTCTTCAGAAAAAGTATAGCATACAATTTTATTTGATTAATCTTTGAAAAAGATAATTATATTTATGTTGATTATATTTCATAAATTAATATCTTACTCTATTTAACTAACTTATTTTGTTTAGTTTACTCATTGATCAAGTCTTCAAAGTACTTTTATTTTTTGTTAAATTAAAAATAAGTATTGAGATATCTGATTTAGTTAGTTGCATAGACATTAAGATTGTTGTAAACCTTTCTGGTCTTGAATTCCATATGGATCAAAAACTTTAAATTTATAACATAGCATATTTGATACACTTCAATCGTGTGAAAAAAAAACAATTAATATACTTTTATAATTACTTTATATACATATTAGTAGAACCATTATGATTATTTTAGTGGTAGGAGATCGAAGTAGTATATAAAAGTTTTAAATTCAAATTTTATTATTACTATTATAATTTTTATAAATAAAAAATTTAGACTATTTTTTTTAATAAAGGGAGTATTATGCACATGGTCCTTGGTTCAAATCCTAATATGTCAGTTTATATTTTTAATATTTTTAACTTTTTATCTTTTATCTTTTAAAAAAATGTGTGTTAATAACCTCTTAAATCCTATCTCTCTTTTTCTCAATAGAAATTTATATTGACATTTTATCTCTTTTGAATATATATTTTTCACATTTATTTTAATATTAGAATAATTATCCATTTTTATAAATAATCTATATATATAAAGGGATACATAGTTCTTTTGTTGATAAATTGAAGGATTGGAAATATCACTATTACTTTTCAATTAGCTGGTTTTACATTAATTGTTATTTCATTTATTTTATTAATTAGTGTACATGTTATATTTGCTTCTTCTTCCAAAGGTTAGTCCAATAACAAAAATATATTTTCCAGTACACCATCATGGATTGGATTAGCATTTCAAGTGAGTATTCTCAAATTTCTCATTTCTTGAAGTTATTTATTCTAGATAAAAATAAAAACTCTCTTTTGTTTCGGCATTTATAGACATTTATACACTTTATTATACATTAAATTTTTTCATCATTATATCTTTTAAGAGTAAAATAGAAAAAAAAATATATGTATACAAAAATTTAGTGATAACTCTATCAATAATAACCTTGTAACTACCTTTCATCTTCTTTATGTTTAATATTATTTTATTACTTTCTTTGGATGAGAAATTTTATAAATTCAACAAATTTTAAATTATTGGTATTTGAATTACTTTGATTTCAATTTCTATCATTCTTAAAATATTTTGTTTGGATAAGTTAATCCAAATTTCTCAAATTTTAAATTGTTAGGTTGGATATGATAACTTGATTCCACCATAGTAAAATTGATTTAAAAATATATTTATATTTGAGATTGTTAAATTAAATTTTATAAATATAAATACTAGCTAAATTTTTTAAATATTTAATAATTTTAAAAATATTTTTGAATATTCAATAATTAAAAACATGAAGAGATAAAAGATAAGATAAAATATATAAGTGAAATAATAAAAAAAATATATGAAGAATTTCAAATTCTTGTTTTTTGGGAGAATTTAAAATTTTACTATTTTAAGAAATTTCAAAATACTTGAATTTCATTTTTTTTATTATAAATTCTCGATTCAAACAAGGTATTTCACCTAAAAAAAAATTTAAATTTTTTTAAATAAATAAATTGTTTCATTTAAATTCCTCATCCAAACACATTATATAGAAGTCTCTTAAAAATCAAATCTTGTTGTTATCATTATAAATCTTATAGATAAAATAAATTAAAATAATTTTCTATTTTTAAAACAATCGTAATTACATTGCAAAGGGTCCATATATGTCATTATATAAATAAATAATGTTTTTAACCTTTTATTTTTTTTAATGAGAAACATATGATAACATTTTATCTCTTTTGAATATATTATCTTTACATTTATTTTAATATTATAATAATTATCTGATTTTGTAAATAATATATATTATACACAAAAGAATATTTTCTTTTGATTTTCAAATTTTTAATCATTTATACCCTTCATTATATATTAATTTTTGTCATCATTATATCTCTTGAGAGTAAAATAGGGGAAAAAGTATAACATGTATATAAAAATATGATTGCTCATTTTATTAATAATAACTATTAAATTATTTCACAATCACCTTTAGTTTTCTTTTTGCTTAAAATTATCACTTTATTAAATTCAAGACTCGTTATGCTCTCTCATTCTCTCAGGCTCTCTCATTCTCTCAGGCTCTCCACACTCTCTCACTAACTTCAATTTGAATTCTGTGATGATTTGCTGTAACCATGTTTTTTACGCGCTTGATGCCTTGTGGATATCATTATCTCTGAAGGCTTAAAAGGTTCATTATGTTTCACAAATTAAATTTCATCTTCCTCCCACGTTAAGAATTATGTTATAAATAATTATAACATAATAATAATCAAATTTATAATATTAAAATAAATTTTAAAAAAATTAATCTTTCAGTAATTCATATTAATTTTTTAACAATATTCTATTTTATCATTTTTATTTGATTGGGTTATTTTCACGATTGTATTCATTTTTCAAATTTAATATTAACAACATTGTATCAAATAAATATAACCTCATCGTGAAAAAATTGATCAATAGAATATTTTTGTTATCATTCTCCGTTGAAAACGTTAGGTTTGTTTTCACAAAATTCCATCTCCCTCTCCCAGGTTTATCTTTTCCTCAATTTTTATCTTCATTGCTTCAAATTTTAAACAAAGTTTTATCTCTATTAGTATAATAGTTCTTATCCTTGAATTTGTATCTGTTCTATTTCTCTATTGCTTCAAATGGTAAAACTTTTTGAATTTTGAATGATATATTACTTTTACTTGATTAACTAGTATTTTAATCTGTGTAATGTATAATAAAAATATTTATTATATATAACTAAAATTTATAAATTATATATAAATAAATATTTTATTGAAATATATAAATCATTTTTAAAATTTATATAAATAGACATTTTTAAAAAATATAAATTATATTTTATATTTATGATACATAATTTATATTATAGCATAATATTTTTATTTATTGATAATTTATTTTAGAAATATAAAAATTTAATTTATATCTATAGATTGGACTATTTTAATGCCTTTTTTCTTCTCTCTATTGTTTTAATCGATTTTTTATTATATGGGTTGAATAGTTATTATCTCACAATCTTTATCTCTATATATTAGGCAAATTTTAAATGGTTTATACGATTGGAACTTTGATTAATGATTTTTAACATAATTATGTATCCAAATTTCGCTGTATTTGCCAACATATTGGGATTGGATGACACATGTTACAAAGTTGATTTCGCCCAAGACATTTAGGTTGTAGGCTTATCATAATGTCTTAAAGTGTTCCTTGATCCATATCGTTCTGGGGCGAGAAATGAGAATATTCATGAATCAGTGTTCACCACATCCAAATCTAATCTCTCCTCCTAATTAGAACTCGCAAGGTGCACATCTCGTTAAATATTGTTTTTATAGTTTGAAGTTCATGTTGTGAAAATTCACCAAATTGTAATTTGGACTAATATAAGAAACGTAAAAACCAAAATTAGTTGATTGTGCATGTTGTTGTTATGGTTTCTCTATTGAAATCTTTTGACTTATAATATTAATACATTATTTTTTGTAATGTTGTTCTTTATGAATATCAAATATCAATCATTATACAACCACAAAGATCAAAATGGACAATATTTATGAATGAATTATATATAATAGTGCCTAAAATTGTATTCTATTGTTATTTAGAAGTTGTTAAGTGATTCTATATTTAGTTGTTAACAAGACTGATTATATATATAAACTTTAAATTTGAGTTTATATGAGAGCATGTAACCGGGATAGGTTTGATGGGGCTTTGTGTTGTTGGGCTTGGCTTTAGATTGGATATATATGTTAGTTAAAAGTGTATTGTATTGTATTGTGTTCGTTGATAAATGCATTTGTATTCATCAGATACTTATTGCACCTGTTGGAAGCTTAGAGACTTGTGTTAAAATTGATTATACTGTTTACCTATTCCTTACACGGCTAAAAATGCTGGAGATTAAGGAATCTCAAAAGGTAATTGATCCCCTTTCACTATTTAATTTTCTAGTTGTTTCTTGATGTTGCATTTTTAACGGGTGTTTAATAAATTTAACTAGTCTAAATTCAACTAGGATTAGATCTTTAACTATGCTTTGTATCTTAGGGAAAGAATTTGATAAATGCACTCGATTAGACTTTTAGTAGGTGTAAATAATATAATTTATATTGTTAAAAAATTTGTTTTATGTATTGTGATTATGGTATCTATCACGATTATTTCAATTTAGCATTCTAGATCACTCCTAATTTCTCTAAAAAAATCCATCACAAAATTCGTCATTAATTTTATTTTTTTATTCAATGACGGATTTTGTGACGGATTTTTTAGAGACAAAACTTAATCTGTTACAAAATCTGTCACTAATTTTATTTTTTTATTCAATGACGAAAATTGTGACAGATTTTTTAGAAACAAAATTTAATCCGTCACAAACTTTAATAAATGGTAGTTCGTCACAAAAATTAAAATTCCCTCACAAAATTCGTCACTACTAGTGATGCTATTTTTTCTGTCACAAAAATTCGTTACAAATATTAATTTTTCTAGTAGTGGATGTTAATATATATTTAATGTAATTTATTACATGTTTTAATAGGATTATAGTCATATTATTTTGTACATAGCATAGATGTATTATTTTGTATGTAGCATATATTTTAGCTATTACGAAATCTCCTATAATCTTTCTTGACTAAAGAATGTGAGACGGTTTTAGTGACGTTGCATATTTTGATTTAATACAAAAGAAGAAGAAGAAGAAAGAATTATTTGAAAGCATAATAAGAAATCATGATAGAGGTTGGAATCAAGAGTTTCAAATATTTACATTCTTTTGCTGTTTTGTGATATGTTATTTTTTTTGGGACTCAAGAGATTTGACAACGAAAAATGGAAAGATATTGCTCAAAAGGTTTTGTTGACAAAAACTAAAACCCAAATTGCGAGTCACGCCCAGAAATTTTTCCTTCGCAAGAGTAGTGCGAAGAAAAGAAGAAGCATCCACGATCTAATATTACACGATGATGCAGGCTTCGAATATGACCAACAAAATCGAGAAATAACAAGCTCACCAAGTAATAACTTGGTACAATACTCGATAGATGAACACAGTCCAAATGAGCAATTACAAGAGGAACCCTCACCACCCTTTGAAGCTTACTCGATACTTCAACATTTTGAGCAGCAGCAACAAAGTGAGGCACCCTCGACAGTGCTAAAATTACTTCACTACGTGGACAATCATGACTTGCCACCTCTCCCAGATCAAATAGAATTACCTCAACTCTTTGACCAGGAGAATTTCATTCCTCACTTCACTTAACTTTATAGCTCTGATATACCCCATCAGCACTTGCCTGACAACTTTGACTTTAATTTTTTTTGACCCAAAATCCTGGAAGTAGCAGCAACAACAATAGTTTCACGACACCAACTGTTCTAAGTTTCTATGCTCAATTTTGCATAAGATAGAGATTCATATTTAATATAGAGAAGTTAATGTGAAAATGGAATATTCAAAAAAGATAAAGTGTTCTCACATTTCTTGTTAAAAATAAAAAATAAAAATAAAAACTTTTTGTAAAAACATATATCTTGTTGTCTATTTAAGAAAGAGGAGCTGCAGAGGGCAGATCAGTTTTTTAAATCAAAAAAAAGTTTTTGTCATATTGTAAAATATTTTCTTTCTAATCTCTTGATATTTTGACAACTTGTCCAAGTGGTTAGGTAATTGTTGAAATAATCGTGATGGATATTATAATCATAATGCATAGAACAATTTTTCTAACAATATAAATTACATTATTTACATATACTAAACATGTAAACCAATGCATTCAAGTGACTGATATCTTTATCAAAGTTATGACTAGACAGCGCCATCAGTTTCTTGTTGGCAAATTATTGCTGATTAACTTACCAATATCAATTTGACGCGAAATGTTAATATAAATTTAATGTAATTTATTACATGTTTTAATAGGATTACAGTTATATTATTTTGTACATAGCATGGTTGTATTATTTTGTACGTAGCATATATTCTAGCTATCAGGAAATTTCCTATAATCTTTCTTGACTAAAGAATGTGAGACGGTTTTAGTGACGTTCCGTATTTTTGATTTAATACAAAAGAAGAAGAAGAAAGAATTATTTGAAAGCATAATAAGAAATCATCATAGAGGTTGGAATAAGAGTTTCAAATATTTACAGCCTTTTTTGTTGTTTTGTGATAGTTTATTTCTTTTGGGATTGAAGAGATTTGGTAAGGAAAAATGGAAAGATATTGCTCAAAAGGTTTTATTGACAAAAACTAAAAGCCAAAATGCGAGTCACACTCAAAAATTTTTCCTTCACTAGAGTAGTGCGAAGAAAAGAAGAAGCATCCACAATCTAACATTAGACGATGATGCAGGCTTCGAACATGACCAACAAAATCGAGAAATAACAGGCTCACCAAGTAATAACTTGGTACAATACTCGATAGATGAACACAGTCCAAATGAGCAATTACAAGAGGAACACTTACCACCCTTTGAAGCTTACTCGGTACTTCAACATTTTGAGCAGCAGCAACAAAGTGAGGCACCCTCGACAGTGCAACAATTAGTTCACCACGTGGACAATCATGACTTGCCTCCTCTCCCGGATCAAATAGAATTACCTCAACTCTTTGATCAGGAGAATTTCATTCCTCACTTCACTCAACTTTATAGCTCGGATATACCCTATCTGCACTTGCGTTACAACTTTGACTTTAATTTTTTTTGACCCAAAAGCCTGGAAGTAGCAGCAACAACAATAGTTTCACGACACCAACTATTCAAAGTTTCTTTGCTCAATTTTGCATAACATAGAGATTCATATTTAATATATACAAGTTAATGTGAAAATAGAATATTCAAATAGATAAAGTGTTATCACATTTCTTGTTAAAAATAAAAAATAAAAATAAAATTTTCGTAAAAACATATATCTTGTTGTCTATTTAAGAAAGAGGAGCTGCAGAAGGCAGATCAGTTTTATAAAACAAAAAGAAGTTTTTGTCATACCATAAAATATTTTCAAATCTCTTGATATTTTGACAACTTGTCCAAGTGGTTAGGTAATTGTTGAAATAATCGTGATGGATATTATAATCATAATGCATAGAACAAATTTTCTAACAATATAAATTACATTATTTACATATACTAAACATGTAAACCAATGCATTCAAGTGGCTGATATCTTTATCAAAGTTATGACTAGATAGTGTCATCAGTTTCTTATTATCAAATTATTGCTGGTTAACTTACCAATATCAATTTGACAGGAGATGTTAATATATATTTAATGTAATTTATTACATGTTTTAATAGGATTATAATTATATTATTTTGTAAATAGCATAGTTGTATTATTTTGTACGTAACATATATTCTAGCTGTTAGGAAATCCCCTATAATCTTTCTTGACTAAAGAATGTGAGACGGTTTTAGTGACATTGCATATTTTGATTTAATATAGAAGAAGAAGAAGAAAGAACTATTTGAAAGCATAGTAAGAAATCATGATAGAGGTTGGAATCAAGAGTTTCAAATATTTACATTCTTTTTTGCTGTTTTGTGATAGGTTATTTATTTTGGGACTGAAGAGATTTGGCAAGAGAAAATGGAAAGATATTGCTCAAAAGGTTTTGTTAACAAAAACTAAAACCCAAATTGCAAGTCACGCTCAGAAATTTTTCCTTCGCAAGACTAGTGCGAAAATAAGAGGAAACATCCACGATCTAACATTAGACGATGACGCAGGCTTCGAATATGACCAACAAAATCGAGAAATAACAGGCTCACTAAGTAATAACTTGGTACAACACTCGATAGATGAACACAGTCAAAATGAGCAATTAGAAGAGGAACCCTCACCAACCTTTGAAGCTTACTCGGTACTTTAACATTTTGAGCAGCAGCAACAAAGTGAGGCACCCTTGACAGTGCAACAATTACTTCAGCACGTGGACAATCATGACTTGCCTCCTCTCCCGAATCAAATAGAATTACCTCAACTCTTTGACCAGGAGAATTTCATTCCTCACTTCACTCAACTTTCTAGTTCGGATATATCCCATCAACATTTGCTTGACAACTTTGACTTTATTTATTTTTTACCCAAAAGCCTGGAAGTAGCAGCAACAGCTATAGTTTCACGACACCAACTGTTCTAAGTTTCTTTGCTCAATTTTGCATAAGATAGAGATTCATATTTAATATATAGAAGTTAATGTGAAAATGGAATATTCAAAAAGATAAAGTGTTCTCACATTTCTTGTTAAAAATAAAAATAAAAAGTTTTTGTAAAAATATATATCTTGTTGTCTATTTAAGAGAGAGGAGCTGTAGAGGGCAGATCAGAAGTTTTTGTCATACTGTAAAATATTTTCTAATCTCTTGATATATTGACAACTTGTCGAAGTGGTTAGGTAATTGTTGAAATAATCGTGATGGATATTATAATCATAATGGATAGAACAATTTTTCTAACAATATAAATTACATTATTTACATATACTAAATATGTAAACTAGCGCATTCAAGTGGCTGATATCTTTATCAAAGTTATGACTAAACAGCGCCATCAGTTTCTTATTATCAAATTATTGCTAGTTAACTTACCAATATCAATTTGACGGGAGATGTTAATATATATTTAATGTAATTTATTACATGTTTTAATAGGATTATAGTTATATTATTTTGTACATAGCATAGTTGTATTATTTTGTACGTAACATATATTCTAGCTTTTAGGAAATTCCCTATAATCTTTCTTAACTAAAGAATGTGAGACGGTTTTAGTAACGTTGCATATTTTGATTTAATACAAAAGAAGAAGAAGAAAGAATTATTTGGAAGCATAATAAGAAATCATCATAGAGGTTGGAATCAAGAATTTCAAATATTTACAGTCTTTTTTGTTATTTTGTGATAGTTTATTTCTTTTGGAATTGAAGAGATTTGGCAAGGGAAAATGGAAAGATATTGCTCAAAAGGTTTTATTGACAAAAACTAAAAGCCAAATTGCGAGTCACACTCAGAAATTTTTCCTTCACAAGAGTAGTGCGAAGAAAAGAAAAAGCATCCACAATCTAACATTAGACGATGATACAGGCTTCGAATATGACCAACAAAATCGAGAAATAACAGACACACCAAGTAATAACTTGGTACAATACGCGATAGATGAACACAGTCCAAATGAGCAATTACAAGAGGAACCCTTAACACCCTTTGAAGCTTACTCGGTACTTCAACATTTTGAGCAGCAGCAACAAAGTGAGGCACCCTCGACAGTGCAACAATTAGTTCACCACGTGGACAATCATGACTTGCCACCTCTCCCAGATGAAATAGAATTACCTCAACTCTTTGACCAGGAGAATTTCATTCCTCACTTCCCTCAACTTTATAGCTCGGATATACCCTATTTGCACTTGCCTGACAACTTTGACTTTAATTTTATTTGACCCAAAAGCTTGGAAGTAGTAGCAACAGCAATAATTTCACGACACCAACTGTTCTAAGTTTCTTTGCTCAATTTTGCATAACATAGAGATTATTATTTAATATATACAAGTTATTGTGAAAATAGAATATTCAAAAAGATAAAGTGTTATCACATTTCTTGTTAAAAATAAAAAATAAAAATAAAGTTTTCGTAAAAACATATATCTTGTTGTCTATTTAAGAAAGAGGAACTGCAGAAGGCAGATCAGTTTTTTAAATCAAAAAGAAGTTTTTGTCATACCATAAAATATTTTCAAATCTCTTGATATTTTGACAACTTGTCCAAGTGGTTAGGTAATTGTTGAAATAATCATGATGGATATTATAATCATAATGCATAGAACAAATTTTCTAACAATATAAATTACATTATTTACATATACTAAACATGTAAACCAATGCACTCAAGTGGCTGATATCTTTATCAAAGTTATGAATAGACAGTGTCATCAGTTTCTTATTATCAAATTGTTGCTGGATAACTTACCAATATCAATTTGACAAGAGATGTTAATATATATTTAATGTAATTTATTACATGTTTTAATAGGATTATAATTACATTATTTTGTACATAACATAGTTGTATTATTTTGTACGTAACATATATTCTAGTTGTTAGGAAATCCCCTATAATCTTTCTTGACTAAAGAATGTGAGACGGTTTTAGTGACATTGCATATTTTGATTTAATACAGAAGAAGAAGAAAGAATTATTTGAAAGCATAAAAAGAAATCATGATAGAGGTTGGAATCAAGAGTTTCAAATATTTACAGTCTTTTTTGTTGTTTTGTGATAGGTTATTTATTTTGGGATTGAAGAGATTTGGCAAGAGAAAATGGAAAGATATTGCTCAAAAGGTTTTGTTGACAAAAACTAAAACCCAAATTGCAAGTCATGCTCAGAAATTTTTCCTTCGCAAGAGTAGTGTGAAGATAAGAAGAAACATCCACGATCTAACATTAGACGATGACGCAGGCTTCGAATATGACCAACAAAATTGAGAAATAACAGGCTCACCAGGTAATAACTTGGTACAATACTCGATAGATGAAGACAGTCCAAATGAGCAATTACAAGAGGAACCCTCACCAGCCTTTGAAGCTTACTCGATACTTTAACATTTTGAGCTGCAGCAACAAAGTGAGCCACCCTCGATAGTGCAACAATTACTTCACCACGTGGACAATCATGACTTGCCTCCTCTCCCGGATCAAATAGAATTACCTCAACTCTTTGACCAGGAGAATTTCATTCCTCACTTCACTCAACTTTATAGCTCGGATATATCCCGTCAGCACTTGCCTCACAACTTTGACTTTAATTTTTTTTGACCCAAAAGCCTGGAAGTAGCAGCAACAGCAATAGTTTCACGACACCAAACTGTTCTAAGTTTCTTCGCTCAATTTTACATAAGATAGAGATTCATATTTAATATATAGAAGTTTATGTGAAAATGGAATAATATTCAAAAAGATAAAGTGTTATCACATTTCTTGTTAAAAATAAAAAATAAAAATATTTTTTTTTTGTAAAAAACATATATTTTGTTGTCTATTTAAGAAAGAGGAGCTGCATAAGGCAGGTCAGTTTTTTAAATCAAAAAAAAGTTTTTGTCATACCGTAAAATATTTTCTAATCTCTTGATATTTTGACATTTGTCGAAGTGGTTAGGTAATTGTTAAAATAATTGTGATGGATATTATAATCATAATGCATAAAACAAATTTTCTAACAATATAAATTATATTATTTACATATACTAAATGTGTAAACAGTGCATTCAAGTAGCTGATATCATAGTTTTAAAAACCGGACCGGTCATCGAACCGGTTAAGGTACTGGGTCAGTGGGTCAAAGGTTGAACCGGTGGGTCACTAGTTGAACCGCATGACTCGATTTTTATTAAAAAATATTTATATTAAATATATTTTATACTTATAAATTTTAATAAATTCATATCTTATTTTAAATTTCAATTTTTCTATCTTATTTAAAATTATTTTTATTTTTATTTTGTAAAAAAATACATAAAAAAATTACATGTTAAACGGTATATTAATACAAATTAAAAATATAAATAATATGTACATATATAATATGCTTGCAATTAATATCACAAAATAATATATGTAATATTTACATAGATATTGCATTATTAAATATATAATTTAAAATTAATAATATACTATAAAAGTTATTTAAGTTGTATATATTGCAAACAAATATATTAGAACAAGTAGTCATTGTTATATTTAATAAGACTCCTTGCTTTTTCATTAAAAGATTCAATTTTCATTATTATTTTTGTGATTTATAGTCCCTTAAAAATTTTTAAAAAAAATAAGAAAAAAAGGTGGTTGAACCGGTTTGACCCACCGGTTCACCGGTTGAACCGGAAAATTGACCGGTTCAATCTGGTTTGAAACGGGTCGACTGCATAACCGATCCAACTTCAGATTCGAACCGGCTGGACCACCGGTTCCCGGTCCAACCGGTCCGACCGGCCGGGTCGGTCCGAGTTTTAAAACACTGGCTGATATCTTTATCAAAGTTATGACTAGACAGTGCCATCAGTTTCTTATTATCAAATTATTGCTAGTTAACTTACCAATATCAATTTGACGGGAGATGTTAATATATATTTAATGTAATTTATTACATGTTTTAATAGGATTATCATTATATTATTTTGTACATAGCATAGTTGTATTATTTTGTACGTAGCATATATTCTAGCTGTTAGAAAATACCCTATAATATTTCTTAGACTAAAGAATGTGAGACGGTTTTTGTGACGTTGCATATTTTGATTTAATACAAAAGAAGAAGAATAAAGAATTATTTGAAAGCATAATAAGAAATCATGATAGAGGTTGGAATCAAGAGTTTCAAATATTTACAGTCTTTTTTGTTGTTTTGTGATAGGTTATTTCTTTTAGGACTGAAGAGATTTGGCAAGGGAAAATGGAAAGATATTGCTCAAAAGGTTTTGTTGACAAAAACTAAAACCCAAATTGCGAGTCACGCTCAGAAATTTTTCCTTCACAAGAGTAGTATGAAAAAAAGAACAAGCATCCACGATCTAACATTAAACGATGACGCCGGCTTCGAATATGACCAACAAAATCGAGAAATAACAGGCTCACCAAGTAATAACTTGGTACAATAGTCGATAGATGAACACAGTCCAAATGAGCAATTACAAGAGGAACCCTCTCCACCCTTTGAAACTTATTCGGTACTTCAACATTTTGAGCAGCAGCAACAAAGTGAGGCACCCTCGACAGTGCAACAATTACTTCACCACGTGGACAATCATGACTTTCTTTCTCTCCCGGATCAAATAGAATTACCTCAACTCTTTGAGCAAGAGAATTTCATTCCTCACTTCACTCAACTTTATAGCTCGATATACCCCATCAGCACTGCCTGACAACTTTGACTTTAATTTTTTTTTTATCCAAAAGCCTGGAAGTAGCAGCAACAGCAATAGATTAACGACACCAACTGTTCTAAGTTTCTTTGCTCAATTTTGTATAAGATATAGATTCATATTTAATATATACAATATTTAATATATACAAGTTAATGTTAAAATGGAATATTCAAAAAGATAAAGTGTTATTACATTTCTTGTTAATAATAAAAAATAAAAATAAAAAGAGTTTGTCAACAAAATATTTGGAAAAAAGAGAGGTTAAAAATATATATAAATAAGAGAATATAAAAAGAGATAAGAGTTTGTTAACAAATGTTTTCGAAAAAAGATAAAAGGTCAAAATCCTTTGTTTAAAAAAATAGAAAATTATTCTAATCTTTTTAGGAAAAAGATAAAAGGTTAAAATCCTTTATATAAAAAATTAGAAAATATTATTCTAATCTTTTTATCCATAATAATAATAATAAGATTCAAACTTAAAATCTTTATGTATACTAGTTTAATCCCCTACCACCACTAGTACAGAAAGGGTCTTTTACGTCGTGTATTTTGACCCTTTTACGTCGGAAAAGGGTCCGACGTTAATACGGGAGTCGTAAATTTACGTCGCCTCTTAGAGGCGACGTAAATTTACGTCGGGGATTTCTCCAAACCGACGTAAAATGGGGCAAAATCATGCCACAATTTTACGTCGGAGATGGCTTTGTCCGATGTAAATTGTGGGAGTTTTTTTTTTAAAAACGTTTGTAAATTGATATACCCAACACCTGCATATAAATATAATCCAGAATACCAACTCTAAACCAGGCAGTCCAGAATAGAAATTCAAATTGTATTTCAAAATTGAATGACAAAAAGAAAATAATATATAAATCTTAAAAAACATAAATTATGACAATGTAAATCCTATTATCCTAAAAAAGCTATAAAACATGTTTGTCAATGCTATCTAACTAACTAAACTAACTAACTATCAAACTATAAACATAATATCTAACTAACTATCAAACTATAAACATAATATCTAACTAACTAAACTTAGAAAAAAATTTGCCCATTGTTCTCTTATCTTGAGAAACTCATCTTCGGGCAATGGAGATGGATCTTGAAAGACCTGAAAGGGTAATTTAAGTGTCATTAATATGCAATGTTAATTATTCTAAAGGTAAATATAGTTAAATAAATTTTGATATGAATTACCTGCGCCCAAGAATCAATAATACCCGCAGAAACTATGGCTTTCATCCAATACATGATGTAATAGCCACATTCAAACGAGTCTTGTTGCTTATTACACTAAAATGAGAAACAAATAACTATTAATTCCAAAGTCAATAAATTTAAATATTATTGATTGTATGAATTTATTTGCTAACCTTAGGGTATATGAAATGCAATGACTTTGATGATCTGGCTCTTCCACTTAATATATTAGCTCCAGACACGATTCTAACTAATTGAAATAAAAACAAATGTTAGCCAATATATATAATTAGTTTTAAAACATAATGAAAAATTTTTAGTTACCCATGTAATTGGCTTTTAATTTCATGGCTTGGTTTTCGATGAAGTGAACAAAACCACACCACAGTATATTCCTTAGGAATGATTACCATTAACTGCCAATGGGACCTACATTGTATGACAAACAAATTAGTTAAAAAATTACCATGATTAAAAAACCAATTAAAAAACTAACCCGTCAATGTATGGAGCCATGTATATATGTCTTCTTGAGTCACTCATCCATGTTTGCATATATTGTTGGATCTGGACCTGAGTGTTTCCTGATTTTTGGATGGATTGAGGCTCAATAAATCCATATACTTCTGCTTGTGCTTGCTCCACACTCAATTTGTCCATGTACCTAACACAAATAATTATTATAAGTTAAATGTAATTATTGTAAATTTAGACTCATAAAAGAAAATATGACTTACATGGCCCACAACTGTATGACAGATATATTTAACATGCAGTTTCCCCCAACAATCTCTAATGCATCAGGCAGAGATATGTATAGTGGAACATCAGAGCTATCAACTCCAAAAACTCTAATGTCCCACTGCAATTGAATTGGATGCTTCTTTATTCGTGGTAATTTGATTAGAAGCTTAGATATGGGATCATCCTCAGCTTCTGCGATATTGGCATCATGAACATGAGGTTCTCTCATGACCTCCTTACCACGATTGATAAAATCCTAAAGAAATAATCAAAATTAGTTAAACAATAATAGAATTATAAGAATCTAAAAGAGCAATAATATAATTACCTTTGCCCGTGATGAAAGCGGCATGACCAAACGTTTTGGCGAAGCTAAGAATGTGCCGGTTGCCTGCCCCACTAGTTGAACCTCTGTATTGGGCAAAGGCACTGGAGCAGCAACATCTTGAACTTGGTCAACCACAACCCGTGTCCAGTCTGGCTGTAGAGGGACACCATGGATGGTTGAGCCACCCTCAAATACTCGGCCAATAGCCACTAACCGTGGGGGGTCATCCTCAACATATAACTCACACCAGTTTGGTACATTAGTGTGAGTCTGATCCGGTGAGGGATCTGGAGCAGCACAACTCCCTTTAGTGCTGACTCGAACACCATCATGAGCAACTGCAGTCTGTTGCTGAGAACGAGCCAAAAGTTCAAACTTCTGTTCAAACTATTTTCCAATATTCTTCAGTTTCTCTTCAAACTCCATCTTCAATCTCTGCTCCAATTCCTGTATAACCTCTTGACTGCAAGAGTTGACAGTGCTCCTCGATGATCGTCCACCAAAGAAATCTCGGTAGCTCCAAGAACCACCAACACCACGCACACGACCTCCGTGCTCTGGCTTTCCTATAGCCGTTGTGAGGATATCATTCCGACCATCAGAAACAAATGAGCCCTGGGTGCTCTGCTCAACTAAACCCTCCTGCAACAATAAGGAAGATTAAAAATTCTTATGAATTAAATGAGTTGAAATGAAGAGTCTTAGTTTGCATATTTTTACTTACTATTTTACTAGCAACGACTCTTGCAGACTCAGAAGTCATTTGCCCATCTGGTTTTGTCCGGGCTGCTATCCACATCTCATGGCGGGGAGGTGACTCTACACGGTCAGCATCCTCAACCCCTGCTGCCTGTGCCTTAGCCTTCTTCATTTGCTTTTTTTTCTTTCATATCCCCCTCTTGACAATAGA
Organism: Cajanus cajan; assembly: GCF_000230855.2. Lineage (NCBI taxonomy): Eukaryota > Viridiplantae > Streptophyta > Magnoliopsida > Fabales > Fabaceae > Cajanus > Cajanus cajan. The sequence goes on from NC_138525.1 coordinate 11,991,169, forward strand.
TGGGGTGCATTATTCTTGGCCTGTCGTTCTTGGGCAACTATTCTTTTAGCCTGCAATAATACAAAAAAGAAAATGAGATAAATTAAAATGTACCTTAAGTATTTGTGTCAATGTAAAAGTTATCAATAACTAACCTGCCACGAAGGGTCCAATCGAGTGGCACAAAATTGCATCCACTCCTCATCAGTGATCTGGTACTTTAGACAGGGAGTTTCATTTTGGCGCTCTCCAAATACATACTCCCGTGTCAAGAAAGTCTTGAAGTCTCTCCACCTGGTGGCAAGGGCAGATAACATCTTCCTCCTCATGCCCTCAGTGTTGGGAATGTCAAAATTTTGCTATGAAAATAACAACAAATAATAAATAATGTATTTTAGTTATATAATATTGAAAGGATGTGAAAGTATATACCTGAATATCCTGCCACATGAGGTTCTTGTCAACCTCCTGAACGTCATCCCATGATGGAATGATAATAGAAACATGTCATCGAGCTAGGACTCCCAAATAACTCTTAAACTTGGCAGCATTTGGGCCTGATGCCTTTCCAGAACGAGGATCCACCTCAACCGGTGTCCTCTCCTTGGCAATGCGCCCAGCTGTCAACCTAGACAATCGGGTGACAGATCTACCTTCCCTCCTTCCACTGCCAGACCCAGAATCCTCCATAATCCTGAAAAAAATTAAACTGTCATTATTAAAACAATGAATTAACTGAATAGACAAATAAAGTAAAAAAGATAATAATAATATAGCAACAAAATAACTAATAAAAAAATAAATAATACATAAACAGAAACCTATTAGGTTGGAATGTTTTCTTATATTCCTTCATCATGATCACTTCGATTCATTATCTATATATTAACACAAATTAACTATTGACTCAGTTATTCATAAATTTTCTAACCTAAACTACAACCCTAAAAAATCGATGGTAAACTAAAGGTCAATGCCTAAAAAAGTCTCTTCTTTAATGCATCTGGAACGGCCCGTACTGAAACTAGAACGGGCCGTTCCAGATCAAAAAATTACAACAACAAATTTCCAGCAGAACAGACCGTTCTCTTTGCAGAACGGCCCGTACTACTTGCAGAACAACCCGTTCTGCAAGGAGAACGGCCCGTTCTGCAAGGAGAACGGGCCGTTCCAGCGGAACAAATAGCAAAAAAAAAACAAAATAATTACGGGGACAACAAACTAACCTCAAACGACCAACGTGCAGACACTTAGAGACTTGGATACGTTGAATGTAGCAATAAACGCAGTGGGAGACTCAGAAATTCAGAGAAAATGAGAGGGGTTGTTTGTAAATTGTGAGCGCGGGAATGGAAAATACAAAGGTGGGGAATATAGGGCCATTTTTTACATCGGGTTTCGTTGTTCCGACGTAAATTTACGTCGGACTATAGGGGTTCCGACGTAAATTTACGTCGGACCACCTCTAGTCCGACGTAAATTTACGTCGCACTATGAGACTGCGACGTTAATTCCCACATTTACGTCGGACTAGGGGGGTCCGACGTAAATTAGTCTCCACTTAATTACGAAACTGCCACCGCGTTTTTACAACGTCAGTGTTTACTGTTTTTGACGTAAATTGGGTGACGTAAATACCCTTTTTTGCACTAGTGCACTAAGTTAACTTTAATTATTATACTAAAATTTACATAAACTAATTATAAAAGTATATTAATTTTGTTGCACATTAAATATGCTATATTAAAAAATTTAAACTTTTATCATCCATATATAATCCAACTCAGACCCAGAAAATTTACAACACTCTTACTTTCTATTCAACCAACTAAACTAAATATCCTAATATTTATTTTGAATTTAGCAAAATTAAAAAGTACTTTGACTTGGTCAATGAGTAAACTAAAAAAAACCCAGTTAGATAGAGTAAGATATTAATTTATGAAATCTAATCAACATCAATATAATTATATTTTTCAAAATTTGATTGAATAGAATATTTTGCCAGCCAGATATCTCTCATTAATCCATAGCTTTGATAAAAAGAAGATATTTTCATAATAACACGTATAATTAGTTAGTAAAGAAAAACTATATATACCGAGACGGTAAGCCCGAAAGTTGTGAATATCTATCCTTTGGCAGAAAACTTGCATGCTACAATTTTCTGAAGAATTGAAGTAGAAGTGGAAGTCATCAACGCCAGAAGAAAAGAATGGCTCCACACCTTAAGCAAGAATCTGTTGAGAAATTATATTATAATTTAAAATTTAAATTAAATATTTAATATAATTAATTTTATATAGCGTTCCAAAAACCAAAGGATTGTACGTGCACCTTGACCAAGACTCACAGTTTTTTCTTTTTCCTATTAGTTAGCACAGTACATGCACTTATTTTCTGAAAGTTTTGCAAAACAAATTTTTAAAACCGTTGCACGTACTGTTGAAGCTGAAAAAAAGGGAATCCAATTGTGCCTGTATACATATATTAATACGTGAGAAAAAGAAATAGATATAGACACAGCAAGTTCATTATCATCTCTCCCTCAATATTATTTCTATATAAAATCATAATTTTTGGAGTAGTGTTCTTTGGTTCGGGGATCTTTCGCTGCACTCGAACGGTGTAACGGGTTGACGTATCTTGGGAGAGAAGCGCACTATAAGACTCTAAATTACCAGTGCAGTGGGGGCGTTTTCTCTCTAAGGATAGCGCTCTGCGTGCTTCAACTCAGGCTACTCTAAACCTATTATTTAATATTCTAATTTGCTCTGTGTTTAATTAGTTGTTATTGATTGCTCTGTTTTAATTTTATAATATTCATTGTGTTGTTGATATTGGTTTTATTGGAAAATCTAAATATATTTTTTTTGTGTTCTATTAAATTTATTTTCTAACAATCTTAGACAGAAAATTTTCTTTTCTTGTTCAATATCAACATGTCTGCAATGAATATTTTAAAGTCTTTGAGTAGTAAGCCAGAAAAATTTACCGGTGAAAATTTTTTATGTTGGCAACAACAGATGAAATTTTGGCTTACAGAGTTGAATTTATTTTCTGTTATTTGAAATGAAAAATCGGAAAATTGTTCTGAATGTGCCTTGGTTGATGCTGGTTCTTCTAGTGATAAAAATATTTTGTGTCATGGTCGTATCTTGAGTGCTCTATCTGATAATATTTATAAAATATTTTGTCACACAAAAACTACTTTGGAGTTATGGGACGCTCTTGAACTAAAGTATGGTTCTGCTGAAAAGGGTTTAAGAAAATACTCTTGTGAAAGAATGATTTATTTTCAAATGGAAGATGGAAAACCTTTCTCTGACCAAGTTCATGAATTTGAAAATATTATTTATGATATGAAAATGAAAGAAATTACTTTGCCTGACATAATGCTTGTTAGTTTGTTAATTTCTAAATTGCCTCCTTCTTGGTCTGAATTTGCAAGAAGCCTTAAACATAAACCCGATCATTTCACTTTATCTGATTTATTAGTTACCTTGCGAATTGAAGATAAACATCGTATTTCACAAAAGGATTCTAATAAAACCCTTTTTCAGGCTAAGGCTCATTTAGTGGAAAACGCTAATAAGCCTAAACAAAAATTTTTCAAAAAATCTGATTTTTCCAATAATAATAAATTTGGTCAAAGCTCTCATTTCTCTAAAAATTAAAACAAAGCTTTTAATAATTGTAGACACCTAATTTTGTCCGGGGGCATACAAACAATAAGATAGGACATCAGAGGGCCCGAAAGCCCAAATCAACTATTTTTAATGGCCCGGAACGGGCTGTTCCAAATTCAGAACGGGTCGTTCCCAAGTCCAGAACGGGTCGTTCTTGAATTGGAACGGGCCGTTTCGAGACTCCTAAAAAGGCCTAAAGTTGTAGGATGGAACGAGTCGTTCGAGACCAGAACGGGCCGTTCCAAACCAATCAAAGGGCCTAAAATTTGTACCCCAGAACGGGCCGTTCTAGGGTGCAAAAATAATACATAACGTTCGGATCCGGAACGGGCCGTTCTGAATCCAGAATGGGTCGTTCCGGCCCACGTCTGATGCCTATAAATAGAAATCTCGGCCACAGTTCTGGGGACTCCAAAATTTCGTCCAGACTCCTTAGGACTCGAAATTTCTCCCTTTTTCTCTCTCTTTCTCTCTTTTGCCTATTTTGAAGATTCAATAGAGCTCATTCAAGAGGTATTTCAGTTAATCTCTTTCTCTTTTTTTTTTATTTCTTATCTATAATAAATATTGTTATAATAAAAATAATCATGTAGACATTTTAGGGCTAATTGTATAATTTAAATTTCAAGCATGTAAATAATTATTAATAAAAAGGAGATTTAATATTTTTATTATTATCATTTATAATGCCAACTTCATCATAGGGTACCAATTAAGGGCGCTGTAGGGGTGCTTAATACCTTCCCTACACGTAATCGACCCCCGAACCCAATTTTGGTTATCAAGGCCATTATTGGATTTTTAAAAACCTTTTCTTTTTCCAATGTTTTGAGTAAAACATTGGTGGCGACTCCATAAACTCATTTTTCAAAACTATTAATTAAGGATTAGTCTGGTGTCCGGGCATTCCTTAATTAATGAGACTTTTAAAAGGATGTCTAAACCATTAGTCGCAAGATCAGAAATTTTCAGGTTACGACAGATGGCGACTCCACTGGAGACGTTTAAAGAGGGTCAGACCCATTTAATTGATGAAGTTAATAAAATAAAAATAATAATTTAAATATTTTTCTCCTTTGCTTTATTTGTTTTATTTGTTTGACTTTAATATCTGTTTGTTTGTTTATTTAAATTCTGCACCTGTTTGAATAAAATTGTACACAATCCTTTGCACACAACAGTTCCCCATACACCCGGGGGCATGAGGGTAATAAACATAGGGAGTGGTTGACGTATGACCGACCCAAGTTTGGCCTTGGAGCCTGCAAGCCTTGTCGAAAATCACACTCAAGGTGATAACCGGTTACTCTAGCTCGAAATATTGCGACAGACCTTAGAGTTTGCCAGGTGACGGCGACAGAGATACTGGGTCCCTATAATGGAGGCATCTTGGGGACCTTAAGACCAGTGAGATTAGAATTGTCCTATACAATGCACTTTTCTGGCAGGGACCACAGACCAAGGATTTAAACGTGACTGTTCACGGGTGTTCATTTGTTTGAGCATATGTGTGTTGCATTTGTTTGTGTTTATTTATTTCAAATGGATAAGAATTACAAACAAATAGATATTAATAAAAAAATATGATAAAAATTTTAACTCCCTTCTGTATACTCTAACTCTAAAGCATCATATAGGGTAGTTTATTTATAAAAAAAAAAACAAACAAAAAAAAATATAGCAAAAAAAAAATCATGCATCATAACCCTTAGTCAAAAAACATGATAAAAGTTAGGTACAAAACAAATATCATGCATCTTTTAGTTTAGCATATACATTTATTAGAAATGGAAGACACATAGTATGCAAAGATTTTTGAGAAAGGAGAACATTCTAAAGTACAAGAATCATGTGCCCTTATATACTAAGGAGGCCTACTAGACTTTGAACTCTCGCCATCCTTTCAAAAGAAGGCAAAGTCTACATCTTCTCAGACTTCTTCTAATCTAGAAAGATGTCATTCCTCAATTCAAATAGGAGATCATTTGAAATTTCGAAAAGGAAGCAAAAAACAAAAACAAAAAAAAACAAAAAAAAAGAAAAAGAATTTGCTTCAAAAGAACATAGTTTGATAATAAGCACCCTTACACCTCCAATTCATTATCAAATCACTCCAAACCGCATCTTTCTTCTTTGACTCATCAAACTCGTCAATAAAGATGAAAATTTTGGCAATCACCAAAATAGTGGTGAACCCGAAGATCCTATTGACGGTTACTTCTGATGGGAATAGTAAGAAGAGAATCTGAGAAGAAACAAGAACTAATTGCAAATCAACGAACGAGCAAGCATGTCTATAGGGACATCATTCAAGCATTAGCTTCTGTAGCCTGTTACAACATCATCAAAGTGCACTAAAAGATTTGTACAAAGAATGTTCTCTAACAAACAAATCAATGAGAATGATATTTGTTGAATTTCTCAATCACCTTTGCATTCTATTTTGCACTTCATATAGATAATATGTCTTCCTTGTAAATAATAAATAAGAATAAAAAGGGAAATCTAACTTGTGCGTGTTAATCAAATAATGAGATCACTGGTAATCAAGTGCAATCGATACATCAAATTGGAAGCACTTAAAAACCAGTAATTGTGCAAGAAGACTGGGGGGCATAACACGCCCAAATTGACGATTCAAACATCGAGAATTTCCCATGCGGAAATGACAATTGTTGGGATAGGAAGAATGAACAAGAATGAATGAATCCTTGCTTCTAGGGAATTACAACAAAACCTAATCGAAGAATAAAGGCATTGCAAGACAAAAACCTGCTAGGACAAAAACTCGTAAAGGGCGTCCTAGGCAAAAATTAGGGTAAAATAATCAAAATCCCGATAGGATACATCCTATGCAAAAGTTAGGGATATATATATATATGTAAAAAAGCAATGCATGCTCAAGTTGAAAATCGAAAGGCGGCTTGAGTATTCTCTTTAGAAAGCAAGAATTCATAAAGGTTTCATTCCGAAGTCGAAACACCTACAACCCTTAACAAATGAAATGTATTCGCAACAAAGATGTTACTCAATAATAGCATGGAAAGGATAACAAAGGAACAATCAGGATTTCAAACATGACTAGGATTTGATAAAATAAAGACATCCCATGCCTCATGAGTGCTGCAAAAAAATGAAGGTCCGACAGGAAACTCACTAAGGGGGCTACGCAAAAGTTAGGGCAAGATCTGTAGGCAACCCACAAGTAAAAATGGGTAACCTAGGCAAAAGAAAAGATCAAAAGAAAAATATCTGCTAGGGAACACATCTCAAGTGACCTAGGCAAAAGTTAGGACGTTGAAGCAACAACCTGAGTTGAAAACCGAAAGGCGGCTTAGAGGAATCATCCAATTAGAGTACGACCTCGAGTCATCACTTCAGTTTCCAAAAAGGCTAAAACACAATGATAGCTTTCTTGTAGCAAATACGTTTTGTTTGATAACCCTAAACACCAAAGCCTACCTTGGCCAGCCATTCTTCTAAAAAACTCTTTTTGAAAAAACCCTTCTAACAACCCCTTTTGAAAAAAATAAAATAATAAATAATAACATTCCTTCCTTCTTTTCTCTTGACCCTTATGGCATTAAAACGATACGAAAAAGATACACGGAAAATGCACAGTGAATACTCACAGAGGAAAGACAGAGATGTCCCTGAACAGAGTCTGGAGACGTTTGACTAGATAATTAAGGAGCCACTAAGATCTTGGGTTCAAAAGAACATACCCCGACAATGATCACAAACAACATGGATAAAAAGGAATCGTCAACATTAATCTTAACACGTACAGGTTAATTTCCCAACAAAAAAAATTGAATTGCATATTTAGGAACAAACACATGAGCATAAACTACATCGCATGCATATGAGGTAGGGGCATATGGAAGGGCGTTACACAAAAAAAATGAACAAATAATAAAAATCATTCCTATCTTGCATTTTTATGTGCATCCATGCATCCATTCATTATACTTGCCATGGTCAAAGGAAGTCACCAGGACAAAGCATTCGTAAAAGCTCAACGACCAAACAAGCAAGCCTATAAGCATGAAGAGGCCATCGCGCCCTACTCTTCACCAAATGCAGAATAATCTAAGAGAATGCCAAGATCAGGCATGGTTTCCTCACCAAAGCCAGGAGTGGCTTCCAAAATAATACTCATCAATAAAGATTCAACAAATAACATCATGGGAATAGACCCCTCCACCAATGATGACAATAAAAACATGAGAAAAAGGCAAGCTTCGAAAATGATGAAAAAGCTGAAGCATTTAAAAAAAAAAAAGCAAAAAAGGCAAGCTTCAAACATGAAAAAGTCGAAGCTAAGAAAATAAAAAAAAATATTCCTACCACAAGATCAACGCCTGGAGACGCATCACAATACTCACCTTGACAAGGACAACACCAAACTCTTACCAACCATCCCACAATGAAGACACCTGGAGAGGCATCACAATACTCACATGGCAGGGGCAACACTAGAATCCCTGTCACCCATCAACTCCTTTGCTCACCATCACAAGGGCACCACCTACCAGCAATCCTCGTCTTCATCAAACGTCCTCCCAAAGAAAAGGGGCAATAACATCATCATCATAAGCAGGCAGCCTGGAGAGGCCAGGCATAATAATACTCAGCATTTACTCATTTGTCCACCATCACAAGGGCACCACCTACCATCAATCCTCGTCTTCATCAGACGTCCTCCCATAGAAAAGGGGCAATCACGTCATCATCATCAACAGGCAGCCTGGAGAGGCCAGGCATAATAATACTCATCATTTACTCCTTTTCCCACCATCAAAAGGGCACCACCTACCAGCAATCCTCGTCTTCATCAGACGTCCTCCCCAAAGAAAAGGGGAATCACATCATCATAAGCAGGCAGCCTGGAGAGGCCAGGCATAATAATACTCAGCATTTACTCCTTTTCCCACCATTACAAGGGCACCACCTACCAGCAATCCTCGTCTTCATCAGACGTCCTCCTAAAGAAAAGGGAGCAATCAAATCACCATCAGCAGCTAGCCTAGAGAGGCCAGCATAACAATACTCACAATATCAGCTGGCGGCCTGGAGAGGCCGGCACAACAATACTCACAACATCAGCAGACGACCTGGAGAGGCCGGCATAAAAATACTCACAATATCAGCAGGCGGCCTGGAGAGGCCGGCACAACAATACTCACAACATCAGCAGACGACCTAGAGAGGCCGGCATAACAATACTCACAATGTCAACAGGCGGCCTGGAGAGACCGGCACAATAATACTCACAATATCAGCAAGCGACCTGGAGAGGCCGGCACAACAATACTCACAACATTAGCAGGCGACCTGGAGAGGCTGGCACAACAATACTCACAATATCAACAGGCGGCCTAGAGAGGCTGGCACAACAATAATCACAATATCAGTAGGCAGCCTGGAGAGGCTAGACATAACAATACTCACCATTCAGCAAGCAGCCTGGAGAGGTCAGTCATAATAATACTCCCTCTTAAACAAGCTACAAATAAAGGGACACATTATCACAAGAGAAACAATGAAGCTTCTACTCGAAGACTGAAGATCAGGTGTACAGTTTGTCAACCTTGTTACCCAATAGAGTACGCAATCAATGCTCAACTACTCTAAAGGGTGAGGATAAGAGCAAATACACCTGTCCAAGGGAAGCAACGTAGAAGCATCAACACAGAGACGAGAAGAAGACCCAGACAAAATGTCTACGTCTTTACTTGCCTTTGGAAAAGCAACACAGCCATTCCAAAAGACAAGTAAAGAGGGGCAGCTGTAGACACCCAATTTTGTCCGGGGGCATACAAACAACAAGATAGGACATTAGAGGGCCCAAAAGCCCAAATCAACTATTTTTAGTGGCTCGGAACGGGCTGTTCCAAATTCAGAATGGGCCGTTCCCAAGTCCGGAACGGGCTGTTCTTGAATTGGAACGGGCCGTTCCGAGACTCCTAAAAAGGCCTAAAATTGTAGGTTGGAACGGGTCGTTCCAGACCAGAACGAGCCGTTCCAAACCAATCAAAGGGCCTAAAATTTGTACCCCAGAACGGGTCGTTCTCATTTTAGAACGGGCCGTTCTAAGGTGCAAAAATAATACATAACGTTCGGATCCGGAACGGGCCGATCTGGCCCACGTCTGATGCCTATAAATAGAAATCTCAGCCACAATTCTGGGGACTCCAAAATTTCGTCCAAACTCCTTAGGACTCGAAATTTCTCCCTTTTTCTCTCTCTTTCTCTCTTTTGTATTTCTTGAGATTTTGTGAGGCATTGTAGTGTGAAGGGTTGCCACAAAGCACCTAAAATTTGCCTATTTTGAAGATTCAATAGAGCTCATTCAAGAGGTATTTCAGTTAATCTCTTTCTTTTTTTTATTTCTTATCTATAATAAATATTGTTATAATAAAAATAATCATGTAGACATTTTAGGGTTAATTGTATAATTTAAATTTCAAGCATGTAAATAATTATTAATAAAAAAGGGATTTAATATTTTTATTATTATCATTTATAATGCTAACTTCATCATAGGGTACCAATTAAGGGCGTTGTAGGGGTGCTTAATACCTTCTCTACACGTAACCGACACCCGAACCCAATTCTGGTTATCAAGGCCATTATTGGATTTTTAAAAACCTTTTCTTTTTCCAATGTTTTGAGTAAAACATTGGTGGCGACTCCATGAACTCATTTTTCAAAACCATTAATTAAGGATTAGTCCGGTGTCCGAGCATTCCTTAATTGATGAGACTTTTAAATGGATGTCTAAATCATTAGTTGCAAGATCGAAAATTTTCGGGTTGCGACAATAACAACTACAAACCAAAGAGTAAAATTCAAGGAAATGAGTCATTCTGCTTTGTTTGTGGAAGAAACAATCATTTTGCTAAAGATTGTTTTCATCGTCGTCGTCAACCAAAAGACATTACATCTGATCCCAGATCTTCGTCTCAGCCTCAAGCTAATGTTATTACCGCTAATGCTAGCTCGGATTTCCCATCTAACAGGTATCATGACACTAGCCCAGAGTTAAATTTTATTTATAACTCAAATGATTGGTGGATTGACTCTGGAGCTAATGTTCATGTGTGTGCTGATAAAAAATTATTTTCTTCATATCAGGAATGTGGCACACGTACTGTAAGCATGGGGAATGGGAGCCTAGGACGCGTCATTGGTCTAGGCCGAGTAGAATTAAAATTATCTTTTGGAAATTGTCTTGTTTTAGATGAAGTTTTTCATGTTTCTGAAATTAGAAAAAATTTGATTAGTGCTGCTTTGTTAGTTCAACATGGTTTTAAAGTTGTTTTTAAATCCAATAGAGTTGTAATTTCTCGACACGGTTCTTTTGTTGGGAAAGGTTATATTTGTGATGGTTTATTTAAACTTAGTATCATGTCTTCCTTTATTAATAAAAATTCTAGCATTTCTTCATCTTCTATTTCAAATGTTGAATGTTGTGACATGTGGCATGGTAGACTTGGACATGTTAACTTGAATTCTATTAAAAGAATGATGACACTTGATCTTATTCCTAAATCTTTTAATGAATTGAAACAAAAATGTGAAGTTTGTGTTCAAGCCAAACAACCTAGAAAATCTTTTCAAAATTCTGTCCAAAAGGAAACTTGTGTGCATTACTCGTGGTGGAAGGAAATACTTTATTACCTTCATTGATGACTTCTCTAAATATTGCTATGTATACTTGATTATTCATAAAAGTGAGTTATTTGGAAAATTCAAGGTTTATAAAGCAGAAGTTGAAAATCAATTAGAAAGGAGTATTAAAATTCTTCGTTCTGATAGAGGAGGGGAATATTCTTCCAATGAAATGGGTGAATTTTTTGAAACACGTGGCATAATTCATGAAGTCACTCCTCCCTATGCCCCTCAATCTAATGGAATTGCTGAAAGAAAAAATCGTACTTTATTAGACATGATAAACGTTATGCTTATAAGTTCTGGTTTGCCTGATAATTTGTGGGGGGAAGCTTTGTTTACTGCATGTCACATTTTGAATAGAATTCCTTATAAAAATTCCTATAAAACCCCTTATGAACTTTGGAAAAATAGAAAACCAAATTTGAAATATCTCAAAGTGTGGGGTGTCTTGCAAAGGTGAATATTCCTATTAATAAGAAAAGAAAAATTGGTCCTAAGACGGGTGATTGTGTTTTTCTAGGATACTCTTTACATAGTACTACTTATAGATTTTTAGTTATTAATTCTGAAGTTTCTAAAATTTCTAATAATATAATTATGGAATCTAGAGATGTTGTTTTCTTTGAAAATATTTTTCCTTTGAAGAATAAATTGTCTAAACCTGTTTATGATACTTCTAGCTCTGTTTTACCTTCTAGTAGCACTGTTAACAAGGATTTTGAACCTAGAATTAGTAAAAGAATTAGAAAAGCTAAAGATTTTGGTCCTGAATTTTATTCTTTTTTACTTGAAAATGATCCTAAAACTTATAGTGAAGCTATGAGATCTGTTGATACACCTTTTTGGAAAGAAGCTATTAATGATGAAATAGATTCTCTTAAAATCAATAAAACTTAGTTTTTGACTGACCTTCCTCCTGGTTGCAAGAGTATAGGTTCTAAATGGGTTTTTCAAAAAAAAATTGAGAACAGATGGCTTCATAGATAAGTTTAAGGCAAGACTTGTTGTTATTGGTTATAAACAAGTAGAAGGTGTAGATTTCTTTGATACATACTCTCCTGTTTCTAAAGTTACTACTATTAGAGTTTTAATTGCACTTGCATGTGTTTTTAATTTGGAAATTCATCAAATGGATGTAAAAACTGCCTTCTTAAATGGTGACTTGGAAGAAGAAATTTACATGAATCAACCTGAAGGTTTTATAGAACCTGGAATGGAAAATAAAGTTTGCAAGCTTGTTAAATCCTTGTTTGGTTTAAAACAGGCTCCCAAACAATGACATGATAAATTTGATCAAGTTGTTTCTTCATATGGATTTGAGTTTAATAATAGTGATAAATGCATTTATGTGAAACAATTTGATGATAATTCATGTGTTATTTTATGTCTCTATGTGGATGATATTTTAATCTTTGGTAGTAATCTATATGTTATAAATGATGTGAAGTCTTTCTTGTCTAGTAATTTTGAAATGAAGGATCTTGGTCTTGTTAATGTTATTTTAGGTATTAAGTTGATTAAGAATCATGATGGTATTGTTTTGACTCAATCACATTATATTGAAAAATTGTCAAAAAAGTTTAATTATTTTGATGTGAAACCAGTTTCTACCCCATTTGATCCTAGTATTAAATTGAAGAAAAATATTGGTGAAAGTGTCTCTCCTCTTAAATATTCTCAAATTATTGGTTCCTTGTTGCATTTGTCTAATTTCTCTAGACCGGACATTGCATATGCTGTTGGTAGGTATCGTAACCGGGATCACGACGGGATGACGCTAACATTTTTATATTCAATGGAGCCGCCACCAATATTTTAATTTAAGGGAAAAACATTGGAAAACCCTTTAAAGGATAATCTTTAAAATTAAAGTTGGGTTCGGGAGTCGATTACGTGTAGGGAAGGTATTAGCACCCTACAACGCCCGTCAGTACCTTTAATTAATTGCGCAAAATTATATAAATTTATAAATATTTATTTTATTCCTCGAAAGTGTGTATACGTACATATATCTTTTTTTTAATATGAGAGATGTTTCTTTTGTATTTTTTTTTTATTAAAAAAATCATGAGGATTTAGGTTAGCAATGGCTAATCAATAAACCCTCCCAATAACATGAAAGATAGAATTGCTATTCAATCAATGTTATTGATTTTTATTTGTTGATAATAAAATAGGCTTGAAGGTTAGAACAACAAATAATTATTCTATTAACTTTTATGATTTACATGATATTAAGGGGTAGAAATGCTACGCAATTAATATCATTAAAGCAACATTATATTTATATTTTTATATTTTTATCTAAAGAAATAGATTTTGCATAAGGATTCAAGTTAATAAATGACTAAACAATAAATCCCTCCAATAACGTTAAAAATAGAAGTGCTACTTAATTAACGTTATTGGTTGCAACATATCTTTATTTAAAAAAAAACAAATTTGTTAAGGAGAGTTTAAGCTAGCAAATGACTAGTCATTAAACTCTCAGGACCTAATAATGTTAAAGATAAAAATGTCATTCAATTAACATTATTATTGGTCGCATATTAAATATTTTTATAAATAACAATATTAAAGGCAACAAATCATATTTACTATGAACAAACAATAAATAAAAATAAATAAATAAACAAAAAATAAATAAACAAATAAATAAAATAAACAAATAAATAAAAGAAAAAAAAGAAGTTAAGAAAAGAACGATACCAAATGAATTGAATCTTCGAATATGATGATCAAGAAGGTGCTTTTTGGCTACCTTTCACACTACAGATCTTAAGAAATACAAAAGAGAGGGGGAAGAGAGAGAGAAAAAATTTCGAGCTCTGAAGAGTACTGGACGAAATTTTTCCCCCCCGCTCAGAAATGAGCCCCAGCTGTCTATTTATAGACTTCGGGAAGGGGTCCAGAACGGCCCGTTCCAAAATCGGAACGGTCGTTCTGGACATGGCCGTTGTGTGAGAAATTCAATACTGGAACGGCCCGTTCTGAAATCAGAACGGCCCGTTCCAGTATTGAGAATAACACCCAATTTTTTAGACCGGAACAGCCTTGGAACGGCCCGTTTCAGATGTAGGAACGGCCCGTTCCGGTTAGGAACGGCCGTTCCCATTTCGGAACAGCCCGTTCCAAATTAAGGTTTTTGGCCTTTTTGGACCCTTGGAACGGCCCGTTCTGGACCTTGGAACGGCCCGTTCCAATTCTGGAACGCTGTTGTATGGAAAACCGCAAGTGTACGGTTGTCGTCAAGTAATAAATATCGAATCACAGGGACTACGTGTTTGACCTAGAATTACTAGTATTTTAATTTGAATTTTAAAACAGATTGAATTTTTGTTTTGAGATGATAAGATCAGATTTGATGGTAAAAGAGATAGTAATGCAATTAATGAATAAGATAAAACTTTAAGATAAGATAAGGAGATTTCCGGGAATCTAGGGTTCGCACAAAGAGTTCCAACAATATTGAATTATTATTTTCATTAATTAATTCTATTCCATCTTGAAGGTAGTCTTAACCTAATTTAATCCTTGCACCTTCTCAGGCTACGAGGACGTGTTTAATTAAAATTAATCTCTACTCTCGTGGTAATTACGTTCAATTAAACCCATTAAGATCTTTGTTAATCTATTGCTCCTCGAAAGCTTAAATCAACTCTCGTGATTTAACACTCAAGTCTGTTCCTTTATGGTGTGTTTGGATGAGGAATTTTACAAATTCAAGGAATTTTAAATTCTTGGTATTTGAATTACTTTGATTTCAATTTCTATCATTCTTAAAATATTTTGTTTGGATAAGTCAATTCAAATTTCTCAAATTTTAAATTATTGGATTGGATATAATAATTTAATTCTACCATGGTAAAATTGATTTTAAAAATATATTTATATGCTAAGATTTTTAAATTAAATTTTATAAAAATAAATATTAGCCAATTTTTAAATATTTAATAATTTTAAAAATTAATATTAGATAATATTTAATAATTTTAAAAATATTTTTGAATATTCAATAATTAAAAACATGAAGAGATAAGAGATAAAATGAAATATATAAGGGAAATAAGAAAAGAAAATGAGGAATTTCAAATTCTTACTTTTTTGGGAGAATTTGAAATTCTACTATTTCAAGGAATTTAACAAATGCTTGAATTTCAAATTCCTTGTAAATTCTCCATCCAAACAAGGTATTTTACCTCAAAAAATTTGAAATTCTTCAAATAAATGAATTACTCCATTTAAATTCTTCATCCAAACACACTATTAGGTTCCGATAATTAGGTTCTCCTCTCAGTTCATCCCTAATTATCTATGATTATGAAAATTAAGATTAATTGTTTATCATAATTATAATCAAGTTCTCCTCTCAGTTCATCCTTAATTAATGTTATTATGAAAACAATAATATTAAAGTTCATATATAAAATATAAAAGAACAGATCAAGAATTGGAATAAAATTAAGAAACTGAATAATGCATTAATAAAGAGGTTCTCAGAGGCTAAGCCCTGATCCCAGAAAAAGGGAAACTACTCACAGGAGTTCATAGTAGTTCTCCAAGAAAAGAAGAATAAAAGAAAAGCAAACCTTAGAGTCGATGGCACAGGCGCCCAACCTTCTCCAAGTGTCAAAAACTAAAAAAAACTGTCTCCGAAACAAAAGTCCTGTTCTAGGCTAACCTCATCTAATTTATAACCTAAAAGGGTAAAAAGGTAAAACTACCAAGATAAAAATTACAAAAATAAAAATAAAACATAAAACTTAAAAAGCTGGGACGCGAAGTGAATCACGGCCGTGACTGAGAATCACGACCGTGATCTTCTCTGGAGCACATCTATGAAGGGTCAGTGGCGTTCACGGGTGTGATTGGGAGTCACAGCCGTGATTTTCTCTGGTGAATCACGGGCGTGATTTAGAATCACGGCCGTGATTTTCCCTGTAGCTCAGCATTTCCTCTTTAATTCTTAAATCTTGATCCTGCTCAGAGAAAACACAACACATACCAAGAAAAGCATAAAATAGGAAAATGATATAAAAATTTATTAAAAACATGAAAGATATGTGATAGTCATATTTTAGTATATCTTTCTTTATGTGATTTTACCTTGTTTGATTCTTTTTAGTAGCCTTTATTCATGTTTTAGTTCAGATTTGCATTAGTGAATCATTTAGGAATTAGTTATAAATTTTACTAATTTTCCGTAAGAATTTCCTGTTTTGACACAGTTTCTTGTACAAGCCATATCTAGAGCTATTCAACTCAGAATTTGGCAAACTTGGTGTCCCTGTAAAGATAAGACGGAGATCTACAATTCACATGTTGGACGAAAAGCCCAGTTTGGACATTTTCAGACCCAAAATTGTGCTTTAAGGTCGCGGCGCTGCACTTGATTGTTCAGCTTGTCATGAAACTGTTTTGTTTAGTTAATTAGGCTTTTGAATTGTAATTAGTGGACTGGACCTTTGGTTTTAGGCCCATTATTTTGTCTTTAAAAGCATGTAATGACTCAGGAGTTGGGTCTTGGACAATTCATTTTTTTTAGATTTTCAGATTTGAGATAACTTCCTCAAGAAGTTTCTCTCAAAAGTCTCTCTTCTCTCTTTAGAAACTTCTCATCTTCTCTCTCACTCTCTCTTTACACGAATCCTTTTCTCTCTCACGGAATTTCTTCTCTCAATTGGAATTTGCTGCAACATGATAATGAGGCACGGCTAATTCCTTAATCGGGTTAAGGTTTCAAGAACTACGGTAAATTTGAGTTTCTAATTTTTACCGAACGAATTCTTTCTTCTTCTCTTTTTTTTTGTTTAGTGTAAATTCTGTTTTTCATGATATTGAATCTCTGTTTTGAACCCTAAATGAAAATGAGAAGAAGTATTTTCTAATTAGAAATAACCTAAATCCCTAATTCAATCGGTTACTTTCTTGAATTTTGTTGAAATTTGGAATGTGCGATTGTAGTTTCTGTTTTAATAAAATTCACAATCTAGATTTAGATTACTGTTTGGATTAATTTCGGATTGAATTAGATGGATTAATAATTCGTATTTGTTGTGAACAATGATGATTATACCGTAGGAATTGAAACCTTGAACCGAATTTCTATACTACTGAAATTTTGTGTTGATTTGATTTCTTTGCTTTCTTAATGCTTTGCTCTAATTGTTTGCTGGAAAATCTTTTCCCCCTGAGTTCTAAATTGATTTACATACATGATTAAATTCAAAATATAATGTGCTTGTGTCATTGAGAGATGACCTAGGTTAAGTCCTCTATATTACAGAAATTTGTTGAGGAACCTAGAATTGTTTGATAGTGATACGACTGAGCTATCAAAATGGCGCCGTTGCCGGGGACATAAGTCATTTTGTTTTGATTTTTTATCATGTATACTAACTGTTTGTAGAAATGTTTTTGAATTTATAGTACAGTATTTTGTAATTCAATTCTATGTCTGATTCTATCACTAATTCTGTCTCTAATTCATTGTAGTTTTTGCAGTTTAGTTTTCAATATTATTGTGTTTGTCTTGAATTGTATTGTTTAGGTAATTTGTAGTGTTTTTGTAGCAATATTGTGTGGTTTCTTTGCGGTTTCTTTGTGGTTTCTTTGTGCTGTATTTTAGCTGGAAAAACAGGGAAAGAAAACAGAGGAAAAACAGAGGAAAACACATTCCGAAAACAGAGGACTAGTAGAAATCATTTCCTGAAGAAATTGATTTTGGCTCTCCATGAAACCATTCCGAAAATTTTCAAAGATTCTCTGATTGAGCTGAAACTTGGTCTCCAAAGGTAAAACGTGATTCTGAGCAAACTTACCCCCTACTGGGGGTAACTTGGGCTTAAAATCACGAAATTCCTTCATCTTCTGAGTTCTGTATAATTTTTTGTAGGGGTATTTTGGTCTTTTTTGCGAAAGTTGTCAGATTGGCCTGAAAATTGGTAGGAAGGTGGCTAAAATTCACACATCAAGGCACCCCTGTTATGGAATAACTACGGGTGTTGGGGGTCCTTTTTGCCAAATTCCTTCATTTAGACCACTTTTTCAATTTTTTACTGTTTTTGATATTTTTAAAAATCACAAAAAAATTCTCAAAATTAGGAAATCATGTGAGAAATGATGTTCTGGTGGTGAAATATTTTTAAAATTCATTTGGTATAGTTTTGCATGTTATAGTTGCTTATATAGTAAATATTGACTTTTCTGTTGACTTTTGACTTTTCTGTTGACTTTTGACTTCATAACCTTGTATGTGTTCTTATTTGCATGACTAGGTCCAACCCTGGTACATTACATGATTTTGATCCTGAGATAGAAAGAACACTTCATCATAGGTTAAGGTGTAGGTCTAGTCAGAATAATAATAGTAGTGTAGTTGATTCTGAAGTAGTTATTAATTCTACTTTTAATCCTCAATCCTGCTTAGATAGTGATATTTTTAATTTTCAATCTTGCTCTTCTTCTGAAACTGATTCTGAATTTGATATCATGGCTGATAATCGTGAACTCACTTTGAAGGAATTGGCTACACCTAATGTTGTGTATCAACCATGGTGTGTCCAATATCCTGATAATCAAACAAATTATGAGCTTAAATCTGGACTTATCCATTTGTTGCCCAAGTTTCATGGACTTGCAGGTGAAGATCCTCATAAGCATTGTCGCCACCGGCCCGAAACGGGCTTTCGGCATTCGCGAAGGATGGTTGGACTCGTTTAATTGTTTAAAAATATGGATTGCTAGAATGACGTATTCTCAAACTGAGACCTTGTCAAACGAGCAATTTTATTAAATGATTCACCAATCCATATTAATCCCAAGCGGGACCCTCCATGGATTAGTGGTTTTCGCAAAAGGAGGGTTCGTGGAGTCGCCACCAATGTTTTACTCAAAACATTGGAAAAAGGGATAAGGCAATTGATTTTATAAATCAATTTTGGCCATTACAACCAGAGTTGGGTAAGGGAGTCGGTTACGCGTGGGGAAGGTGTTAGCACCCCACAGCGCCCCTTTCGGGTTCCCTATGACAGATTATTTCTAAAATAATAGCGTAAAATTACTAAATTACCCCTATTTATTATAAACGCTTATAAATTAACTATCTACATGATGACAGTTTAAATATGCACACAGAAAGCAGTAAAAGGAAGGATTTTAAGAAGAAAACCTTTGAAGCGTGCTTTTATATATTTCGTAAAACTGGGAAGCTTTTTTGCGTTCCCTCGCTCTACAAGCCCGCTCGCTCCCTCCTATAAAATTTTGACTACGGAAATCCGGAGGATTTCCCTTCGACTAGGTTCGAATCTCCAAGCTAAGTGCTCGGAATTCCAGAACTTCGTCGGATCGACTCCCAGAGAGATTTCTAGGGCAGAACACTGCTCAAAAACCCCAGAATACTCAAGGAGGGAGTCAAAACTGAGTGAAAAAGTGTGGAATGACGTCCAATTGACGTCATATTTATAGGGAATAGGCGCAATACGGCCTACAGGGGCAATACGGCCGTATTGAAATTTTTGAACTTCAATACGGTCGTATTGGAGTTCAATACGGCCGTATTGAAGTTCAGAAATTTCAATGCGCCCGTATTGAGTTCACTGCGGGTGTATTGAAGTGTCAATACGGGCGTATTGATTTCGGTACGGCCGTATTGAAGTTTCAGAAACTTCAATACGCCGTATTGAGTTTCGCTGCGGCCGTATTGAAGCTTCAATACGGCCGTATTAAGTTCAGTACGGCCGTATTGGGCTTTTTCCCTCCACTTCCTTATTTTGAGCTATTCTAAGACCTCTAGACCTATAGAGAACCCTCCTAGGGCCTTCGAGGAGTCCTTCTGGCTGATTATCCTTCAGTCTTCGAGAGTCTCCAAGCTTTATTTCCGACCCGGACAATTTTAGGGGTCTACAGCTGCCCCCCCTTTACTTAGTCGGACGGCCTTTTGGTGTATCGGCTGACAAGTAAAGGAGTTGACCCAATTGTCCGGGTGTTGTACCGACCTTCTGACTTGTAGCGTCTTCCGGTGGAAAATTGTTGAGTAGCCTCTCCAGGTGGGTGCATACCTCGGCGCTTCTGACATCCTCGGTAGCTGAGTTTACCTTCTCCAAGGTCAACTTCACTCGACGCCCGAGCCGGAAGTTGGACATCAACGCGCCTCTGATGACGCTGATGGTTGAGTACCGCCTCTCCAGGCTTAGCTTCACTCTTTGTTCGAGCCGGAAGCTAAGTATCCTTGTGACGACGGTGAGCAGTGTGAGTTTTGCCTCTCCAGGCCTAGTCTCGCTCTTTGTTCGAGCCGGAAACTAAGCACCTTTGTGACGACGGTGAGCAGTGTGAGTTTTGCCTCTCCAGGCCTTGCTTTGCTTGTTGCCCAAGCTGGAAGCTGTAAGTACCGTCCTTCCAGGCTTAGCTTCACTCTTTGTTCGAGCCGGAAGCTAAGTACCTTTATGACAACAGTAAGCGGTGAGTACCCCTTTTCCAGAGATAGCTTCGCTCATTGCCCGAGCCGGAAGCTGCATACCTCCGTGTTTGTGACGACGGGGTAGCGTGAATATCTCCTTTCCAGGGATTTGTGATGATTTTGTCTCCACAGTCCACGATGCTGCTTTGACGGTTGTTTTTTTTTTTTTTTGATTTTGTGCCACTAAGGGCTGGATGACGCAGGGATCCGTCTAGGGGATGTGCAGTTACTCATAGGTTCTTGTGTCCCAACTTTCCATTGCGTAGTTGGTTCCCACTGGGGAATTTCTGATTCCTTTGGGTGCAGACACAAAGATGCTCTTTCTGATGTGAGCGGTGCCTTATGATTGGCTGACGTCCTTTCGACGTTGGTGGAGTATCCCGGTTATCCTTGTTCGGGTGTCTCTTTTGGTTTTCTGATTTTGCTGCCTCTGTGTAGGCTGTTATCCACTGGGGGATTTTGTCGTTGATTTTGATTAGCCTCTTCTGTTAGGCGTATCAGCTTGACGTTCAATGATTGGCTGAGAGCCAGATTCCACTTGGGGAATGATTATTGATTTTTTTATTTTTCTCCTTCTGCAGGGATGCCTCTTGAGTAGGCGACTGGGGATTTGGGGATCTTATGTATCCCAGAGTATTATTTAGGAAGCCTCTACAGGCTTAGCCTCACTCGACACTTGAGTTGGAGAGCTATCTTCACTGAGGAAGTTTAAGTCCTTTGACTTGGATATTCTGCTTGGGTGATCGTGCGTCCATTGGGAATGTCGTCGATCTTGCTTTGATAGCTCTTGCTGGGGATTTTGAGTCCAAGAGCGTGAGTTGAGGTTTCTCTGGGGAGTATTATTTCTGCGAGCCTCTCCAGGCTCAATTATTCTTTGATGTGGGGGATGAGGAGTATTGTTTCGGCAAGCCTCTCCAGGCTCAGTTATTCTGTGCAAACTGATTGTTGGATTTTCTATATCCTTGCCTTTTTTATTTTTTGGCTTTTTCTGTATTTTGCCTTTTTTTATGTTTTTGGCTTTTGCTGTACAGAAATTAAATTCAGTTATTATGAGAGAGTATTATTTCGGCGAGCCTCTCCAGGCTCAGTTATTTTGAGAGTATTATTTCGGCGAGCCTCTCCAGGCTCAGTTATTCTGAGAGTATTCTTTCGGCAAGCCTCTCCAGGCTCAGTTATTCTGTATGATGCTGTTGATTTTCTGAATCTTTGCATTTTGTTTGCTGCTGTCATACACAAGCAATTTTTCTATTTTTTCTATTTTATGTAGTTGCCTCATGACGAGGTCTTTGAAAATTTCTTTATGGCCAATACGGCCGCATCCATTTCAGTACGCCCGTATTGAGTTGAAATTTTGTTCATAACCCTAATTTTGGTACGGGCATACTGAACACGATACGGGCGTATTGTTTTTCTGAAGTTTATATATTTTTTGTTTTTTCAATAAACAGAGAATAAGTGATCTTCCAGTACACCTATCATCTGTATGCATGTATGCAGTATGATGCACCTAATTCTATTTGATTCTTTTTTCAAAAGAATTAACCGATGCGTTTTTGTGTTTGGATTTTGCCATTCCTCCAGACGGACTGTGCTCTGCCGATTTCTGTTACCGAGGAATGATGCATATTTGATTTTGGTGTCATCAACCAAATGATTCTTCCCTTTCTTTAGAAGATGTGTCAACCCTCCTATTGACCACTATATCTCCATGTTTCCACTAGATTATTCAAAAATCGTTGGGACAAGAGAGAAAAGAAGGAAAGGATATATATTTTCAAAAGTTTGTGTTTTAGAGGGGATTATTTTATTTTTGAAAAATGGATTTTGTAAGAATGGCTGGCCATTGGTAGGCTTATTGTGTTTAGGCTTGTTTGATTAAACACTTATGAAGTTAAGCACATCTTTGTTATTAATGATTGTGCTTTGACAACTTGGATAGCTTTTCTTGAGCCCCTTGTTGAATTCATTTGATGGTACCATCATGGATTTATTTTGTTTTTCTGTTTGTCCTTATTTTTGCCTAAAACCCCCTTTTGTGGCGTTTTAGCGGACCTTTGTTTTTTGTTCATTTTTGTAACCCTAACTTTTGCCTAGGTCACCCTTTTGTGGGATTCCTAGCGGGTCTTTTGCTCTTATTTTTGCGCAGTCCCCTTTTTGGGTTTCCTGCCGAGCTTATTATCTTTAGGATTTCTTTTATCCATGATGGCACTTATTGATGCCAAGAAAAGGTGCTCCAAGCTATCATGCACATTTCATAAAAATGATGCGGGTTTATTGATTATTAAGACGATTTTAACCTCACTTATGTTTATTCAAACAGGGTTAAATGACGTGGTTTAGAATTTTATTGCAAGCAAGAAAAGAAGCAATAAAGAATTAATGAAGAATGATTTTATTATAATCATGATGGAAACATGTGCCCTATCGAGGCTCGGGGGTCGGGCTGTCCCCGAGGAGTGATCTCTAATAGTCACTGAATTTACACATCCCTATTAGAAGGAAAAGGACACTTGATGACGACAGCTGGCCTTGACGTTTGTGAACCAGCCTTCCTAAAGATCTGGCTTAAAGAACGTCGAGAAGGATCTTGATTCCTCTTCGTTCTTTGATCTTTAATAGGGTTGTATCCTAACCCTTGTTTCCCCGGATTGTCCTTGATAATGGGTAGCTCCGGGATTCCTTGGGAGTACTTGCCTAATCCTTGTCCTGGCAAGTATCCGTTCTTTGTGAGCATATGAGCTACCTTCTTCATTTCTCGGGGAAACGTTTCAACATTGGCAATTTCCAATGCTTGGAAGGCGGTTTCCAAAGCTTCCTCTGCTGCATCCACATAAGGTATGTTGGATGGCTTGCTGATGAGTATGTCATCTTCAGCTTGTACAGTCACCAGTTTGTCACCCACTATGAACTTGACTTTCTGGTGGAGCGTAGAAGGAATAGCTTTTGCATCATGAATCCAAGGTCGGCCAAGGAGACAGCTGTATGTTGGAGTAATGTCCATCACTTGAAATTCGACGTTGAAGATAGTGGGTCCAATTTGGATTGGAAGATTGATCTCTCCCACCACTTCTCTTTTAGAACCGTCGAAAGCTCGGACGATCATGTTGCTCGGGCGCATTTGGATTCCCTTGATTGCCAATTGCTTTGAGCGTTCTTTTTGGCATCACTTTCAAGGAAGATCCATTACCTACCAAGACTTTAACGATGTGCTACTCCTTGCACTTTGTAGAGATGTGCAAGGGCTTGTTGTGGTTTGATCCCTCGGCGGGGATTTCTTCATCGATGGAGGTGAGGTGATCATTAGCCTTGATGTGACTAACAATCCCCTCAAACTCGTCTTGGGAGATAGTGTGCGACACGTATGCCTCGTTCAAGACTTTCGACAGAGCTTGCCGATGCGGTTTGGAACTTAGGATCAACGACAACAGCGTAATCTTTGCTGGCGTCCTATGAAGTTGATCCACGATGGAGTACTCGCTCTGTCGGATAAACTTTAACAGCTCGTCTGTCTCCTCCTCGGATTCTTTTTTCTCGGTTTTCTTTTCTTCTTTTTCTTTATTCTTGGGGGCTTTATCATGAAGATCTTCGGGAGTGTAGATCCTGCCACTCCTAGTCATGCCCCCAAGTCCAGCGATGTTGGAGATATCGCTGTCGGCAGAAGAGTGGATGTCGTATATCCACGGCACAGCCTTATTTGATTCGTAGGGGAAAGGTCTTGGAGCGGTGATCCTTAATGGTGTCGGACCTTCCCCTTTATTCGTCTTGATTACCAACAACGGAGTTGATGTGCGCTCGCTTGGCGCGGTTGTTGGCTTACACTTGATGACGAACGGCGTGCGATCCATTTTTGAACATACGCATCGATTTAATCCTTTCTTTTTATTTATGTTTATTACTGAATTACTAGGAGGGATGTATGAAATGAATGATTCTTAGATCCCTCCATGATCTATATGCATGAGATGATGATGTTGAACATGCATGCATTGTGTTTATTGAACTAAGCATTATCATGTTTTTAGGATTTTCCTAAGATGATGCATGATATTGCTTGGTTTGGGTAAATACATATTTTTCTTTTGAATATTTTGTATCTTTTTTTGTATTTTTTGGGTGAAAAGGGAAACTACCTATATGAATGCAATGAAGGTAGATGTTAACACCATGTACTAGAAGATCCTTATTTCTATTTATTCTTATTTTAATAGAATAGGAATGTTGTTTGTTTAAAGAATGCAAATGTATGCTCATACAATGTCACATAACGAATGCACAAACAATTCACTCATCCACGAACAGTCACGAGCGAATCACGAGGTAGGGGTATCCTGCAGAAAAGTGCATATTCAAGGTGGTTCTAACTGTTCTCACCGGTCTGAGGCCCCCAAGGTGCCCCCATTATAGGGACCCAATTCCTCTTGTCGTAAGCCGATGGAAAGCTCCAACGCACTGTCGGACTCGAGTTCATGGTTATCACCTTGAGTGATGCTTTCCGACAACGGTCTCATAGGCTCCTATAAACCCATCAACCGGCCGTACTAACATCCACTCCCTATGGATTACCACTCATGCCCCCGGGTATAGAGGGAACTGTTGTGTGCAAAGGTTTGTGTACAGTTTGTATTTCAAACAATTGCGGAAATTTAAACAAACAACAGTTATTAAAGCCATATAATAAATCATGTTATCATACAAGCAAGGGGTAATAAAGTAATTTTAACTATTATTTGTTAAAAATAGTCTGTCACTAAATGGGACTGACTCTCGAAGCTTCCCCAGCGGAGTCGCCATCTGTCGCCACCGGCCCGAAACGGGCTTTCGGCATTCGCGAAGGATGGTTGGACTCGTTTAATTGTTTAAAAATATGGATTGCTAGAATGACGTATTCTCAAACTGAGACCTTGTCAAACGAGCAATTTTATTAAATGATTCACCAATCCATATTAATCCCAAGCGGGACCCTCCATGGATTAGTGGTTTTCGCAAAAGGAGGGTTCGTGGAGTCGCCACCAATGTTTTACTCAAAACATTGGAAAAAGGGATAAGGCAATTGATTTTATAAATCAATTTTGGCCATTACAACCAGAGTTGGGTAAGGGAGTCGGTTACGCGTGGGGAAGGTGTTAGCACCCCACAGCGCCCCTTTCGGGTTCCCTATGACAGATTATTTCTAAAATAATAGCGTAAAATTACTAAATTACCCCTATTTATTATAAACGCTTATAAATTAACTATCTACATGATGACAGTTTAAATATGCACACAGAAAGCAGTAAAAGGAAGGATTTTAAGAAGAAAACCTTTGAAGCGTGCTTTTATATATTTCGTAAAACTGGGAAGCTTTTTTGCGTTCCCTCGCTCTACAAGCCCGCTCGCTCCCTCCTATAAAATTTTGACTACGGAAATCCGGAGGATTTCCCTTCGACTAGGTTCGAATCTCCAAGCTAAGTGCTCGGAATTCCAGAACTTCGTCGGATCGACTCCCAGAGAGATTTCTAGGGCAGAACACTGCTCAAAAACCCCAGAATACTCAAGGAGGGAGTCAAAACTGAGTGAAAAAGTGTGGAATGACGTCCAATTGACGTCATATTTATAGGGAATAGGCGCAATACGGCCTACAGGGGCAATACGGCCGTATTGAAATTTTTGAACTTCAATACGGTCGTATTGGAGTTCAATACGGCCGTATTGAAGTTCAGAAATTTCAATGCGCCCGTATTGAGTTCACTGCGGGTGTATTGAAGTGTCAATACGGGCGTATTGATTTCGGTACGGCCGTATTGAAGTTTCAGAAACTTCAATACGCCGTATTGAGTTTCGCTGCGGCCGTATTGAAGCTTCAATACGGCCGTATTAAGTTCAGTACGGCCGTATTGGGCTTTTTCCCTCCACTTCCTTATTTTGAGCTATTCTAAGACCTCTAGACCTATAGAGAACCCTCCTAGGGCCTTCGAGGAGTCCTTCTGGCTGATTATCCTTCAGTCTTCGAGAGTCTCCAAGCTTTATTTCCGACCCGGACAATTTTAGGGGTCTACAAGCATTTAAAGGAGTTCCATGTAGTGTGTTCCACCATGAGACCTCAAGGAGTTCCTGAAGATCATGTCAAAATGAAGGCATTTCCTTTCTCTCTGGATGGTGTTGCAAAAGATTGGCTCTACTTTCTACCAGCAACAATCACTACATGGAATCAAATGAAGAGATTGTTTCTAGAGAAATTCTTTCCTGCATCCAGAACAGCAGCAATTAGGAAAGAGATTTGTGGTATAAGGCAACTGAATGGAGAAACTTTGTATGAATACTGGGAGAGATTCAACAAGCTGTGTGCTACATGTCCTCAACATCAAATTAGTGAGCAATTATTGATTCAATATTTTTATGAAGGACTAACCTTGATGGATAGGAACATGATAGATGCAGCAAGTGGAGGAGCACTGATGGATAAGACACCAAATGCTGCAAGACAACTCATTTCGAACATGGCAGCCAACACTCAGCAATTTGGATTTAGAGGAGCTGTCAAGGGAGTAAATGAGATGGCAATTGGTGCTGGTTCTAGTTCTGTTTGTGGTGTAGATAATCAAAGGCTGGAAAACAAAATTAATGAGCTGACCACCATGGTGAGACATTTAGCAATTGAACAAAAACAACAGGCGAATGCAGCAAGTGAATGTCCAGCAACAGTTTGTGGCATTTGTTCTTCAGAGGAGCACTATACACATTCATGTCCCACTCTACAAGAAACAGATGCAAATGTTTCTGGAATTTACACCAACCAGCAACAACAATATAGGCCACAACAGCAACAAAATTACAATCCATACTCCCAAACATACAACCCAGGTTGGAAAGATCATCCAAATCTGAAATGGGGGCAACAACAACAACAACCTTCATTCCAACCTTTTGGAAAATATCAGCCTCCATTCAAGCATCAGCAACAACAACCACCAGCACCTACACCTCCTCCTGCACAAAAGAGTGGACCTTCATTCGAGGAGATGATGCAACAGATGGCTGCACAAAATTTGCAGTTTCAGAGAAATATGGATGCCACTGTCCAAGATTTAAAGACTCAAATTGGCCAGTTAGCATCTCAGGTAAATCAGTTTCAATCTCAAGGTTCTGGCAAACTTCCCTCCCAAACAGTTTTAAATCCAAAGGGGAATGTGAGTGCCATTACTTTGAGAAGTGGAAAAGAGTTACCACAAGTGCAGCAACAATCAGTTGTAGCACCAGTGGAATGTGATTCTTCCTTTGCAGGTGCAGCTGAAAATAATGATGCAGCAAAGAGGAGATCAGAGATTCCACTCCCCTTTCCAAATAGACCAGCAAAGAAGAGATTAGAAATTGATACTGAATTGCTGGATATGTTTAGCAAGGTGGAAGTCAACATTCCTCTCCTCGATGCCATCCGACAAATTCCAAAATATGCAAAGTTCCTTAAGGAATTATGTACTAATAAGAGAAAGTTGAAGGGTGATGAGAGAGTGAACATGGGGCGAAATGGTTCTGCATTACTCCAGAAGAAAAATGTGTCTGCCATTATTCCACATGATCTACTTCCAGATTTGCCACAAAAATGCAAAGATCCAGGAACTTTTACTATCCCTTGTACTATAGGGGAAGAAATTTTTACTAATGCTATGCTGGATCTAGGTGCTTCAATAAATGTTATGCCTGCATCTGTTTTTAGATCATTGCAGATTGGAGACTTGATTCCTACAGGTGTGAGCATTCAGCTGGCAAACAGGAGCATTGTGCAGCCACTTGGAGTAGTAGAGGATGTGCTGGTCAAAGTAGAAGATCTTCTCTTCCCTGCAGATTTCTACATTCTTGAGATGGAGGATGAGTCATCCAGTCATGCTACATTGATCCTTGGGAGACCATTCCTAAGGACAGCAAGGACAAAGATAGATGTGCATGCAGGGACTCTTTCTATGGAGTTTGGAGATAATCTGGTGCAATTTAATATTTTTGAGGCTATGAGACATCCAATAGAAAACCATTCTGTTTTTAGTTTGGATGTTATTGATTTATTAGTTGATGATTGCACAGATTTTGATGCTGATCTACTTGCTGATTTTTCTGATTTTACTGACCCATTATGTACTTGTGATGATGATTCATCTATGTGTGCTATTTGTGCAGAAATTAGTGTTGCTATTTCAGGTGTAGCAGATTTAGCCACATCAATAGATGTTCCACCACCAGCATCTGAGACATTATCTCCATCTTTACCTTCATTGCCAGTACCATCCACTGTGCAGGCACCATCAGTAGAGTTAAAGCCTTTACCTGCACATTTGAAGTATGCTTATTTAGAGGATAATCAAGGGCTTCCTGTCATTATAGCTAGCATTCTTGAATCTGATCAGGAGGAGAGACTGTTGCAGGTTTTGAGAGATCATAGGAAAGCCATTGGTTGGACTCTTGCTGACCTTCCTGGGATTAGTCCTGCCATATGCATGCACCGGATTCTACTTGAAGATGAGTTCCGACCTGTGAGGCAGCCACAGAGAAGACTTAATCCTACTATTTTAGATGTGGTGAAGAAAGAGGTCACAAAGTTATTGGCGGCAGGTATAATATATCCTATTTCTGATAGTAAGTGGGTTAGTCCTGTGCAGGTCGTTCCCAAGAAGACTGGGATGACTGTGGTGAGGAACCAGGATGCTGAGTTGGTTCCAACCAGAGTTCAAAATAGTTGGCGAGTTTGTGTGGACTATAGAAGACTTAATCAGGCAACTCGCAAAGACCACTTCCCTCTTCCATTCATCGATCAGGTGTTGGAGAGGTTGGCAGGTAAATCACATTATTGCTTCTTAGATGGATTTTCAGGGTACATGCAGATTCATATTGCACCAGAGGACCAACACAAGACCACATTCACCTGTCCATTTGGCACATTTGCTTACACTAGGATGCCATTTGGTCTATGCAACGCTCCGGCCACTTTTCAGAGGTGTATGGTAAGTATATTTTCTGATCTATTGGAGAGTTGCATGGAGGTGTTTATGGATGATTTTACAGTTTATGGTTCTTCATTTGATGCATGCTTAGAGAGTCTATCTAGGGTATTAGATAGGTGTATCCAAACTAACCTTGTGTTAAATTTTGAAAAATGTCATTTTATGGTCACACATGGTATAGTTTTGGGTCACTTAGTCTCTAGTAGAGGCATTGAGGTTGATAAGGCTAAGATAGATATCATTGCTTCTTTACCTTACCCCGCTTCTGTGTGGGAAGTACGTTCTTTTCTTGGACATGCAGGTTTTTACAGGAGGTTCATCCAAGACTTTAGCAAGATTGCACTGCCACTGTCCAAGCTTCTACAAAAAGAGGTGGAGTTCATTTTTGACCAGCCTTGTCAACTAGCCTTTAAGGAGTTGAGGAAGCGGCTTACCACCACACCTATTGTACAGCCGCCTGATTGGGAGCTTCCATTTGAGCTCATGTGCGATGCATCCAACTTTGCACTTGGGGCTGTTTTAGCTCAGCGGGTTGGGAGGCTTTCGCATGTCATTGCTTATGCCTCTCGCACATTGGATGCAGCTCAAGTCAATTACACCACCACTGAGAAGGAGCTTTTAGCTATTGTATTTGCTTTAGATAAATTTCGTTCATATTTGCTTGGCTCCAAAATTATTGTGTTTTCTGACCATGCAGCTTTGAGATTCCTGTTGAAGAAGCCTGATGCTAAACCCAGATTGATCAGGTGGATGCTTCTTCTTCAGGAATTTGATATTGAGATCAGAGATAAGAGTGGTGCAGAGAATTTGGTAGCAGACCATTTGAGCATGATTGAGGGGGGGCGTGTTGATCCCCTGCCTATTAAAGATGATTTTCCTGATGAGCAGTTGATGCACTTACATGATACTGCTCCTTGGTTTGCTGACATTGTAAATTATTTGGTTGCAGGTGTTCTTCCCCCGGATTTATCTAGATCACAGATAGCTAAACTGAAAAGTGAAGCTAAATATTATGTTTGGGATGACCCTTATTTGTGGAGATTTTGCAGTGACCAGGTGATCCGCAGGTGCATTCCAGATCATGAGATCCAGTCTGTGCTTCAATTTTGTCATGCTTCACCTGTTGGAGGACATTATGGTTCATACAGGACAGCTAGGAAGGTGTTGGACAGTGGGTTTTATTGGCCCACCATTTTCAGAGATGCACATCAGATATTCAGCACCTGTGAGCAGTGTGAGAGAGCAGGGATGGCCATTACACGCAGGCATGAGATGCCCCAACATCCTATCATTTTCTGTGAGGTTTTTGATGTTTGGGGTATTGATTTTATGGGTCCATTTCCTCCATCTTTTGGTTACACTTATATTTTACTAGCTGTTGATTATGTTTCAAAATGGGTGGAGGCTAAGGCCACCAAAACTAATGATTCTAAAGTTGTTGTGGATTTTGTTAGATCCAATATTTTTTGTAGGTTTGGTGTGCCTAAAGCCATCATCAGTGATAGGGGGAGCCATTTCTGTAATAGGAGCATGCAGGTTTTGCTTCATAAGTATGGGGTGGTGCATAGAGTGTCTACAGCTTATCATCCTCAAACTAATGGGCAAGCTGAAGTTTTTAACAGGGAAATCAAGCAAATTTTGCAGAAAATAGTGCACCCCAATAGGAAGGATTGGAGCAAGCTTTTGGAGGATGCTCTGTGGGCACATAGGACAGCTTACCGGACACCTATTGGGATGTCTCCTTATAGGATTGTGTTTGGTAAAGCATGTCATCTACCTGTTGAGGTTGAGCATAGAGCATATTGGGCAGTGAAGAATTGTAACTTGGCATTTGACCAAGCTGGTATGCAAAGGAAGCTTCAGTAGCAGCAACTTGAGGAGCTTCGGTTGGAAGCCTATGAAAACTCCAAGATTTATAAAGAGAAAGTCAAGCGCTTTCATGATAGTCATCTTTTAAGAAAGGAGTTTAAAGTGGGCCAACAAGTATTATTGTTCAATTCTCGCCTAAAGCTCATTGCCAGTAAACTTAGATCAAGGTGGGATGGTCCTTTTGTTATTACTAATGTGTTTTCCCATGGTGCAGTAGAAATTGAAAATGAAGTTACCGGCAAAACCTTCAAAGTGAATGGGCATCAACTTAAGGAATTTCATCAAAGTCCAAAGTTGGAGGACAAAGATGTGGAGGACATTTCATTAGAAGAGCCAACTCTTGGACCTTGAGGGAGTTCTACCCCTTATCTTATAATTTGCAATTGTCTTTATTGATTGCATTATTTGTTTCATTGAGGACAATGTGTGTTTCAAGTGTGGGGGGAGTTGTTTGCATAAAAAAAAAATAATAATAATAAAAATATATATATATATATATATATATAAAAATAAGAATAAAAATTCAGAGTTTCAGAGAGAATCACGACCGTGATTCTAAATCACGGGCGTGATCTTCTCTGGAAAATTTTTGGAAAACCCCAGAGAGAATCACGACTGTGATTCTAAATCACGGGCGTGATCTTCTCTGGAAAATTTTTGAAAAAAAACCCCAGAGAGAATCACGACCGTGATTATAAATCACGGGCGTGATCTCCTCTGTTTGAATTTTTGAAAACTCACAAAGAGAATCACGGCCGTGATTTCCAATCACGCCCGTGATTCCCTGCTGACGCTCAACAGATACAACCCTCTGTTTTCTGCATTCTGATTCTGCATTTTATTTCTGTTTTCTATATTCTATTTTTGCATTTCTGTATTCTATTTTGTATTGTTTTCTGTATTCTGTATTCTGTTTCTGTTTTATTTTCTGTCTTTATTTTTCTGTTTTTGTTGTTTTGCTGTTTTGTTGTTTTGTAATAGAAAATAGAATGAAAAAAAAAATTTCTTATTTTTTTCTTTGGATTTGTAGATGTATGGATTTAGAAAGTTGCATCATTTTTGTTGATTGGTTGAACATCATGAAGTGAAAACCATTTGTGCATTTTTAGTTTTGTTAGTTGATTTGAAAAATTAAAGTTTGATTCTTTGATAATAGAATTTTAACCTTGTGAGATTTGAGCCTATATTGATGGATGGAATACATCACTCCGTTCCAATTTCTTTCTTGTGTGAATTTGCTCATGATTGCTAGATTACTCTAGGTTTTGCCTTAACTCTTTTGAAGCTTCTTGTTCACATGCTCTATTGATATGATTTAGGCATTTAGGCATTTGTTTCTTAAACTACTAGCCAAATAGCCTACCTTACATATAATTTTTTTCCCCCTAGTTTCCCTCTTTGAGCCTTTATAACCCTTCCTTGATTTTAGCTCATTATAAGCCAAAAGTGAAAAACCATGATATCCCATAACCTTAGGGATTAAAGGAGCTTTGGAATTGTTTTGGGAATGGGTTCTTTATAAGTGTGGGGGTGCTTTTAGGGAATGCTTCTATATTGTTGATATTGAGTTATTTGGCACTTTAAAAAAAGAGGAAAAGAAAAAAAAAAAAGGGAAAAGAAAAAAAAAATCAAAATAAATAATTTGCCATTGGGAGGCAAAAAAATTCAAAATTCAAAACTGAAAAAAATAATAATAATAATAAATAAATAAATACATATGAAAATGGATAGCATAACAATTTATAGGAGTTTCTTCTAGGGGTAATCTTTATGCTTATTGAACCTATTCCCCATTGCTCCTCTTTTCTCTTTGGTTATAAAGCTTAAATGACATTTTTTTTTCTTTTCTCATCTAACCTTTACCTTGGCCAAGTTACAACCTAATAAAAGTCCTATTGATCTTTAATTGCATGTGATTCAAGTTGTGAAATTTAGAGGTTTGTCAAAGCTTGGGTGTGCTAGTTCTACATGATGCATTTGAGTGTAAACACAAACTTAAACACTTGAGTGAGGAGTGTAAACACTTCCTTGTGAGGGTTCTATTATTTTTGAATCATTCTTTAATTGAGCTTATCACCTTGCTAGCTTCTAATGTTGCATTTGTGTTCATGGATTGTTGTTTTACCTTGATGCTTGAATGTTGTATTCTTTCTTTCTTCTTATACATTTGTGAATTCATTAGAAAAATTTAAGAAGTTTTGCTCATTCTTTGATAAAGTTTTAGAAAAGTTATATTAGAGTGATTTTTAGTTTTGCCCCGGAGTGCAAAAGATTAAGTGTGGGGGTATTTGATAGTCATATTTTAGTATATCTTTCTTTATGTGATTTTACCTTGTTTGATTCTTTTTAGTAGCCTTTATTCATGTTTTAGTTCAGATTTGCATTAGTGAATCATTTAGGAATTAGTTATAAATTTTACTAATTTTCCGTAAGAATTTCCTGTTTTGACACAGTTTCTTGTACAAGCCATATCTAGAGCTATTCAACTCGGAATTTGGCAAACTTGGTGTCCCTGTAAAGATAAGACGGAGATCTACAATTCACATGTTGGACGAAAAGCCCAGTTTGGACATTTTCAGACCCAAAATTGTGCTTTAAGGTCGCGGCGCTGCACTTGATTGTTCAGCTTGTCATGAAACTGTTTTGTTTAGTTAATTAGGCTTTTGAATTGTAATTAGTGGACTGGACCTTTGGTTTTAGGCCCATTATTTTGTCTTTAAAAGCATGTAATGACTCAGGAGTTGGGTCTTGGACAATTCATTTTTTTAGATTTTCAGATTTGAGATAACTTCCTCAAGAAGTTTCTCTCAAAAGTCTCTCTTCTCTCTTTAGAAACTTCTCATCTTCTCTCTCACTCTCTCTTTACACGAATCCTTTTCTCTCTCACGGAATTTCTTCTCTCAATTGGAATTTGCTGCAACATGATAATGAGGCACGGCTAATTCCTTAATCGGGTTAAGGTTTCAAGAACTACGGTAAATTTGAGTTTCTAATTTTTACCGAACGAATTCTTTCTTCTTCTCTTTTTTTTTGTTTAGTGTAAATTCTGTTTTTCATGATATTGAATCTCTGTTTTGAACCCTAAATGAAAATGAGAAGAAGTATTTTCTAATTAGAAATAACCTAAATCCCTAATTCAATCGGTTACTTTCTTGAATTTTGTTGAAATTTGGAATGTGCGATTGTAGTTTCTGTTTTAATAAAATTCACAATCTAGATTTAGATTACTGTTTGGATTAATTTCGGATTGAATTAGATGGATTAATAATTCATATTTGTTGTGAACAATGATGATTATACCGTAGGAATTGAAACCTTGAACCGAATTTCTATACTACTGAAATTTTGTGTTGATTTGATTTCTTTGCTTTCTTAATGCTTTGCTCTAATTGTTTGCTGGAAAATCTTTTCCCCCTGAGTTCTAAATTGATTTACATACATGATTAAATTCAAAATATAATGTGCTTGTGTCCTTGAGAGATGACCTAGGTTAAGTCCTCTATATTACAGAAATTTGTTGAGGAACCTAGAATTGTTTGATAGTGATACGACTGAGCTATCAATATGCATGATTATGCTATGAATTCTTGTGAATTAAAGTGCTAAAATACGAGTAAAATACACAACATCAAATAACCCCAAACTTGAACTTTTGTTTGTCCTCAAACAATAATTAGCACTTTGAAAAAAAAAATCATCAAGAATTAACTGAGCATTTAAAATCTTCACTCTTAGTCTCACAAGGTCCAATTAGAATCTTAATCTTTCATTACTAGCGCCAACTCTTAGTTTCTAAGAGTTTCATGATGTCAAATCTTGTAAAGCTCATTAGTCAAACGAAGATAATTTAACAGAAATAATTTTTCAATGCTTGTGACACAAATAGGGGTAATATTTTTATTTTTGTTTTTGTCTCACCTAAAACATTTCCCCAGTAGCCAATCAGTGTAGAGAGGATGATAATTTCAAGAACACGTAGCCTCAAAGGGGGTCTAGCTATTTTACTAAACAATTCCCCAGTAGCTAATTAATTCCCTTAGTTTTCTAAGGTTAAGAATATTCTCCCTCTAACCTATGACCTCAAAGGGGTGCTAGGTGATTTTTTTTTTTTTTTTTTATTACCCCCCAAAAGCTTTTAAGCACGAATTAAAAAGAATTTATCTTCAACAGACTATTTTTATAATTCTCGATCATTTCAAGCCTCAATACTAAGAACCAAGTGCTAGCCACAAAACCAGCTAATTTTTCAACCTTTTGTTCTGAGACTTCAAGATTCAATTCATCACATTCAGTGTTTTCAAAGACGAACAATTTCATTAAAAATATTTACTTTTCAAACACAAATTCAAGCTGGGATTAACTGAATATGTATATATGCATGATTTTTTTTTTATTTTTTATTTTTATTTTTTTTTTATTTTACTTTGCATGAATGAATGAAATGCGTACATCCTCCTAACCCCAAACTTAAAGATTTGCTTGTCCCGAAGCAAAGAGCTAATGAATGCATGATAGATTATTTTGACAAAATTATAAAATGCATGAATATGCAACCAACCCACAACAGAAAGGAATGCTTGTCCCTAAGCATCAAAGTAAAATAAGGAATAAGAAAGATCTCACTGTGGTGGAAAACCATCTGGATACCGTTGAATGTGCCATTGATACATTTGATCAACCATGTAATTATAATGCTGCTGGCGTTCATCCATTTGTTTCAGCCGGTTATCCATTGATTGAATAGCTGCCAAGATAGCAGCATTGTCCACCTCAGGTCCAGGATGTAGAGGGGGTTGTTCAGGAGCTGCTTCCTCATCTGCAGGAGCCGCTTCCTCAGCTGCTGGAGGTAGGTCCTCTAATGGCTCCAGTGGAAACTGCCGTGTAGCCCGGTTCTTCACGGTGTATGTTGGATTTGGTAACTGGTGGTGCACTCCCGACTGGGTTACTACAAAGTAGTATTTATCATCTTCATCTTTCGCAATGCAGTTCATAGAAGAGCAGGTAGCAAAATTAATAGTACGACTTCCAGGGAGTGATTCTAACTGGTCCAGCCAAGCGTGATAGCCAAGGTGTTTGGCTATAGTGGTAATGAGGCCGCCATTCACAATTGCACCATGGCTGGTATTGGAAATACTCTGGAACTGTCGTGCCAAATGACTGCCAGAATCAATAGGCTCCTCTCTGTTTTCCATCATAGCCCATAAAAGTAAAAGGTCGCTCAAACGAACCTTTCCTTCAGAATCACCTCGGGCCAAAATAGTAGAGGCAATAAAGCGGTGCATAATACGGATGGCGGGATGGCGGAAAGCAGAGGAATTACATTTTCCAGCGACCCATTTACTTGTACCTGTCAAACTATACCAAAAAGAACCAGGGTTGAAAGAACTTGGGGTTCTTGTGCTCCCTCCAGTGGGAAATCCAAAAATATTATTGAACTGAGCCAGGGTTAATTCGTGTTCTTGGTTAAACATACGGAAAGAAATCAAACCTTCAGAACAATTTGGCCCAGATAATATTTCCGTGTGGAGAGAGCTCAAGAACTCAAGAACTAGTCGAGGATAAACAACATCATTATGCATGGTAGCAAAGGTTGTCCACCCAATGTTAGTTAACATGAAATTGATATCAGCACGTAAACCCAACTTACGAATAAATGGGAAGTCGAGATACCTGGTAGGATGGATAGTGCGGAAGCGTAATACCTCGTTCCGCTCACGCTGTTCATCGTTCCGATAGAACCTCGGAGGAAGGTGCGGAATTTCACTTGCTTCTTCCTCGTAACTGTGGGTATCGGAAGCGGTGGAGGACGAACCAACGGTACGGGTGCGCTTGGGAGCCATGGATGAACGGAAGGAGTGAATGTGGGAGGAAGAGGGAAGAAGAGGAAGAAGAAGTGAGAAGCTAGGGTTTGGGAGAGAAGAAAAGAGAGAATGGGCAGAGTTCGTAAGTTTGAGAGAAGTGAGAATGTAAAAGGAGGGGGAAAAATATATAAGGGAAAGGGGAATTTCAAAAATCACGGGTTGTATCTGTTGAGCCTCAGCAGGGAATCACGGGCGTGATTGGAAATCACGGCCGTGATTCTCTTTGTGAGTTTTCAAAAATTCAAACAGAGGAGTGTAGACCCCTAAAATTGTCCGGGTCGGAAATAAAGCTTGAAGACTCTCGAAGACTGAAGGATAATCAGCCAGAAGGACTCCTCGAAGGCCCTAGGAGGGTTCTCTGTAGGTCTAGAGGTCTTAGAATAGCTCAAAATAAAGAAGTGGAGGGAAAAAGCCCAATACGGCCGTACTGAACCCCAATACGGCCGTATTGAAGCTTCAATATGGCCACAGTGAACTCAATACGGCGTATTGAAGTTTCTGAAACTTCAATACGGCCGTACTGAAATCAATACGGCCGTATTGAAGCTTCAATACAGCCGTATTGAATTCAATACGGCCGTATTGAAATTTCTGAACTTCAATACGGCCGTATTGAACTTCAATACGACCGTATTGAAGTTCAAAAATTTCAATACGGCCGTATTGCCCCTGTAGGCCGTATTGAGGCCCATTCCTATAAATAGGAGGCCATTTGGACGTCCTACCACACTTTGGAAGATAGTTTGAACCCTCTCCTTGAGTATTCTGGGGTTTTTGAGCAGTGTTCTGCCCTAGAAATCACTCGGAGAGTTGATCCGACGAAGTTCTTGAGCCCCGAGCCATTTTGCTTGAGGATCGAACCTAGTCGAGGGGAAATCTTTTTGATTCCCTTAGTTAAAATTTTGTTCTAGGAGAGCGAGGAGCGGGCTTGTAGAGCGTGGGAACGCCAAAACGCTTCCCAGTTCTTTACAATATATAAAAGCACGCTTCAAGAGGTTTCCTTTCAATCCTTCCTTTTACTGCTTTCTGTGTGTATATTTAAACTGTCATCATGTAGATAGTCAATTCATAATTGTTTAGAATAAATAGGGGTAATTTAGTAATTTTATACTGTTCTGTTAAAAATAATCTGTCATAGGGAACCCGAAAGGGGCGCTGTGGGGTGCTAACACCTTCCCCACGCGTAACCGACTCCCTTACCCAACTCTGGTTGTAGTGGCCAAAGTTGATTTTTAAATCAATTGCCTTATCCCTTTTTCCAATGTTTTGAGTAAAACATTGGTGGCGACTCCACGAACCCTCCTTTTATGAAAACCACTAATCCATGGAGGGTCCCGCTTGGGATTAATATGGATTAGTGAGCCTTTTAATAAAATTGCTCGTTTGACGAGGTCTCAGTTTGAGAATAAGTCATTCTAGCAATCCACTATTCTTAAACAAATAAACGAGTCCAACCATCCCTCGCGAATGCCGAAAGCCCGTTTCGGGCCGGTGGCGACAGATGGCGACTCCGCTGGGGAAGCCTCGAGAGTCAGTCCCATTTAGTAACAGATTATTTTTAACAAATAATAGTTAAAATTACTTTATTACCCCTCACTTGTATGATAACATGTTTATCTATTTGGCTTTAATAACTGTTGTATTTTTAAATTTACGCAATTGTTTGAAATAAAAACTGCACACAAACCTTTGCACACAACAGTTCCCTCTATACCCGGGGGCATGAGTGATTAACCATAGGGAGTGGATGTTAGTACGGCCGGTTGTCGAATGGGTCTATAGGTGCCCGTAGACCGTTGTCGGAAAACATCACTCAAGGTGATAACCATGAACTTGAGTCCGACGGTGCGTTGGAACTTTCCATCGACCTACGACGAGAGGAATTGGGTCCCTATAATGGGGGCACCTTGGGGGCCTTGGACTGGTGAGAACAGTTAGAACCTACCTTGAATATGCACCATTTCTGCAGGAGACCCCTACCTCGTGATTCGCTCGTGACTGTTCGTGGATGAGTGAATTGTTTGTGTAAATGTTTACGTGCAATTGTTTGTGCATTAATAAATAACCTCGTGATAAGGTCTAAAAAATTCCCCATGCATAAAAAACCATGACATGAGAGGAAAGACCATGTGTGAAAATATAATAAAAGTGAGAAGCATGTACATCATTACCAATAAGACATCATGCATCCTCATGAAAACATACATTTTAGGATCACCAATACCTCTTGACATGAGTGAAAGAGACCCATGACTATAGAGATTCTCCGTTGGGGAGAAATCATAGATAAAGAAGGGTGGTAAACTTCCGTCTTAAAAAGGCAGCGCCTTAAAGATGGAGGTTTATCAAGCTCATGTTAAAAAGTGTATTCATTCCATAAAATAAACTAACTAAACATTCATTTTAGAAAGTGGCTGGTCATCTCTCTGTCCTTACGCGCGCACGGAAAATCAAGAAAATGGAAGCATTGGAGGAGCAAAACAAAAAGCTCACAACCGAGCTTTCACAGCTCAAAGAGCAGATGGCGCAAATGTTGGAACTCATGCGTCACCATAACATTCATGGATCTCATCACAATGACCATGGGTCCCATCATGAGGAGGAGGAGCATGAAGAAGATCCTCCACATGCCATACCTCTTGGGGCTGGAATTATGATCAAAGAGCCCGAGGTTTCAAAAGAACAATTCCACGCCCTAGAGCATCGGCTAAGGGCTATGGAGGGGCATGATTTTGATATCAAAGATGCCGCCGACATGTGCTTAGTGAGGGATATTCAATTCCCTCCCAAATTTAAAGTGCCAGATTTCCCGAGATACGTGGGATCGACTTGCCCCAAGAGTCATCTCACCATGTACTGCCGAAAGATGGCTGCATATGCCACAAACGAAAAGCTCTTGATTCATTGCTTTCAAGAGAGCTTGGCTGAAACTGCACTCAACTGGTATATGCAGCTAGATGGAAATCAAGTATGTACATGGAGGCAGTTGGCCGACGCCTTTCTCAAGCGCTACAAATACAACATCGACCTAACACCTGATAGGTCAGATCTTCAAGCCTTGAGTAAGACAAATGATGAATCCTTCAAGGCGTACGCCCAACGATGGAGGGAGTTGGCGGCACAGATAGAGCCCCCGCTGTCAGATAAGGAGATGGTGTCCTTATTCATCAACTCGTTGACTGGTCCCTATTACGATAAAATGATAGGGAACACAACGACACTCTTCTCGGACATCATCACTATTGGGGAGAGAGTGGAACAAGGATTGAAAAGTGGGAAGCTAGCTAAGCCTTCCCAATCATTCGAGGCTAAGAAGACCTTCAGGAAGAAGAATGAGGGAGGAGTCAATGCTATAACCATTTCTTCATCTTCTTCCACTTCGAAGTCAGGAAGATCGCAATTCATCCCTGTGAAGAAGTTTGATAAACTTCCGACCACTTATAGCGATCTCCTGCCGAAGCTAGTAGAAGCCAAACTTCTAGCTCATGTTCCACCAAGGAAGATCGACCCACCTTACCCCGATTGGTACAAGCCACAAGACAAATGTTTATACCATTCGGGGGCACCGGGGCATTCAACAGAGAGATGCCTAGCTCTCAAATACAAGGTCCAAAACCTTATTGATGCTGGGTGGGTCACCTTCGATTCGACAGCGCCCGACGTGAGCAAGAATCCTCTACCAAAGCAGGAGTAGAGAATGGCAAGCCACAATAGGGCCCCTTCATATTTCTCTTTTAGGGACTCATGATCAGTACCCGAGATCATGAGAACCTTTTCATGTAAATAAGGGTTTTTGTACATTTTACATATATCAACAAAGAGGCATTTCACACATCACTCTCTTTTGTTCTTTTCTCTCTTTCCTCATCAATATTAATAAATTCTAAACCTAAACAGAACCAATAAAATAATTGTGTCTGTAATTGTTCGCTCTAACCGGGATCCGAAGGTGAAAGGGTTGAGTTGGACAGTGATGAGGAGACCATTTCTCCGGATCTGCAAAGATTGCTAGATCAAGAAGCTCGTCAAGAGAAATTCGAAACCGTGAATTTGGGGCATGGCCGAAAGATAAAAGAGGTCAACATTGGGACCCATATCAGTGATGAAATAAGGACACATGCTTCCACTATGATTATAATAAAATCATTCTTTCTCATTGCTTCTTTTCTTGCTTATAATAAAATTCTAAACCACATTTTTTTAACCCTGTTTGAATAAACATGAATGAGGTTAAAATCATCTTAATAATAATAAACCCACATCATTTTTATGTGGAAGTGTGCGTGTCAACTTGGAGCACCTTTTCTTGGCCTCAATAAGTGCCATCATGGATAAAGAAATCCTAAAGATAAAAAGACCCGCTAGGAATCCCACAAAAGGGTGACCTAGGCAAAAGTTAGGGTTACAATAATAAACAAAAACAAAGGTCCGCTAAAACGCCACAAAAGGGTGTTTTAGGCAAAAATAAGGACAATCAAAAAACAAAAGAAATCCATGATGGTAACATGAACCGAATTCAAAAAGAAAGGTTCAAGAGCAGCTATCCAAGTTGTCAAAATCACAACGTCAATAAACAAAGATTTTCTTAACTTCATAAGTGTTTAATCAAGCAAGCCTAAACACATAAGCCTACCTTGGCCATCCCTTCTTACAAAAACCATTTTTGAAAAATAATCCCCTCTAAAATACAAACTTCAAAACAAAAATATCTTTCCCTTCTTTTCTCTCTTGTCCCAAAAGATTTTAGAATAATCTAGTGGAAGCATGGAGAAATAAATCATCACTGATAATGGATCTAATCTGAACAACAAAATGGTGGAAGAACTGTGCCAAGAATTCAAGATCCAACACCACAACTCTTCCCCATATCGGCCAAAGATGAATGGGGCAGTCGAGGCAACCAATAAGAACATCAAAAAAAATAGTGCAAAAGACGGTTGTCTCATTTAAAGACTGACACGAGATGTTACCCTTCGCTCCTCATGGCTATAGG
Source organism: Cajanus cajan (assembly GCF_000230855.2). Lineage (NCBI taxonomy): Eukaryota > Viridiplantae > Streptophyta > Magnoliopsida > Fabales > Fabaceae > Cajanus > Cajanus cajan. Next base: position 12,033,666 of record NC_138525.1, read on the forward strand.
ACTTCAGTACGTCCATTTACAGGAGCTACTCCATTCTCACTCGTTTATGGGGTGGAGGCAGTTCTACCCATCGAAGTCGAAATATTCTATCTAAGGGTAATCATGGAAACAAAACTTTCCGAGGCAGAATGGGTTCAAAGCCAATATGACCAGTTGAACCCTATCAAAAAGAAACGGCTGAACGCCATATGCCATGGTCAAGCCTATCAGAGGAAGATCAAAAAGGCTTTTGACAAGAAAGTCCACCCTCGAGTCTACCATGAGGGAGAGTTGGTAATGAAGAAATTACTACCAACTCAAAAGGACAAAATCGGAAAGTATGCCCCAAATCACGGAGGACCATACGTGGGAAAACGAGCCTTCTCAGGAGGAGCATTGATCCTCACAAACATGGATGGAGAAGAACTTCGATACTTAGTCAACACTGACGTGGTAAAGAAGTACTATGCTTGAAGACGTTGCTTGCATAGGCCCGCTAGGATGAAAACCCAAAAAGGGCGTCCTAGGCAAAAGTTAGGGCAAAATAAAAAGCCTGCCAGTACAAGGGTACTAGGCAAAACAAAGGCAAATTTACCCCGTTAGGATACGTCCTAAGCAAAAGTTAGGGGCAAAAGAATAAGATGTAAAAGCAAAGCAAGCAACGATCGCTTAAACCGAAAACCGAAAGGCGGTTCAAGTGATTATCTTCTAGAAGCAAGCATCTTGCAGCATCTACACTCCTGGCTCAGGCCGAAGCAATTAGGGGAACGTAAAGAGCAACAATTACAGATATAATTGTTAAGCCCAATGTATATAGCCTACCCTGGCCAGCCATTCTTCAGAAATTTCCTTCTGTATATCTTTCTGTAAAAACACTTGTGAATATCAATAAAAATATCCATTTGTTTCTTTTCTTTCTTGACCATGTGATTATGCCTCTGAATTGGTTTTTCATAAAATTGTACGAAATTCCATTAATAATCGGTCAATAAAAGAAAATTGGAGGGGTTCCTGTAAAATCCATAATCTCCTGCATAAAGGCTCACAAAAATACTCCCTCGCGTCAATGACAGAAAGTCCTCCAAGAAGAAGGGGATAGGGAGAGCCACTCACTTTTCTAAATAAATGAACAAAAGTAAAAATTGTATTGCATTTGTGCATCACACACACATTAGTTGTACATTCAAAGACCTTATCATGAGGCAACCGCATAAAATAGAAAAATAGAAAATTGCTTGTGTATGACAGCAGCAAGCAAAATACAAAGATTCAGAAAATCAACAGCATCATACAGAATAACTGAGCCTGGAGAGGCTTGCCGAAAGAATACTCTCAAAATAACTGAGCCTGGAGAGGCTCGCCGAAATAATACTCTCAGAATAATTGAGCCTGGAGAGGCTCGCAGAAATAATACTCCCCAGAGGGAACCTCAGCTCAAGCTCACGGAAAAATCCCCAGCGAGAGCTATCAAAGCAAAATCGACGCAATCCCCAATGGAAGTGCGATCATCCAAACAGTATATACAAGTCAAAGGACTTAACACTTCCTCGGTGGAAGATAGCTCTCCGACTCAAAGCACTGAGCGAGGCTAAGCCTGTAGAGGCTTCCTAAATAATACTCTGGGACACAATAAGATCCCCAAATCCCCAATCGCCTACTCAAGAGGCATCCCTGCAAAAAGGAGAAGAAAATCAAAAATATCAATAAGTATTCCCCAAGTGGAATCCGGCTCTTAGCCAAACATCGAACGTCAAGCCGATACGCCTAACAGAAGAGGCTAATCAAAATCAACGACAAAATCCCCCAGTGGATAACAGCCTACACAGAGGCAACACAATCAGAAAATCAAAGAGAGACACCCGAATAAGGATAACCGGGATACTCCACTCACGTCAAAAGGACGTCAGCCAAACATAAGGCATCGCTCAACTCAGAGAGCATCTGTGTCTACACCCCAAGGAGTCAAAAATTCCCATGGGTACCAACTAAGCAATGCAAGTTGGGACACAAGAACCTATGAATGACTGCACATCCCCTAGACGGATCCCTGCGTTATCCAGCCCTCAGCGGCACAAAATCAGAAAAACAAACCGTCGAAGCAGCATTGTGGACTGTGGAGACAAACTATACTCAACTACCTCATCTTTGAGAGGCAAAGTCTGGAGAGACGATACTCAAACGAAGTCTGGAGAGACGGTACTCAAACAAGGTCTGGAGAGACAATACTCAAACAAGGTCTGGAGAGACAATACTCAAACAAGGTCTGGAGAGACAATACTCAAACAAGGTCTGGAGAGACAGTACTCAAACAAAGTCTGGAGAGACAGTACTCGAAGTCTGGAGAGACAGTACTCGAAGTCTGGAGAGACAGTACTCAGAGTCTGGAGAGACGATACTCAAATAAAGTCTGGAGAGACAATACTCAAACAAAGTCTGGAGAGACAATACTCAAACAAGGTCTGGAGAGACAGTACTCAAACAAAGTCTGGAGAGACAGTACTCGAAGTCTGGAGAGACAGTACTCGAAGTCTGGAGAGACAGTACTCAGAGTCTGGAGAGACGATACTCAAATAAAGTCTGGAGAGACAATACTCAAACAAAGTCTGGAGAGACAGTACTCGAGGTCTGGAGAGACAATACTCAAGGTCTGGAGAGACAATACTCAGCCATCAGCGTCGTCAGAGGCACGTTGGTGTTAAACTTAGCTACCGAGGTTGTCAGAAGCGCCAAGGTATGCAACAACCTGGAGAGGCTACTCAACAATTTTCCACCGGAAGACATTACAAGTCAGAAGGTCGGCACATCACCCGGACAATTGGGTCAACTCCTTTACTTGTCAGCCGGTACACCAAAAGACCGTTTGACTAAGTAAAGGGGGGGCAGCTGTAGACCCCTAAAATTGTCCGGGTCGGAAATAAAGCTTGAAGACTCTCGAAGACTGAAGGATAATCAGCCAGAAGGACTCCTCGAAGGCCCTAGGAGGGTTCTCTGTAGGTCTAGAGGTCTTAGAATAGCTCAAAATAAAGAAGTGGAGGGAAAAAGCCCAATACGGCCGTACTGAACCCCAATACGGCCGTATTGAAGCTTCAATATGGCCACAGTGAACTCAATACGGCGTATTGAAGTTTCTGAAACTTCAATACGGCCGTACTGAAATCAATACGGCCGTATTGAAGCTTCAATACAGCCGTATTGAATTCAATACGGCCGTATTGAAATTTCTGAACTTCAATACGGCCGTATTGAACTTCAATACGACCGTATTGAAGTTCAAAAATTTCAATACGGCCGTATTGCCCCTGTAGGCCGTATTGAGGCCCATTCCTATAAATAGGAGGCCATTTGGACGTCCTACCACACTTTGGAAGATAGTTTGAACCCTCTCCTTGAGTATTCTGGGGTTTTTGAGCAGTGTTCTGCCCTAGAAATCACTCGGAGAGTTGATCCGACGAAGTTCTTGAGCCCCGAGCCATTTTGCTTGAGGATCGAACCTAGTCGAGGGGAAATCTTTTTGATTCCCTTAGTTAAAATTTTGTTCTAGGAGAGCGAGGAGCGGGCTTGTAGAGCGTGGGAACGCCAAAACGCTTCCCAGTTCTTTACAATATATAAAAGCACGCTTCAAGAGGTTTCCTTTCAATCCTTCCTTTTACTGCTTTCTGTGTGTATATTTAAACTGTCATCATGTAGATAGTCAATTCATAATTGTTTAGAATAAATAGGGGTAATTTAGTAATTTTATACTGTTCTGTTAAAAATAATCTGTCATAGGGAACCCGAAAGGGGCGCTGTGGGGTGCTAACACCTTCCCCACGCGTAACCGACTCCCTTACCCAACTCTGGTTGTAGTGGCCAAAGTTGATTTTTAAATCAATTGCCTTATCCCTTTTTCCAATGTTTTGAGTAAAACATTGGTGGCGACTCCACGAACCCTCCTTTTATGAAAACCACTAATCCATGGAGGGTCCCGCTTGGGATTAATATGGATTAGTGAGCCTTTTAATAAAATTGCTCGTTTGACGAGGTCTCAGTTTGAGAATAAGTCATTCTAGCAATCCACTATTCTTAAACAAATAAACGAGTCCAACCATCCCTCGCGAATGCCGAAAGCCCGTTTCGGGCCGGTGGCGACAAGGAGATCACGCCCGTGATTTATAATCACGGTCGTGATTCTCTCTGGGGTTTTCCAAAAATTTTCCAGAGAAGATCACGCCCGTGATTTATAATCACGGTCGTGATTCTCTCTGGGGTTTTCCAAAAATTTTCCAGAGAAGATCACGCCCGTGATTTATAATCACGGTCGTGATTCTCTCTGGGGTTTTCCAAAAATTTTCCAGAGAAGGTCACGCCCGTGATTTAGAATCACGGTCGTGAATCTCTCTGGAACTCTGAAATTTTATTTTATTTTTTTTTATTTTTTTATTTTTTTATTTTTTTATTTTTTTTTTTTTAAGAAACTTGAGTAGGTTCCTGAAGAACCATAGAGTATAATTTTTCTAAGTGGTCCCTATGGAAATATAACTTCAATCTCTGTGCATTGACCTTGAATATGTCGCCTTTATCGTTTCTGATTTCTACAGCTCCATAGGGATATACTTTTTGAACTGTAAAAGGCCCTGACCATCTTGACTTCAATTTTCCAGGAAACAATCTGAGTCTGGAATTAAATAATAGCACCGAGTCCCCTTGCTTGAATTCTCTTCTATGTATATGCTTGTCATGCCACCTCTTTGTTCTTTCTTTGTAAATCTTAGCATTTTCATATGAGTCTAATCTGATTTCATCAAGCTCATTGAGTTCCAATTTCCTTTTTTCTCCAGCATCCTTTAGGTCATAGTTGAAGTATTTTATTGCCCACAAAGCCTTGTGTTCTAGCTCTACAGGAAGATGGCAAGATTTGCCATAAATCAGCCTAAATGGAGACATGCCAATAGGTGTTTTGTAAGCAGTCCTGTAGGCCCAAAGAGCTTCATCTAATCTTAAAGACCAGTCCTTTCTTGTTGTAGATACAGTCTTCTCAAGGATCTTTTTGATTTCTCTGTTGGATATTTCTACCTGTCCACTTGTTTGAGGGTGATAAGGTGTACCAACCTTGTGAGTGACTCCATACTTTTTTAAGAGAGATTCAAACTTTCTTTCAATAAAATGTGAGCCTCCATCACTGATCACAGCTCTTGGGACCCCAAATCTTGGAAATATAATTCTTTTGAAGAGTTTAATGACAGTATTTGAATCACTCGTTTGAGCGGGAATCGCTTCTACCCACTTGGACACATAATCAACTGCAACTAATATGAACTTGTAACCTTTAGAACTTGGGAATGGTCTCATGTAATCTACTCCCCATACATCAAAAATTTCTACTTCTAAAATCCCATTTAATGGCATTTCATGTTTCCTGGATATATTCCCTGATCTTTGGCATTGGTCACAAGAATTTACCATCTTCCAGGTATCCTTAAATAAGTTTGGCCAGTAAAAACCAGATTGTAGAATTTTAGCTGCAGTTTTTGACGTACTAGCATGCCCTCCATATGCGGAAGAATGACATGACTGAATGATGTGAGGAGCTGCTTCTTCTGAGATACACCTTCTGTAGATACCATCTCTACACCTCTTATATAGGTAAGGTTCATCCCAAATAAAGCTGTTAAGGTCACTAAAGAATTTCTTCTTTTGTTGATAATTAAAGTCTTCAGGAAGGACTCCACATGCTAAGTAATTCGCATAATCTGCATACCAGGGACTGTTTTTCACAACAACTGCTAAAAGCTTTTCGTCTGGGAAGCTGTCATTAATAGGGAGTTCCTCCTTTGTTGCTTGGTCTTGTGGAAGTCGAGAGAGATGATCAGCTACTACATTTTCTACTCCCTTTCTGTCCACAATCTCTAAATCAAATTCTTGTAAAAGGAGAATCCATCTGAGGAGCCTAGGTTTAGCATCCTTTTTATTAAAAAGATACTTTAGGGCAGAGTGATCTGTGTAAACAATAACCTTAGACCCGACAAGATAAGATCTGAACTTTTCAAAAGCATAGACGACTGCTAACAATTCTTTTTCTGTTGTTGCATAATTGGCTTGGGCTTCATCAAGAGTCTTGCTGGCATAGTATATAGCATGAACCTTCTTGTCCTTTCTTTGTCCCAATACAGCTCCTATAGCATAGTCACTTGCATCACACATGATTTCAAAAGGAAGGCTCCAGTCAAGAGTTTGCAGAATAGGAGCTGTAGTGAGAGCTTCTTTCAACCTGTAGAATGCATTCTTACAAGAAACATCAAAGTTAAAAGGTACCTCTTTCACAAGTAGATTAGATAATGGTTTAGAGATTTTTGAAAAATCTTTAATAAACCTTCGGTAGAAACCGGCATGCCCTAAGAAACTTCTAACACCTTTAACATCAATTGGAAGAGGCAATTTATCAATTACTTCTATTTTTGCTCTATCTACCTCAATTCCTCTCCCAGATATTAGGTGTCCTAAGACAATTCCTTCTTGTACCATAAAATGACATTTTTCCCAATTTAAGACTAAATTCACTTCAGAGCAACGCTGCAATACTTTAGTTAGATTTAATAGACAGTCATCAAAGGAAATACCATAAACTGAAAAGTCATCCATGAAAACTTCCATCTCTTTTTCTAATAAATCACTAAAGATTGCAGTCATACATCTTTGAAAGGTAGCAGGTGCATTACATAGGCCAAAAGGCATTCTCCTATAAGCAAAAGTACCATAGGGACATGTAAAAGTAGTTTTCTCTTGGTCTAATGGATGAATAGGGATTTGATGAAAACCGGAGTATCCGTCCAAATAACAAAAGTATGAATGCATTGCTAACCTTTCAAGCATTTGATCAATAAAAGGTAAGGGAAAGTGATCCTTTCTAGTGGCATTATTTAATTTTCTATAATCAACACACATACGCCACCCAGTCACAGTTCTTGTGGGAATTAATTCATTATTATCATTTTTAACTACTGTCATCCCACCTTTCTTAGGAACCACATGAACTGGACTTACCCAAGGACTATCAGATATAGCATAAATTACCTTAGCATCCAATAATTTCAAAATTTCTTTCTTTACCTCTTCTTTCATCTTGGGATTTAGTCTTCTTTGAGCTTCAACAGAAGGTTTGGATCCTTCCTCCAAGAAGATGCGATGCATACAAAATGAAGAACTAATTCCCTTTATATCAGCCATAGTATATCCAATAACTTTTCTAAATTTTCTCAACTCATTGAGAAGTTTTTCAGTTTCTTTTTCATTTAAAGCTGAATTTACTATGACTGGATAAGTGGAATTAGCCCCCAAAAACTCATACCTTAAAGATGAAGGAAGTGGTTTAAGTTCTAACTTTGGAGAGTTTTCTTCTTGCCAATCTGTTGAAGACTCAAGAAGACTTTCTACTAGAGGATCTTTTTCTTTACACGGGGGACTTGAATCGATCAAGCAAGCATAATTAGGTTGAATCCCCTCAAGATCTATGTGCTTTCCTCCAACTAGAAAATTCTCCAAGGGATCCCTCAAAATAGATCTCATGACTTCTTCCTCCATGTCTTTAGGCAATATATCAACCCTGCAGCAAATATTTTCAAGAGAAGGTTGTCTAACAGATTTAGCAATATTAAATTCCATTGTTTCATCATTAATGGATAAGGACAATTTTCCATGTTTGACATCTACTATCACGCCTGCTGTAGCCAAAAATGGTCTACCTAGTATGATTGGTATTTGTTTGTCCTCTTCCATTTCTAAAACAACAAAATCTCCCGGAATTAAAAATTTACCTATCTTAACTGGAACATCTTCTAAAATTCCTATGGGATATTTTATAGATCTATCTGCTAACTGGATTGACATTGCTGTAGGCTTTAATTCTCCCATATCTAATTTCTTGCAAATTGATAAAGGCATTAAACTGATACTTGCCCCAAGGTCACATAAGGCTTTTTCAAACCTTAGATTTCCAATGAGACAAGGTATAGAGAAACTACCAGGATCCTTAAGTTTTTTGGGCAAATTATGATGGATCAATGTAACAGTCTCTCTATCATCCAATTTCCTTCGGTTAGCTAAAAGATCCTTAAGAAATTTAGCATATGTAGGCATCTGTTGTAGAGCTTCTACAAATGGAATGTTTACATACACTTGTTTGATCATATTTAAAAATTTTTCAAATTGTCTATCAAGTTTAGTCCTTGCTAACCTTTGAGGAAAAGGAATTGGAGGGTGATAAGCAGTTTGAGGCTTTGATGAAGATACTTTTTCTTTTTCTAATCTCTCTTTTTCAGGTTTTTCAACCATAGGAGAAGCGTCTTCATCAATCTCAATATTATCATTTTGATTAGACACAGGTCTGTCTAATTTCTTCCCACTCCTTAAAGTAACAGCATTAACATTTTCAGCTGGGTTTGCAACTGTTTTACCTGGGAACTTACCTGGAGAATTGTTTGAACTAGGCATCAACTGTGCAATTTGATTTTCCAGCATCTTGTTGTGGAGAGTAATATTCTCAACCTTGACAGCAAGGTTTTGAATAGAATTTGCCATTGAATCATTGGTCTGTTTTTGATTAGTGACAAAATTCTCCATAAGGTTTTCTAATCTTGAAACACTTTGTTGAATTGAGGGTGTCTGTACTGGATTTCCTTCCCCATTAATGAAGTGATTGGACGGACGGAAATTAGGTTGTTGATTGCTAGTTCCTTGAACTGGGTTATTCTTCCAAGAAAAGTTAGGATGATTCTTCCAACCAGGGTTGTATGTGTTGGAATATGGATTACTCTTCTCTCTTCGAGGAGTGTCATAGAAATTATGAGAAGCTGCCACCTGTTCAGTAGTATCTTCTTTTTCTCCAGTAAAAATTGAGGTACAATCTACTGCAGTGTGCCCTTGTTCCCTACAAAGGTCACATACTTGATTTGTAGCCACTGAATTAACCTTAGCTTTTTCCATCTTGTCTAATCTTTGATTAAGAGTATCAAATTTTGCTAAGAGTAACTCAATATTGTTCACTTCATATCGCCCCGGAGTTCCTTTCCTTGCTGTGACTTCTCTTTCACTGTATTGGCTGTGATTTGAGGCTACATTTTCCAAAATAATCATGCAGTCATTAATAGGTTTCCCCATGAAAGATCCTCCAGCTGTTGAGTCTAATATCATGGTGCTTTGTTGGTCCAATCCTTCAAAGAAAATTGGATGGTAAGCCAACGGTTGAAGCCATGTTGTGGGCATGCTTGAAGATATCCTTTGAACCGCTCCCATGCTTCATAAATAGTCTCTCCAGTGCCTTGTTGGAAATTAGTGATTTTCTTCCTCAATTCTTTAGTTTTAGAAGGAGGAAAGAATTTCTCTAGAAAAGCTCTTTCACATAATTCCCAAGTTGCTATCTTTTCTCTAGGCATTGTTCTTAGCCACACCTTTGCCTTATCTCTCAAGGTGAGTGAGAATAAGCGGAGTCGCATTCCATCAGAAACTTCATCATCAAATTGCTGGGTCTCACAGATTTCCAAGAACCCCTCTAAGTGGTCATTAGGATCTTCTGATGGTAGTCCTCCAAAGGTGTTCTGTTTGAGCATATTCACCAGAGAAGCTGGTACAGTAGCTCCAGTTTGCATCTCCCCTCCAGGTATCCCACGAGCTACGGGTGCAGAGTAATCCCGAAGCGGTAAATTATCTCGTTGTGCAGCCATGTCAAATTCTCTAGAAAGGTTTCTTTTCCTTCTCAGGAGAGTTCTTTCAATCTCAGGATCAAGTGGTGTTGGTTTCCCAAGACGTAGAGATCTCTTTTGCATTAACCCTAAGGCACTGCAAAAAAAAAAGAAAGTGACCCGTGAAATCTGAATTGGAGAAGTAAACACTAAAAAAAAATTATTTATTTATTTATTTAATTTTTTTTTATTTTTTTATTTTTTTTTATTTAAAAAAAATTCGAATTAAAATAATTGTAATTTAAATCAAGAGACGTAGTCCCCGGCAACGGCGCCAAAAACTTGTTGTATGGAAAACCGCAAGTGTACGGTTGTCGTCAAGTAATAAATATCGAATCACAGGGACTACGTGTTTGACCTAGAATTACTAGTATTTTAATTTGAATTTTAAAACAGATTGAATTTTTGTTTTGAGATGATAAGATCAGATTTGATGGTAAAAGAGATAGTAATGCAATTAATGAATAAGATAAAACTTTAAGATAAGATAAGGAGATTTCCGGGAATCTAGGGTTCGCACAAAGAGTTCCAACAATATTGAATTATTATTTTCATTAATTAATTCTATTCCATCTTGAAGGTAGTCTTAACCTAATTTAATCCTTGCACCTTCTCAGGCTACGAGGACGTGTTTAATTAAAATTAATCTCTACTCTCGTGGTAATTACGTTCAATTAAACCCATTAAGATCTTTGTTAATCTATTGCTCCTCGAAAGCTTAAATCAACTCTCGTGATTTAACACTCAAGTCTGTTCCTTTAGGTTCCGATAATTAGGTTCTCCTCTCAGTTCATCCCTAATTATCTATGATTATGAAAATTAAGATTAATTGTTTATCATAATTATAATCAAGTTCTCCTCTCAGTTCATCCTTAATTAATGTTATTATGAAAACAATAATATTAAAGTTCATATATAAAATATAAAAGAACAGATCAAGAATTGGAATAAAATTAAGAAACTGAATAATGCATTAATAAAGAGGTTCTCAGAGGCTAAGCCCTGATCCCAGAAAAAGGGAAACTACTCACAGGAGTTCATAGTAGTTCTCCAAGAAAAGAAGAATAAAAGAAAAGCAAACCTTAGAGTCGATGGCACAGGCGCCCAACCTTCTCCAAGTGTCAAAAACTAAAAAAAACTGTCTCCGAAACAAAAGTCCTGTTCTAGGCTAACCTCATCTAATTTATAACCTAAAAGGGTAAAAAGGTAAAACTACCAAGATAAAAATTACAAAAATAAAAATAAAACATAAAACTTAAAAAGCTGGGACGCGAAGTGAATCACGGCCGTGACTGAGAATCACGACCGTGATCTTCTCTGGAGCACATCTATGAAGGGTCAGTGGCGTTCACGGGTGTGATTGGGAGTCACGGCCGTGATTTTCTCTGGTGAATCACGGGCGTGATTTAGAATCACGGCCGTGATTTTCCCTGTAGCTCAGCATTTCCTCTTTAATTCTTAAATCTTGATCCTGCTCAGAGAAAACACAACACATACCAAGAAAAGCATAAAATAGGAAAATGATATAAAAATTTATTAAAAACATGAAAGATATGCATGATTATGCTATGAATTCTTGTGAATTAAAGTGCTAAAATAAGAGTAAAATACACAACATCAAACGCCAAAAAAAAAAATACTTAATTTGTGCTTTTGGGCCCTCTAAAGTCTTGTCTTCTTGTCGGCATGTTTCGGGAGCTCCTTCCCTTCATAGTAGATGTCTATTTCATCACTTTTGTGAGTCCGGATAAAATTGATTATTCACAATAGGTTAGTAAGATATACTCATAATCTCGATCATTCACATTGGCTTGCTCTAGAAAGGTTATTTAGATATCTCAAAGGAACTGTTAATTATGGCATTCACTATGCATGTTATCCTGCTGTTATTGAAGGTTTTTGTGATGCAAACTGGATTTCTGACTCTGATGAAACTAAATCTACTAGTGGTTATGTCTTTACTTTAGTTGGAGGTGCAGTAGCTTGGAAATCTGCAAAACAAACTATTATTTCTCGTTCTACCATGGAAGCTGAAATAATTGCCTTAGATACTGCTAGTAGTGAGACTGAATTTCTTAAAAATTTACTATATGACTTGCCATTATTAAATAAACCTATACCTCCAATCTCAATGCATTGTGATAGTCAAGTTGCCATTGCTAAAGTTACAAGCAAAAACTTTAATGAAAAAAGAAGGCACTTGAGAATAAGACACAAATCTATTAGAAATTTGATAACTCATGGTGTTATTTCTGTTGATTTTATCAGGTCTGAAAATAATCTTGCGGATCCACTCACAAAAGGGTTGACGCGTCAACAAGTACTTGAATCGTCGAGGGGAATTGGACTAAAGTCCATCAACTAGTTGCAACAATGGACACCCGTCTCCACATAAATGGTGATCCCATAAATGGAGTTCAATGGGTAATAACGAAGTTGTTTGTTAACTAGGTACACCATTGTAAATTGCAAAATTATTGCATGTTCCATTCCTATGGCGAGGTGTACTCTAAAGTAAACTGTAACAGTAATAAGGTTGAGGTATTCAAATATTTATATTTATTGTGTTAAAATTAAAAATACCTCTTAATGGACCCAATGACAATTGTTATAGGGGTGGGTGTCACAGACCACCCTTAGAAGGGTTCACCTAGTGAGTGTGGTGGTGGGGCCGCTACTGTGAGATATGGATAATCTCTAAATGACACTCACGAAACAAGATACATGCGCAAGGCCGTAATGCGCTCCACTGATTAGAACTCAAATGAACACCTTTATTATACGTGTTATGTTCTAAAATTTGGTTAAAGGGATATGGCTCAAGACAATTATGTCTCCATATTCTCTCAGATGGAAGTTCATATGCACAAGGTATTATAAGACTCAAACCCGGAAGGTTCCTTGTACTGAAAATATAATATATTATGCTCCATTAAAACATTTAAGTTTATATATATATATATATATATATATATATATATATATATATATATATATATATATCATCTTTTTCCATATTTAAAATTTTAAATTAGTGGGGGATTGTTGAGAAATTATATTATAATTTAAAATTTAAATTAAATATTTAATATGATTAATCCTTTTGTAGTTTTTATATAACGTTCCAAAAATCAAAGGATTGTACGTGCACCTTGAGCAAGACTCAGTTTTTTCTTTTTCCTATTAGTTAGCACAGTACATGCACTTATTTTCCGAAAGTTTTGCAAAACAAATTTTTAAAACCGTTGCACGTACTGTTGAAGCTGAAAAAAAGGGAATCCAATTGTGCCTATATACATATATTAATACGTGAGAAAAAGAAATAGATATAGACACAACAAGTTCATTATCATCTCTCCCTCAATATTATTTCTATATAAAATCATAATTTTTGGAGCAGTGTTCTTTGGTTTGGGAATCTTTCGCTGCACTCGAACGGTCTAACGGGTTGATGTATCTTGGGAGAGGAGCGCACTATAAGACTCTAAATTACCAGTGCAGTGGAGGCGTTTTCTCTCTTAGGATAGCGCTTTGCGTGCTTCAACTCAGGTTACTCTAAATCTATTATTTAATATTCTAATTTGCTCTTTGTGTTTAATTAGTTGTTACTGATTGCTCTATTTTAATTTTATAATATTTATTGTGTTGTTGATATTGGTTTTATTGGAAAATCTAAATATATTTTTTTGTGTTCTATTAAATTTATTTTCTAACAGCATCAACTGCGGCTAGTCCAACGAGAAAGAGAACAAAATGTGTCCACTGAACTGATGATGAACACAGGTATGTGTGTCAAACTTTAATTCTTCATATAAGTTTCTTTCTCTCCTTCAAAACTCAAACAATTTTGTAATAAGTTATTTCTTTTGGGACTGAAGAGATTTGGTAAGGGAAAATGAAAATATTTCAAAAGATTTTGTTTACAAAAACTAAAATCCAAATTGCAAGCTATGCTCAAAAATTTTTCCTTCACAAGAGTAGTGCTAAGAAAAGAAGAAGCATCCACGAGAGAGAAGAAGCATCCAAGAGTAGTGCAAGAATAGTGCGCGAAGAAATTAACTATCTCCCGAGGTTATCAAGGCAAAGGCACATGGAGTTTCCAGTTGAAAAATTCGAATGAGAGATATGAGAATCATTTTGTTCTCTTTCTCGTTGGACTAGCCGCAGTTGATTCTTGCTTAAGGTGTGGAGCCATTCTTTTCTTTTGGTGTTATGAAGATATTTTAATTCTTTTCTTTTCACAATTTCTGGACCTTGTCGTCTCTGTATATATAGTTTTTCTTTACTGACTATGTACATCTTATTATGAAAATATCTACTTTTGATCAAAGCCGTTGTTTAATAGGAAATATGTGGCGGGTAAAATATTTTATTTAATTAAACTTTGAAAAAGATAATTATATTATGTTATTTATATTTCATAAATTAATATCTTACTGTATCTTGCTTTTTTATTTAGTTTACTCATTGACCAAGTCGTCAAAGTACTTTTAATTATTTTAAATTAAAAATAAATATTAAGATATTTAGTTTAGTTGGTTGAAAGAAAGTAAGACTGATGTAAATCTTCTAATTCTGAGTTGGATTCCATATGGATTTTTTTTAACATACCATATTTCACACTCTTTTATCATGTGTAACAAATTTAATATACTTTTAAATTTATTTTATATACAAATTAATATAATTATTAGGATTAGTTCTGTAGTAGGTGATTAAATTAATATTTTAAATTTTTTTATAGTCATTATAATTTTTATGGATAAAAAAATTATATTAATTTTATATATATATATATATTTTAAATGAAGGATTTTAACCTTTTATCTTCTTTTTTTTTTGAAAAATATTTGTTGACAAACTCTTATAATTAGAAGTATATGAGAACTTAAGTTTAATCCTCATTATGACTACTTTTGTAATCTTTTTTATCTTTAAAAAAATCTCTTTTTTATATTTCCTTTTTATATATGTATTTTTTTTAAAAAAAATTCAAAAAAATTTGTTAACAAACTTTTTTTATTTTTTATTTTTATGTAAAATATGGTAATATCTTATCTATCTGAATATTTCATTTCTACATTAATTTGTATATGTTAAATATAAATAGCTATCCTGCATAAAAACATTTTTTGCAACTTTTCTTGAATGAGAGCGTTTCATATTCTTTAGTCAAGAAAACTATTTGAGTTTTGAAAGAGAGAAAGAAACTATATGAAAAGTTAAACTTTGACACACATTCCTGTGTTCATCATTAGTCCAGTGGACACATTTCGTTCTCATTCTCATTCGACTAGTCGCAGTTGATTCTTGTTTAAGTTGAGGTATATATTCTTTTCTTTTGACATTGATGACTTCCACTATTTCCAATTCTTCAGAAAAAGTATAGTATACAAGTTTTTTCGCAAAAAGATAGATATTGACGATTATCGGTGTTTTTTTCCGGCGGTTTTAATAAACCGCTACAAAATTTTATAATTCTAAACTGTCTTAAACTGCCAAAATAACTACGTATTGTTATTATGGAAATGTGGATTCATGCGAGATAGCAGGTAAAATATTCTATTTGATTAATCTTTGAAAAAGATAATTATATTTATGTTGATTATATTTCATAAATTAATATCTTATTCTATTTAACCAACTAAATTAAGATATCTGGTTTAGTTAGATGCATAGACAACATAAGATATTAAGATTGCTGTAAACCTTTCTGGTCCTGAATTCCATATGGATCAAAAAGTTTAAATTTATAACATAGCATATTTGATACACTTCAATCGTGTGAAAAAAATATTAATATATTTTTATAATTACTTTATATACAAATTAGTAGAATCATTATGATTAATTTAATGGTAGGGGATTGAAGTAGTATATAAAAATTTTAAATTTGAATTTTATTATTATTATAATTTTTATAGATAAAAAAAATTAGAATAATGTTTTTTAAATGGGAGTATCATGCACATGATGGTTCAAATCCTAATATATCATTTTACATTTCTAATATTTTTATCTTTTTAATCTTTTATTTTTTATTATTAAAAAAAGTGTGTTAACACACTATTACTATTATTTCACAATCACCTTTAATTTTCTTTTTGTTTAAAATTATCACACTCTATTAAATTCAAGACTCGTTATGCTCTCTCATTCTCTCAGGCTCTCCACACACTCTCTCACTAACTTCAATTTGAATTCTGTGACTTTCTAATTATTTTTGTTATCATTCTCCGTTGAAAACGTTAGGTTTGTTTCCAAAAAATTTCATCTTCCTCTCCCAGGTTTATCTTTTCCTCAATTTTTATCTTCATTGCTTCAAATTTTAAACAAAGTTTTATCTCTATTAGTATAATAATTCTTATCCTTGAATTTGTATCTGTTCTGTTTCTCTATTGCTTAGAATGGTAAAACTTTTCAAATTTTGAATAAATTATTACTATTTACTTGATTAACTAGTATTTTAATATGTATCATGTACAAGAAAAATATTTATTATATATAACTAAAATTTATAATTTATATATAAATAAATATATTTTTAAAAAATATATAAATCATATTTAAAATTTATATAAATAAACATTTTTAAATTTATGATATATAATTTATATTATAGCACAATTTTTTTTATTCATTGATAATTTATTTTTAAAATATTAAAATTTAATTTATAAATAATTATGATAAATAAAAATTGAATTTAATAAGAACTTAAAAAAATTCTATAAGCTTTCTTATCAAAGGAAAAACTCGTAAAAAATACTCATGTAAAATAAGAACTCGTATTTAATATATAAAGATTGATTTTATTCATAATTTTTATATTTATAGATTGTGCTATTTCAATGCCTTTTTCTTCTCTCTATTGTTTTGATAGTTCTCATGCCTCAAACTTTAACTCCATAGCTCAGGTAATTTTCAATTGAGTTTTTACCTATATGGGTTGAATAGTTATTATCTCACAATCTTTATCTCTATATATTAGGCAAATTTTAAATGGTTTATAAGATTGGAACTTTGATTAATGATTTTTCACATAATTATGTATCCAAATTTCGTTGTATTTGCCAACATATTGGGATTGGATGGCACATGTTACAAAGTTGATTTCAACATATTGTGACTTTAGTTTTCTCTGTTTCATGGTCCCAGATCTAGACCAGGATCTCGTGGCAAGAGGTGAGCTAGTTCGCCCAAGACATTTAGTTTGTAGGCTTATCATAATGTCTTAAAGTGTTCCTCCATCCATATCGTTCTGGGGCGAGAAATGAGAATATTCATGAATCAGTGTTCACCACATCCAAATCTAATCTCTCCTCCTAATTAGAACTCGCAAGGTGCACGTACATGTCGTTAAATATTGTTTTTATAGTTTGAAGTTCATGTTGTGAAAATTCACCAAATTGTAATTTGGACTAATAAGAAACATAAAAACCAAAATTAGTTAATTGTGCTTGATGTTGTAATGGTTTCTCTGTTGAAATCTTTTGACTTGTAATATTAATACATTATTTTTTGTAATGTTGTTCTCCATGAATATCAAATATCAATCATTATACAACCACAAAGACAAAAATGGACAACATATGAATGAATTATATATATTAGTGCCTCAAGTTGTATTCTATTGTTATTTAGAAGTTGTTAACTGATTCAATATTTAGTTGTTAACAAGACTAATTATATACATAAACTTTAAATTTGAGTTTATATGAGATCATATAACCGGTCTAGGTTTGATGGTGCTTTGTGTTGTTGGGTTTGGTTTTAGATTGGATATGTTAGTTAAAATTATATTGAACTGTGTTTGTTGGTAGATGCATTTGTATTCATCAGATACCTATTGTACCTGTTGGAAGATTAGAGACTTGTGTTAATATTGATGATATTGTTTACCTATTCCTTACACGGCTAAAAATGTTAGAGATTAAGGAATGTCAAAAGGTAATTGATTCCCTTCCACTCTTTAATTAATTTTCTAGTTGTTTCTTGACGTTGCATTTTTAATTGGTGTTTAATAAATTTAACTAGTCTGAATTCAACTAGGATTAGGTCTTTAACTATGTTTTGTAACTTAGGGAAAGAATTTGATAAATGCACTGGTTTACACATTTAGTATGTATAAATAATATAATTTATATTGTTAGAAAATTTGTTTTATGCATGATTATTATATTCATCACAATTATTTCAATTTAGTATTTTAGATCACTTCTAATTTCATCATATTAATCTAACTATAATTCATATTTATTTTTTTATACTTTTGCACAATGGACCTATAGTAAAAAGAAATTTGGTCGAATTTTTCAAATGGAAACTCCCTGTGCCTTTACCTTGATAACTAGGGAGATGATTAATTTCGGAGTTAATCATCCCTACATTGTCAGTATAAAGTTTTTTACACTGACAACCAATCATATCTTTTAAAGTTGTTTATTTTATTATTATTTTATTATTATTTTATTAAATAAGCAACTGACATGTCACTATTAAAAGATATGATTGGTTGCTAGTGTAAAAAAAACTTTACACTGACAGTGTATAGATGATTAACTCTTAATTTCGTGTATAAATTAATTTTTCTTATACTTGTTATCCTAATATTATTTCTTTACAAGCTCATATTTGGTGTTCTTAAGCATAACAAATTTTATTAGGTGTTTTTCATTGTGATAATCATTTACTATTGTAAACAAGAGTCTCACCAAAAGAAAAAAATTATAGTCTACCATGGGTCCATGCCCTGAGATACTAGAGATTTTCTTTTACATAAAATTGGTATTTTATTAATAAGTTGGAGGAACTTGGTATCTTCCAAACCATTTGCCAAATTTCAAAACTAAATGCCTGTTAAAATAGAATATGTTATTGTTTTTTTGTCAATCTTAATTAATATATTATATACTAGCACCAATAATATACTAAATTAACATTCTAATGTTGCTATGGAAATACTACAAAGATGAGCAAGAAATGTAGTACATAACAAAGCTGGTGATAACAATATTGTTATTTCTTAGCTTTTCGATCACGATAATTAAATGCGATGATTTCATAGGTTGACATATAACTAGGTGGGTTTGGATTTGATTGATATAGGTCATGTAAGATCTACTAAAAGTTGGAAGACAAGTGTTGATCGAGTATTGAATCCGAACTATATTGTTGAGTAAAGTAAGAAATGTTTTGCTAAGGACTCCAATTTTTGTGGTCAACACTTGTCTTCTAACTTTGATTAGATCTTACATGACTTATATCAGTCAAATCCAAACCCACCTAATTATATGTCAACCTATGAAATTTTTAATTATCATAATCAAAAAGCCTAGATGCAATAGTACTGTTATCACCAACTGTGTTATGTGCTATTTTTCTTGTTCATTTTTGTAGTATTTTTGTAACAACACTAGTATGTTAATTTAGTATATTAGTTGTGCCGGTATATAGTATATTAATTGAGAATGGCAAGAAACAGTAGCCTATTGTATTTTAACGGTTATTTAGTTTTGAAACTTTGCAAATGGTTTGGGAGGTACCAAGTTCCTCTAACTTATGAATAAAATACCATTTTTATGTAAATTAAAGAAAATCTTTAGTATCTGAGAGTATGGACCCACGGTGAACTATAATTTTATTTTCTTTTGATGACACTCTTGTTTATAATTGTAGATGATTATCACAATCAAGAGCAATTAATAAATTTTGTTATGTTTAAGAACACCAAATATATGAGCTTGTAAAGAAACAATATTGGAATAACAGGTATAAGAAAAATTAATTTATACACGAAATTAACTATATCTCTCCGGTTATCGAGGCAAAGGCACAGGGAGTTCCCATTTGGAAAATTCGACCAAGTTTCTGTTTACAATAGATCCATTGTGCAACCAAAATGTTTCAGCTGAGCGGTGAAATTGCCTTACTTTCCTCTAGAGTTCCCACATAATTCCGCGCATTTCTAAACAATATTCTGAATCTGAATCATACACCCACAAGCACCTAACTTGTCGACCACGAGCTATTATTTCTTCATCTGCATAGGACAAATAAATTAATTTAAAGCTAAAATATGCAAGGGGGTATTGTGTGTGGAACTGGGAGGTGAATTTCAACCTAGTATAGATTCCAAGTACTGTAATAGTTCAGGACCTATTCCATTGGATGGTCATTTTATTGATATCTGACTATAATCAATGACATTCTGAAATGGCCGGCATTTTTATTTGATCTGATATGATAACTGGAACACATTCCTGTCAAATGGAATACATTGATTATTGATTCTCAAGTTAGCTCATCTGGTCTAGAGATAACACATAAAAGGATAAATATATGAAGGAAAAGAGAAAGGTCCATGCATGATGACTCCCTGTGTTAGGCAACTGGCATTAAAAGAGAGAATAAAAAGGATAGAAGAGAGAAATAAACAATACTAAGAGTATTTGTTTTTTGTGTGTCTTAAACCTTACAAGGTGCCTCTATATATATAGCATAAGGAAGAGGCAAGCATTACAAATTAAGTGATGTGGGACTTAATAAGTAAGTTAAACTAAACAATGTGGGACTACTTCAATTTTAGAACTTAGACTACACACTTAACAATTCTCCCACTTGGAGTCTGAGTTCTAGTTAGCTTCCTTGTAAGCATCGAGTTCATATGCTCCTTCGCCTAGTGCAGCTTTCTTTATCTTCAATTATCCCTGAAGACCAACTGAGGTAATGCAGAGCCTCAGTTTGTCAGTTGTAACAGTCTTAGTTAGCATATCTGCTGGATTTTCTGATCCTGAAATCTTCAGCAGAGATAATTCTTCATCATTTATCAATTCTCTAATGAAATGATATCTTAATTGAATGTGCTTGCATCTAGAATGGAAGACAGGATTCTTCGCAAGACATATAGCACTCTGACTGTCACTGAACAATGGAGCGTTCTTTTGTTCTTTCCCTAATTCACTGAGAAAGTTCTTTAGCCAGATCATCTCCTTGGCTGCTTCTGAGATAGCTATGTACTCAGCTTCGGTGGTTGAGAGAGCAACTCTATTCTGAAGCTTAGACTTCCAACTCACTGCAGTTCTCCCCAAGGTGAAAATGTAACCAGTGGTGCTTTTTCTAGTGTCCAAATCTCCTCCCAAATCTGCATCAGAGAACCCTTGTAAAGTGAAATTACCTCTTTTGAAGAGCAAATTTATTCCTGAAGTACCCTTCAGATATCTTAATATCCACTTTACACCTTCCCAATGCTTCTTCCCGGGATTCGATAGGAATCGACTGACAACTCCAACAGCATGTGCTATGTCAGGTCTGGTGCACACCATGGCATACATTAAGCTCCCAACTGCTGATGCATATGGTACTCTTGACATGTGGTCCTTTTCTTCAACTGTCTCTGGAGATTGCTTCTTTGAGAGCTTCATGTGAGTTCCCAAAGGGGTGTTCCTGATTTTGGCATCTCCAACATTAAATCTGTCAAGAAGCTTTTCTATGTATTTCTCTTGAGACAACTTCAAGACTCCTTCTAGTCTGTTTCTAGAAATCCTCATGCCAAGAATTTGTTTAGCTGGACCAAGATCCTTCATCTCGAAGTGGTCTGTCAATTGCTGCTTTAGCCTGTTAATTTCTGTCATATTTGGCCCTGCAATTAGCATGTCATCAACATATAGAGCAAGGATAATATAACTGTTAACATATTTCTTAACATAACAGCAATGATCCATGTCACATCTGCTAAATCCTGAGTTTTGCATAAACTCATTAAATTTTTTGTACCACTGCCTTGGTGCTTGTTTCAAGCCATACAAGCTTTTATGAAGCTTGCATACAAGATTTTCCTTGCCTGAAACTTTAAAACCTTCTGGCTGAGTCATATAAATATCTTCATCTAAATCTCCATGCAAGAATGCAGTTTTAACATCTAACTGCTCCAAATGAAGATTCTCTGCAGCAACAATGCTCAGTATGACTCTTATGGTAGTCATTTTTACAACTGGAGAGAAAATTTCTGTGAAGTCAATTCCTGGTTTCTGCTGAAATCCTTTGACCACAAGTCTCGCCTTGTATCTTTTTCTGCCATCAGATTCTTCCTTCAGCCTGTAAACCCACTTGTTTTGTAGAGCCATCTTTCCTTCTGGCAATTCAGTTAACGACCAAGTACCATTCTTTTGAAGAGATGTCATCTCATCCTTCATTGCTAACTCCCACTTGACAGAATCATTCCCCTGTATAGCCTCATCGAAGTATTCTGGCTCACCAGCATCAGTCAACAATAAATAGTGCAATGAAGGAGAATACCTTTCTGGTGCAACTGAAACTCTGCAGGATCTTCTCAAAGGAGGAGATGCTGGTTCTGATTCAACCTCTATATCTGTACTCTGGCTTCTGTTGGTTATGTCGCTTTCTGAAATTTCTTCAAGTTCTACTTTCTCAGAAGGCTCTGGCAACTTGTCTGTATCAATAGATTCTGCAGAAAATCTATCCTTATAAAATAGATTCTCATTAAAAGTGACATTTCTGCTTCTGATGATTTTCTTGTTTTGGTCATCCCAAAATCTGTAGCCATACATGTCAGAACCATAACCAATAAAATAACACTTTTTGGCCTTGGGATCCAATTTGTCTCTACTATCAGAGTCTATCAAAACATATGACACGCAGCCAAATACTCTTAAATGTGAAAGATTTACCTCCTTCCCAGACCATACCTCTTCAGGCAATTGATAACCCAAAGGAACTGATGGTCCTCTATTTATGAGATATGCTGCTGTGTTGATTGCATCTGCCCAAAACACCTTAGGCAAGCCCGATTGGATCCGCATGCACCTAGCCCTCTCGTTCAATGTTCTATTCATTCTTTCTGCAACACCGTTTTGTTCTGGTGTTCCTGGTATTGTCTTGATCATTCTGATCCCATGTTCTGAACAGAAGTTCTTGAATTCGTGGCTATTATACTCTTCACCATTGTCAGATTTCAGACTTTTCAACTTTAAACCTGTCTGATTTTCAACTTCTGTTTTCCATCTTTTAAACACAGAAAACACGTCAGATTTATTTTTGAGAAAATAAACCCATACCTTTCTCGTAGCATCATCGATAAAGGTGACATAATAGCATGAGCCTCCAAGAGATTTCACTGGAGTTGGCCCCCAAACATCTGTATGCACCAATTCAAGCCTTTCTGTTTTCAGTGTCTTTCCTTACCTTGAGAAACTAATTTTTCTCTGTTTTCCCAAGATACAGTGTTCACAAGTGCCGACATCTACGTGCTTTAGTTTTGATAACTTACCCTTTGTCGCCATTAGCTTCATTCCTTTCTCACTCATGTGCCCAAGTCTTTGGTGCCACAAGAATGAATTATTGGCAGCCTCAGTAACTGCTATCATGTTCTCATCTGCAACCATGTAAAGTGACCCTCGCTTCTTTCCACGAGCGACAATGAGATTGCCTTTCTTGACTTTCCATGCTCCATCTCCAAAAGTGGTTTCGTGCCCTTCATCATCCAGCTGCCCTACAGATATTAAATTTCTTTTTAAGGCAGGGATATGTCTGACATTTTTCAGTGTCCAATGGCTCCCACTTGAGGTCCTGATGGCAATATCTCCTTTTCCAACAATATTCAGAGGTTTGCCATCTGCAAGGTAAACCTTTCCAAACCTTCCAGAAACATAGTTAGTCAACAATTCATTAGAAGGAGTGGTGTGGAATGACGCACCTGAGTCCATAATCCATGACTCAATAGGACTATCTAGGCTGCAGATTAATGCATCGTCTATCTCGTCAGTTGCTGCATTTGCTGATTCATCATCGTCACGTTTCTTGTGATTCTTGTTTTTCTTCGGAGCTTTGCATTGATTGGTAAAGTGACCTCTCTTGTCACAATTCCAACAAACAATGTCATTCCGGAATTTTGGTTGACCTTTAGCTCTTGACTTTGATCTTCCTCGGCTGTTGTAACCTTTTTGAGTGGTTCTTCCTCTACTTTCAGTATTTAATGCTGAACTAGAAGTAGAACTGGAAGGTTCCTCGGAATCTCTCCTGCGAACATCTTCGCTCAAGATCAGGTCACGAATGTCGTTGAGCTTCAACTTGTTATCCCTTGCAGAACTGCTGACTGCAGTAACAGTTGCAGCCCAACTTTCCGGTAATGATGACAATAGTATCAATGCCTTCACCTCATCTTCAAATTTGATTTGTACTGACTCTAACATAGCAAGAATAGTGTTAAAATCATTAATATGATTAATCACAAGGTTACCTTCTCCCATCTTAAGGTTGAACAACCGACGCATTATGTGTACTTTGTTGGCTGCAGATGGTTTCTCATACATGTCTGATAGTGTCTTCATCAGACTTGCAGTTGTCTTTTCATTGACGATGTTGAACGCGACATTCTTGGCCAATGTCAGCCTGATCACGCCAAGAGCCTGTCAATCTAGCAAGTTCCACTCTTCCTGTTTCATATTGTCTGGCTTCTCCCCTATTAAGGGTTGATATAACTTCTTTTGATACAGATAATCCTCTATCTGCATCTTCCAGAAGCCGAAGTCTTTACCATCAAACTTCTCTATCTTCACCTTCCCTTCTTCTAATGCCATTGCTCTGCTGCTGAGAAAAGCTCTTGCTCTCTAAACTGAGACTCTCTCCTCTTAAATTGAGGAATTCTGAGAAAAGCTCTCACTCTCTAAACTGAAGATTATTCTTTTCTGTTGTGGAAGATCAGATAAAACTGCAACCACAGAGCATACTAAGAATACTCTCCTCTCACTCTCTAAACTGAAGATTATTCTTTTCTGTTGTGGAAGATCAGATAAAACTGCAACCACAGAGCATACTAAGAATACTCTCCCGAACCTAGAGCTCTGATACCAGTTGTTAGGCAACTGGCATTAAAAGAGAGAATAAAAAGGATAGAAGAGAGAAATAAACAATACTAAGAGTATTTGTTTTTTGTGTGTCTTAAACCTTACAAGGTGCCTCTATATATATAGCATAAGGAAGAGGCAAGCATTACAAACTAAGTGATGTGGGACTTAATAAGTAAGTTAAACTAAACAATGTGGGACTACTTCAATTTTAGAACTTAGACTACACACTTAACACCCTGCAGGGAGCGAGGCAAAACTTGGAATTGTGTAGGTGTTCAAAATATTATTTCCTTCCCAACTTGTCAGGTCCACTAAATTTCAAATCTGGACATTCCATCTGTTTATACCATTAATACATGTTGCTTAATATTTTTTTTTTTTGTATTGTAGCAAAGACTCATCTTAGGCTGAACAAGCACAAGTATTATCTTAATCCAGTCACTACAAATTATAAACGGGCATGAGATCAAATCTAAATTATTCTGAATGGCATATAAATACCAACAGATAATAAGTACACGTCCTAAATAATAAGCTAAGGACTTCTGCTTTGACAGAGGCAAAGGCAGCCCCAGTTTTAGTCATACAATCATCAATATTACGTTGAATGATTATATCTTTCCATGTATTGAAGGCATATATAACGTGTAATATTTTATATATTTTTTAATTGTAGTATTAAAAAAAAAAAAAAGACATAAGTAAACAAATCATTGATAATTTTTTTACAATATTAGACTGCCATAATATGCACTTTATTAATGAATATGGAGAGAAATAATTATAATTAACAGTTTTAGCGTAAAAAAATAGATTATCTATACCAATAAGGAATTAGTTGGATAGACAATTTATTATTTTTTAAAAATAAAATGCATATAGATGAAGGAAGGGCTTCAACCCACTAGAATATAGATAATATATATAGGGTTTATAGATTAATATATAAAATGTTTAAATATGTTTTTGATGATTCGGTCCTCAAATTTAAGATAATTTATTTTGGTCTTTCAAATTTAAAATTATTATCTTTAGTCTTATAATTTTCAAAAATATTATTTTAGTCTTTCAAGTCATTAATTTAATATATCTCAAGCTACCAATAATATATTTAAAAGTGAAGGATTAAAACAATTATGCATCATGAGTTAGACTTAATGTAATATTTTTACTAATAGAAACATCAATTGATAAATTTTATATTACAATATTTAAACTAATAAAATTTGGATATAAAAATTAAAATAAGATTTTTTTGAAATTACAAATATTAAAAAGACTATTTTTAAACTTGAGACAATTAAAATAAATTTATTTTAAAATTTAAATATTAAAATTATATTTAAATATATACATATTATAAAAAAAATATCTTATTTTTGTGTGTATAATTTTTGGACTATTCTATTCTTAAATATTTAAATAATAAAAAATAATATTCAGAATTGATCAAAATCAAATATATTATTTTTCTTTAATTTATTGGCAAAAGAAGTTAGCATTCAATATTCTTCCATTATTTTCCTGTATATATACCATATATAAGTCCTGAAGTCCTGCTATAACCTGTGCAAACTACCGCTTGTTACAGTTATGAGTTACTTAGTGTTCTAAAGAAACCACTCGTTCTTTAGACCACTTTTATACCTTTTTTTCAACTCTCGCTGATATTTCTCAAATATCAAAGCTTCAAGATCATGGGTATTGCGCATACCTTGTTCGGGATATTGGGTAAGTTTCTCTTATTTTCCTTCACAATGGTTGCATTTGCTTGCCTTTCTTGTCTACGGTTCTTGGTTTCTCAATGTTCTTTTCGTGGTGCAGGGAATGGTTCTGGTTTGTTCCTCTTCTTGGCTCCAACGTATGCATCTCATAACTGCCCCCTTATTCTTTATGATACTCATAAAATCATCTTCTTGTGTGCTTGTGTTGTGTGTATTGTACCAATTTGAGCAAAACTCATTACAAGTTTGGTTTTTGTAGAGTCACATTCAGGAGAATCATCGTGAACAAATCCACAGAGAAGTTCTCGGGCGTTCCTTACCCCATGACACTGCTCAACTGTCTTCTTTCTTCTTGGCATGTTTAATTTTTCTCCCTCACTACTTTCAATTCTTTTGCTTTATCTTTAGTCAAAATCGTTGATTTTGTGTTGGATTCTGTTCTCATTTCTTCCATTTCCCTCTACTTTGCATCATCTTCATGAAAATTTCATATGGGGAAGAGGCATACAACATGGTAAACCTTTTTTCTTGTTTTCTAATTGCATGCACGGATTGATCGACCTTTTTGTCAAATCTTGGCTTAGAAGTTATACTCTGTTCGATCTAGCTATATGCGGTACTTTTTTATCTATTTTTTTTTTATATGTAAAAATTACAATGAGGACTGCAAATAATTTCGACCCTTTTGGCTCCTTTTGTTTATTTTGTAATTAGCTCAATTTGGAAAAGAAAATTTCATGTGGGTCAATTGTGTACTAGTAAAGTTTTGATTTTTCATGGTCTAATTGTATTGATTTTGGCATCCACAGGTATGGTTTGCCGTTTGTGTCTCCAAACAACATACTTGTGACAGTTATCAATGGCACAGGGGCAGTGATTGAAACTATATACGTTTTGATCTTCGTCTTGTTCGCACCGAAGAAAGAGAAGGCTAAAGTTCTTGGTCTTTTCTCGTTTGTCGTAGCAGTGTTCTCTGGTGTCGTTTTGGTGTCCCTGTTAGCACTGCATGGCCAAGCTAGAAAGATCTTCTGTGGCTTCGCTGCTGCCATATTTTCCATCATCATGTATGGTTCACCACTCTCAATAATGGTAAGCTATGTTCAAACTTTTTGTATAAAATTCCATGTGTATTATTCATTCCTCTTCTCTTTAAAAAAGAAAAAAAAAAAACTGGTTTTAATCGTAACAGATTAGATCTTGGATTTAGGATGAAAAAATATGGTTAAAAACGAAAACCTTATTAAATATGTTAATTTGAAAATTAATCATTAAAAAATATTTGGTACCAATAATATATTTTTTAAAAAAAATTCATTTCCTGGATCCTTATCATGTCATAATGACATGCCCAGCTTGGCCATGTTTTTTTCATTTTCTTCTTTTCCTGTTTTGGCAAGTTACTTTTCAGATTACCTTTTCTGTCCATCATTATTTTAAGAGAGACTTAGTTAGATTTTGTAATTTCTTAACCATTATTTATTAACAACTGATCTGAGTAATTTTAAATAGTGAAGGAGGACAATATGCACTATAAGTTAAAATTATAAATTTGTCAACAATCAAAATTAGTTATTAACGATGATTTCCATTAAAATAGTGGTAGCGGTGCACAAATTTATAGGACACATGAAATTCTGTCAAAGAATCTTTGTCTACTTTTTGCTAGCTAATATATAGTTAGCAGTGGTTTTACACTTTTGAACACACTGACATTATTTTTAATAAAATTTATTATTATTTAGAATTTTATCCCCTCTATTCCAAGAAATAATTTGAATTTTTAATAAAATTAACTTTGTCGTATGTGTGTGCAGAGGCTAGTGATCAAAAGCAAGAGCGTGGAGTTTATGCCATTCTTCCTATCGCTATTTGTGTTTCTCTGCGGCACTTCTTGGTTTATCTTCGGTCTGCTAGGTCATGACCTATTTGTGACAGTAAGTCACACTCACATGTTATCACTTTATCGCTTTTAATTGGATCAGTGGATATGATTTCTGAATACCCTTTTTCAGTTGCATTTTGGGAGTGACAAACAAGCATGATCATGCATCAAATTTTTTAAATATGGTTGTTTATTCACTTTGAATACGTAAAGTGTTTTTATAAAATGGATGAATTCAATTTTCTTTTAATAATTTGGATCGAATTAATTTTTGATTGGTGCAGATTCTTTTGGACAAGACCATTATTGACAAAGACTCATAACTGGACGTGCATGGCTTGTTTTGTATTGTAGGTACCGAACGGCGTGGGTTCTGCGTTGGGGACAACGCAACTAATACTGTATTTTATATACCGTGATAACAAAGGTGATCCAAAATCAGCAACAACAAAAGAAGAAGCCATGGAAATGGGTACCACCGATAATAAAGCCCCCACATCATCAATAGAACCGAACCAATCCAACTCAAATGAAAATCAAGAGGGACACGTCTAAGGACGCGTGTTAGTTTAAACCACCACCCTTATCTTTGTGTACTGTACGTCTTTGCCAACATTATTAAGTGCCTCTTTGATTTGAACAATGCTTGTTGTATCTTAGTACTTGTTATATTTGTGTTCCTCAATCATTTGTGCTTTACTTTCGGTATGATGATAATGTCGAGTTTATAAGTACTGCAAGTGTTAATAAGCAGTATATATATAGGTGTTTACCTATTATTTTCCAAGATAGAATTAATTAAAAGATAAATAAATATTAAAAAAAAACTAAATTTTACTTTGTATAGAAGAATATGCAAATTTTGTGATCGATGTTGCAAAATTAAAAAAATAAAAAAAAATAAAAAAGGTTGTGGAAAAAGACCTGGATCCGTTTTTTTCTGGAGCGTTGTGCAGAATCGAAACGGGGGCCATTATGATGAAACAAAATGCCTTTATCAGTTAAGATGTTTGGAAGAAATGGGGACAGGACGACGTCATAGAAAAGTAATCTCAAAATTAGTTTTTAACCATTAAAGAGTAAAGAAAGTTTAAAATCTTATATTAATTGGAGAGAATCTACGTACGTGCACCCTCAAGAGCGCTTCTACGGTTCTACTATATGCACCAGGGAACAAATTGTTTGAAAATAATATTATTTTATTAAATAGTTTATTTTATAATAATTTTTAATAAGTATTCAATAATTTTAAACTTTGTTATATTTAACTTTAGAAACTTATAATTGCATAAATATCTCTGGAATAATAATAAATAAAAAGTAAAAAGAATTTTATTAAAATTACAGATGATGTGCCATGTTAGTTTTCATTGTTGTCGATCACATGTCAAAAGTAGTCAATGTTCCTCCTTCGCATGATATCGGTGGAATTTTACAGGCATAGATTAGGTGACGGAATCGAAGGTCGTCAGTGGCGACTTTGGTAGCAAAAGAATCATCTGGGAAGAGGAGGTTACAGAGGAAGACATCATACTCAAGGAGGACGACAACAATTGAAGTTGCATTTCAAGAGTGACAAGGAGATGGCAAAGGAGATGCCCTCATCCAAGACCAAAGAGGATAGGATTTTGTAGATGTAGTAGAGGAGGTGGTTCGACGGGACCTATTGCCTCGTGAACCACATCTTGAACATGGTTGAGGTGACAGTGTTGATGGTGAAGAGATATTATATATGTAATATCATATTATATTATTAAATATATAATTTAGAATTAATAATATATTATAAAAGTTATTTAAGTTGCGTATATTATAGATAAATATATTAAAATAAGCAGTTATTTTTATGCTTAATAAGACTTTTTGCTCTTCTATTAACAAATTTAATTCTCATTGTTATTTTTGTGATTTGTGGTCCTTTAAAAAAAATTGTGGTTGAACCGGTTTGACCTACCGGTTCACTGGTCGAACTGAAAAATTGACCTGTTCAATCCGGTTTAAAACGGGTCAAATGCATAACCGATCCAACTTAAGATTCAGACCGGTTAGACCATCGATTCTCAGTCTAACCGGTCCGACCGGCCAGTCCAATCCAGGTTTTTAAACAATGATTGAGACCATCGACGACAATGGTAGAGGTTAGTTGGGACAAGGAGATTAAGGAAATGTGTTCAAGGCGATCAGAGATGAAAGGTTAAAGATGGATGGTGGTGGCATGTCCACATTAAACGAAGGAAAAAGAAAATAAAAATGGAAGGACATAATTGTAATAAATATACTCCACAACATCTCAGTATTTCATTTTAAAATAATAAATTTACTATTTATATTAATTTGAAATATATGAACCACTTGAGAAAATACCTTTATTTAAGGACTCATGGATGAGATACCTACTATAAGGTGCTTCATGTTAGAATTTTTCATATTCTCAATTTAAGTGACTCATTCCTTAAACACTTTTTTTAAGCATGTAGTTCATGTATTATTGAGTAATCTTTAACTATGTATTTTAAAAAAATAATTGGTTGAGGTTTACATCTAGTTATTACAATTTTTTTTTACTAAAATAGCTATTTTAAATATAAATTAAATTATTTTAGGTTATTGAATATGAATTTTACTCTTAGAAAGCGTTTGCTAAGAGAGAAATTTTTTATACCAAAAAATCATTATTCTCGAAAATTACAAACTCTAAGAAATGATTATGGTAATGATTAAAATATGTTTGGTTACTTATAAAGATTTCTAAAAATATTAATATAAGATTTGAGAAATAAAGATTCTTATATGTTTAGTTACAATATTACTATTTTAACTATATATAAATATTTTTTTACAAAAAAAATTGAGTGTTTTCATCATTGTAAGGTGTAATTGTGTCATAATCTAACAAAAATATCAAATTTAACTTGAAATAACAAATCAATATTTACATGTGATTAAACTTTATGCAAAATAATAGTAAATCAATATGTTAAATATTATTTTCATGGTTTATCATAATAAGAAAATAAAAGGTTAAATTAACATTCAAAATAACAATTAGAATTAAACTATAAGCAAAGTAGAAACAATAGAAGAAAAAAAACATCTATGGTGTTATTTTTCTTAAAAAATTTGTCAAATTTAGAAGTTAAAATCATAATAAGAAATTAATAATGTAATTTTATAATTTATAAATTTTAAATAACTATGAAATTATATATTGAATGAAAAGTATATAATTATTTACTTTTTGTAGTATTAGATTAACGAGAAAAGTGATAAATAAAAAAACAAATAGTAATATTCCTACTTAATAACAATAAAATATTTTTTAATTAAAAGCACAATAAAATAATTTATTAAAATTTATACATGAAACATTGCAATAATTTTTTTTTCTCAAAACAAATAATTAAAAATGATAAAAAAATAATATGCCTAATGAATTATTCAATTTAATTTATATTTTAACTAGTTAATAAAATTAATGTATTTTTGTATTTATTGTTCAAGTGATAATGAATAAAAATATTATTAATTAAGTTTTTTTATTTTAAAAAAAAGATATTATGATTATATATATATATATATATATATATATATATATATATATATATATATATATATATATATATATATCATGATTTGGTCGGAGGAAGGGTTCGGCGGGTACAATGAGAGGGATAAACGCAGGAAATTATTTGATACAAATTAGGTTGAGAAAAAAATGGTTACCTAAGTGCTTTAAAGTCCCCACAACCATGTCTTCGTAGATTACGTGATTGTCGTTCTCTGCTATGTCTCAACAATTGGTTATGGACGAGCTGCTGCAAGCACATGGCAATCTAACCCATTCTCGTGGGTACCCGCTTGAACCCACCCTAATTTAGATAGAAAAAATTTATATTTATTGGATTCGGGTTTAAATTTTCTCTGATTGATAAAATTAGGGGCGGAGGCGAGAATGTTAATACCTACCTCCCACCCCTGTGCACCCGTACTAGCTCCGCTTAATAATATAATTAAAATTTTATTTATATATATATAAACTAAAATTAGAAATATTTATATATAAAAATTTGTATTATTTTAGTTTTCTTTTTTTTAAATTTATTCATATTTATTTATAAAAAAAATAAAAATATAAAAAAAATATAATAAAAAAAAAGGTAGGAGCGGGACTGGAGGCGAGACAGAGAAACCCGAATTCTACTAAGGACAGAGATAATTACCTAAATTTTATCTCTAATAGGTATCGAGAGCAAAGGTAAAAGCGATTTAAATCTACGGGGCAGAGGCGGAAAACGTAAAATTCGCCCTCGCTTTTGCCCCCGTCCCGTACCCATGCCTAGCTGCAAGGACACAAGTAAACTCACAAGTAAATTTTATTACTGTGTCGTGCTATGCCACGTGGTGCCCCTAAGAGGGAGAAGAGCAACACATGCAACGTTTAGATCAAAGTCTCCTCAATACATTTAACTTCTACAATATCAAAAGTACAAGAATTTCATGGCGAAAGCTTTTAATTTTCAATGCTCAGACAGTTACTATATACTATTTATGCTACTTAGGAATTTCAACTGACCATAGACTTAATCTGTTCATCACTCTCAAACCTGAAGGCAATTTAATATTGAATCCTTAATTTTCTTTCTCAAATTCTTTTCTTGTTGAGATGGTCCATTTATTTTCTTGTTGCATGGTTCATGTTTCTTGGTCCCTGAACTTGAACCCTACAGCAAAGTCAGCACAATGTCAACGTTTTCTGGCTCCAAATTACCTGTTCCCAGATTTCCCAGTAAAATTTATTTTATTCCTTTTTTGGTTGGTGACAAAATGATTGGCTTAAACAGTTATACTATAGCTTGGATGCTTCCTTTCCTAATTCGTTTCAGGCTCTTGATTGTATTTGAAGAGGGTGCCTGTTCCAATTCTTAAAGAATGACATATATATGGTCTTCTATCATAAACTTTTTCAAAAGAAATTTTAGAAGAAAATTAAAAAAAAATAAAATAAAATAAAACACACCTTTTTATAAACTAAAATTAATTTGTATTTAAATTAATATTAAGATTTTTGGAGAAACTAATATATATTTTTAAAAAAAATAGCTTATAAATAAATTAATTTTAACATTTAAAGAAGTTTTTCTCTTTATTTTTCTTTCTAACTTTCTTATGAGTGTCTATGAAAAAATTTATTAAAAAATAGCTATTAGAACATACCACATGATGTCAGAAGAACTTTATCCACACTGGAGTGAAGCTGCTGAGTTGTTCAGACTTCATAGAATATCCATATATACCTCCTTTTTCCAACAATGTACAATAATTAACATTTATTTATTGGAGTTTTATTTCCCTGCCATGTTATTGACAATCATTTTTTCTTTGAAAATCCCTACATTTTGCTCTGATAATCTATGCAAGATTAAGTGTAGCTAGCATATTGTCATGGTTCCTGTCCTTTAATATCATATTAACATTTTTCCCTTATATATCTTTATGTTTAGACTTCTATAATGTTACAATTATAAAATGTTTACTATATTGCTATCCGAATTTGGGTGTCTTGAACAAATTCCTATAATGTGAGGGATTGACTCTTGCGTGATTTTCCTTTTGCATTGTGAAGAACAAATGAAAAGGTTCATGTGACAAAATTCAAAAGTTTGATTCTTTGGTGAACTGCATGTGGATATGAACACAATGGTTGAGGAAGCAGTAAAATATGTGAAGTTAAAACATGAAATCAAGGTAACAACTTGGTATATGATGGAATTACTTGAAGGAGATTGATGTTCTTTAAGTTATTCCATGTTAAGTTCCGTCTTCTCTTGAGATTGACTCGTCCAAATGATGAAGAACACCTTTGAAGGAAGTTTCAGTGGTGAAGAAGAATTAAGGAAGTTCGGCAAGAAGATGAAGAAGCTTGAGGAACCTAGCTCAAAGGTTGAAGTACCTTTGAGAGAAAACCTAGGGAGAATGTTCTCCACGGTTTTGGTGACTTTGAGAAGAGAGAAATTCTAAAGAATTTTTAGATTTTATTCATCAAAAGTGAGGTACAAGGTTAGAATTACAAATATATAGAAAGAAGTAGCTTAGGGAGCAAGCTAATCGTAACCATGGTTCACTATGAACCATGATTTGGTTAGCTTGACCGTCCAAGCTAGTTAAGAAGCTTGTGGAGCAAGCTTCTCACTTAGCTTGCTTGGGAAGCAAGCTAAGGAGAAGCTTGTACCACAGGCTTCTTAAAACTTCCTAAGTGTAAGAAGCAATTTCGGCCAAGGTGAAGGAGAAAGCAAGCTAGGCGGCCTTGGTCCCAAATGACTCCATGAATTAATTTAAAAAAATGTTTGATTTGGTTTAATTAGGTTCATCCAAAGTAGATGAGACCTAGTTAAATCAAATCTATGAAAAATTAGGAATAAAATTAGTCAAATATGTAAAATTTTGCGTAGGTCCAACTATAGCCCAATTACTAGTCACACCCTCAAGCATTACTAAATGTCACCCCACTTATACTACTAAAAAAAATAGAAAATGAGTATACTTCAAGGTTAAGTTAAATGGAGTCTAAGTTCCCAAGTAACCTATCCTAGAAACATTATACAATGACTAATAAAATGCAATAAAGTGTCTCACAAATACAAAGGCAAAAATAAGCCTATACAGAAGAACTATGTACAAATTATATACAATTAGAACTAGGCCTTCTCTTCATGTTAGAGTAGTCCAAGTGAAGAATACCTTGAGCTTAGAAAGCCACTAGTCTTCAAAGTATCCAACCCCTCCTGGCCATAGCTTTTGTGATTGGGCCTTTGGCCCATGGTCCATCAGTATTCTTATTACTCAATCTAAAATTTAGTTAACTTTTATCATCACTAGTAATCTGGTTGTTCTGTTGTCTATCTTCACTTGAGGCTCATCAGGGTCTGGATCCCTCTCAACAGTGGCGGAGTTGGGAAAATTATTGGAATGCTTGTTTCAAGCACGTATAGGATAGAATAAATTTTAGTCTTTGTATATATTTTCTTTTAACACCTATGGAGATGTTGAACATTTGATTATAATAAGACATTTTTTGATGTGTAATTGTTCCACTGCTCTTCAGTCAAATGATCACGCTTCATGTGTTGCTCCTATCCATTTAGACATGTTTCTTCTCCAAACTTTGAATCTTTATACAAGTAAAACCGGTTGAAAAAAAGGAATGTTATAAAAGACTATGATTTAGGGGCGGATCTATATGAAATACAGTGGGCATTATATATATATATATATATATATATATATATATATATATAAAATTCAAAAATATTATATTTTAAAGAGTAAAAGTTATATTTTAATAAAATAAACACATATAATTATCATATGTGACGAAAAATATTCTTTGATAATCAATCATTTTTTTAAAGTTCAATTATAATATATATATATAGTAATGTTCACATATATAATTTAATATATTAAAAAAATTAATTTTTGATAAAATAAAATTTATAGTAAGTATGTTTACCTTTTGTACTTTTTATGTATTGTATATGTTGATTAAAAAAATCAAATAGTAAAAAATGTAAGGTTTATGTTCTATTTAAATTTTTTTATAAAATATATTTTTAAATAAATTATCATCTAAAAGTTTGTATTAGATATTAAAAACGTATTTATATCATAAATAAATTAAACTTAATTTTTATATAATTTAACATATTTATTTTTATATTTTTATTAGTATTAAATTATTATAAAGTAGGCCTTTAAGGTTATAGTTTTAACCAAACATTTAAAAAAATGTCTCTGACAGAAAAATAAGTTATATTTAAGACATATATTTTAATGAAAGTTAGGCTTAGACCTACTAAATTATAATATAACTTAGTCTAACCTAATTTATTTTTACCCATAATTGTAATCGTATATATAAAAACTTGTATAAAATAATTATGATATATTTATACCTTTTAAAAGTTATATATAAATTTTTAATACTATAAATATATGAATAAGTATTGTTTTTACTATCTAAAATTTCTAAATCTGTCCCTATGAATATAGTTAATATTCTAGCCCAAATACACTTTAAAATACGCATTTATATATTATGTAAGGAAAAACACTCGAGATTCAAACTATTGCTATATATATACAGAGAGGTTACAACTCGACGACCTGAATTTTCTACAATTGTAAACAGTGAAATAAAAACAAAATTATAGTTATGAATAAAAATTTTGTTTGAACAGAAGTTTAGAAGTGTTCTTACTAGGGGTGGGTATACGGACCGGTCCGGCCCGTTTAAGGCCCGGTCCGTAAAACTCGCGTTTTATACGGGCCGGATAAGTCCGGTCCGTAAAATAAATGGACTTATTTTTTAAGTCCGTATCCGGCCCGCCAAAATCCGCGGATAACGGACCGGTCCGCGGGCCTAAATAATGGTTCAAAAAAATAAATTTTTTAAAAATAAAAATACATAAAATTAGAAGAAAAAAATATTTTTTATTTATAAGCTAAATTTTATCATACTAAAATTTATCAATAGTTAAAATGGTTTAAAATACTAAATATTAAAATATTAAAATAAAAATAATTACAAATACTTAAATAATAGTAGCAAATTTTCAATAATAAAAACATCAAAATGTCATAAAAATCATTCAAATGACAAATATATACCAACTAAACATAATTTTAATGTCATAATAATTTTAAAAAATAAATACACAACTTAATATTAAAATCATAATATTTAAAAATATTAAATGTGAAGTCCGCGGACTAGCCCGCGAGCCCGCGGATTAAATCCGCCAAGTCCGCGGACTTAACGGGCCGGGCTCAAAAATTAGACATAATCATACGGATTTGAAAAAAACGGGTCCGTTATCCGCGAAATCCGCGGGCTTACGGACCGGTCCGCGGACCCGGGTCCATCTACCCACCCCTAGTTCTTACAAGACTGAGGTCGGACTTTCAGCTCGGGTAATCCATCTTGTCCATGTTGGTCTTGTAAGGGATCTGATGAAGTTGGCCTGCACAACAAGTCTTCTCGGTTGATCTTTCTCTCGCGCGTCTCGGATGTACTTGCAAAAAGGACTCCGACGATCAAGTTAGTCGTCTGCCCAATGTCATATATTGTCTATATCATTACCTGTGGTCGTCCCTACGTAACCGTGTAACTGTTGTATGGTTATCTTCTGAAGGTTATCGGCAGTTGAGCCATATTCGATATCGTTTCTGTGC
The DNA here is from genome assembly GCF_000230855.2 of Cajanus cajan. Taxonomy (NCBI): domain Eukaryota; kingdom Viridiplantae; phylum Streptophyta; class Magnoliopsida; order Fabales; family Fabaceae; genus Cajanus; species Cajanus cajan. The sequence continues at coordinate 12,071,062 of NC_138525.1, forward strand.
CGAGGTGTATTCCTGATTTCCTCTATCCGATGTCACACCTCAGCACTTCATATGTTTACTTTAGTTTGACTAGGTGGTCCTCTCGGTCAACATTGTCTAATCAACTCGATTGAGCTCGGCTATAAGCCAGGTTGGTACATAAGCCCCCCAAGCTCTAAGCGAGGTAGGAGCAAAAAAGGTTAATAAGGCTGTAGCGGCGTAATGTAGAGATGACCGAGGTTGAATAATGACAGCTGACGCGTAAGGGGTCATGTCGTTTCAATGCACGTGTTGGAAGAGTGATGGTGTGTAATAAATGGTCATCAAATACGAAACGATAGGCGCGTGGGGATGTGCGAATTTGAAAGGACACGCTTGGGATTTGAAGGGGTGTAAGAATAAGCATTTAAAAAGGGGTCTGTGTATGCACGCATACATTCGTATGCTTGTTTAGAGAGGGGCAAAAAGGCGAAGCGTGAAAGTAGCATCAACGTGGGTAAAGCATTGGCATTTCCAGGTATTCCATTAGCCCTGCTTCTCTATGTTTAAGTTGTAGCTACGTTCTATACGTATCCCATAAACTTAGGTTGATGAAAGAGGGTGGGATGAAAGGGGGAAAGGAAAGGGCAAAATGGTGGAGGTGGAGGAGGCGAAAGTTCGGAAAAGAGGGGGAAACAACCGGAAAGATTCTCATCCCAGAATTGTAACATCTAGGTATGAATGGGTGAGGGGTGATGTGGGTCAGTATAGCAGCGAGTATGGGGATTTAATGGGAGTGAGTGTTTTGCAGCACAACTTGAAGTTTTATGTGCCCCCTATGCTAGAGCAAATCGTAATAGAACCCTGTTTGTCTGAAGAGCGTGTGTACTTCGAAGGGTTAGACATGTCTCCTAGCATATATATGTATAAGTGTGTGTTTAAGGATTTAGGTTTTCTAATGCCGTTCACACTGTTTGAATGTGAGTTCTTGGAAAAGGTTAACATAGCACCAAGTCAACTACACCCGAATAGTTGGGGTTTTCTGCGTGCATTTCAAATATTGTGTTCAGTATTAGGAATGGAAGTAAGTTTGCCGAGATTTATGCTTTTTTATCAAATAAAGTTAGGAGATCCACCTTTTGGATGGGTTTTGTTGAGTGGGAGTTCGAAAGGAGGAGGATTGTTCCAAATATTTACACAATCATACAAGAACTTCAAACAAGAATTTATCAAAATTCGGTCTACATGTCCTGATCCGAATTTAGATTGTGTGTTTTTCTTGAATGGAAAGTCGAGATTCCCCTTCTACTGGCAATCTCAACCTATTAAATTTTTCGGTTCGGAAGGTTTGGAATTAACCCCCTCCGAAGTGGAAGATATAGAAAAATTGCAAAAGCTACCTCGGCCTTTAGAAAGCAAGTCAATTTTAGTGCTTGCTGGATCAAAGAATCCTCAAGAGGATCTAGAAAGTAAGTTATAATTATAATGTCGATAACAGTTAAATATGTCTTGGATTGATTTCAACATAATATTATGCTGGCTGATGTAGGTATCATGGGGAGGAGTAAGTGGCGTGAATTGAAGGGAAAATTCAACATAGAAGAGATTCCGGATACAGCTCCTCCTAAGCCGAAGGTGAAGAAACAGAATATAGGAAGTGAAGAGCTAAAAACCAAGGAGCATAAGATTGCTGACGATGTGATTAGTGAGAAGCATGAGGCTGCTGCCCACATTGTGAGCTCGAGTGCTCCGAAGAAGGATGTTGAGAAAGGCATCACCATTCCTATTATTGATTTAGAGAAAGAAAAGGTATGTTTCTTGTTGTTATTAGATATTATATGAAAGAAAAGGTATGATTCCTCTTATTGTCCTAATTTCAAATTGGTCTTTTGTAGCCTTCAAACGCACAAGTTCCTGAGTCATCGGATCAGTTGGTGTCTAATTTGGAGGCCTCAATTGCTTAACTCGGTGTGAGTTCGCCGACCCCGCATGGGGGGTCATCCAAAAATCGACCGAGATCAATACATCAGAGATATGATACTGAGAATCCGTTATCAAGGTTGGATCATGTGAGCATGTCACCCGATGTGAAATCCTTTTGGAATGCCGAGTTAACTGTAGAGTCATTCTACAAGGAGGATCCGGCCTATATTGCGGATAAAGCCTTAATTGAAAAGGTTGGAGCTGTTCAAGGTTTGGACTCGATGCAAGTGTTTCTACAAAGATCCATCGCTGTGGTGGATCATTGGAAGAAAAAGTGGGAGAAAAATGCTACATTAATGGCCAAGCTGAGAACTGAAAGTGCACAGGTCGGGTCATTGGTGAATGAGGTTGGCGATTTGAAGAGAAAGTTGGAGGAAAATTCCAAGGCTTTTGAAATCTCGGTGAGATCAAATAAATCTTATGCAGCGAAAGTGGAGGATCTTTTGAAGAAGGTGAATCTGTTGGAGAAAGAAAAAGAAGCTCAAGCAAAGAATGTGAAAATGCTGGAAAAAGAGAACAAAGGATTATGAGGGGAATATTCAAAGCTTAAAGGACGAGATGGTAGAGCTGTACAAGAAAAACAAAGCATGTCAAGAAGTTATTGCCATCAATGTGAAAAAGATTGGGGAACTAGATAATGATAACAAAAAGATGAAGAGTGAGATGGAGACTACCGAATACCAAGTGGTTGTGGAGCACAAGAGGGGTTTTGCGAAAGCACTAAGACAAGTACAAGTTATTGCCCCAAATGTCGACTTGTGAGAAGTTCACATCACCAAGGATGTTTTCAAAGGAAAACTTGTTCATGAAGATGACATCCCTGATGATGTAAGCGACGAGGAGAATAATGAATAGCTTTGCTAGTTTGATGATTACTAGGATATTTTGCATTTAAGATTTATGTTTATTACTGCTTTCTCTTGCCTTCGTAGGCTAAATATGGAATTTTTGACAATGTTGTGATGTTCTGGATATTAAGTTATTTATGTTGTTATGTTTAAATTTGACTTCAAACTTGATTGAAGCTCTGAATATCTATCATGAATATGGTTTGACTTCAAACTTAGCTAAAGTAAAAACAGAGAGGTAATAAGTAGAATCAACTATTTGAATTGAAACTAAGTTGAATGCCTCGACAACAATTTACCCAATATATTAATAAAATAGAATCAACTCAAATGTGGTCGTATTATGAACGAAGCATAAATTTTGTTCAAGTTTGGCTAAATTATGGGTAAGTAGAAAATTCGACTCAAACTTGGCCGAGTATCATATGCAAGTGATAACATTGGCTCAGACTTGGCCGAGATAAGTAGAAAATTCGACTCAAACTTGGCCGAGTATCATATGATAAGTAGAAAATTCGACTCAAACTTGGCTGAGTATCATATGCAAATGATAACATTGGCTCAGACTTGGCCGAGATAAGTAGAAAATTTGGCTCAAACTTGGTCGGCTCAAACTTGGCCACTGAAAAATAATATTGGCTCAAACTTGGCCAGTTTTTTAGTTGAAAGTCAAATTTAGCCAAATTTGTTAATATTGGCTCGGATTTGGCCAACTTTTAGAATGAGAACTGGCATAAGAATTAAGAATAAGAAACTAAATTGGAAGGAAAGAGAATAACCAAATTGCAAGAAGAGAGAATTTATAATGTAGAGTTATATATGCATTACATCTCTCTTGCTGACCTCAGGCGTGCCTCGTTAAAACCTCTTCAGCCAAAACCCTTCTTTTTTATGGGGAAAAAAGTCTGAAGTAGGAAAAAGAGTACATCACCTGGGTTTACACAGTTCAACTATAGTAAAATTTCAAATGAGTAGCATTCCAAGTCCTGGGGATGACTTTGCCACTCAATTCCACAAGCCTGTATGCACCATTTTGCAGACATTCTAAAATACGGAAAGGGCCTTCCCAGTTAGCTGCAAATTTCCCTGCTGATATTTCTTTTCTAGCTTCTCCAACAGCTCTCCAAATAAGGTCTCCTTCTCGAAAGGATCTCGGTTTAAGCTTGGAGTTGTATCTCCTTGAAGCTCTGAGCTTGCATGCCTCTTCTTGAACTTGGGAGCATTCTCTGATTTCGTCCACAAGATCGAGATCCGTTTTCAACGCTTCTGTATTTTGAGTGGTATCAAAAGTCAGCCTTCGGGACTTGGTTCTCCGACCTCCACTGGTATCATGGCATCAGACCCATAAGTTAACTTATATGGGGTTTCTTGAGTGGTAGTTTGTGGTGTGCAATGATAGGCCCACAAAACACCTGGGAGCTCGTCCACCCATTCTCCTTTTGATGAGCCAAGTCTTTTCCTGAGTTCCCAGAGGATAACCTTGTTGGCAACTTCAACTTGACCATTGGTTTGTGGATGTTCAACTGAAGTAACTTTGTGATTAATTCCGAGTTGTCCCAAAAATTGTTCAAAATTTTTATCAACGAACTGCTTTCCATTGTCGGTGGTTATGGCACTAGGTAAGCCATATCTGCAGATAATTTTCTTCCATGTAAATTTTTGGACATTGGCCGCAGTGATTTTTGCTAGTGCTTCAGCTTCAATCCATTTTGTGAAGTAGTCAATTCCAACTAGTAGAAACTTTAGTTGGCCTTTGGCTATTAGAAAAGGACCAAGAATGTCCATCCCCCACCAGGCAAAGGGCCATGTTAACTGCATGGACTGTAAAGTTGTTGGAGGTAATCGGTGGAGATTTCCAAACTCTTGGCAAGCCTTGCATCTCTGTACATATGACTTACAATCCGATCTCATAGTTGACCAGTAGTATCCAGCTCGGATAACTCGGGCAACCATGGACCGAGCTCCAGAATGCATACCACAAATGCCGCGATGGATCTCATCCATTATGTATTTAGCCTGATCTGTATCTAAGCACTTGAGGAGAGGCATGGAGAAACCTCATTTGAACAATTCATCAGCTTCAATGGTGAAGTGGCATGACTTGTTTTTAATCTTAGCTACTTCCACCTTGCTATCTGGCAAGATCCCATCTTTGAGATATCTCCAGATATCGGCCATCCAACCTTGCTGACAAGGATTGCTAGCAAAAATCGTTGTAATTTGACAACTAGGGGCAGCTATGGTTTCTTGGATGATAGTCTTATGTTGACCGGGACGTTTAGTGCTAGCAAGCCTCGACAACAAATTGACTCTGACGTTATGAGCTCTTGGGATGTGCTCTATCTGAAAAACATCGAAAAAATCTGTAAGACGAGATACCATAAGATTATACCTTTGAAGTTGGGGATCTTTAGTCTGATAACTTCCTCCTACTTGTTCAGTGATTAGCTTGGAATCACTGCAACATTTTAATCTTCTGACTCCAACGTCTTTGGCCAGTGTTAAACCTGCTAACAAAGCTTCATATTCAGCTTGATTATTAGTGGCTTTGAAATCAAATTTAATGGCAAGTTCAAGCATAATGTTATTTGGCCCTTCAAGGATAATGACAGCACCACTGCCTTTCACATTAGAGGATCCATCTACGTGCAATGTCCAAATCTATCCAAAGGTGGAACAGGGGTGAGCTCAGCAACGAAATCAACCAGACATTGGGCTTTTAGTGGTCCTCGGCTTTCATACTTGATACCGTACTCGGACAACTCGACTGACCAAGCTATCATCCGTCCGGCCAGGTCGGGTTTTCTGAGTATTTGCTTGATCGGGTAATCCGACTTAACAATAACCTGATGACTTTGGAAATATGGACGAAGTCGGCAAGATGCGACTACTAGTGCCAAAACCAACTTCTCTATTGTTTGATATCTTCTCTCGGTGTGTTGTAGTACTCGGCTGATGAAATAAATAGGAGTTTGCTTTTTGTTATTTTCCTGCATGAGTGCGGCACTAAGAACTCCAGCAGAACTCTTTTGGCTTTCTGAGTAAATTGAAGATTGGCTTGGCCTTCTCTGCCAGCTTGGGAATGAACCGAGATAACGAAGCAAGTCGCCCTGCCAACCTCTGTACTTCTTTGTGATTTTTGGGACTTCTCATGTTTATCAGGGCTTGGCACTTGTCGGGGTTTGCTTTAATTCTTCGGCAAGTGACCATGAAACCTAAGAATTTGCTTCCTTGAACTCCAAAGACACATTTTTCTAGGTTTAACCTCATGTTATGTTTTTGTATTTGCCCAAAAATTTCTGCAAGGTCTTGGACATGATGCTCAACGGATTTTGTCTTGATAACCATATCGTCAACATACACTTCAAGGTTACGTCCGATCTGACTGGCGAAGACCTTGTCCATGAGTCTTTGATAGGTGGCTCCTGCATTCTTGAGTCCAAAGGGCATGACATGGTAGTAATAGTTGGCCTGTTCTGTGATGAAAGCAGTGTGTTCTTCATCTGGAGGGTACATCAATATTTGGTTATAGCCTGAGTAGGCGTCCAGGAAACTGAGCATGGCATATCCTGAAGCTCCATCAACTAATCTATCAATGCTGGGAAGCGGATAAGCATCCTTTGGGCAGGCTTTGTTTAAGTCAGTGTAGTCGACACACATGCGTCATTTGCCATTGGATTTTTTAACCATTACCACGTTGGCTAGCCAAGTGGTGTAGTTAATTTCTAAGATAAACCCTGCACTCAAAAGCTTTTGTGTTTCAGCTTTGACAGCTTATCTTCTCTCACCTCCGATCTTTCTTTGCTTCTGAGATACAGGCTTTGCTTCCCTGTGGATAGCTAATCTGTGGCAAATAAAATTTGGATCTATCCCAGGCATATCTGCACTGTTCCAAGCAAAAAGATCAGCGTTTTCAATAAGTATTGACATGATTTTACCTTGTACATGAGTTTCAACGTGCTTTCCGATTCTGGTGCACTGGTTTGGTTTCTTGCCAATTTGGAACTCAATTAGTTCGTCAATGGGATCAGGTCGACGATCATGCATGTCAACTCGGGGATCCAGGTCAGCCGTTTCCTTTGTACCGAGATGGGCGACGATAGTAGAGGTTGATTTCTCAGGTTGAAGATTGGAAGATGCAATCTTCAGGCTCTCGGCATAACATCGTCTTGCTACCTGCTGATTAGCTCTGACAGTTATTATATGCCCGTCTGTACCCGAGAATTTCATAGTCAAATGGGGTGTTGACACGATCGCTCCTAACTGATTTAATGTCGGTCTCCCAATAAGAATATTGTAGGAGGTGACAGCGTCAACCAACAAGTGCTTCACCAATACTCTTCTGGAAGTTTGAGCTGTACCAAAAGAGGTTAATAATTTAATGAAACCACGAGTATGAACTCGCTCACCTGCGAACCCAACAAGAGGTTGGGTTCAGAATATGGTTGGATCATGTTATGGGGGATGTCAAGCTTCAAGAAAGTGGGCCAATAGAGCACATCGGCAGAGCTTCCTTGGTCAATTAGTGATTTCTGAACCTCCCAGTTAGCCACCTCGACCGAGATGACCATGGGATCATCTTGGTTGAGGCTTATGCCTTCATAATGGTCATCGGTGAAAACGATGGGAGGATTTGATGGGATCATTTTTGAATCCGAGTTGTGGTAATCATTGATGTTGTGAACATTGCGTAAATGTCGCTTTCTGGCAGAGTTAGAACTTCCTCCTCCAACGAAACCCCCCGCAATGGTATTGATGATCCCACGCAAGTTATTCTCGGCAGAGGGTTTATCTCCGTGCTGTGGATCGGCATTGTTTGCACTAGGTTTGTTTTCTTCACGCGTAGGTGCTTGTTGATAGTTGCCTTGCTCAGATCGGCCTTGGTGACCTTGGTATCGTCCTTGATATCGGTTTGAATATCGACCTCGTCCTCTACCGCGTCCGTGGGAAGCTTGACCTCGTTGGATGTATTGTCCAAGGTGACCAGCCTGAATCAGTTCTTCAATTTTGTCCTTGAGGCTCCAACATTCCTCCGTTGTGTGCCCGTGATTTCTGTGATATCGACAATGTTTGCTCTTGTCGGCATTGGCCGAGTTGTAGGCCGGAGGGGGCAAGGAGATTAGATCTGCATGGTTAGCTTCCTCCAAAATATTGACTCGAGGAGCATTAAGGGGTGTATAAAAATCATACCTGGGGCCTCGTGCTTGACAAGGTCTTTTGGATCTTTGATCGAAATGATTCTTTTGCTTCTCCCTGTTACTGGATTCTGCCTTGATAGTGAGGCCATCTCGGATAGTGTTACAGAATTCAGCTTGTTCTTCCATTTGTATGTATCCGGCGGCGCGTGCCCTCAGTTCGTCCATGCTTGCGGGCTGGTGTCGACACAGGCTGTCAACAAAGGGTCTAGGTTTGAGTGCCATCAACATGGAATGGAGGGCGACCTCTGGATTAAGATTTCGGATTTTGATGGAGACGTTGGCAAAACGTTCCATAAAATGCCTGAGAGATTCATCATCTTGTTGTAGCAAGTTAGATAACGCTGTAGAGGTGATATGATGAGGCCTGCTAGTGGCGTACTGGTCAGAGAAAAAATGGACCAGAGTATTAAAACTGTCTACCGATCTGGGTGGTAATTGTGTGTACCAACTAAGGGTTGCTCCCTTGAGTGATGTTGGAAATACGCGGCACATGATGGCGTCATCATTCGTGTAAAGGTTGATTTGAGTAACATATGCGTTAATGTGCTCATTAGGGTCAGTGGTTCCGTCATATCTGTCAATGTTTAACGGTTTCCAAGTAGGAGGAAGGGGAACTTCCATAATTCTATCAACGAAAGGGTGTCGTCGAGTGGAATGAAGATCGTGCTCAGAATGGCTGATATGAGTATGTGCAGATCGGTGAGTTGGTGTGGGTTCTGGTGGGTATGTAGGATCGGGAGAGGACTGATGTTCATCGGCAGTATGAGGAACACGGCTAGCATGATGAGTGTGTGGTGGTGGTTGATTTTGTTGCCACTAGGCTCAGAATGCAGCTTGTTCGGCGCGTAACTGTTGCAAGTCGGCTTCATGTTGTTTACGAAGGTTTTCCATCGCCGCTGCATGTTGTTGTTACATCAATTCGATTTGTTCAAGTAACCTTCGTAAGGCCGGGTTGTCTTCCATATTCGGTGTGGTCGAATGTGGTGTACTTGTTGCTCTGTTGGTCTGACATCGGGTTGAAACCATAAGGGTGAGGGAGGAAAAGTTTTACCAGGCCCTTCTTCTAACGCCAAATGTTCTTACAAGACTGAGGTCGGACTTTCAGCTCGGGTAATCCATCTTGTCCATGTTGGTCTTGTAAGGGATCTGATGAAGTTGGCCTGCACAACAAGTCTTCTCGGTTGATCTTTCTCTTGCGCGTCTCGGATGTACCTGCAAAAAGGACTTCGACGATCAAGTTAGTCGTCTGCTCAATGTCATGTATTGCCTATATCATTACCTGTGGTCGTCCCTACGTAACCGTGTAACTGTTGTATGGTTATCTTCTGAAGGTTATCGACAGTTGAGCCATATTCGATATCGTTTCTGTGCCGAGGTGTATTCCTGATTTCCTCTATCCGATGTCACACCTCAGCACTTCATATGTTTACTTTAGTTTGACTAGGTGGTCCTCTCGGTCAACATTGTCTAATGAACTCGGTTGAGCTCGGCTATAAGCCAGGTTGGTACAAGAAGTATTTTTAAAATTGTTATTTATTAAATGTAAAGAATACTGTTCTTACCGGAGATCGGTCGTAGGAACGATCTGCTAGGCAAGATTAGTGAGCCTTCTTCACTGGGTACGCTTGTTGTTCCAAGGCGGGGGTGATACCTGCAAAAGAGACTCTGATACTAAAGTTAGTGTTTGTGGATGTATGAGTCTCGTATAAGTAATGCACGTACCTTTGTGTGAATTAGGGTTTCATTGGGTCTTGGGCCTGAGATCAGTTATGATCTATTTGGATGTCGGGCTGACGTTGTCTGACGCGTATCCGAGGTCACTTCATGCTGTGATGTCGAGCTCAAGCTCGGCATGACGATACGAATAGTACAAATACTTTTTTTTAGTTAAAAAAACTTTAGAAAACACTTTTGACTTGAATATTTCAACCACACTTACTTAGGGAGAGTGAAAAGGAAGTCGGGTAGAATTGTCACCTCAGTAGAATTAGTGTTGATTCTACTTTTTCTAGAAACAAATCAATATCATGGATACAAACGACGTCGTAATTCCAAAGTGTGGACTCAATTTTTAATTATTTTATTTTTTGTTTTTAATGGCAAATAGCATTCTTAAATTGTACTCATTGATGTGCTGTTATTTTCAAACATTTTTCTTTTTGAAATAATTCTCGTTTTTTTTAATCTTATTAACATTAAAAAAAGATGCATGCTATTGTCAAGTCTTTTTGTTGGTTTACTCTACAAAAGCGTCAAGATATCTTGATGACTTCGGTCCTAATAATTACTATTTAGTGTGATAAGTCTAAAATGGACCTCGTCATTTTGAAGGATGTAGCTTAGATCTTAAAAAAAAATGCAAACCAGATAATGCGATTGATAGGATTGTGAAATTACAATTAAAAATAAATTAAATTTCTCTTAAAAGTTTATAATACAAGGAACAACATAAATTATTTTTCATGAAGATATAAGCACATTTAATTGGTATTTTATCACATAATTAGTAAGTGGATTTTTAATATTTTAACATATTATTTAATCAACAAAACTGAGAATTAGGATTTAAAAATTCAATCAGAGAAACATTAGTTCAAGGTTTCAATCCGCCAGTAAAATTTTCATAGTTTAACAATAAATCTGAATTCTCAATCAACCTAATTCAACACAAATTTAATAATAATAAAAAACAGATTTAAATCTAGATATATGAATTTCATCAAACATGAAATACAATCCCGATCTCATAATTTTAATAAAATTCAAGAATAATGAATGGTTAAATTACGCGATTTAAGTTATTTTAAGTCTAAATCTAAATTTAAATCTAAATTTAGATATGAAATTAATCTTTAATATCTATTTTAGATCTAAAACAAAATTCATAATCATGAAAAACAAAAGAAAAACCTAAAATAAAGAAGAAGACAAACAAAGAATTCATTCGATAAAAAGATCGAAAACTCAAATTTTATCGAGTTCTTGATCATCTAGAATCGATTGACGAACTAGTCACACATCATAATCATGTTGCAGTAATCCAATTCGTAAGTAAGAGAGAAAATCCAATACAGAGAGAGGGAGAGAGAGAGAGAGAAAGAAAGAAAGAGAGAGAATTTAGAGAAAATTATAGAGAAAGCAACTCTAAAATCTGAAAAATTAGGAATATCATATCAAGTGTACATGTGTTACACTTACTTATAGACTACACTAATGGGTCTAATAATCTGAGTAATTAAAGGTTTAACCCACTAAATAAACTAATTACATCATTAAACAAATCCTAACATTACAATCTAAAAAGAAAAAGAAAATAATATGCAAGATCGCAACTTTACAATGCAATTTTGGGTCACTTAACATCCAAATTGGCCTTTTCTTCCAGTAGAGAAGTTGTAGAACTCTCTCTTATCTTTCCAAGGACACCTAGAACGCCTTAATCCAATGTCGGGAGTTCTAGATATGACCTACAAAAGAAATAATGTCAAAATAGGAAAAATTATGAAAATTAACTAGAATTTACAACTAAGACCAAACTGACTCACTAGAACAAATCAAAATTAATATATCACAATATGATACTAATAAAAGTTATATAAATAAAAAATAATGCATAGAAAGACATACAAAAATTGATCTATCAAATGCCCCCACACTTATTCTTTTGCAATCCGAGGCAAAACTCACTATAAAGCACTACCAAATAAATTTTTTTAAAATATACAAGACTATTAGATACCCATTTAATATCAAATTTCCTATTTTCTATAAATTTTGGTGATTTTTAAAAATATCAAAAATTAAAAAAATTGAAAAAGTGGTCTAAATGATGGAATTTGGCAATTTTCCACCTAGTTTACTCTTAAACCCTAAGCCCTAAATGGTGGAATTTGGGAGAAAGTTTGCTTAGAATCACTTTTACCTTTGGAGAAAAAATTTTAACCCAAAGAAAAAACTCTGAAAACGTGTCTGTGAGCAATATTATACAAAACCACAAAACTCAACAAAAATGGTTAGAGTAAGGTTAGTATAAGCAATTTCACAACACAGATAATAGGTGTGATAAAATCAATACACAATGACATGTATTGAAACCAAAATAGTTCACTAAAACAAATGTCAACCAATTCATCAATTTAAGACACTTATAAATGTAAAATAAGTCCAAAGTAATGTACTAAAATACGTATTAATTGTGCACTATCATATAGGTAGTGAGGCAATTCCTAAGCCTCCTTAGGATTTATTTTGATGTGTTTGATGAGATGTATGATGTTTGATATTTTTGTGGTTTTATGATTATGAATCTATTGAATTATGATTATTCATGTTGTCTCTTTAGGGGTTAGGGATGTATGCATAATTTGAGGGTTTCATGTGATTTCTTTGATTCCAAAAATTTTCGTATAAACATGCCTCAATATTTAGGCAATTTCTCTCTTTGTGATTAACCAAATAGAGTTTCATTTGTTGGTATGGAAATACAATGTTTGGGGCTACATGTTTAGTTAATACTCAAAATCACATAAAAATGTTAAGAAATGATAAAGTTATGTGAGTCGCATGTCTTGTGTGCAAAAAGTAACATTTGTTACTTGTAATCGTTACAAGGAGCCTTAAATGCTCGAATTAAGTTTCATGGTATTCATAAAAGATGTAGCCTTAAATGTTTGGTTTCTCACTACTAGAAAATTGTAAAATAGCGACCGAAATTTATCAGTCACTATTTAGCGACTGATTTAGCGACCGATTATGAATAATCAAAATAAAGACCGATTTAGAGACCAAAATAAGTCGTCAGTAGAAAATCGGTCGCTAAACAAGAAATTTTGATTTTTTTAGTGACAAAATTAAATTTGGTCGCTAAATCAGAAATTTTGATTTTTTTAGCGACAGAATTAAATTCAGTCGCTAAATATTAGTTAAAATTAGCGACAAAATTCTATTCGATCGCTAAATATTAGTTAAAATTAGCGACGGAATTGAATTTGGTCGCTAAATATTAGTTAAAATTAGCGATGAAATTGAATTCGGTCGCTAAATTAGAAATTTTGATTTTTTAGCGACGAAATTAAATTTGGTCGCTAAATATTAGTTAAAATTAGCGACAGCATTGAATTCGGTCGCTAAGTATTAGTTAAATTTAGCGACCGAATTCAATTCGGTCGCTAAATCAGAAATTTTGATTTTTTTAGCGACGAAATTAAATTTGATTGCTAAATATTAGTTACAATTAGCGATGAAATTCTATTCGGTCACTAAATATTAGTTAAAATTAGCAACGTAATTCTATTCGGTCGCTAAATATTAGTTAAAATTAGCGACGAAATTCTATTTGGTCGCTAAAAAAAACTTAAAAAAAATTATAAATTGCTTCAAAGTGATGATAATATTGTTATTGACTATCAATCCCATTTTCTTTTTTTGTAAGAGCAAGACATTAATTTATAATAAAAAAATATTTATATGCACTCCTACATAATTAATACCAATAGTTATTTATGTGAAAAAATATTTAGAGGTTTTTTTTACGATTGGATTTTTAGGCATTTTTTTAATTAGAGTATATGAATTTTTTAAAATTTCTTATTTATTTTGATCCATATTTATAATATATATTTCTAACTTATGATAACTTTGTTTTTAAATAAATTTTTATATTTAAATTTTATTGATAGAAGAGATGTGATTAGGGATGGCAATGAGGCCCCATGGGGGCGGGTAATAATAAATTCATCCCCACCCCGCTGAATGAAAATTAGCCTCATACCCACCCCATATCCGCGTGGGTATCCATGAATTTCTTGGATACCCACGGATATCCATGAATATTTATAATTTTTTTTAAAAATTCAAAAACTATATTACAAATAATTTTAAGTTTATATTTAATGTCATTGAAATATTAAAAATAAAAATTCAATGTTAATTTTGAACTTGTATTTAACGTTAATTTTGTTGAAATAATAATAAAAATGCAAGATAATCAATAACTTAAAATACATCAATCTCACACAAGTAAGTGAAAGTGTCATATCACAAAACTACAATAATTCAATCTCATAATTTCAAACGACAGTAAACAACTTAAAATACATAAATTTTATTACTCCAATCAAAGGTAGAAAATTAATCAAATTACATCCAACATAATTCTATATATGGATAGTTTTAGGGTTATGTGATAAAGGATAATTAGGATATTTAAGAAATATTATTAAACAGGTATCCACGGATATGGATATCATCATACCCGTCCCCGCCCCGTTCATAAATGGGTAAAAAATTATTCGTCCCCATTATCCGCGGGTACCTAATTAGCCTATCTATTTATTATCCGTAGCGGATTTTACCCGCAGATACCCGTAGGTGCAGGTATTTTTATCATCCCTAGATGTGATATCTTAAGGAAAAAAAGAATTATAACATCCTCTCTTTTTCTAATAGGAAGAGTACAAATGTATTTTCTTAACTATTAGTATTTCTTTATTGTTGTGTGATAAAATTGATTATTTTAAATTATTTTAGATTATTTAACTAGAATCTTATTAATAATTTACTATATGATTTTAATATTTTTGTATAACTAATATCTGATTTTAAACTTGATATGAAAATATTATGATATAACTAGATAAGATTTTAAATTAGTATTTTATTAATGGTTGATAACATTATATCTACCGTTTTAGTATTGAATTGATAACATGATGTGGCGAATGGTATATTATGACTTAATTGTTCAATTAATTTTGATGTGAGTATGTTGACATGAAATGAGATGTTGTATTGAATATGAATGTGATGTGATTATGGTTCCTCACACTTATGACCACGGATAGCATGACCCTTGGGTAAGTGATGCTCTAGGGATGGCATGACCTTGGCATAATGTGGGATGTGTGAGACAATTAACAAGTATCACTTATGACAGGATGACACGACCTTGGGCAAGAGATGCTACAGGCGTGACCTTGACATAGTGTTAATTATAAGATTTGTGTTGATTATGAATAAAATGTGATTATGGTTCCTCACACTTATGACCAGGGATGGCACAACCCTTGGGTAAGTGATGCTACAGGGATGGCGTGACCTTGACATAGTGTGGGATGTGTGAGGCAATTAACACGTATCACTTATGTCAAGATGGCACAACCTTGGGCAAGAGATGCTACAGGGGTGGCGTAACCTTGACATAGTGTTAATTGCAAGATTTGTGATAGATTGGTGTGATTGTGAATTGTGATGTGAAGATGATGCATGATTGATAAAATTATGATATATAGAAATCCTTGTGAATATTTCATTAAGTAATGAGTTATGATGAAATTGTTATAGATTTTCCTTGTGTGCTTTACATATAGATGTTTTCTTTTCTCACCATACAAATTGTGGATGTTTTAGGTGAGGAAGATCCCACTATGAGTGACATTTAGAATGCCAACAGTTGAATTGTGGGTATGTTCTAATATTGTGACATCGGGGCAAAGAATTTCTAGGACATAGATTTTTATATGAATTTGGAGTTGTATTTATTATTTTGAAAACAATTTGTAAACTCTTAGGTTTTATTTTCCAAGTTTTATTTTCAATTATTTTGGATATTGATGAACAGTTATGAAGATTTTACGTGAACCCTTTTTACCAACGTTGAAAATTGTATTCGTTAGTTTTATTTACATTATTACAAGATATGTGTTGGGGTAGTAAGGGTGTCATAGTATGCAAAAATTATTTTATATTGAAAAGAAATGTATTTTTTTTATTAATATTCATGATAAACATTTTGGGATAGAAAGATGTCACATTTAGTGGTATTAGATCATGTTAATCCATCTGACCTATGTGTTATATATCTTCCATGTTTCCCAAGTGTGTTTTGTGAAAATGTTGATGTGATTTACAAAGGTTTTGCTTGCTTTCTAGCAAAAGATATGATTAAAACAAGTTTTGAGCACTTTTGTAAAATATTTTTTCTTTAGCACGAAAATGATGTAATTTTTGGGGATGAAAACCCTATTTCAAAATGGTTTCTAGTGTTTAAAATGTTCTTACCAAGTGTTAAATATATGTTTACTCATTTATTTTGTGAAAAACTGATTTATGAGCAATTTAACACTTATAATCAAATTTTGGCACTTTTGATGCACCCATTGTTTTGTTTTATGCCGTTAGTTTCTAAGGTTATTTAATTTTATATTTTGACCTCAAAAAGGAATTTATAACATGGATAACCTTTTTGAAAGTATTAAGGTTTATTTTTATTATTTCCTATTGAAGAATTGAAATAATGCGTACCAATCAATAAAACAGTTAATTCATGAATTTTCTATGCTTTGTATAGTTTGAGGAACTACGATGTATATTGTTTTATAATCTAAATTCTAGCATGGCTAGCATTGAGAGTTGTGTAATTGGTTTACTAAGGACCACATGGTATTTGACTCTTGAACAAATCATTTCCCCAACCTTTATGAAATAATTCCTTTTCATTATCCTTCTTCGTCCCCATGCTCTTGACTTTGACCTAGCTTTGAAATTCCACTAATTCTTCCATTTGTGTATATTTTTTAGTTCTTCTTATTAACTCTTGCATATCCAAAGGAGGATTTTAACATAGACTATTCACAAATGCTCTTGGTTTTAATGTCATGTTCAATCTATCCATAGCTATGGTGGGATTTAAGTTTGTCATTTCCATAATGACTTTGTTAAATCGATCCATGAATGATCAAAGGGATTTTGACTTCTCTTGCCTTTAGTTTTCCAAAGCAAGGGATGTCAACTAATAAAGGAAACTTATGGCAAACTAGACTATAAACAAAAATGTTAATTCTTCAAATGAATCTATAGATCATGTTGGTAGCTTTTAGATGTTCATTAAGATCGGTCGAACCATCATATTTCTCCAGAGGAAGACTATTCCAATTATTGATATGTTGCATTCATGATCATTTGTGTAAACGAATGCCTATACGATCGCTCAAGACTGTTGGCTATGAGGGTAGCTATTGTTGGGATAAAAAAGGTATTAGGGAAGCTTGATCATAGGCTATCGAATATTGCCCCAAATTAGTCTATATATAAGGTGTTGTTGGAATATGATGAGAGAATGCCTCGTGAGTAAACTAATATATAGGTATCCAAGTTCTATTAAGACTTCATAACTTAGGGATGCCAAAATCGACCCAGACCCTACGGACACCCGCAAAAATGTTCGCATATGGGACGGGTAAATACTCGTTTATATGGGGATGGGTATATATGAATAACCAATTTTATTCGGACCCACAAAAGCAATAAAATGGACGTCTACTATGAAGCAGAGGAGCTCCCAAAGTATGGAGGCAACACCATATGACAACAAGGAGGCTTGAAGCCCAAACAAGTTGGTTTTAGTAGCCTAGAATGGGTTGTTCCAAAATCAGAACGGTCCGTTCCCAAATCTTACTAAAAAGACCTAAAACCCTAATTGAGAACGGGCCAAAACGGGCCGTTCCAGTGCAGTTCGTTATGGGACACGTTCAAATCTGGAACGGGTCGTTCCACCTTTAGAACGAGTCGTTCTAGGTTTAAATTTAGCTCATAACTGAATGATCCAAAACATGCCATTCCGAATCCGGAACGGGCCATTCTAGTCAGGTTTGACATCTATAAATAGCAGACTCGGGCACTATTCTCAGGGACGGAGAAAAAATTGGTCTAAGATTCCTTATAGCTCGAAAATCCTCTCTCTCTCTCTCTTTGTATTTCTTGAGATCTGTGACACATCTGTGTAGTGTGAAAGGTAGCCAAAAAGCACCTAATAGATCCTCATATCTAAAGATTCAACACGATAACAAGTTTAACAATTTATTCGCCTCACATTTTGTATCATATTCTTTTCTTAACCCTTTTTTTTTCTTCTTTTTTGATTTGTTGAAAATAATTTTATGTACAGAGTGTATGTGGTTTGTTGTCTTCAAGATTATTTTTTAGAAAGTATTCAATATACAATAAATAATAACATTAATTGAATAACATTTTTATCTTTAACGTTATTTGATTATGAGAGTTTAATGACTAGCCACTTGTTAGCTTGAATTCTTGTGTAAAGATTATTTCAAAAAAAAAATAGTAACGTTAACTCTATCTTTAGCGTTATTATGATCGTTCAACGTTTATTTATTTGTTAACTTAAAATATTATGCAAGTTTCAAATAAAAATGCAAAAAAAAGTTTTTTTCTTCACCTATAAAGGTTATATATAAAACATGACAAAATATATTTTTAGGGTAAATTAAATATTTATAAATTTTTGTAATTTTGTGTAATTAATTAAAGGTACTGTGTTTTTACAGGCGTCGTAGGGTGCTAGTACCTTCCCTACACGTAATTGACTTCCGAACCCAATTTTGATTTTGAAGATTATTTTTAAAGGGTTTTTCAATGTTTTCCCCTTAAAATAAAATATTGGTGGCGACTCCATTGAAAAATAATGTTTGGGTCATCCCGTTGTGATTCCGGTTACAACAGTATAGAACGAGTATAAATCAACAAAATTTAATGGGTATGAGTGTGGGTACAAGTGCTATGGTACCCAACCAACCCCGCCCCACAATTATATATATATATATATATATTAATATAATAATATAATTACTTAATAATAATTTTTTTAAAATTCTATTATGATATTATAATTGAAACCCTATCTAACCTCATTTTTTCTTCTTGCAATCTTGTGCTTCACCAATCCATTGTGTCCCCGCTCGTCGTCTACCTCACATCTTGCCTTTCATGCTTGTCACTTACCATATCCCTGTGTCATCTCCGTCGTCTGCCTTGCGTCTCGCCTTTCATTGCCACCACTTGCGTCTCCTCCTTGTGTCACCACTTGCATCTCCGCCTCACATTGTCGCTTGCATCTCCACTTATGTTTTTGCCTTGCATCGTTGCTCGCATCTCCACCTCGTGTCACCGCTTGTGTCGTCGCTCATGTCTCCACCTCGTGTCCTTCCGTCACCACCACATTGGGACTACTAATTGTTGGAAGACTTGTCAGTCGTAACTTTATATAACATCATATTAGAGCTGCTAATTGTTAGATTTAAAAGCTCTCAATTATTCTTACATATGTTTTATTTTATCCTCTGATAATAAAATGTTTTGATTTATTTTGGGAAAGTTTTATATTCCAACTTCAGCAAAGGTAATGGAATAAAACTAGAGAATGTATGAACCGATTGAGTTATATTTATACTATATTATTCGAAGAATGCTGATAGTTTAATTTGGTAGGAACTTTCAACAAATTGGTGTGTTTGTATGTGATTGTTGTAACACCCTAGGATTTTTTTAATAATTAATATGACTAATTAGGAAGATAATAATGATTTTACTTTATTTTATGGTTAACAGTTGTTATTTTATTTGTTTTAATTGATTTAATCATTAAGAGAAGAATTAGATATAATTAAAGATAAAGGGGTTTTGAGAAATAGATAGTCATTTATTAGAAGAGAGGCGGATAAGGGCGCATTATTTTACATCTTCACGTTCTTTGACGCTCTGGTGCTCTGAAGAGAACCCATCTAGAGAGTAAGGAGAATGGATAATCGGAGAGGAGACAAAGGCTTAGATTTCATACATTGCATCACTCTATGTAAAGGGGGGAGTAAGAACACTCATCTTTGGGAATTGGGTTTATGCATGAAGGATAGAAGGATTGGCTCCCAATTCCCATAAGTGCTATGTTTGATGAAATCTTGTTTGCGTTTGATGTTGTTTATCGAGTAGATTCTTGATATGAATTTTATTTAGTAATCTGATGCTTTTAAATTAATTAATTGAGTGTTCTGTAAAAAAAGGGTTAGAATCCTGAGGGAGAAGAATTGATAATTTTTAAGGGCAAGAGTTGTAGAAGTTTAATTTGATGAATTCATATTGAATGGTGGATTTTCTGAACATAAAACGAGTTTTGGTCAATTAGAATTTGCATGGTCAATTATTGCGATGTTTGTTTTGAGATTACTATTCCACTATTTGGTGCGTTTGGGTGTTGGATCGCATGTGGTGCCGGGCTCGGGTGCTTAGTGTTGGGTGTGCCTTCATATGTATGAAGGCACTGCCGAGACGTGTTGATGTCAGGTAGGGAGATATTTACACCGGGCATGGAGAGCTCAGGTACTCTTTGTCTCAACTTAGAGTTGGGCATGACCAATTGATGCCGAGTGGGACTAGTCAATGTCGAGCATGACCAGTCAGTGCTAGGTGTAGTTGTAGAAATCGAGTGTAGATGTCGGGCATGTGTTTCCATGTTAGCATAGACTGTCAAGAGGCTTTTTTATGATGTTTTGAATGGTGTTATTATCCTGTTGTCGATTGAAATAATGGGCCTCATACAAGTGGCACAAGAATGACTTATTTAATGAATTGTTTGGACAATGGTGTTGATGCTTGATTATATGATCATGGATGTGTATATATGCTTGGTGAATGATGATTATTATCTTGATAGTTAACAATAAATGTAGATGATTATAGATGTTGGTGAATGATGAACTATATGATGATCACGATGTATTTATATAGAAGCATTGCATGGTTGTGACATGCATCATACTTGCATGATTCTATGGTTCTGATGGAAACCTAATTTTGTGGTTCTGGTGAGAACCTGTTGGTGTTCTGGTGGGAACACTTTTGTGTTGGTAGCCTAAGGTTAACTTGGGGCTTAGGTATCGACTGGATATTCTTGATGATGATGAGCAGGTACCTCATGCATTTAGATGTAGGTGCACACCGCATTACATTATTGTGTATTTGTTTGAAAGTGTAATTTATGGTGTTTACAATTGAAATTGATGCATTAATTATTGGTATTGTATTTGTTATCATGAAGAGAAGGGGTATTGAGGATTGCGACCTATTCCCTATAGAGTGAGATTTTTCTCACTCCTTCTTTGTTTGTTGATATGTTTTTGTATGTTTTATAGAATATGATCCTTAGTCTTTGTATGTTTGCTTACTACATTGCTCTCATTTCTTCTTGCAAGAGCCTAATAACATATGAAAGATTAGTCTAATCTCCCATTGCTACCTACTCTGACATTTGTTCGGCTTATGAAACTCCAATGTTCTTTTTTGTAGTTACTATTACTTCAAGTAGTCTACCTACAAAGGAGACAACAATAATGACCCTCAAAATCAGCATAGTGAGTGCTAAAATGTACCTACATGAGGGCATAATGGTAATTTTCTTCTCCTTTATCATACCACTAGTCTTTGACTCGATGATCCAAGTTCCTCTTATTTATGGAGAAAATAACTATACCTACAAAAGTCACTCTAATGATCAAGTTAGTACTCAGCCTTGATTAAGATGTTGTAATAAATGTTGAAATAAATATAATAATAAATACAAAATCTAAAAAATTCCGTTTCATCTAACAACATATTACTATTTATATTATATTCTTATCGAGTCTCGATGATGAGCCAAAATTCTATTGTGATTTTGATAACCTTTTTCTTTATTTTGTTTTGAGTTTCGTATGACTCCTCAACCTCAATAAGCTCATGTCTTGCACATAATTTTAGCCCTTAAGCTAACATCTATAGTTCCCCGGATAGTCCTTAATTATGAGCCTACCAAAATAAAAAATTATCGAGAAATAAAAATAATATTATATTACAATATATACTATTTATCATAAATATAAAATATAATTTATATGCTTACAGATATCTATTTATATAAGTTTTAAATATAATTTATGCATTCAAACATAGTATTTATTTTTATATATAATTTTGTTTATATAAATTTTAGTTATGTGTAATAAACATTTAACTTGTGCAAACATAAACTAAAATAATAGTTATATTTAAAACTTGTATAAAGAGATTTTTTTAACATATAAACCATATTTTTTTATTTAAGATAATTAATTTATATTATGCCACAAGATTATTTTTAATTATTAATAACTTATTTTAAAATTATTAAATTTTAATTTATAAATTAATATGATAAAAATAAATTAGATCAAAAGTTAAAAAAGAATCACTAAAAATACTTCTTTTAAAAATAATTTCTAAATATACTCTCGTGAAAAATAGTCATTCACATTTACTATATTAGAGTTATTTTTATTTTATATAACAAAAGATTACAATAAATAAATGTATTTTACATATGAAAAATTATAATATAATTTAAATTTATAATAAATAATTTTTTTGACCACATAAATTTTATGATAAATAATTTATATTGTGATTTAAAATTATTTTTAACTATTGATTAATTTTTTAAAATATTATATAAAAATAAAGTTTATTGGATTAAATATGTTAATCTCTAAATTTTTGTCAATTTTTAATTTTGGTCCCTAAACAATTTTCTTTTACTAACTTTAGTCTTTGAAATTTTGCCAAATTTCACCGTTAGTCATTAATTTTTTTTTTCTCTTTAATATTTTAGTCCCTAACATCAATTTTTTTTTTATGTTAATGGAGAGAATTTTCAAGGACTAAAATTAAATAAAGTTTCTTCAAGAACTAAAAATAAATATTGACAAAAATTTAGAGATTAAAGATATATTTAATTTTTATAAACAAATAAATATAATAATTAAAAATTGAATGAAATAATAAATCATAAAAATCTCTAAAGACTTATTGAAGGAAAAATTCATAGAAAGATTCTCATAAAGAGAAGTCCTAAATTATTTATATCACAATAATTTATATGTTTAATCTTAATATCTTTCTATATCAATAATTAAAAATAATTTTATATTATAATATAAATTTATTATTATATATTTAAGATATCATTTATTTATATTCTTAAAAATGTATTTATTCTATATTTTAAATATAATATAATATATATTTGAAAATATTTATTTGAATAACTTTAATTATATAAAATAAATGATGTATAACACGTGTTGAAATTCAGTAAAAAAATAAACTCATGTTAAAATATTAAATTATTACATATGTAAATATAGGCACTATACTTGAGTCAAATGTTAATGATGGGATAGTAGAAGTAAAAAATCTAGATTCAAATCTATCCTTGTATTTTTTTTTTAAATGTTAGTTAATTATTTTTAATAAAAAAAACATAACTAAAACACGAATATGTTAGAAAACATAAAAGGAAGAAATTATTTTTTTATTATTGGTTGAAGATACTTTTATGATAAAAAAAAAGTTAATAAAATAATTTATAATAAGAGAATTGTTAGCAATACATTTTTTTAATATATTTTTTATTAGTTAAAATTTATTGAGAGTAATAAAATCAAAATAAAATTATTAAATATGATGTAAGATACACAATTTTTTTTTTTATATTTTAATAAATTTTAATCTATTAAAAAAGTGTTTAAATGTATTAGAAAATGTGTTTTTATCTATAGTAATCGAGTACACAACCTGATAAATTGTGGATTAGAGTCATTAAAGCTAAATATGGTTGTACGAATGAGATTCTGCCACACTTTGCGACGAAACAGAGAATGTCCAACCTCTGGCGCGATATTTGTGCAGCTTGGAATTTGGTGAAGCCTCATGTTCATCGGAGATTAGGTGATGGTGCAACTATTAAGTTTTGGTTTGATAGTTGGGTACATGTATGAGGCCTATTGGGAAAAATCCAAGTCTCATATCGACTAGAGATTAGGCAATTAAATAGTATATAAGTGGAAAACAACTCTCACTTTACAAGCCGGTTTTGTAGGGTTGAGTTAGGCTTAATCCACTATTCTAACATGGTATTAGAGCCATTTAGATCCACTTTAAATGGGTCACCCACCATTGATGCATGTGCCATAGGCATGAGGGGCTGTATTGGGAAAAAACCCAAGTCCCGCCTATCCTAGATCATTAAAAAGGACCACTCACCATTTATCCACGTACCAAGCCTAATAGTGCTGGACGTGAGGGGGTGTATTAGGAAAAACTCAAGTCCCACATCGACTAGAGATTAGGCAATTGAATAGTATATAAGTGGAAAGCAACCCTCACCTTACAAGCCAGTTTTGTAGAGTTGAGTTAGACTTAATTCACTATTCTAACAAGACCATCATTCAGTCAGCTTCTTCTTTTGTTCCTATTAAAGACCTTCACAAGCATGTTAAGGATTACGTTAATGAACAGGGTGAATGGGAGTTAGACCACATAAGAGAATACATCCCAATTGATACATGGTTGACCACTAAAAGACAACAAATTCCCAATGAAGGGAATGAGAGTGATATGATAATTTGGGGTAAGACTATGGATGAAACCTTTACTTTGAAATCTGCATATGAAACAATTGTGCAACACCATTTCTCAAACAAAGAACAAATCTTTAAGATTATTTGGCGTTGGTATGGTCCTGAGAGGATTCGTGTTTTCCTCTGGAGAATAGCCCACAATAGCCTAATGACAAATGCTTGGCGTGTGAGACGTGGTCTGACAACTAATAACTCGTGCCAAATTTGTATGCAAGGAGCAGAAGATAGTCTTAATGTACTAAGGGATTGTTCCTATGCAAAGGAAGTTTGGAAAAAAATTCTTAACAACCATACGACAGGGAAATTTTTTCATGATAACTTGTTAGTCTAGATGAATAAGAACCTCACAAGAATAGGATATTATCCTATAGATTGGGACATTTTCTTTGCCATAACTCTCGATTCCCTTTGGCATCGTCGTAACAAATTCCTGTTTCAAGATCTGCATATCAAGTCAGACCAGTTAGTGGCAGAGATTAATGCTCGTACCTATACCATCGCTAGAAGTCGAGTTCCGAATTCTTCTTCTACTGTCATGTCATTCAAGCAAAGGGTGACTAATTCTCCTATACGATGGACTCTTCCTCCAACTAATCATATAAAGCTCAATTGTGATGGTGCAGTCATTAAAGGAAGTGTAGCCTCATGTGGAGGAGTTATCCGTGATAACATGGGAAGATGTTTAGTAGCATTTTCATGTGAATTGGTTGTTGCTCTATTGCTAAAATAGAACTAAGGGCCATTCTTTATGGGTTACAAATCATTCAGTAACGTAGGATTAGAAGAAGAGTCTTGATAGAATCCAATTCCAACATAGCTGCTAATCTTATTAACAAGGGATGTTCTCACTCACATCCATGTTTTGATTTAGTTCAAGAGATTATAAGCCTGATACAACAAGAGGAGAAGTTCTTTAGATTTATGATTCTCCTCCTGTTTTTATTCAACCATTGTTACTAGCAGATTTGCCTGCTAATTTTTCTTTTAGTGGAATGTAATTTGGGCTTCTAGCCCCCTTGACTATAAAAAACTATAATAATCGAGTAAAAAAAATAGAAATAAAAAATGATGTTATCTTTTTAATTCTAAATTATAGATTTTAGATGAATTTAATTTAATTATAACTTATATATTATAAAAATACATATTTATTGCTGCCAACAAATACCTATTTATTAAAAATTGAATTTTAATATTATAAAATGCATTTATTTTTGGTATAAAATAGTAGAGTATTACGTTAAAAAGGGAAAAATATGGTAATGATAGAGTATAGAAGAGTTAGATGGCGAAGAAGATGGACGGCAACGCATGGTTCATGTGCAAAACAGAGAGAAAGAATAAGATTTGACTCAAACCAAATATTAGAAGAAACAGAAAGCGAAAGAGAAGAGGAGAGAGAAAGAGAAGCAAAAAAAATTCAATCAGATCGAATACAATCTTGACGTCCGCAGCAACACAACACAACACACCACTCTCTCTCTCTACTTTCTCTCTCTAAAAAAGAGCACAGCCAGAGCACAATACTCGAGAGAGATAGAAGAACAGCAACAAACCCTAGCCAAGTAAGGAGCAACTCGACCCAGCTCAGCTCTACTCAACTCAACTCATCATATTCTTCAACACAATTCCAATTCTTTTCCCATTCCATTCTTTTTTTCTTTTTTTGTCTCATCCATGTTTTCTCTGAAGTTTCAATTCCTGGTAGGTCTCGTGGTTTCCTCGCTTTTAGTCATGGATCGTTGATTTACTCCACGTAGGGTTCGATAGACCCATTTTATTTAGCTACTATTTTCGTTCCTTTTAGTTTCGGTTTTCTTTCGACTCAACGTGTTTTGCTTGGATTAAATTTCTTTTATATCGTACTTTTTTTTAATTGAGTTTAAGAGTGATCGAGAAAGAAGCTAATTTGGTAGAATTTTAAAGGCTTTTTGTTTTTTTTTTAATCCATGGACGTGGTTATGCAGTATCTAAAAGCTGACAACTAAAGATGGATTTTAAAGGCTTTAATGATTAGTGTGATATGTTGTGGTATTTTTATGCTTCTTTAATTTTTTTTAATTAGTGTATCGGTTTATGGGTGGTGTTTTGTGGACTGTTGTTGTTGATTTGGATCTGAAAATTCCTGTGTTGTGCAGAGGCTCATGCGGAGGGTTTTTGAAGAGTGCACATTTCAATGTTAGTGTTTGATTTGGAGGCACAGTAAGAGATTGGAGTTTGGTTTGAAATGAAACGTTGTGTGGGTTGAAATTGATAGTTTGTTTGTGGACATGTTTTGTGTACTAGGTTGTTGTGGTGGTGGTTGTTGTTGGGCTTAGGTTTGTGATTGTTTTGAAAGGGCAGTGATAGTGAAAGAATGGTGCCTCCTGGGCAACCCACGCAGATTGGTAGTGCCCAGTCTGTGTCACCGTCCCTTTTGAGATCGAATTCGGGAATGTTGGGGGGTCAAGGGGGGCCTGGGCCTTCACAAACTTCGTTCCCTTCGCTGGTTGCACAGAGAACCCAGTTTAACAACATGAACATGCTAGGAAATATGCCTAATGTAGCTTCCTTGCTGAATCAGTCTTACCAGAATGGAATTCCGAATTCTGGGCTTGCTGGCCCTGCGAGTAGCCAGCGTGCTGGAGGCGTTGATGCTGGGGCAGAATCGGATCCGCTATCTGGTGTTGGAAATGGGATGAATTTTGGCAATCCTATGCAATCAAATTTGGTGAACCATGGTTCGTCTGGTCAAGGTCAGGGTCAACAATTTTCAAATGCTTCTGGTAACCAGATGTTGCCAGATCAGCAGCATTCCCAGCAACTTGAAGCTCAGAATTTCCAACAACATGGTCAACAGTCAATGCAACAGTTCTCTGCTCCTCTGAATGCTCAGCAGCAACAGCAGCATTTTCAGTCGATTCGAGGAGGGATGGGTGGTGTTGGACCAGTGAAGTTGGAGCCACAGGTAAACAGTGATCAGTTTGGGCAGCAGCAGTTGCCATCAAGGAATCTTGCTCAGGTGAAACTGGAACCACAACAACTTCAAACTATGAGAAATATGGCTCAAGTTAAAATGGAACCCCAACATACAGATCAGCAGTTTTTGCATCAGCAGCAACAACATCAACAGCAACAACTGCTCCACATGTCAAGGCAATCCTCTCAGGCTGCCGCTGCTCAGATGAATCATCTCTTGCAGCAGCAGAGAATTTTCCAATATCAACAACATCAGCAGCAGCACCAACAGCAACTCTTGAAGGGAATGCCTCAACAACGGTCTCATCTACCACAGCAATTTCAACAACAGAATATGCCTATGAGGTCTCCTGCAAAATCAACATATGAACCTGGGATGTGTGCTAGGCGGCTGACACATTATATGTATCAACAACAACATAGACCTGAAGTAATAATTATGCTCGATATTGTCTTTTATCTGGATATGTATATCTTCTGTCTTATATGATGCGTTTCCACTTGATGTTATGCAGGACAACAACATCGAATTCTGGAGGAAATTTGTTGCTGAGTATTTTGCTCCTAATGCCAAAAAGAAGTGGTGTGTTTCCATGTATGGAAGTGTTAGACAAACTACTGGAGTCCTTCCTCAGGTCTGCTGCAAGTGAAAACCTTATAAAATATAATAACTATTACTGAATCTCTGATGCCTAGATAACTTCATATAAGTTAGTCTCTTGATTATTCAATAATGTCTATTGTCATGTTCCACTGTACTATTTTCATTTATTAGCATCTTGATTTTGACGATGTGATTTCCATATTATGTATCAAGCAACTATTGTCTTGAAAATTCTGTGGGAATCAAGGTACAACCATTTTAGGTTCATGAAGCTAACCATTAGTTTAAGCTAACATATTGATTGTTGAAATATTTTTAGGATGTGTGGCACTGTGAAATATGTAATCGCAAACCTGGCCGTGGGTTTGGTAAGTTCTTTTTGTAATTTTTCAGTTTAACTTTGTCCAGTTTTTTGGTCTGACACCATCTTCCTATTTGGGTTTGAATTTTTAAACATGTCAACTGTTTAAAAATATGATTGTGCTGCACTATCCTTTTTCTGAAGTTTTTGATGTGTTTTCAGAAGCAACTGCTGAGGTTCTTCCCAGGCTTTTCAAAATTAAGTATGAAAGTGGTACGTTGGAAGAGCTACTTTATGTTGACATGCCTCGTGAATATCATAATTCCTCCGGCCAGATAGTTCTAGATTATGCAAAAGCAATACAAGAAAGCGTTTTTGAGCAACTTCGTGTTGTTCGTGATGGTCAACTTCGGATTGTTTTCTCTCCAGACCTGAAGGTTGTTTATAGGAATAATTACCTTTAGCTTTTAACTAAAACTCAGGGCACATTATATTATTGACATTATCTTTACACCAAAAAAAAAAAATTAACATTTTGGTTGTTATTTCCTTTTCAGATATGCTCTTGGGAGTTTTGTGCTCGGCGCCATGAAGAGCTCATCCCGAGAAGATTGTTAATACCTCAGGTTGGTGATTAAATAATTTATTCACGGGAGCCTTTGTATCCCAGTCATGTATCAATAGATGCTCACAAGATGTTCTGCTATGATGATTATTAGATATTTTAGGCTAAGAATTAGACAGGATTTATATATTTGTGCCAATATTATTGAAAGGTTTGATTTTACTTGGTATATGTTTTGCCAAGCATCACGAAATGTATTCTTGGTTTTGTTGCTAGTTATGTAGTTTGCCAGGAATGATTTCTGTAGATATCTTTGGAGTAATGCTTATATATTTAGATTATTGATTCCAATGGCAATGGCAAGGTGTTGTACATTAGGGTTATTTATTCCTATATGTACTCTATTGTTGTATGCAGGTTAGTCAGCTTGGAGCAGTAGCTCAAAAATACCAGGCATTTACTCAAAATGCAACACCCAATTTATCTGTTCCAGAGTTACAAAATAATTGCAATATGTGAGTCCATTTTTTCTTGTTCTTTATGCTTATGTCCGAGCTTGAGACTTTTATTAATTATCCAATTGTGAAATTGTTATGACGTACCTGCAAAAATGTTGCTGCTCTTTCAAACTTGTACTTTCTTTGTTTATTATCTGGTAACTTTCTTCTTCTGGGATCATGCAGTGGTCCTTGGCTTATTTTCCTTTTGAGTTGGAGTTTATTATGTTCTCTTTTTGTCCTGTCTTTTTGGGTTATCCTGCTGGGTCTTTTTTATGATTCTTGTACTGAATGTGTTCATA
Organism: Cajanus cajan; assembly: GCF_000230855.2. Classification (NCBI taxonomy): domain Eukaryota; kingdom Viridiplantae; phylum Streptophyta; class Magnoliopsida; order Fabales; family Fabaceae; genus Cajanus; species Cajanus cajan. The sequence goes on from NC_138525.1 coordinate 12,100,556, forward strand.
GTGGTTTTTAATAAAGTCTTATATTGAATGTGTTTATGATATAATAAATAAAAGAACACATGACTTGGCTTACTTAATATGCTATTGGATTCTCAGACTACCTATGGTTGACTCCCAATAAATGGGAGATGGTACAAACATTTGTCTTATCCATGATATATCAAATTTTTATGGCTAAAGTTTTTCACCTGTGTTCTTAAGCCATTGCATGTGTCCTAGACTAAAAGAGCTTAGGAAATTGACATGTGTCTTGAAATGTAAGGTCTCATCATAATTGGGCTTCAGGGATGGGTCTGATTTGCCCACTTCCTATTTCACTTATACAAAACTTGTGGTCTAACTTGAGTAGGTTCACTTGATTTAACAAGTCTCTGTTTTCCTTTTCCTAATTCTACATGTTGCATTACTGCTTTTTCAGGTTTGTTGCATCAGCCCGTCAGTTGGCAAAAGCTTTAGAAGTCCCATTGGTCAATGATTTAGGATATACAAAGAGATACGTGCGGTGCCTTCAGGTAACGTTCTACTTGTTGAGGCATGTCCTTTAATATGTAAAGTTGAATCCCATTGTGATTTCAACTACTGTATCTGAACAGAGTGACAAATGTAGATTAGGAGTGTGTTCATTTAGGGATCACCTATCTTGTGGTCCAGTCATTGAGTTAATATTTGCATTGAAATCTTTCAAAGACTAAATATAAATAAAATCACTTCCTAAATGCTTTTCTTTAGTTTACATATTCTCCTTGAATATGTATTTCCATTTTTAATGTTGCAAATTTGATGAAGAAACCTTGCTATGTAGCACTTGGTTTCTTTGCCCAAATTTCTGTCTTTCTTGGTACTGTTGTAATCCTGCCTGTTGAAATGCTATTTTGGGAAAAATTGTGAGCTGAACACCCATTTCCCCGTTTTAAATAAAGCTTCTTACTTGGTCCAATGTTTTAGTTTGTGTCTAATTGACTGCAAAATATGGCAGTTTTTCTAGTTCACTGATAAATTCTACTTCTACATTGTTTCTCAAATCGCTGCTGACCCAGTAATGTTTGACTAATATTTTCATGGTGTTTTTTTAAATATTTTTTTGGTAGTTTTTGGGTGTGGTTATCAAAGGTATTCCTTTAATAACTTCATTGTGCTACCTACAGAGAATGTTATTATTTTTTAGATTTTCAATGGATAAGTTAATAAAAATATATTGGAAAAATTATGAAATTATGAACTCATCAGATATGTATTCCGATCTTTATTGAGTAGGGTCTACTGATTTAACATGACTAAGCTTTCCTTTTCTTATGTTGCAGATATCAGAAGTGGTAAATAGTATGAAAGATTTGATAGATTATAGCAGAGAAACAGGGACTGGACCCATGGGTAAGTTAATGATCTTTTGTTTATAACGCATTGTGAACGTGGATGTGAAAATGGTTATGAAAGTGTCCTGTTTAAATAAAAGGCCCCCACTATCTTATCCACGTATATTGTTGCAATGTTCATTTGCCATATCTAATTGAGCAATGGGCTTTATATAGATGTGGAAAGCCTTAATCTCAATGCATTTACCTTTGTTACTTTATATTATTATCTGGGTTAAATTATTTATTTAATCCACATAGCTTTTTACTAAATAAATCGAGTTTAGTCACCACTATTAAAACTGAATATAATGGTTTCTATAATTTCAAAACTATGTAAAATAATCCTTATTGTCAGATGCCATTATGTCCCTATGATCATTATTTGTATTTATTTATTTATTTATTTATGCCAGTGTAAACTGGCACATTGCATGTATGAAAATTATAGTGATTTAGGTATAGTAGAGGAACAAGAAATAAAAGAGACCAAATACATTGAGATTATTGATGTTGAATTTATTTGATATGATTTGTTAATAGTATGATTAAAAACATAAAGCATTAACGCTTATTTATACTAATGGTCTAATATCAGATCACAACCTAAATAAGGAAACAAATCATGAAATATTGGGAAACAGAGAAAATAATCTTAGAAAATTTAAGATGCTGTAAGTTATTCTGAGAATATAAATCAAAGATATTTTTGGATATTTTTCATGTATTTTAATACTCCTTCTCAGCAAAGGTAGTCAACATCGAGATTCTAGTTAGACTCAGGAAAGAGTCACAGAATCATAAATCATGAAATCTTAACACAAAATGTAAGATTCTGAGATATATAAAATTCAAATATATGCATCTAACATAGTATAAGTAAGAGGGGAAAAACCATGACAACACATGAAATACTTAATTAAGCTTAAATATCATAATTGTAGATTCATAAGCATAATAAAGTTGATAACTAAACTCCATACAGAACTGAAATGACCAACAAACATCTTAAAACACTGCACCGCAGTAGCAAAATAACATAAAACACCTAGTTTAGACTTCTAACTCTAAGACTCAATTAGTTTAGAGTTTTGACCAACAAAACATTTGAAGGTTCAGAGGAGGCACCACTAGAACCATCTGCGGCGCCAGCTGAGGTTGGGTTTGTCATCTTCAATAAAAAAGAACATAAACAAGAAACAAAACCCGCCAAAGACTTGCTAGCAAAACAGATTTGCATAGGAGGAGGAAATAAAAGAGTTATAAAGTGGGACTGCAGGAGATAGGTATATTTATTACCTTCGACTCTAAGGCTTTGACACTACATAAAGAGCTTCACACAGCAGTTAGTGCAAAGTGGATCTCCAGACACACTAGAGGATAGAGGAGAGTGCTCTGGTGCTCACAATATTTGTGCAGCTGTTTAGGGAACAGTTCACGAGAGGTTGAAGAAGGCTGGGGCAGTTTTGGGGGAGGCTGGGATGGTGTTTGGTTTAGTCGTTTAGGTCTAAGTTTTGATGGGCTTAGTTTTTTAGAAGCCCAAAACGATAAATAAAAAAATAACTTGACCCAAAACATAAAAAAATTGGAAAATGGGGTGAAAAACAAATTAGCTAGCAAACACAAGAAAATCAACGAGTCCACTGATTATACGTTCCAGAATAGAGATTTTATCAATTCTGCATCTAAACGATTCTGATCATGGACGAACTCACCCTTCCATGGTAGAAGCGTAGAATCATGCAATTTTACAAGGCAACTCGTGATTTTGACTACCATGCTTCTCATGCTAAAGGATAAAGCTTACTATGCTTTAAGCTTGTAACAAATATACTTTTAAACATAATATGGGTTGCACCAAACATTTCCAAAATGATTATCATCTTAGAGATCTGGTTGGAATGTTGCATTACAAAGGATTGAATTCATCACCTCATGCTTATGTCTCATCAGTGAGATAGGAGAAATCACCATTGGTGTTAAGAGTATTGTGTATGCTAATCATCTCATCTGTGCTATTGTACAGTTAGTTTAGCTGTAGTTAGCCCACTAAATAGCTGTCAGTTACTCAAAAAAGAAAAACAGCTCAGTCACTGTTGTAAGGTTTGCAGAGTGAGCTAGCTCTAGTCTCTAGTATATAAACTGATCTGTCTATCAGACTGTAATAAGAATAAACATTATTAATAACAGAAAATAGAATCACATATTGTCACTGCAATCTCTTTTTTCTCATTATAGAATTCTTTTAATCATTTAAGATTTATAATGGGAGGTTGTGTTAGGATATAGAATAAAGGGAATTAGAATAGTTATTAGTTAGAAAGATATCGTGGGCTAGGCCCATCACATCTATAAATAGGAGGTTACTTGGTAGAGGGGAAGATTCAGATTTGTTCACATTTGTAAATTGAGCATTAGCTCTTTGTGAAAGGAGAAATCCTTTGTGAAGGGGAAACCCTTGGAGGAGATATTTCTCTCCTATTTTTTGTTCTTTTCAACATATTCAATAAAATCTTTCTTTTCTTTATCTTTCCTAATTCTTGGTTCGTAACAATTGGTCCGATCTGCTGGATGTTCGAGGGAGAGCCAGTGTTACTAGAGATGGAGGAAGCACATATTTGGGCCAAGGGGAAGCTGCTAGTCTTTGTGGGTACAAACCCATTGGGGTGGATTGCTAAGGCTGAGAAATTCTTTGAAGTGCAAGAAATTCATTCTTTCCATAAGTTGCAATATGCTTTCATGAGCATGGAAGGAGTAGCAATGAGATGGTTCTACTTTTGGAGCCAAAAGAACCCAGATTCTGATTGGGAGTCATTCTCCACATCATTGATCAAAAGATTCTTGAAGCAAGAAAAGAAAAGGGACAAAGAAAGTTTGAAGATCAAGAATCATGGTGGCGAAAAATCTGAGATTAAGAAGAGACTCAATGAGGTTTCAGAGATCAAGAAACTCATTAATGAGATCACAACAAAACTTGGGGAAAAAGATAAGTTTCAGGAGGATCTTGATCACCTATTGCAAAAACAGGACTTGACAGAAGACATTGGCACCAGCAACCCAGTTCTGGGCAGATTCAAGAAACATGCAGAAAATACCAAAGGCAGTGAGTCAGATTGCAGAGGTGACCTGGTACATTCTTGGGAAAAACAAGTGGAGTTACCCACCTTTGATGGAAGCATAGAACAGAGAATTAACATGAAGGGTAGCAGTCTAAGGTGTAACAGTAACCTGTTGCAGTTCTTGAAGTTAGAAAACAATAAAAAAAAATAGTTTCAATCATCAAGAACAACACTATATGTGGTGGGGAAGACCACTTTCTAGGCGAGCCTTCATCATTAAACATTGTTGCATCTATGGATGACAACAGGACAATGGAGCCTAGGCAAAAGGAAAGTACGAAGGCAACAATTGTGATTCAAGTTATACGAAGTCCACCCTCATCTACACTACCACCGAAGCCGCCAGACACGGGTTTGTATGCAGTGGCAAAAGGGTTCGTTGCTGACCCATCATGGGTAGACAACAAAGAGACACATTCTGCTAGAGCAAGTGATTTGGCTCTAGAGGATGAGAAAGAGGAAGGGGTAGATTTGGAATTCTACAAAGTGGGTCCAATTGCCCAAACCTATGAAAAAGTAGTTTTTTAGGGGTGTTGTTTCACTTTAGTCCCAACTATAGTGTGTTTTGATGTCATTTTTTTTTGGTTTTCAGATTCCAACCTTGTGGACAAGGTTGATTTTCAAGGGGGTGGTATTGTTAGGATATAGAATAAAGGGAATTAGAATAGTTATTAGTTAGAAAGATATCATGGGCTAGGCCCATCACATCTATAAATAGGAGGTTACTTGGTAGAGGGGAAGATTCAGATTTGTTCACATTTGTAAATTGAGCATTAGCTCTTTGTGAAAGGAGAAATCCTTTGTGAAGGGGAAACCCTTGGAGGAGATATTTCTCTCCTATTTTTTGTTCTTTTCAACATATTCAATAAAATCTTTCTTTTCTTTATCTTTCCTAATTCTTGGTTCCTAACAGGTTGGTAGTCTAAATCCTAGCCAATTCATCTTTGAATGAAGCATTGTGAAAAAAGTCAATGGAATGATTGATGTTGCAAAAGACATCATGACAAAAATCAGATGGTTTGGGATGTGGATGAATTGGGGTCTATTGAACTTACTGCTGCACAAGTAGGCAACTGAAATCGATTCAAGGTATTCGGTGTCTCAGACTTGCCCTTGAGCAAGTATAACCAGGTGAATTGTGTGTGTGCGTCTACAAATGTAACATCATTGGAAACCACAAGTAGATATAGAAATGGTGCAGGGAACCACAAGTCACTAAAGATTAACTCAGAAGTCAGAAGTTTTAGTATAAACACTAGTGGATAGAGAAGGAAGTCTATGACCTTTACCAAGACAACAAGGGGCACAAAAATCAACGGCAGATTTATTCACAAAATGAAAATTACAATTTCAGAAAAACAATTTTCATTACATCATCACTTGGGTGCCGTTTGCCTAAAGAGGGTTTAGAGTGCCATGTGGGAAAGGAAATAGAATTGTTAGTGGTAGTGTTTACAACAGGACTGTGTACATAGAAAGAGACTGTAGAGCTAGATCTAAGAGTCTTACCTCTAAAGACCATAGAAGGTAATTTTTGGTGTTCATCACAGAGATCAAGTGAGAGAAGGCGTCACCAGCAGAAAAAATTCAATGGTTCAGTGTTGAACAGAAGACATTGTGGAGGAGGAGGAATTTGATTGGAAGTCATAGGTTAAGGTTCAAACTAAGCTCTTGATACCATATTGAGGATTGACAAAAAATAATTCAACAGCTCAGCGTTGAACGGTGGAGGAGGTGGAGTGGGACTTTGATTGGAAGCCATAGGTTTAGGGTTTGAGGATCAAACTAAGCTCTTGATACCATGTTGAGTTTCGGATAGAATTTAGAGCTAGGATTTGTAATATGTAAAATGAATTCACACCACTTGAAATTGATATACATTATACAATAGGTAGTTATAGTAGAGGTTAGAGACACTAAGCTCTGACAACTTTAACTAACTCTGAAGTTAGAGATGACAGCTGTCACTTTGAAAACTAAAAGGGGATAGTCTATTACTGCTGTACATGAAAAAAAAAATGTTTACAGAGTAAAACTATACTATAATAAGGTCAATCACATTTCTAAGGCCAGACTGCATTTGAGACAAAACTGGACCAAATTGCATCTGGAAAAAAAACTGGGAGGCTGCCAGGCTACATTTGGGACTGTGATAGGGGGTAGATCATAGTTACCAATTCCAGATTGTGTTGTGGAGTGACCAATCCCATAACTGGCAGCATGGATGCTATTGTGAAATTCTAGATGCATGTTAAATAATTCATAATTTCATACACGAGTGTGCGCACACTTGTGCAAATGCTCAAATATAAAATATTACCTGAAATTGGAGACATTCATATGCTGGTGATAGAGAACAGAGATGAAATCATGAAAAACCTGTGAGAGTGAGAGAGCATTTACTGCACAACAAAATGAAAAGACAGAATAATGTGTAAGAGAAAGCTGGGAAATGAGATTGAATTGAATAGAAGCAACAGAACAGAACCTTCTAGATAACAGATCAAGGCCAGAAGGTGCTGCAAAATGTCGGAAATTGCTGGAGAAGGTGCCAGCGAACAGTGTTTCACGTTCCAGAAACACAAGGGAGAACAGAACATCAGAGATGGTGCCAGAGAACAGCACAAGGTTAGTCAGATGTAAATGAGCCAAGCAGAACCGCAGAACAGAGACTATGGCATGAAGAAGTGATGTCAGAAATGAATCAAACAAGTCAGATTATTAGGGTGGGCAAGTTTACAAATTTGCCCCCCCCCCCCCCCCCCCCCCAACAAGCCCATGAAACCACACTGATTTCAGGGGTAAATAGGGATGGGTTCAATGTGTGAAAGTTATAGCATTAACAATGCATACAATTCTCAGCCATGAAAAGTGCCGCTTCAGCTGCGATGACCAGGCACAGAACCACGATGGGATAAACTATGGGCTAGATTCCATGTGGAACAAACATTGGTGGGTCCAACCACATCTGTGACAGATCATCAGGATCAGACCAATCTACATTTATTTATAAAAAATGCTATGGATTTTAGTAAATTCACGGAGGAATATTGAAGGTCACTGAAGACGGTACTGCTCTTATAAAATAGAATGGATATCCTGAGATTGATATTATTGACTTAATGTGTGTTGCAATATAGTGAAAAACATAAAGCGTTAGCCATTATTTATTTATAATAATACTATATCATAATCCAAAATAAAGAAACAAGTTATTACATATTAGGAAATATGAAAACTAATCTTAAAAGAGATAATCTAAGATACTCTAAATTATTCTAAAGATATGTACATTTTCTATATATTCAAACATCGTGTATGCTGCTGTAATTTCTTTTTCTCATTCTGGGCAAAGATGCTTTTGTTTTTAAATTTTAATTTTGGAACTATTCCTTCCGTTGATACAAGCTCTCAAGTCTTTAGTGCTTCATATGCTGGTTGGCAGATGGTAAGAGCACTTAGACAAATCATTCTTTACTGAGGTATAGTTTGTTTGGTTTCAAGAGAAGAAGAGGTATTTAATTATTATTTTTTGGGGTGGATAAAATAATTTACTAGTATACTCTTATAGTAGACAATAAAACTATTAAGCTGAATTATTAAAACTAAGGAATGAGGATACTTTAGTCAGCCCTGTTTATTTACTTGAAGCATCTTCTTCCCTTTCTGATTCCCCAAATATAGGAGGGGAGACAAAAATGGGAGGGGAGGGATTTTGGGTGGCCTCCTTATTTTCTCTTCCGTCCTTTCCGTTCCTCTCTAACCAAACACCATAAAAAGATGGAAAGTATAAGTGTGCATCTCTTTTGTTGCTTTAGACTTGGGAAAATGCGTACAAACTCTTTCCATAAGGTCTTGTTTCTTAAACAGGAAAGCTTTGGTCTTCAAGATAATTTGAGTTTGAACTTGTTGCAAAGTTTTTTTAATCAATAACTGCCAGCTGTTTGACTGTAATAATATACTGAAAATAGAATGTTTATTTTTGTTGTATTTTTTCAGACAGCTTAGCTAAATTCCCTAGGAGAACAGGTGGTGGTTCATCTGGACTTCATAGTCAGGCACAACAGTCTGAAGACCAATTACAGCAGCAGTCACAGCCACAGCAGTCACCCCGGCATATGGTGCCCCATACTTCAAATGGTGATCCAAACTCAGTGCAAACTGCTGCCATGCAAATTGCATCTAGCAATGGTGTGGCTAGTGTAAATAACTCTGTCAATGCAGCATCTGCATCAACCACCACAAGCACTATTGTTGGACTCCTCCACCAAAATTCTATGAATTCTAGACAAAATTCAATGAACAATGCAAGCAGCCCTTATGGAGGTAGTTCTGTTCAGATTCCATCCCCAGGTTCCTCCGGTAATGTGCCACAAGCGCAACCAAATGCATCCCCTTTTCAATCACCGACCCCATCCTCATCTAACAATCCCCAAACATCTCACCCTGCCTTAACTTCTGCAAACCACATGGGTACAACAAACTCACCAGCTAATATTTCCTTGCAACAACAGCAGACATCTCTTCCTGTTGAAGCTGACCCTAGTGATGCCCAGAGCTCAGTTCAGAAAATCATTCATGAGATGATGATGTCCTCCCAGATGAATGGCACTGGTGGAATGACTGGAACCGGTTCACTTGGAAACGACATGAAGAATGTAAACGGAATTCTGCCAGTGAATAACAGTGCAGGGGTAAATAGTGGCAATGGCCTGGTGGGTAACGGGACTGTGAACAGTAATTCAGGTGTCGTAGTTGGTGGTTATGGTACAATGGGTCTTGGTCCATCAGGTATGACCAATGGGATGAGACCTGTAATGGGAAATAACTCAATCATGAATGGAAGAGGAGGGATGGCATCTCTTGCTCGGGACCAAGTTATGAATCATCAACAGGATTTGTCAAGCCAACTACTTAGTGGGCTAGGAGCAGTAAATGGCTTTAATAATCTTCAATTTGATTGGAAACCATCTCCATGAGAGCCTTTGTAATCTTATGGATGTTGTGGTTCTTGGGCAGCTGCTTGTGCAGCATGAGAAATTCTAGAATTGCCTTTGGCCCGTTGGAGGTGACAGAATGCAATCGGTTAGTGATAGGTCGTTGTACTAATCTGTTATTTTATATATATAAAAGATGAAAATTTGTTGGCTAGTTTGGCTGATGGGGTTGATTTTTCTTTTGAATTCAAATGTAACTTTTAATTTTTGTATTTTTTTTTTAAATATCTTGATGGCATTCACAAACTTATCCATTACACACGCACATGCAAGAAACTTGATGCATTGGCCTGCAAACTGCAAGCGATTAGGAGCATATAGCTATGTGCATCAACAGTGGACAAGTCTGATAGCATTTTTGGATTTTAGTCCCCAGTAGAGTTTATGCTGATGAGCTAGAAAGGCCATGAAGACAATGAAAACTCAATTTATTCTCCCAAACCCGGAGTAATGGTGTCAAATTAACGTGGCATGAGAAATCATTGGATCAGTAATCGAAACTGGGAAGTGAATTGTAATGAATGGCTGAAGGAACAGCAGAGAAGAGTGGAGCTGAAGATTTTCCTCCATCGGGAATTTATACAATGTAATCTTTACAAAATGTGGATACAAAGTACTATTTAAAGTGTTGAAACCATAAAATGAAAGATGGTCCATAATTTATCATTAAGCATTCCTTAGACATTTTTTATCCACTCTATATGTCAGCATATTTCTCCACTGTTGCGGACAAAGTGGACTTGGGAACGGCACCAATTATGCTTTCTTTCTTTTCTCCATTTTTGAAGAATAGAACAGTGGGTATGCTTCTGATTCCGTACTGTGTGGCTATGTTGGGACAGTCATCTGTGTTAAGCTTGTAACATACAATTTTTCCAGCATACTCTTTTGCTAACTCATCAATGATAGGGGCTATCATCCTGCATGGTCCACACCATGGTGCCCAAAAATCTACCAGCACCGGGGTTTCACTTTCAATGACAAGGCTATTCCAGCTTGAATCTGTCACTACCCGCACTGCAAAATAGGGCCAGCCACTTACTACCAGCTAAATGCTTTCTCGGGAAAATAAAGGACATAATTTAGGTACAGTAATATCATATAATTTGTTGGTGTTATTTTTCTATCGGAATTAAAGTTTCACTTTGGTAATTGTGTTATTGTATATTCTCAAGTCTACATCAACTGTAAATGTATATTAATAAAGTGAAACTCTAATTCTGCTTGAAAAACAGCACCAATATTACCATACCAAATTTTGTCCGTAATAAAATCATAATTGAACACAAGATAAAGGATATTCAACTATTCATCACTCAAGGATATATACATTTGCGGTGCAAAATGTTAATGTCTGATATGAAATTTATTCAATGATATTTTTCAATACCCCTAATGTGCCCTTTAAAGAGAATGAAATCTATAATGGGAAGTTAAACTTAAACCGGAAAACCATTGTAAAGAAGACTATTAGTGAAATATAAGGTAATAACAATCATCAGAGAAGTGGGTTACCTTCATTTACCGCTTCACGAGCTTTGCAGATAAAACGAGATTTTCTGTTCTTGCCAGCAGCAGCAGAATAAAGAGATGATGCGTTTGATAAAGTTGATTTTGACAAAGATTTCTTGAATCCTCCGAAAGTGGGAAAAACAAGCTTCTCCCTTTTGCTGAATGGATGAAGAAGACATTGTTGGGGTCTGGCACCTGTGCCTACGGTGGCAACTCTCACACAATTCTCCAAGGCCATGATGCTACTTCACAGATAAACACCTTAGCTGAAATGTGCAGAAGAGTTTTCCTTGAGTTGTGGATATTGGATAAGCCAGTGTCTTTCTTAAAGTTTTGGATATTGTTATTTGAAGATTGTAAGGTTCTGAGAAGGCTCATATTCATGTGGATGTCATTGATGTTATGAAACCAAAGCTTTTGTCCCCACTAAAAATAATCCATTAACTATAGGAATCAGTAAGAGGTGTATATAACTGCATAGATAGAGGAGTGAGGAGAAAGTGTCCACGTATTTTTGACCCATAAAGTTAGGGATAAGTAGAAAAATTTTATAACCTTAAAAAAAAAAAAAGTAGAAAAATTTTATATGTTCCGATTTTATGGTACAAATCTGAAGGCGAGCAGTATATTATAAACATACAATATTTATAGAAAATATTGCCATTGGGAGTCATAATATATCACAATCTAAGAGTCATTTATTTTTCCGTCTAAAAATATTTCATATTTTTACAAATAGTTTCAACAACTTACGTCAACTTTGACGTATTTTATGGTAATCAATCAATTTTTTTTGTAACCGAATTAATTGAATTATTTGTTTATTAATTAATTGGTTAAATTTTTTTTTACATTAGTTATTTACCAAAAAAAATTGTAAATAGATTAATATTTTAAAATATGAATAAAAATTTGTTCAACGCAAACATTTAAGTTTATGTATATATTGTAGATACGAATAATGCTGGCTTTATAATTTTTTTTTTCAAAACTATGATTTTGAAAAAGTGCATGTAAGGTGAAACTAATGAATGTAAAATATGCAAATGTTGAAGTTACAAATAACAAGTATTTTAACATGTCTAATGCACAAATAAAGTATTTATTATATGTTACTAACATTTATAAAAAAAATTATATATATATCCAAATAAATGTTATATTTAAATATATAAATCATATTTAAAATTATAAATATTTTTAAAGATATAAATTATATTTTAAATTTATGATAAATATAATGTAGTACAATATTATTTTTATTAATTGATCATTTATTTTAAAATATTAAAATCATTCATAAATAATCATGATAAATAAAAATTAAATTAGATAAGTTTAAAAAAATTTAAAAATTTTCTCATAAAACAAATTTTTTAAATATACTTTCATATAATATAAAAATTTGTGTTTAATATATAATAGTTAATTACAAGTAAGGTGTTAGAATCTTGAATAAAATTTTGAGAATAAACATAATGATTTATAACTATATCGTGCCACTTCAAATGTACCTCAAGTGACGAAACTTTACATGCAATGTTTAAGTATAAATTATCTTCATATTTGGGTTTCTAATATCTATACTTATAAATACGTACTTGCCTTATCAGCAGATCAATATGATTATTGGAATATATATATATATATATATATATATATATATATATATATATATATATATATATATACACATATATATATATATATATATATTTTTTTTTTTTTTCAAAAGCGTGTTATTAGAAAATAAATAAATCAAATTTCAAGGTGGGTTTTAATTAGAGATGTAATATGCTAGTTACATATCAGTCAAATCAGTTAGAAAGTTGTTTTAATTGGCTGTATAAGCTCTTTATATCCCTTGTATTATCACATTTTTCATTTCAATACACTTCTATTTTTGAGATTTTAGAGTGTGTTTGAGAAAATGTGAAATAAAATTATTTCAATAATCTATATTCAATCCTTAATTCAAAATAATACGTTTTGAGACTCATACATAATCGTTGGTATTTCTACTCTTTTGGATTCATAAATTCATCATACGGCTTTGACGAGATAATCAACACCAATTCCTTTCTCCTTAACACGTGTGACTTTTCCTATTTGAAATCACGAGTTTTCAGCTATTAACAATAGCCATATATAAGAATGCACTTTTAACAGAAACTAGAAAATTCCTTCACTAGGGTCATTAAATTTCCACGCTACTTGTTCTTACCATAATCTTGCAAATACTTCATGATAACATCCTAGTTACTCCAATTTTTACAACGGGACATTTATAAAAATATTCTTACGTTCAAGTTCGAGAAGAGTTTTAGTTAAAAATTAGGTTAGGGTAGAATGATACCTAATATCTAGTAAAAATGATGTTGTCTCTAGATTTAAAGATAGTATTATATAATATTTCAAAGATAGTTTCCTATGTGATTGCGTATGGATATTGATATTGATTAACAAATATATATTTTACCAGGTGAATATAATGTACTTTTTTTTTTTTGAAAAAGGGGTAGATGTAGTATAACATCACTACCAAGAAAGAGATCCTAACTAGGTTAGCACCCCGCTCTCCATCAATCATATGCTTCACATCAGAAGTGCTAAAATTAGTAAGAAAAAGTAAAAGTACAAGGTGGGGGATCAAACCAAAACTAACCAAAGAAAGAAAAAGAAAACAAAGTTACAAGCCAATCAAGTTGCATATTCCGAAACCATATCAGGCAAACTTTATACCATCAACTTGCCCCCCCTAAATCTCCAAATACATTAAGAGAATTTAGCGAATTTGGTTGTCCTTGCTTTAGATCTTAATTGATATTCAGCATAAGTTTGCTTGCCCCTAACCAAGGGTGGACTATCAAACTTTGAGTCTGCATCAGCACCATGCAAAGTTTTTACAGCAAATCTGGTATTCCTGGGTTTGTGACCAGATTTAGCTGAACCAACTTTACTTCCCACATCTGACTCGGCTGATGCTTCCACATTGCAATCCACAAATCGACCTGCTGCACCAACTTGACGAACCTTAGCTGCTGCCTTCACATTGCCAATCACAGCTGTTACACCAACAGTCATAATTGCACCAGCTGCAGCATCAGCCTCGACACTAGAACTATGAGCCTTATCCGAGCAAAGCTGATTTGGATCATTTGAGATGTCTTCCAAAGATGGCATGCCTTCTAGCGAATTGTCATCATTATGACTTACCATAGCTGTAGCCGAATCAACAATTACACTTAACAGAATTGCAACAGCTGTTGCACCATATTTCTCGGTCATGACAGCAGCTAGTTCAGCAGCTATGATATTCTATAAGATATTCATATCAAGATATCATTAGAAGCTAACCACTTTCAATTTTACTTTATGATGATGAGTTGGGGTCTAGTGTATCATCCTAAATTTTCTAAAAGTATTAAAAGAATATTTTAATCAAATAAATAAATTTTATAATTATATTAAAGATTTTTTAAAAATGATTATGATTGTTTTTGTTAATTAAAGAAAGATTTGTGAAATTATTTGTTATATTAATAATTAGATATATAAATATATTTTTATTATTTTAACGTATTTTGATTATATTTTGTGATTTTGATTAATAGATAGATTTTATAAATAAGAATTTTTTAGATAAAGAAAATAAAAATTTTAAAATTATTTTATTTAAAGAAATATTATCTTATTTATTTATCTATAAGAGTTTTAAATAATTAATTGAAGTAATAATATATTATGAGAAATAATTTAAGATAATAGTTTATTTATTTGTTATTTTCAAAATATAGCGAGGATAATTAAATTGAGTCTTTTGTTGACGGACGACGTACACGAGTTGCAATTAGTGCTCTAATTAATTTCATTGGTAGGGTTGCCTCATTACACAAATTTGATTTGTGTGTCTTGTGATTTGGAGAAGGAGGAGAATTGAAGATGACTGGAGAGGACCTTAGAGAGCCAAACCTAGATTTTAGCGTCTATGAAGGTAAAAGAGGAGTGAGAATCTCGCTTCGGGGTATGGGTTATCCATTGGATAGTGTGATTGACCCCAATCCCATAAGTTATGTATGTGTGTGTGAGGGATTCAACTTGAACCCTGTTGTAATTATAATGTGTAATTATTGCCTTTTATGTGTATTGTATGTAATTGTATGGTTAAGTTGTGAGATGTCTCTGTTCATGAATTTATAAGTGCCCATGGGTTCTAAGAGAACCTTAAGAATGTATGTAATGTGTAAGTATTGGAGAACCAATTGTATATGTTGTAATTATTTGTATTAAGAAAAAAATTATTTAGATCATAGATACCTTTCTTTGAGATGAATTCATGAAAGTTGTGGGAATGATGTGTAATGGGAATTATGAATATATGACATGTTAATGTGAAATAAGTGAGTAGTATGTGATGTAAATATGAATAGGGGTGGGTAGACGGACCCGGGTCCGCGGACCGGTCCGTAAGTCCGCGGATTTTGCGAATAATAGGTCCATTTTTTTTAAATCCGTATAACTATGTCTAATTTTTGAGCCCGGCCTGTGAAGTCTGCGGACTTGGCGGATTTAATCCGCGGGCTCGCGGACTAGTCCGCGAACTTCACTAATTAATATTTTTAAATATTATGATTTTAATATTAAGTTGTGTATTTAATTTTTTAAATTATGATGACATTAAAATTATGTTTAGTTGGTATGTATTTGTCAATTGAATTACTTTTATGACATTTTGATGCTTTTATTATTGAAAGTTTGGTACTATTATTTAAGTATTTGTAATTATTTTTATTTTAATATTTTAGTATTTAGTATTTTAAACCATTTTAACTATTGATAAATTTTAGTATGATAAAATTTAGCTTATAAATAAAAAATATATTTTTTCTTCTAATTTTATGTATTTTTATTTTTTTAAAAATTATTTATTTTGAACCATTATTTAGGCCTGCGAACCGGTCCGTTATCCACAGATTTTGGCGGGCCGGATACGGACTTAAAAAATAAGTCCATTTATTTACGGACCGTACTTATCTGGCTCGTATAAAACGCGAGTTTTACGGACCGAGCCTTAAACGGGCTGGACCGGTCCTTACACCCACCCCTAAATATGAATACTTCATGTGTGGAATATGAGAAGTCATTATGTGATAAGACTAAGTATAACATAGCAAGGATACGACTTGTAAAATGTGTAATGATGTGAATGTGAATAATGTGACAATGCATAGAGTTTGTATGACATGCATCATATGCATAATGTGTTTTTGTGTAATAGGTATGTTGGGGTGCAAGCAAAGTCTCACATCTTTCAAACAAGAGAATGAACATAGGTTTATATACACACAATTGTCTCTATTGGTAGAAAGGTTTTTTAGGTGGTATCCAAAAACAAAACCGTGAGGGCTAGGCCCAAAGCGGATAATATCTTATCAATGTGGAGACATGTGTATGTGTGTGGTAACACCTAATGCTCAACAAGTGGTATCAGAGCTGATGGTCTGATCAGGTGACCGGCTTGACGAATATGATGGTTGGTAGGTGGATAAAGTGGAGGGTTAGGAAGCGTGTCCCGCTGTCATGAGGTCATGATGGAGCGGCGGTGCAAGCACTTAAAGTGTCACTTAGAGCGTGAGTAAACTCTATGGGCCACCATCGGATAATACTCGTGGATTAATAGTTTTCGTTGTAAGGGAGGGATAAACCATGGTCCTTTGTTTGAGGGAATGATTGTTGGGATGCAAGCAAAGTCTAAAACCCTAAACTCTAAAAGCAAAACTGCGAGGGATGGGCCCAAAGCGGACAGTATCTTACCAATGTGGAGACATGTGTATGTGTGTGGTAACCCCCAATGCTCAATAGGGTATGATATGAAATACGTTGTCAAGGAATGTTTCCTTGTATAAAAACTTGGGGATTAGTCATCCGGAATAGTTGGATTTGGAAAGCTCCAATCTCGCCCATTATGCATATGGGGCGGAATATTTATTTATATTCTTTTATTAAATTATTTATTATTAATTTAAATTATTAGGTGATTATTTTATCTTAATATAATATAGCTAAAATCTTAATTTAGTCTCTTATAATATTATAAAATTTTAATTTTGTCTCACTTCAATTTTTAAACTCAATTTAGTCCTACTTATTAAAAATGCTTGTAATATTTATCTTTCATCTAAATTTTACACATGTTGTTTAGGGAGTGCTCACGTGACCCTGAATGGGTTTGCTTGCGTGTTAAATGAGAGTCACGTTGGCTTTCCCTTCTCTTTCTGGCTCTACTTCACTTTCTCCGTCTCCTTCATCACCCTCTTCTTCATCTTCACCTCCTCCCTCTCTCCCCACGACCCCAAAACCTGGTTCCTCACCCCCCTCTACCACCACCACTCCCAGGGCCGCACCATCAAGGTCCAAACTTACCCCAATGAAACCCTTCTCAAAGTCTTCATCGTTGAAGACAGCCCCATAGCATTGGAAACCATTCTCATTGTGCATAGCCAAGGTCTCAGCTCATTCTACTACCGCCACCTCGCCAAATCCATCACCTCTAAGGGATTGCAAATGGTCTCTGTCGATCTCCCCGAAAATGGCTTTTTCAACAAGTTGGTTGAAGCTTCTGTGGAGGGTGTGACATGTCCAAGAGAAAAGTAAGAAAGACCCTTGATTTAGGTCCCCAAAAGATGGGAAAAGTGTTAGGGGAGGTTATTAACTCAATGGGTCTCGCACCTGTCCACTTGGTTCTTCACGATTCCATGTTAGGGTTTTGTTCCAATTGGGTCTCCGAGAGGGTTGAATTGGTGAGGAGTGTGACACTTATTGACGCGGCAACGAAGGGTGTTTTTCCTGTTTGGGTGGTGGATGTGCCACTAGTAGGGAGGTGGTGTTGGGGGTTTTGTTTGTTTATGGTAAGGTTGTGGGTTTGTGCTATTCCAAGAGGGTTGGTGGATGCGTTGAGGGTGTTGTTGAAGGGCAAGGATAGGGGGAGGGCGGTTGTGACTGCTACCAAGAAGGTGAATTCTTGCTTTGACATGATGGAGTGGGATGAGGGGTTGAGTGGTGTGCCAATGCAGGTGTTGTGGTCTGCTGGCTAGTCTTAGGAATGGAGCCGGGAAGGTGACCGTGTTGTCGGCAAACTTCCACGGGCCACTTTTGTTACACATTCTAGCTGTTGATGGGCTCAGGTGAGATCAAGATTTGTTATTTGTTATTCATAAGGGGGTTGCTGTACCCCCGATAAATGAGAAGTTTTGGTACTGTATCTGATGTGTATGTAAACATCATTTAAATGTCATGTCAGCCTTTTAAATAAGAATTATTTTTTATTTAAATTTTTATATTATTTATTTTTAAGTTTTTATTAATATTTTTATAATTATACGATGAGCACCGTGATTTCTCCTCTCCCCTCCGTCTCCCTCCTGTACTCCCACCTCTCCCCTGCCCCTCCCTCCTTTCCCGCCCTGTTGAGCTCTTTACCGTTGACGCTGCCACCAACCCCCTCGACGAGCTTGAATTCATGGATGAAACCCACTCCCCTCCCCTCCGCCTCAACCCCTCCCCCTACTTCTTCAACTCCCTCGCCACAGCCATTTGTCGCTCCTCCCTCCCCTCCTCCTCCGCCCTCCACTACTCCCTCCTCTCCGGTCACAATCTCCATTCTCCGCCGATGAGGTTTTCGCGCACACGTTTCACGCGGGGATTAGGGTTTTTGCAGCGAAGCCAGCAATCTTGGCCGACTCCATGGAAACAAGCGCGTAAACACTAAACAGAGATAGACACAGGATAAGAACGAGAGGGAGAGAGAGAATATGGAGAGAGATATCAAAATTCAGAGGAGATTAAGGGAGAATGGTGGTTTGGGATTGGGAGGGATGAGCGGAAGAAAAACGGCCATGGGTATGAATGAACCGTTTTTTATGTTTTTGTAATTTATAATTAGAGAGAGAGGAAGGATGTTGAAGAACAATTACTTGAAATGATTGAGTATCCCTCTCCGCCACGCTCCTCCTCCACGACTCGCCGGCAATCGCGGTCTCCGCCTTCGCTGTCTTGCTCGCTGGCCCGCAGAGAGGGAAGAAATAGGAAGCCTGAAAGATTCGGAAAAAAAAAATAAAAAACATGAACTTCATACGTGGATGTGAATTTTAAATAATTAAAAAATTATAAATGACTTAGATTTACACGTAAGTGACACATCATCAACAGTATCGATACCTTTCTTTTGTAGAGGGTACCGTAGAAATTCTCTATTCATAAACCATAAACCATGAAGTAAGAGAAGGGAAAGCCAACGTGCCTCTCATTTAACACGTTGCCAAACCCACTCAAGTCCACGTGGGCACTCCCTAAATAACATGTGTGAAATTTAGGCTGAAGATAAATATTGCAAACATTTTTTATAAGTGAGACTAAATTGAGTCCAAAAATTAAAGTGAGACTAAATTAAAATTTTATAATATTATAAGGAACCAAACTAAAATTTAGCCTATAATATATTATTTACCATAGTTGTAATCACCAATACCAAATTGGAAATCGGTCGAGAATCGGTTCAATTAGCCTAACAAATCGTTCTGCAAAGAATTAATGAAAAATTGGTAAAATTGGTCAAAATCGATAAATTACTGATCAAATCAGTTTGAATAATCCAATTCAAAAACTTAATTTTTATTTTTTAAAATTTAATTTAAAATATTTTAATTAAAATAATATATAATAAAAAATTATAATTTAAAATAATTTATTTTTAATACTTATCTCATAAATATAATTTAATAATTTATGTTAATTTATAATTTTTAATATATTTATTTTTTATAATTTATATTATATTAATTTGATATTTCTTATTTTAATTTTTTTTAGGGTTTTATTTAAACTTAAATATTATATTATATATAATTTAAAAGTTTACGTGTATATTAAATGTTAAAAATCTATAAATGATATTTAATTTTAATATTTAATGTTATAAAATTATAATATTTATTATTATTATTATTATTATTATTATTATATTTATATGAGTTTAATCACAATTTGAACCATTGAATTTTGAACTAATGTTTAGATTAATTCAATGGCCAATCAAATTTTAAAAACATTATAATTTACTACTATTTTTATTATTAAAATTTATAATCATAAGACATGAACATAATTATTTTTGTAAATTAGTTAAGTACAATCTTATTATTTATTTAAAAAATTAAAAAATATATTTTATATCTATTTTGAATTTTACCTCTTTCCATCCTAAAATAGACCGTCAAAATTGACTATAAATTTATGATTATTATATAGAAAATATTTTTTTGATAAAAAAAATTAACAATAAAATTATATGCTTAATTAAAAAATATAAAATGTGTTAAATTAAAATTTGAATATAAACTTTGTCCTAGGAAGGGATGAATTCGTTTTTTTTTTTTTAAAGTATATATACAGGATAACTAAAAAAATTTGGGGGTGGCAAGTGGTGATATACGTAGTTCATCTTTGGTAACCCACATGTGACCTTGGGTTAATTTCTAAACTAATTTCCAATATTGAATTTCTTCTTAAACTCTCTAAATCTAATTAATACATATGGCATTATGAAGCAACCCGAGGCTGTTATGCTGCAATTTTACAATCCTAAGCCTTTTATTTCTGTTTCTTTTTCAGTTTAAACTTCTTAATCCAATAGGTGTTAACATGGAATCCTAATTTAACTTCAAGTCTACACTCTACTAATCATTATAGGTCTATTTTACTTTCCTAAAAACTTACTATGCAGATTGCATTGTTCCCAAACCGAAATTACAGCCAAAATAAAGTAACAAACTAAAGATTAAAATAAGGTTTGATGCAAAAGCTATATCTGAACAATAAGTTTTTTTAACACCATCACAAGCTCAAATTCAGGGTTGAAGACCAAGTTATTCCCACCTTTCTATCCTTATGTCCATGAACCTTATATTTTATAAACCCATACCTAAACTTACCAACTTCATGTTTAACAGCATTTTAGGTTGTAAATATTCACATTATACATAAAATATAATCAAGGAAACAAGGTAACTATGGGATATATCAAAATACTTGTGAGCCTATCTTCATCTCATACCAATTTATTGCTACTCATAGCTCAAAGTCCTCAACATCATTCTAACTGGTGTCCAAACATGCTAAGTTGTTAACAGAAAATTTAAATCAACTTGACATAAAAATTTGGATTCAACTATGTAGGAGTTACATACTTCTAAACAGATGTTTAGTTACCTACTACTACTAGTCTAAGTATAAAAAAGCTTACTACTTCAACCCTCAGCTCATAAGTCTTGATCAAACTTTCTCTCTGTATTTTTATTTTTTATTTTTCTATTCAGCTTTGTTTTTAAGTTCATTTATGGTAAAGAGATTATCTAAGGCCGTAGAAAAATAGATTATGCAGCAATAATAAGAACATGTACCTACTTGGTAGTAAATAGGTTTAAGAAAAGAGTTCGTCTAAAAATATGTTCCGAATCATCTTTCAAATATTAAAATATTAATATTTTTTAATAAATTTATTATAAAATAATTATTTAATTTAATATTTTATAAATTAAATTATTATTTTAATTATTCAGAATGCTTTTCAGAATGTCGCTTTGGACATTCTATCATTTTTTTTAAGAAAAGAGTAACGATACATCATCTAAAAATATGTTCCTAATCATCCTTCAAATATTAAAATATTAATATTTTTTAACAAATTTATTATAAAATAATTATTTAATCTAATATTTTATAAATTAAATTATTATTTTAATTATTATGGAATAATGCTAGCTCTCTTTCTTTTGGGTATAAGCTTAAATGCAGGCAAGGCTAAAACCGTTTCAAATTTTTCTTCTTTTTTTCACCATTGGTACTTTTTTTTTAATATACTTTTTAGGCAGCTTTTAGAACCTTAATCAATGTTCTTTCTATTCTAGAATATATATATATATATATATATATATATATATATATATATTTATTTATTGATTTATTGATTTTTGATTGAAATATATCTTTAGTCCTTTAAATTTAAAATAAACTTATTTTTAATTTCTCAAATATCAGTTTTAAATTTGATGAACCGAAAATAAATTTATCTTAAATTTGAGAAATTAAAAATATTTAAATCTTTATATATATAAACAAACAATCAATTATGCTAGAAAACGTAAAGAGACAATCTGTTTCATTTCCTTAAACCTTGAGCACTCTTGATGAAGCAATCCTACAACCATCTTTAGGTGCATATACGTGGTACATTAAGATACTGCCAGACAATGAAGATCAAAATGCATTGGTCTTTGTAATTTATACCGGAGCATACTTGAGGATTTCTCAATATAACAACTTCCATGTGAACAGTTTATCATAACCAAGACTATCCGGACAAAATTGACCTAAGTATACACACAAGACTTGAATAATGTGATTACCAACCAACAACCAAAAAACACTGATTATCATCTCAAAACGAATAATCCTTCAAATCAGATTTTGAGTCACCCAATTCCAGGTCTGCCATGCACTCTTCCTCAGTAAGTGGTGGGAGTTGCCTTGTCTTACGCTTCATATTGTGTTTGTGCCACTCACTCTTGTGATGTTCCCTGTACAACTTAGAGTCATCAAAAGAAACATTACATGTGTTGCACTTGTTTTGCTTTTGTTGTCCCTCAGTAGACCTACTTGTAGATGAAATTGTTTGCTTTTGAATTTTTTCATTCAGTTCAAGCACAGAATCAAGATTTTCTTTGGGCAACGGTACAGGCGTATCCTCATAATCATTGTATTGCTCCACTTGGGTATCCCCGTCCACATAAAGAGAGTGTGCAAGAACTTCAAATCTTCCATGCATCTTATTCATAACAAAGTCGTGACAATCCTTATATAGACCAGGTTCCAATTCAAAAATCTGCAATCCAATCAGAGATTATACTGATATCCCTCAACACATCATGCAGATATACCAAAATCACACAATTTTTGGAAAGGATAATATTCCCATCCGTTAAGTGCAAACAGGGACAATACAGAAGTAGCATTTGAAACTCAAGAATCATGCAACAGTTATGAAATAGACTTCCCCTTTGCAACTTTGATGAGATATTTGATTGCCTTGGGGAGCTAAGGCCAGGCAAAAAGGCCAAAAATGCAGCTGATTTTGCATTAGTTACTCGTTTTTAGTTTAACAGATTGACAATGTCTATAACTAACAAAACAACAGAAACATACCAAATATCAGTCATAATTACTAACAGCAACAACTGAATACAGTGTCATGTCATTTGTAGTTTCATTACATTAATGAACATAGGCTCAACCTTGAAAACAATAACCACATAAAACATCAGAAAGAAAGTTACTGACCTAATCCTAGAATTAGATCATCAACACATGTAATTGGAAGTTGACCTTTTACAAACAAAGCTTATTTGAGCTTATGAAAGTGGTTTGTGACTTTCTTAGTTTCTTATAACTTTTTTTTAGCTTATTTCAACATGCTTCATGAAGAAACTTATCTTAAGATTATTTCACAAAGTTTAATAGTCAAATTTATGAATAACCTCAAATAATAAATTTATATTAAAAAAAGTGCTTAAATAAGTTGTTTACCCGAACACCCACAAAAAACATGATAAGAACACTTTAAAAACAGCCATAGCCATGCTTAATTTCACTTTCAAGACTTACTATGGCAAGTCCAAGCAATCAGAAAACCAGGACAACTACATTGAAAATGGAATGGAAATATGGAACTAAAGTTGTTTAAAGGAGAAATATCGAGCACTTACAACAGATGACTGAGCAGAAGATCCTTCTTTAGAAATAACAGTAGCATTCCATGCATTCAACTTTTCTAAAAGTTCAGGCACTTGGTCCTCAGAAGCAGTGACTCGTATTCTCAACGGACACCGTTTTATAGGGAAGTGCTTTTGAAGCTCTTGAATCAACTCGAGAGCCTGAATTATATATAAACACCAATATAACATGTATGGTCACCATAATAACATCATTTTAACAATTAAATAAATGAGAAGATTACATAATAGAAATATTTAGTGATGGGAAAAGTAACCTGCTTCTTGGATGTGCTGTGTGGATCAACAGCGAAATGGATTTCCCGCATGAGGCGTTCAATCATACTGATAGTGTAAGGGCGCTGAGTCTCGGGATTGTAAGTCTTGTGCATCACTATGGTCGCAATATCCCTGAACTGACTCGACAACAGTGATTCCCTCTCTTTCCCAGCTACTTGAAGCTCCCCTTTCTTTAAGATCTGTCACCCCCAAACAAAAAAAAATGTTGTTTTTATTGAACACTCTTCTTGACACTTTCTACTACTAATTGAAAAATCACAAATTTGAAAGGATTCTAGCACTAAATCAAGATAGACTCACAAAATTTGCAATTTCCAAGACAACAATAAAGAGTGTTAGAAAGAACCTAGCTAACATATCTCGTCATGAAAAATACCATCAACATTCTCTTCCTAAGACTCTATTACTAGTTGAAAACCACAAAAATTGGGTGGATTGTACTACTAAATCAGGAGAGAATCATTACACAAAATAAAAAATTCATGATTCCATGGCAATAAAATCTAACTAACATATTTGATGATGAAAAATACTAGCAAGTAGCCAGTCTCTACCTCTAAGCATATCTTGGTTTGGTCATCGGTGCCAAAGGCTGCAATCAAATCCTTGGACTTGGCGAGAACCCCTTTGGAAACATTGGAATACACAGTGTGGGACTGCAGCACTTCATCCAGGTCCTTTTCCCTGTAATAATATTTTTAAATCAAAATCCTAAACAATAATAATAATAATTAATGAATTTTGGAGATTACACGCCAGAACGCCAAGAGAGGACGGTGTTAGGGTAGCAAGCGATCTCGAAGCGCATGCCATGCTTCTTGAGACGCACCGCTGCGACGTTTGTGAGCCTTTTCTGCCCAATCGGCTGCACCAGCGTCCTAGACATCTCTTTCCTTCTTTCTCACTTCTTCAACCTCATTCAACAATTCAACTACGCTTTCTCCTTAGGCTAATAGGCTTCATTGCCAAACAAAACAGTTTATGTTTATTTTATCTTATGTATGAAAACCACACACTAGCAAGCCCATTTACCCTGACCCATGTTCGCTAAGGCCCAAAACCACGTTAGTGCCATAAAGCCCTATAATACGCACGGAAAAGAATTGCTCCTGGTCCTTGGAAAGGGCACCAACAAATTAAGTTAGTCGATAATTTATAACTAATACTTTAGCATGTTACTTCAAATAGTAAATATTTATTATATATAATTAAAATTTATAATAAATTATATATAAATAAATATTATATTTAAATATATAAATATATTTAAAATTTGTATGAATAAATATTTTTAAATATATTAGTTATATTTTATATTTTAATAAATAACTTATATTATAACAATAATATTATTTTTATTTATTGATAATTTATTTTAAGAACATTAAAATTTAATTTATGAATAATCTATATCAATATATAATTTATAATTTATCTATAACAATATATAAAGGTGCTACAATATTTTGGTAATTGTTTACCTTCGTTTTTTTGTATAAAACAATTCAGTAATTTTACTTATTCAAAGTGGTTTTTCCTTTAATAAATTATAATTATCCTACAATTTTATAACTTTCACACACAAAATATTTATAAGATATGGAGTTTCTTTATTTTGCTAATAATTTTTAATTGAATTAGTCTCTAACCTGTTGTGTTAATGTGAGAGGAGGTGGGTTGCTAATTGAGTGTGTAGAATTGTGATGAGACTCAAAACTTCTTTAGTTAATCATGTCATCGTTTTGATTTTAAAAAATGGCGATCGTTCTCTTTTAGAAAGAAAAAAAATTGTGACCCAATTTAGCTTGAACTAGTATACATACTATTTAAATGTAAGCATCAAAAACGCGTTATGGTGAGCTCTGATAGGGTTCCTGAGAAAGGAGATAATAACGATACTGCTTCAAAGAGGATGATCTCTTGTAGTGTAGTACCAAGAAAATCAAAGAGATTGAGGTGAATGCATCAAGAGGATCCAGTATGTATAAAGAAAAGTTGTTGATTCCAGTAGAAGAAGATCCATTATGCCACAGATGGTTACATTGCATGAAGATAAAAGTGTGCTTGACAATATCCCTAAGGAAACAAAAGGAGCTTCATGTCAAAAGGAAGTGGTCCCTCTTTCTGGTGAGGAGTTAATTTCTTGGGCTACTCCTTGGAGGAACACTTTGGTGGTGAATGTTTTAGGGAGAAAAGTTAATTTCAATATGATCAAGGCAAAACTTCACACAAGTTGGACAAAGAATGGGAAAATCAAAATTATAGATCTCCACGATGGTTATTATCAAGTGGCTTTTGGGAATGAGAAGGACTATAAATTTGCTTTGTTTGAAGGGCCTTGGATGGTGACAAATCATTATTTGATTGTTCAGAGGTGGAAACCGCTTTTCCTTATGCAAGTTGAGCAATCTAGGAAAGTTGTGCTTTGCATTAGAATTCAAAGATTGCCTATTGAGTTATACAATGATGTTTTTCTTAAGAGA
This sequence comes from Cajanus cajan, assembly GCF_000230855.2. NCBI lineage: Eukaryota > Viridiplantae > Streptophyta > Magnoliopsida > Fabales > Fabaceae > Cajanus > Cajanus cajan. The sequence continues at coordinate 12,127,143 of NC_138525.1, forward strand.
ATTGGCACATCCTTGGGAAACTTTCTAAAAGTGGATCGATTAACATAATTTATTCTACAAGAAAATTTGCTCGTATTTGTGTGGAGATGGATTTAGAGACACAGTTAATTCCTTTTATTATAAGGACTTCAAACTTAATCTTGAGTATGAAGGTTTGCATGCTATTTGCTTTAAGTGTGGGAAATTTGGTCACTAGAAAGATAATTGTGTTGAATTTTAAGGGGAAGTCAAGAATGATAATCAGTATGTAGTAGTACAACCTCTAGTCACTGAGGAAAAAATAATTTTGATGAAGATGGTTGAGATGTTAATGTCGACTTTGAAGTCCCAATTTAGCAGATATTATTAGAGATTAAGCTAATAATCACAAGAGGAAATTATGAACCTTTGTTAATAACTAAGCATACTATGTGAAAAAAGAAATATAACGAAGGTGTGACTTCAATCCAATTTTCAAAAATAATCCTATCATTGTGCCTCCAAATTTAAGGTGTTGACACTTAACACATGAGATCTCAGAAATTATTAAGAATGAGTTAGGAAACAGACTCACAACTAAAGACTATAGTCATAAGGCAAAGGAAAAAGGGGATATGGGCCCATCAATTATAATATTTAAGAGATTTAAAACATAATTAAATATAATTTTTATTAAAAATATATTTACTTAATATAATATATAATATAAATTATAAATTTTATACCAGCATTTATCTATAAACTTTGTATGTTCCCATCGAGAGATTATAAAACTTTTTAAATAAAAAAAATATTAATAGGGGCGTAATTGTACCATTGTGATAGGTGAGTTTTGTTCTGGGGTTCAATATATAAAAAAACAAAAAAGAAAAAGAGAGAGAGGGAAGCCGTAGGTCGAAACTCAATTTCGCAAAAATAACAAGCCTTGTGTGGCGTGCGTCGCCGAACTATCTTAGACAGTGGAGAATGACTTCGTCGGAGGCCAAAACCGAAACCCTCGATGGCGTCAAAGAAGAGGATTCTATCGTTGACAACAAATGCGACAAGTTCTACGATGTCTATGGTCCCCAAGTAATTTTTCCACTTTCATGGCTCTGTTGTTTATTTATTTTTAACTCCTTCTTTAGAACACACTTTCTGTTCCTCTTTTGAATGATGACTTTGAGCGTTATTTATTTATTTATTTATTTATTATTAGAATGTGATTTTAATCACGAGGAGGTGGTTTTAATTGTAACTTTGGGATGGGATATGTTGATTTTTCAAGTTTGAGTTAGAGCAAATCCATTCATCTGACCAACTTTTTAACATTATGAAATAACCTTTTTCTTTATAGCGGATTCATGGTTGTTTGTGCAATCCAATTGGGGTGAAAAGTGAAATGGTTCCTAATTTCTCCCTTTTGTGTGTTTAGGGTATGGCTCTTATGTATTTATGTAGTGCTTTTAAGTAGTTATGCTTTTTGTTGTGAACTGATACAGTTGTATTGTCCCATGAAATGCTGAAGTAATGTGTTCATTATGGTGTTATTTGTTACCACACACACGCACGTAAATGCAAAGGCGCACCAGCATAGATTACTGTTGGTTGGTCTTTTAAATGCTGTCCTAAATTGCAATCTGCAATAGTTTTGCCTTGTTATGCTTGTGTTGTTTGTCTCCTCGTGGGTTTTTGTTTTGTTAGTTTTTAGTTAATGGTTTGTTAATGTTTGTGCTTTTGCAGGGCAAGGCGGATGTTGTTTTCAAAGACGATAATTCTACTCTGAATCTTAATGTAGGCTTTTACCACCATTGTGTGACTTGAAATTCAAATCAAAGTAGTGATGACTGAGTTTTCGCTTGTCAAACAGGATGTTCAAGGACTTGTAACTTGGGTGCTTGGTGAAGGATTTATGCCGTCATGGATTTTTATCAAGGTGCAAATTGTCTTTTTTTTTTTCTTTTTTTTTTTTCCAGGCTTTGTGTGTTTCACTGGTAGTGATCTGAAATTTCTTTGTTATTCTGATATGTTTTGTAGCAAATGTTCAACATTTTCAATCTTTTCTCAATGTTGTGGATGTTATGGACCATACAATATAGTCATACTGGTTCTGCTTAATATAATTTAGCTTGGGCGTTTAACAGGCTTTGAATGTCTCACATAACTAGTTTTCTTTTGTTAGTTTAACAAAAAGACAGGTTTTCTCAATCTTTATGCCTCTTAAAGTGAGAATGTCATTAGGCTTGGAAAAAGGTTGTTAGACTCCCCTAAAATGCTTTAAGATTAAATTTGTGTTGGCTATATGGCATGAGTTGATCACTCTTGTCAATTTAAAATAGCCATAGACCTTCAACTTTTACCCTGTATGGCATATAACATTTTAATTTGCTGCAATCACTAATGTAGCACTCATGATTTGCAGAATAAACCTCTTATTCCCAAGGTGGTTATGCTCTATATGCCGGGCCTGGATGCAGCTTTGTTCTTGTCGCAGTCTAAAATGCTTCCCAATTTAAAAAAAATCTGTGGCAAACCAAGGCCTCTCCTAGCTCTTAGGTCTGTAGAAAATGTATATATTTCTTTCCTTTGAAATGTAATTTCTCTGCACTTAAATTTTTCTCCTTTTTTTTTCCTGGCTAGCTGTGTATCAGATGGTATGCAGACGATTGATGCGCTCCTAACATGCAAGGTGAAAAGAAAAAGGGACCAGAATAGTTCAATTATGAGCAAATCTTCCGTGGCATCTCAACAAGGTATTCATTATTCAAACCGATATATACAAATCTCTTTTAGTATGGAAAGTAGGTCTTGAATTTGAGGTTCTTTAGATAAGTTAATGGTAAAAAATTCCTAGTGGCTGTATTTAAAATGTTGTCCTGTCAATAACGCTATTTGGACTGCCTTATTATTTTTTCTACTCTACTAATCAAAGTTAAAGTGTACAACTGTGGCTGAAAGCCTGGAAGTCCTCGTGTAGTTGATATCAGTCCCTGTATTTTGCCTAGTGCCTACTATTAATTCTTAAAATTTTTGCATTACAGCAAAAGGAAATGCATAATCTGGAATCCTTTGTGTTAAAATATTCTGTATAGTTGATGCATGTTGTCTGACAATGTTGAAAAAGTAAGCTATTAAATTCAAATTTCTTAGGAATGTTTGTCTTTTGGTTTGTATATATGTAATATTTTTGGGGTTGGGGAAGAGATAAAAGTAGGGATGGATACAGAAGCTTATTAGAGTGAGGGAGGGGTAATAATAAATTTAAATAAACATTAAATTATAAATAAATTTATAATCGGTAAATATATCACACTGATATATCTAATATATGAATACCAGTTTTTAAAATCATAAAATTCATCAACAATATTGAATATATATCAACTTTCAATCAGTTTATCAATATAAAATCAAACAAATAATTAAAAATGTATCTTTGACCTTGTTCTTAAATTTATTTTTTACCACCTACATAGTTTAAAATGATCTCTCAATTATAACAATTGAAATAAGAAGAGTTGATCTCAAACAGATTAAAGGAGTAGTTAAATAATAAGTTAAATATTGTCTTAATAACTATATCTTTATTTTTATAAATACATTTTATCATACTATATTCTTCAAAGAGCCAAGGGAGAGGGAGAGGGGAGCAAGGCCCCTGCTTGCCCTCCTCTTGTATCTGCCCCTGGATAAAAGTCTTCATTATAGTTGACATAAACATGGCAATGATTATTCACGTTATGCCCTTATTATACTTCCTCCAGTCCTTTATATAAGATCCAATTACTTAATTCACTAGGATTAAGGAAATTGGTTAATTTAGTTGATTGCGTTAAATTATTCCTAAATTTATATTTATTTTTCAACACTACCCATAACATTAATGAGGCTTTTACTCTACCAACTACTTATCGAATTAAGAGAAATGCATTAATTAAAGGTATTTTTTTTGTCAAAAAAAAATTGACGCTAGATACATTTTAGATTGGTTCCAATAAAAAGAACCAAACACTATTTCTGATTTGGTTCTTACAAAAGGACTGGAGGGAGTACGTTGTAATGTTTGTGTATATATATGTGTGCATGCTTGTTAATGCTCAGGAATGGAATTCCTGTTAAGTTAGCCAGGAAAATAGGCTCCTTCGAACTAGGACTTGATCTGATATACATAGTTTAATTTTCATTTGTCATTATATTGAAATTACATTGATTACTTAGACCAGTGATGTCTGTCTTGTAACTTTCCTCATGGTTCATTCTCAGTTCTGAAGTTCTTGAGATTTCACTTCTATGTCTAATTTATATTTGATAACCCTTTAGTATTTTCTTTTAATTTGGGATTCTTTTTAAGATTACCTTCTCTAGAGTTCAAGTGAAAAAAGTTTTGAATCTGGCAATTCTAATACAAGGCAAGTCACAAGTGTGTTGCTTTTTCCACATGGATGGAGCAAGTTATTTGAGCTGTTCTTTGCTGATTGTATCACCAGCATTCCGTTGCAATTATATAACCCATAACCTATATAAATTTGGCCACTTTATAAAATGTGTCATCTTCATGCAGAAGGTTCTTGTGACAACCTATCATTTACGGAGCTTACAAAAGACATACCTTTCCCTGTTACATACTATACACTGTCAGAGAAAGAGCTGGAAGATAATGGATATTCTGTTAATAAGCCAGGTGATTTTTTACTCTGCTACCAATTATATAGTTAATCTTTACAAACATTTGCTTACTAGACCAGTATTTTTCTTTTGGCCTTTTCACAACAGGTTTTATTTCTACTTTGCCTGCACCTTTGGGATCTCATTTTAATGAGATGTTGGCACTTGATTGTGAGATGGTAAGTCGATCAATACCAATTTGGTTAAAAGATAAAGATACTGCTGTTTTTATCATTTAGAAATGAGGTTCTGGATGATGATAAACTTATCAGATTTTTTCCAGTCCATGGGAGCAAGTTTCTGTGTTTATAGAAATTTGTTCATATTGTGTTACTCCCTATGCTTATAGAATATTTATTTACTAGAATGAGATTAAACTTTGTTTAAAATGATGATTCATGAATCACAATGTGAAAGTGATATCTTGTAGAATTTTCTAATTCCCAATCTACAAAAGACATTGGTATTATTTTTTAAGGGCTAAATTATACTTTTGGTCCCTCTATTTATTTTTAAGATTTAATTTGGTCCCACTATTTTTAAATGGTTCAATTTTGTCCTATGATTTTTAAAAATGTTCAATGTTATTCTTCTGTTCAAATTGACATTAACGACATTAATGAAATCCGATGAAAGGACAACATTGAACATCATTTGAATATTAGATGACCAAATGGAATCATTTAAAATGTCCAATTGGATCCCATTATTTTTAAAATGTTCAATTTAGACCACTAATTTTCAAAATAAATGTTTAATGTTGTCCTTTCACCTAATTTCATTAACATCGTTAATATCAATTTGGACAGAAGAGAAATGTTGAACATTTTTTGAAAATTAAAGGACCAAATTGAACCTTTTGAAAATAATGGAACTAAATTGGATCCTAAAAATATAGGGACTAAAAATATAATTTAGCCTTTTTAAAACAATGAAGCTTAAAAATTTTCTGCAACCTTTTCAAATCTGGACATCTTTATCTCCTGGCATTTCATTTTTTTTTAATTTTTTTATCTTGAACTCATTTATCTCAATGCACAATTGCATCATTAATTGGGATTGACCATTGATGCACCAAATTTCACTTGTTTAAGACTAAACTCAGTACTAACGATTTTATTTCATATTCATGAAATTTTGATGGAGATAGCTTGTTGAATATAGTGGGGAAGTGAGAAGCAAAGAGATAGAGATAGGTGTTTCTTTGTGAAATTGATTGATTATACAATACTTAGGTTATGCAGAACATCTATATATAGAGATTCTTAATAGACTAAGTGGGGACTATTTCCTAGGCAAAGAGTAAATGGGTGCTTCTACTAATTCCTATGAAAACTAAATGCTTTTACATGTGATTTATTAACTGCATGTTATTTTAGCATTACAGAAAATATAGATTGAGGTTTTATTGGGATGCATAGGCAAAATTTTAAATAACTTCATTCCATACTGTGACAGATTAAAGTGGTTTTTATAGCTATAGATATCCTGTACATATGTAATCTTGGTCCTTATTCTTTTTTATTTTTTATTTTTCAATTGTGTAGTGCATAACAAGTGAAGGTTTTGAGCTGACAAGAATTACTCTAGTGGATTTCAAAGGACAGGTATTCACTGAATTTATTTTCTGAACTAGGTTTTGTTAAGTAAATGCATCTATTACTGATTTTAGTAGGAATGGTCATTAATTTTTAAATTTCAATAAATAATTATCATTCTAATTCTTTATATCTTGTGTTTGTTTCTGTGTGTTTAATTCCATCGAGATATATATAAATTGGCACGTCTTTCCTTATTGAAGCTTGTTGAACTTGGAGGCATTGTTATCAATCTCATTCTTAGGTAATAGTGTAGCTGCTGGCCCCACGACTGCTCTAGTGGGATAGTGCATGGCAGGATGATAACAGTTTTGAATATAATAAATATTAGATACAAATAAATAATTTAATTGCACGTATATAAATGCTAATAAATAAAAAATAAATGTAACTTTGTTTTTGATTAATATTCATAAAGTCTTGAAAACGAACTAGTGAACATAAAAAATCAAGGACCATATAAGAAACAGAATAAAAACAGAGACCTATTAAAAGTAGGGAAACATAGAGACCTGTCTGAAAATAAAAATAGTTGAACACACGAGGCTAACCCTGCCACTCTGAACATGACACACAAAGAAACAAAAATAATAGAGAAATTACAACACGCTGAAAAATAAAAAAAAAGGGATTGGCCTGAAATGATATTTGCTGGATTGCTGGGTCAATGGGCCAGATGCGGAGGTCAGCCTTAGCTGAGTTTCTTGGTCTCAACTCTCAAATACCAGCCAAGTCTGAAAGAAAGGTTTGTTGATCTCAAATCAGATGTAAAATATGGGAAAATGACAAAAATACCCAAAATAAGCTTGAATGGCACAAAGAATAAAATGGACAAGTAGGGGATTTTATCCTTTGAAAGAATAGCATCCGCAAGATCTGTGATTTTCCACTGTAGCACTAGCAGCCATGATTTGTGGCTGACTCTGCTCCTTCAAAACACTTTGACAGTAAATAAATAGGTGCTCAAGGCTGCCCAACGATGCTCCTGTGCGATAGCAGCGTTATAGTGCAGGGTTGATAACTAGGAAGAAGTTGTTTCTTGAGAACCTTTTTTCACAAAACTCTATGTTATGTTCCTCATCATTATATTATTGCCTTTTGGCCCTTAGAAAAGTACCTAACTTTTTAATTGATGATAAAGCTATAAGTATTTGTCTACAAAACACTTCATGCCATTGCATAGAGATTCTGTTTTGGTTGTCTTTTATTCTGCCTTGGTTACAATCTTTAAGAAATTGAAGTAGCCATTTTACATATTGAGACTTGGTCAACTCTTTAAAATTAGGAATATTTATGTGCACAGTGATGCCTTATTTTCTAATATTTATCTTTTCAGGTTTTGATTGATAAATTGGTTAAACCATCAAATGCTATTGTTGATTACAACACAAGGTAAGATGTTGTTTGAGTATCAGTCAATGTGCCAGTGCCAGTTAATATTGGATATTAAATTAGTATGTCGAATGTTATTCATAAGTCATAAGTTGATAAAACTAATCAGCACCCATATTATAAATTTGAGGCCTTATTCTTGAATGTGAAGACATCTCTTGATGTATTTTTTCACGTGATACAAGGCTTCACCATTATTTAGCACTTCTTTTCTTTTTTAATATTTTTTAAAATTCTTAAATTCTCAACTGTTTCAAATTTTCCTTCTACATTGAGAAACCTTTCATATCAAATCTCAGCTTTAATTGTGTTAGAATTTATTTTTTTAACATTAAAGTTTCCTTTTTCATCTTAAATTGCAGATACTTATAATCTCAAATTATTCCTTTTCATTTTTTTTTAATATTTTGCTTTCTCCTTAGATCCAAGCTACTTTTTATTTATTTATTTTAATTATATATATTTCTTATTATTTGAAATATTTTTTTAACATGTTAAAGTTTACTTAAAATAGAAAATACCCATACAGCAATACTTGTTTCTTCTAGTGCTCCCCCTAGGGCAACTGAGTAATCTGTATACTGGGTGAATTATTATATTATGTATGGGGTTGAAATTCTGAATGAAAATGAATAGATTAAAAGGATGCTGTTAGGTAACCCAAATTCTTTGTGGCAGAGATAGGCTATAAAGAGATTGGGAGATAAGACTAGGGGCATGCTTTATAGTAAGAGGCTGGTCTCAGGGAATGATCTAGGGCCCTCAAAATACTGAGAAGAACATATTAGAATGTTGTTGTTTCTAGTGCTAGAAATCCCTAATTAGATTGAGAGACTATTGGATGATGTTCTTCAGTCTTACGATACTGTTAACTATTTGTAATGAAAGCAAGCAAGTCAAAAACCAACATAAAAGTTGAAATATAAAAAAAAGGTGAAATTTTTTTTCTTTATGTCCTATTTTTCTGTCTTCCTATGATTTTAAACAAAATTGTCAATATCAAATAATGATTATGTTGCGCAGATTTAGTGGAATAACGCCTGAGATGTTAGATGGGGTGACAACAAGTCTGACAGACATTCAGGTTCTGTTACATGAGTTGTCTTGATTTAATCTTTGTCTTATTTCACATTTCAGTTTATAAGTTCGAACTACTGGTACAGTGATAAACAATTTAAGTTGAAACTATTTGTTTTGCTATAATGCTATTTAACTTCAGTTGCTTCCCATTTTCAGGAAGAGTTCATAAAGTTGGTTTACAAGGAGACTATCCTCGTTGGGCATTCTTTGGAAAATGATTTATTAGCATTAAAAATATCTCATGACTCAGTCATTGACACTGCAGTATTATACAAACACCCTCGAGGATCATCCCATAAAACTGCTCTACGGTTTCTTACTAAGAGATTTCTTTCAAGGGAGATACAGCAATCAGAGAATGGACATGACAGCATTGAAGATGCTAGAGCTACCATGGAATTGGCACTATTGAAGATAAGAAATGGTTAGTAGTTCTTCTGCATGCATTATTGCTGCAATCTTTATCTTGGAAGTTTTGAATGCATTACAGTTTAAGTGCATATGCAGATACTCTTTTAAAGCAAATGTTTCACTTTATCATGTGTAGAGAGCTATTACCATTCGTATGTGTATGAGTATGTTTATGCATTAAAATTTGTGTTCATTATTTAATACCTCATCTCAGTTGTTTTATGTTTGGCATTGCTTTGAAATTGAGCAGCATTCACAAGGGAAGGTTTTGAGGGTTTATCCTGAGAAGGAAGTAGTGGTAGCTCTTTAGTTAATACTGCCGGGGTATTTTAGAAACAGCAATTATTTGTGTGATTAGGAGGATTGATAGGATTGATTAGGTTAATGCAGTGTTATAGAATATAGGATATACATAGGAATTTCGCTGCACAAAATGGGCAGGGGGAGTAGAAACAGATAAGATTGCAATGCAGTTTAATAAGGGAGTTCTTCCTTGAAAGGTCACCTTGACCTTGTACATTGAATCAATAATACAAAAGACGTTATTCATGATTTTCTGCCAGTGTTCATCTTAATTATTATTTATTTTCTTGGGTTTGTAACACTGGTAACACACTACTCATATGAGGCCTGAGTTGTGATTCATGTATGTCTTGAACTGAAGACTTGAGAATGAAGGGAAAGTAGTTTTATTTGCCATCAACAAGCTTTTATTTTTTTCTTTATATTTCTGTATTGTCCCTTTATCTTACATGGTTTGCCATGTTGTTTGCATAACTGCTGTGACACTCTTGTAACAGGGCCTGACTTTGGTTCCCCCCCATCCTTTACACGGAAAAAGTTCCTTTCTATTCTGAGTGAATCTGGCAGAACTTCCTCGGTGATTGATGATGTATCCATAGTAAAACGGTATGCCTCTGAGTCCTCTAATGCAATTCCTGTGACCTCTGATGATGAAGCACTTGCAAAGATCAACAAGGAGGTAGATGTCTTACCTGTGCATACAGTGTTTTCGTTCTTATTAACATTTATAGCGTCTTTATGGTCTTGGTTCATTTGTTATTTTTTTGTTTCAGGTGAAGAATGAAAAGGTACACTTTATCTGGACTCAGTTTTCGGAGCTACACTCGTACTTGAAGAAACAAGCTGAAGATTCTGAAAGCTTGAATAAAAGACTGGCAGAGATGATGGCATTACTTACATGTCAGAATAACTTTGCCAAAGGGAAAGGCTTAAAGTTGAAACCCACAGCTGAACTGAAGGAAATTCTGGCTCGCATGGATGCTAGAATTTATAAACTGTATTTGTCATTACCCACAAATGCTATGATGATAATTTGCACTGGTCATGGAGACACTGCTGTCGTTCGCAGGTAGATATGCATGCCCTTTTAAAATCCATGTATTATATCTAGCATGGTTTGGTTTGGATTTCGTCAAATCTGTTACCCAAATTTATCAAGATAGTTTGGGTTGAGTTGGATTTATCTAATTTTTCTATCAAATCTGAACTGAGAGGGTTGGTTTGGATTAGGTATGAAAAATCAAAAGCTATCTTGGAAATTTTAAAAAATTATATTTTTCCTTACCATTTTCAAATGACATTTTACTGATTTATGTGCAATTTGATTTTTGTCTTTCAAATATATGATGTATATGACTTGTAATATACTGCCTGAAAGTATGTGTAGTGGTGTCGTGAATTTTTTATGGGTTAGGTAGGTTATTTTTGGGCTCATGGGTACTCGTACTTGTGAATGCCCCTATTAATTGCTGTGCACTTTTCACCTTACAAGTTACATTAACATGGTTGGGAAGAAATGAATCACTAGGGTTAGTCTAGTGGTGAGGGTATGGGGTTAATACATATGAAGTTGTAAATTTTAACCTCAGTGTGACCATTGTGCAATAAAAAAACATGTAAGAACAATTTAATGTTTGACCCTAGAATGATGTATATTTCCACGAGTCCTCATACAAAATTTCCTCGACAGGGTATATACAAGTGTCTGTTTGTATAAATCTAGAAGTTCCACCAGCCCTAGTTAAATATGACTGGCAGATTTGGTCATGTAATATATTGATTCCCCAGTGCATGGTTGGTCCTATATTTTCAAGTGTAGATAAGAAACTAAATATATGATACTTGGGCCAGAAAAACTCCTTTTTTGCATCTTTAATGGAAGCCCCCTAAGTTGACTTGGTGATTTTGATTGTATGTAGAACATTTAACATTTATAGGAACAGATCTTATATGATGCAATCCTTTGCCCTAGGCTAGCTTAATTTTTCATAAATCACTTGATGATATGGGACAAAGTCACCATTTATTAGGGTTCCTTCCACTTGTACTATCCACTAGTCAATGGAAGCTTACCCATTAGCCCAACTCTGGTGTGTGTGGTCCTGGCTGACAAACATTACACATTGAAACTTACCCATTGATGTAATTATGCATTTGAAAGGTCAATTAATTTATTGACTTTAGACAGCCGGATCATAAACAAAGCTAGGGTTGTACTTTTTTTTTAACATATTTATTTAATTCGAATTGACTTGTGTTTTAACTTGAAAAATGTTTTCTGTTTTTTAACTTTGTTTTCTCCCTTTTTGAAGGCTGAGGAGAATGCTTGCGCAACAGAATGACAGTAATTTATGTCGTGAAAAGATAGTGGAAATATTAGAAGAGGTTCAGGCCCGAGCTGAAGTAGCCTTGTGTTTTGTAGGTGTTAAGCATTGAGTATAATTATTAAAATATGAGCTGAAATTAGGTTTTTTGACATGTGATGAGTACCCATGATTTGATGGTAAACATTGTAAATGTAAATATTGTGGCAGAGATCTTAGAGCAGGAGTAGTTATACATGTGTATGCCATAGAAATGAGGGAAAAAAATTGTAAGTGGCCAAAATATATTAAACGGTTCATTTTCTGTTGAAATATTTTATTCAGCAATTGCTTAATTTTGTACTCATATTTTCTTTTGTCAGAATTTTTTTTAGTTCAAAGACACGTCTGAATCACCTGTTTAATTAAGTACTTGATTAATAATTTTTGAAATAAAAAATAATTCATAAACTATTAAATTTATTATAGTAAATTTAATAGAACTTATGTGAATAAATTTTAATGTAATTTATTAATATAAAGTTAAAAAGGATTCATGAAAATGTCAATTATTTTTTATTAAATTTTAAAAAAAAATGAAATTGAAGTTGAAAGAAATTCACAATACCTTCAACTACTTGTCGTCATAAGTTTATTTTTTGTTATTATACTTGGATATCGTAAACATTTGTTATAACTCTTCAGTATAAGGTAGATATCATGCATTCTTTTTATTTAGACTGTTTTGAATCAGGACATGAAAAAGAAAGGTGTATGACTAAAACAATTGGTTGTGATTAGAAAATTTGTAACATCAAATTTATCTAATATATTTGAATTATGAATTCAATTTTGTACACATTAAAAGTGTTTACAATAAGTGTTTAAATATTAAAATTGACTAACTCTTGATTGGATAAAACAAATAATAAAATATGACTAAGTTAACAAGTAAATATCATTCACTTACATAATTTACTTTTTTATTTTATTTTATTTTATTTATTATATATATAAGCAACCTTTAATCAAATATGCAAGAAAAATATAAAATTGCATACTTTAAAATATTTAATTATTACAATAAAAAAAAATCTTAATTGCCAAAGACTCATCAAGCTACCGGTTGAATTCGAGAGGAGTTGCTTAAATCATAAAAAATAGACATGGGTAATTGTAACAGTAGGACTCCTTTTAAGAACTTGATGGATGATCATTAGAACACTATTGAGAGCCACTTAAAAAGGACACTTTGAGAGATTTCTTTTGATAAAATGTTGTCTTCAATTATAACATTCTAGGACACTATTGAGACAATTCTTTTAATATGGCATCTTTGTTCTTTTTTATTATTGCTAAATTATTTTTTGAACAATTCACGTTTTTTATTTATTTTATCAGATTATATATACTTATTGCGTTAAACCAAAGTCAAATCATAAACACGTCTACATATTATAGTGCACTTCCATCAATTATCAAAACCTTATGCCGTAAGCTACAAGCCTCTCAACGTGACATCCTAACCAAAATGAAACACAAAATTAAGCTAACAAGAAATGATGTCATTACAATCCTAACCATCGATAGGTGTTTTACGTTGTCACATACTCCATTCATTGGCCTCCAATCCATCCACGTTAAACACATCAAAGTTTTGTATTAGCATAAGTCGCACGTTAGTATACATGTGAGTCTGAACCAAGCATGCACAAACATAGAGATACAGACTGAACAAGCAAACAAACACTACAATGAGTCACCAAAAGAATTTGTGTTGATCTTAGTCACTTCCACGCTGAAGCAACGATCAAGTTTTTGTCCTCCCAACCAAAATGAAGTGCCCCCATTTCCTCCTTTATCTTGAACCTCTCACAGTACTGCTTAACAATGAGTTTCCTTATTGCTTCCCTCACATTTGTGCTCATTGGTGATGAAGTGAACCCGGCCATCCTCAGCCTGGCCCTCCACTTTCCAGCAACCTCGTACCGTTCTATCCGGTCCTCGCCCTCGCACGCGATGATGTTAACGATGTCCTTTGCCAAGCATTGCCTCTCAACATTCATCCTGTCCTGGCTCTCCCTGGGGAGAGTTGCATCAAGCGTGTGAAACACAGCAGAGTAGTAGTTGTAGGCCTCAACAAACCTCTGAAGAAAAGGGCTAGTGTTTGTGTTCATGTCTTGCTCCACAACCGTCACAAGCTTCGGATTCAAGCTCTTAACCATTCTCAGAAGTTGGTCCCTCTCATTCACGGTTGACACACTTTCATCAAGCATGTGATGCAGCTGGAATGCAAAATTCACCACCAGAGCTTCCCCTTGACGGCAGTTGAGCATTGGCGGCGTGACAAGCGATGTCCTTGATGCCACGGCGTGAAACTCGAATGGCAAGCCGAGTTCCTCGGCGAGCTTTTCAAGGCGTTGTCCGACGATGTTGAGGCCACCGACAGGTCGCTGCACAGACTCAGGATCATCCACCCCGGTCAGTCTCACATGAGGTGGCCTACCTGGCATTGAAGCAAGTGTTTGTATTAGAGTTATGTATTGAGTTCCCTGGCTGATGTCAAAGTCTACTATGTGAACCTTCTTTTCATCTCTAACGGCCTCAGCTATTGCGCCATTTGCAGCCATGAATCCGAATTTGAAGCAAGGACAGACCTCAAACAGTATCTGCATTGCTGCTAAGCGATCTGAAGAGGGAGGTTCCTTGCATCGCAAGGCTTGATAGATGCATTTTCCTGACGAAGCCACGCGAGCCGCAAGTCCTTCCACCATGTAGGCTGCAATCCTTTGGGAAGGATCACCCTGAATTGAGACAATTTGCCTCAGATTGTTGATCATAGATGTTGCTTCCTCTTCATTCCCTTCTGAAAGTGCTCTAGCACAATCATATAGCAGTTGCTTGGGGGTCATTTCTTTGGTGCTGCTACTTATGCTGCTAAGATTGGAACAATCTGAGGATGAGGACTCCTTTGGTGAGTCATGGAGCAGCATATCTTGAAGGGGATTCGCCCACTCGGCCACCTCGCGATCAATCTCCATGCTTTGAACTGTCTCAAATATGTCTTCCTCCTCCTCTTCTTCATCAGAAAGCAAAGCCCTCTCCAGTTCTAGCAGTTTTAGTCTCATTTCTCCGTCGAAGTCAAGGCAATCCGGGCTCTCATTTTCCACGAAATTGGACTGAGAACTGCCGCTATGATGCCTTGTAGACAAGATGGAAGAGTCAAAGGGGTTATCAGCAATGACAGAAGCTCCTGAACTGGCTCTGAGAAGGTAAGAAGAAGCAGCATCAGGGTGAACTGAGTTTGCTGATATGCTGGAACTGGATGGCTCTATCAGCTCTTCTGTCGGCGAATCGCGGAAGTACTTTTCATAACTGATCTCACTGGAGTAAGAATTTGTTACGTACATGTTTCTGTGCTTATCTGGAGCAAAACTGTGGGAGGACAAGCCTGGTGTAACATCAGTTCCCTTTAGTGTGTAGAGTTTAGCATTCCTATATGATGCATCAGCCAGCTCTGTAGATATAACCAGTGACATAGTTCTCCTTTTGTTCCCTCAGCACATACAAATTTTCGGTCTGTAACAAAAACATCACAAAGATTAGTTAGGAATGTGCCATAAGATTTGCAATCAATTAAACTTATTGGGCTTTATTTTTTTTTTGATAAAACTTAAGTATAGTACCACTGATACGGTTGATGATAATCTCCGATTAGAATTGGAGTTTCATCTTAGTACTATGCATTAATATATATTGCTCAGGTCTGCATTAATATTACTGAGGTGAATTCCAGTTCTAATTAGAGAACAAAACGAATCGTACTTATGGTACTGTACTTGAGTTGTCCTTATTTTTTCTCCCCTTTCTTACCTTGAGAATTAAAAAAACAAGAGCTCACTGATGAAATCTTGTTGAACCTTCTAGGATCTCTTCTTTGCTAAAATTGGGGAAACAAAAGGAGAAGAGAGAAACATTAGAAGACGCTTTCAGTTAGAATAAATAACCAATCTAAAAATTGAAATGAACCTATGCAATTGTGTGCTTTGGACATAAACAGAATTTGTCGCATCCTTAGATCACCAGTATGATTTTGAATGTATTGAATGAGAAAATATGATCTTACTTAGCCAGCAAACAGAATTAAGACTACCCTTTTATAAAAAAATTAGCTATTAGCTTTGGTCAAATATGAATTCAGTGTTTGGAAGAGAAAAATAAATATATTTAAGGCTTGTTATTCTTTAGAACTTATGCCTGCAGATATTAAGCTGGATTACCATCCAACCAACATAACCAAACGCATTCTTGAAATCAAATGAAAATACCCTTCAAACAAAAGCTTTTGTATTTACCTAATATTCTTTAGACATTAATCTTTAAACTTATCTGCCACTAGAAAGTGAGGAATTATTTGCCTTTTCAAATATTTGCCAGAAAGAACAAAGAAATAAATCTCCTGCTATGAACACAAATTTTTTATGTTAAAAGTATGAGAGACTGATACGACACTTATTCAACCACAGTTCCAATTCATTTTGATTGGATAGTACCAATCACTGTGTTTTTCTATGAGAGTCTTAGGAGCTAAATTAAGTATCCCCTACGACGAAACAGAAAAGGATAACCAAAAAAACAGAACAATTAACTTTTGGAGAACCAACCTATGATAGGAAAAATCAAAAAATCCTTTATCAAAAAGCTAAATTCAGAAACTAGAGAGCAAAGACCAATTTTACGTAGTCTCCTAAACTTCAATTCACAATTAATCACAAGAATTGTAACTCTTATTTGAAGAAGCCACCCATGTTACAAAAATTAAACCATATAATATAATCAAGAACTAAACAAGAGATAAAGGGTACCTGATGCAAGTACAGGAAGATGTAGATGATGCTCCAAGAGACAAAGAAAAAAACTCAGCCAAGGCTTTTGATTTTGACCAAGTGGCAGAGCTTTTGATTATAGCCAACCCAAAAGACAAGACAACCTTTGATGACTCCTTAATATATTGAAATTTCTTGTTTCCTTAGGAAGGTCAGATTGGTAGAAAAGCAACAAATCAGATAAACAAAAAACAATTAACAAGAAGGTACTTGAGAATTGATATGCACAACCAATCAAATCTAATAAATATAGATGTAGACAAAGGAAGAAAAAAAATGGAGGTATGTTAAGAGGAATTGAGCAACCGGATTAAAAAAATAATATGAATTTATGAACATATGGCGTAGTCTAAAGAGGCCCATTTATTTATTTATTAAAAAATGGCAATCATGACGACTATGTGTGCTTCTGGAACCGAGTGAAGTGGTAAGAAAGTGGAAAAACAAATCCACCTAAAATTAACGAAACTTCTTGGAATGCACTTCAACTTGTCTGTCTCAGACCAAAGACATTGGCCACACGAAACTATGACGGGACAATGACATAGATACCCATCACAGACGGTGCAAACTGAAACCAATGTACACCGTTGGATTCACCTATATCAGCAACCATTGTGTTGGCAATTGTGTCTTTTCACTCTATCCTCAAGCCCTCAATTCCAACCTCTAATATGAAAACTAAGTTTTATCGACACAAACTTATTTATATTATTTAAAGAGTTGAATGATTCTACCTGAGCTGGGAAAGATAACGAGAATTGAGAATCCATATATTTCAAAATAATTTTTTTATGATAGCATTAATGAAGTTTGAGTATATTACATGATAAATCTTACACAGATGTATGGGAAAAAATTTATTGTCACTTTCACTATAGATAAAGTTAAAAATATAATATGCAAGAAGATTCTTATAAATTGATTTTGTTAAAAATATAATATGAAATGAGGATAATTTTTATTTTATAAATTGATTTTGTTAAAATTATAATATACTAAAAAAGTTTTATCTTACAAATTAATTTTATAAGATTAAGTTAACATTTAATATAAATTAATTCGGAGATACCTGCTATCTATATTCACACACCAAACTCAATAAAAACAAATCTATATTAATTAGAGACAATACCAAAATATAGTATATAAGTAAAGGAATAACCAAATCTATATTAATTAGAGACAATACCAAAATAGAGTATATAAGTAAGGGAATAACCTTACTTACAAGTCGATTTTACAATATTGGTTTAAAGTAAAATGCGTTCTAAGACAACTTATATTTTTTCCCTCCTAATAGATCCTTTTACATCTTTTTTCTACTTTTTTTAAATAAAGTTTTACGCCATATCTTTTTTTAAGGTCTTCATCTAACATTCCTGATTCACCTTTTATACTGTGTAACTTAGGGAAGGTAATACATAAAAGATAAGTGTTAGCAACACACTCCTTAATATATTCCTTTTAACACACTTATTCTCATTTGTTAGAATTTATTGAGAACTATAAAATTAGGAGAGAGAGAGACATTGAATAGGGGTGGGTCCCACCAAATATTGTGTTTTCTTATAAAGTTTTAACCAATTGAAATAATATGTTTAAAAGAGTGTGTCTGAGAGTGTGTATGAGAGTGTGATGCTGACATTTCTCTGCTTAAAAATTTTACATTAGAGTATTTTAGAAATTTTATTTATTATTTGTGCCTTTTATAAATATTCATCAAGTTTGATTCTAATTATTATTTGTAGGTTTTATAGGTAAATTACATGTATATTTATTACATTTGATCCCAAATTCATTTACACGCAATTACTCTAATTCTAATAATACAATCTCATACAAACTCGATAACTTGTCATAGTGGTTAGACACTTTACATTTATATATAATGCTTTTAAAAATTTACTTGACATTGATGTAATTTTTAATCTATTTTAAATTTATATCAAATAAAACTTAATTAATATAATTTTGAGTGGATACAAGACGGGTATAGGTATACCCAATACCCGACAGGGATGAGGATGTGGAGACAAATCTCATACCCTATCAAGTATGAGGATGGAGATAGATATATGGTATGGTAACGGGGATGAGGATAATGAAACTTATACTCGTCCCATTCCGTTGCCGTCCCTACATGTACGCAAAAATTTTCTGGGCCAACAATAATTATAGTATTACAAACAAGATTAGCCTTTGGTTTAGTGGGTAAAAAAATCTATGACAAAAAAAATAATAATTTAACCTTGTACATATGTCAAGTAAAATAAAAATTATTCACATACTAAATTAACTTGATTAATTAATAATTAGAAAGATCTTAGACCTTAAATTGTTGGTAATTTAGATGAATGAAAGATTGAAATTTTTAATTAGTTTTATGAATAAAAAATTGATTTATAATTATTTGTCTACTCTTTTCACATAAAAAATCTTGGAATTGAGATAAATACGAGTCGGATTGGACCAATTCCTTTCTTATCCAAACTTAATTTTTTGATTGATTCATTTTCTAAAATCTAAATCCAACTCAACTAAGGTCAAAAAATACAAGAGTTAAGGTAGAGTCAACTCATTTTTAATACATTATTAATGTTAATATTATGTATAATTAAATTATAAATTAAGGTAGTATCATGTTATAAAAAAAATATTAATAATTAGATAACTTTTTTTATTATTACTACATAATAATTTAATAAAATTTATACTTTTTAAAAGAATATAATATATTAAATGACCTAAAATATAACTTGAACCTATTTTAAAAATGGATCGAATTCAATTTAAAAAATAAAGTTTGTCCAAATAAATCTCGGACGGGGCCGGTTGGGTGATGCTAACCCTTATCTTACAACGCGCTAGAAACACACAAGTGGGACTATGCAAATGGGCAATCATATGGCATTGTATGTAGCAACCAAGCCACACACTTGTTTCTTTATGTCTCAAAATTTTGTGTAAAATTTCAATCGTGGCTAGTGACCTTGAATCTTTCATCATATCATAACCCCATGACGTGAGTTTCTTTCCTTCTTTTGTAAGTGGAAATGAAATTTAACTATGTCACCAACACGTTCCATTTTTTCATTTATTTACTTTTTACATAAAATAATATTCGATCACAAGATTTTCTTTATGTTATCTTCAACACCTATGCGGAACGAACTTTTAATACCCAAAATTGTGAAAGTGGGAATAGGAAAATAATTGTACTTTTTGACCAAGTCATAGTTGTGCAAGCCTTCCCTATTCTTTTCCTAGTTCAAACCTTATTACTTGCCACCAACACCAATATTGGTGGGTACCTCTCGACAAATTTCTTTCCCTTTTCTGCTACCGCGTGAGATCTTCAAAGAGCGTTCTACAGAAAAAAGACACAAAAGCCCTCATCTTTTGGGTTGGTGTAGTGGTTAGATATCAATGATCTATGTAATAAAAAATTATTAGAATACAAGTCTCACGTCAATAAAATAAGATAAGACATAACAATTTATATAACACAAACATACTTCAATGATTGAGAGACCTTTTGGGTGATGACTAAAAGCAAAATCGTGAAGATTTAGACCCAAAACAAACAATATCTCATCATTGTAGAGTATGCTCGTGTTAATAACCTTATAAAAATAACTCTTATAAAATATTCTCTCAGACAAATACCAAAATAAATAACCCCAACTTTAATATCTGAGTCGCAACAAATATCTTATCATTGTAAAATATTTAACTCTTATAAAATATCCTATCAGACAAATACCAAAATAAATAATCTCAACTTTGGTATCAGAACTACAACAAATACCATAAAAGAAATCCATAAAAAATTCATGTTTAATTTTTAGTATAAAAATACGTTAGATTAGCAATTATCACACTATTGCGAACGGAATTAATCTCTAATTCAATAGGTTAAGAGAAACCGTGATAAAATAAAAAATAAAAAAGCCCTCATCCCCTCGCATTATTTTTGAGTAAAATGATGACACAACGTTTCAACAAAGATGAAAGTAACATGTTTGGGAACCAAATTACCTTGTTGTTTTCATATAGAATAATTACCTTTTCTAATTTATTTCTTCTATGTTGATTAGTGGGGGAGGGACAAATGTATATCCAATGGTTTCGTGACTTGTAGTGTGAAATGAATCGAATGTCACCTCACGTATGTCTTATTATAGAAATTGCAAACATCAAAGAGATTAACATCCACACAAGTTATATTTATTAGCAATTATGTCTTTATCCTTTCCCTTCTTCTTATCCAAACGGACCATAACGAGAGTGGAATTATAAGACAAGAAAATAATTGACATATTTGAATTTTTAAAAAGTACTTACACTCGTTGCTCATTTTTGTTTATAATGTTATCTAATAATAATGTTTGAGCTGTACGTAACTGTCTCCACTTTTGTATCATTACAATCACCCTTTGATTGTATCTAACAGATTTTCATGATATTAGCTGGGAAATCTTTAGACAATTAAGTACAATTAATATTATCATGAATTTGATGACTAAGTGGCTTTGATGACTTAAGTGTCACCGCAATAAATATTACATGCCTTCACATATTTGGACTATAAATATAATATATAATATATAAAAATATATATTTATTTGATATATAATTATATATTAATTTTAAATAAACTTTAATAATATATTTTGTGTGTCATTATAATTTTTACATATATTTTTAATAATATATTTATATACTATATATTATATAAATAAAATAATTTTTAATAATAAATATTATATCATTATAGAATATGTGTTATTATATATCAACTTTTTTTTTGTAGTATACTTATTAATAAGATTGATTATAGTAAAATGAGTTAGATAGTTTTATTTTTAATCATGTGAAAAATCACAATTTGACTCTTTGTTAAAAAGAGAGATATTCATATTTAAGATCTGATTATACGTACCGTAAATAAATTTATTTTTAAAGGATCCACATGAAAGAAATTAATAAATAAAAAGTCATAGTCAAATTAGCTTTTGTCTTTGTTTCAACATGTTTGGTGTAAATATCAAATATTATATATAGGTTTATATGTTTGACTGATTTTTTGTAAGGTTCAAGTATGTTTGAATATTTTTTTTTATATATATACTTATTGTAGAAAAATAAATGAATAAAAAAATTTATAAGGTAAATGTATAAGCTAATATATTAAACCTCTCTTATATTAGTTTGAAATTTTTTTTTTTAATTATATACATAAATTAGTTTTAATTTATGAGGAAACTTTTTCATTTTTTTATAGAAATATTTTTGGAGAAGTACCCAAATAATTCTAAAAAAATATTTCAAACTTTATTAAAATTAAAATTTGAAAATAAAGTAGAAGTGAATTATTATTATTATTATTATTCTTTTTTTTATAGCTTAAAATAGATTAATATAAATATATTTTTTCTTGAAAACAATCTCTTTCACCCATTTTTTTCAAAGGCAACTCTGTTTTCTTTGTCTTTTATAAAATTAATATTGTTTTTCATAAAATGTGTCTTCTTTAACTTAAGTTGTTCGTTTACTTTTATGGAAAAGAAATAAAGTTCAGAAAAACTAAAATTGTCAGACGACTTTCATCTTATTTATAATTCTTTATTTTAAACTTTAATTTTAAAGACTTTATTTTCTTTGTATTTTATAAAGTTAATATTGTTTTTCATAAAATGTGTCTTCTTTAACCTAACTTGTTCGTTTACTTTTATGGAAAAGAAATAAAGTCCAGAAAACTAAAATTGTCAAACAACTTTTATCTTATTTATAATTCTTTATTTTAAACTTTAATTTTAAAGTGATCTTGAAACTAACATGGGATTAAAGTGAAATCATACATTTATTATTATTTTTTTGGACTAGTGATCAGGAAACTAAAATTCATGAACTTAGTTTATATATCCTTCTAATTTATGGGAGTTTTTCAATTGAGATAAGTATTTGACTCTTAATTTTAAAAAAAAAAACTTATAAGTTTTTAATTGTTTATAAAATAGTTAATTAGAGAACTTGTCTGAAAGTTAAATTATATAAATTGATTTTAATTTTAAAAGTTTGACTTGTTTTATTTTTATTATTTATAATTTTTTTCAATATGTGTTTTTTATTATTTAAAAGGAAAAGTTATTTTGTTTTTTTTTATTAGTTTGTGTGTATTGGGCTTGGGAACATTGAAAATCCCTTTGGTCTTTTGCATTTGGCACAACTTTTCCTTTCCATTTCCGAAAACAAAGGCGACCACAGAGACTTTGGGACACGGTTTTCCGCAAAAAGAATAAAGCAACGTATCAAATCCTTAGCATTCATCATTGAAGATTTGAGTTATACCTAACCAAAGAATTTAATTATAATAATACTCATTCAGACTAATATTTAAATAAAAGTTGTTGAGATTAAGAAAGAGATCACATGGAAAATTAGCTTATATCTCGCCATTTATAACGTTGTTTTGTACTTTTTTCTGATTTCATATTGGGCCATTAGATATGGGCCTTAAATCAAAATGCTCAATGAAGGCATTTTCAGTTGTGTGGTCAAGACTCAAGAGTAAATGGAAATTTCTATGCAAAGGGATTTTTTTTTCTTTTTCTTTTAATTAATAATGTTCTTTAAATATATTTTTAATCTTATAAAATAAATGAGTTTCGATTTTGATCTCTTTAAATTTTTCCTTATTTTTCATCTTTTAAAATTTGTTAATATTGTTTTTAATCTTTGTAAAGTATTTTTGATCCTTGTAAAATATGTAAACATCAAACTAGAGTATAAATGTGAATTTATGTTATTAACTATCCATCCTAAGCTATTGAAAGCTAAACAAATTTATAAGGAGACTTTTAAAGAAAAAACAAAAAAAAAAAAGAAGGAAGGGAGTAATGCTCAAGAATTATGTTTTCTTCAATAGTTCATCATCAAAAAATGATAAATAGTGTGTTATTGATAGTGAAATTTGTTTCAAATTTTTAATCAAATGTTTTAATTATTTGATCTCAATTTGAGATTTTTTTTTTTTGACTATGTTATTAGTGCAGGATATCCACCAGCCTAGTTGGTATTTAATCTCTATCACATGTACGTAATAAAATTGATACGTACATGTGATAACGAGGACTTTAATATTAGAGCAAATGTAAACAACTAAATTCAATTTGGTAAGCAAATGAATGAAAAAGAAAATGTAACATTGTACAAATGAATTGCTAAATCAAATCGAAAATAAAATATCTATTTTAAATGGTTATCGAAGAATATTCTAATGACAAAAATATATTTTAAAATAGAATTTTATTTTACATTTATTATACCAGAAGTGATATAAAAAAAAAATTGAGATGACTTTTTTAAAGTTAATTTGAACTTTGTTACATCCATGTAACTTGAATTGATGTATCGATGTAAAAATGGACTTTTTACACATGTTAAAACCAAAACCCAAAGTAAGTTTTAACCGGTATGAAAAATCATATTTTTACATTGATTTAAGTGTAATATTTATTATTAGATAATATATAAAAAAATTTAAATCATTTGAAATTAGATATGTAAGTTTATAAATGTAATATCATGAAATATAATGGTTGAATGTGGAGAATTTGTATTTTATAAAAAGTTATAAAATGCTTCATTTTACTAATTTATTTTGATATTATGGGGTTAATAAATCTTGATTCTCTCTTTCTTTATATTTTTATTATGAGTGATGAAAGGATTTAATATTATCCATCAAATTTAACGTGTAGATGAAAAGTTTCTTTTAAAACCTTACATCATAGTTTTAAAAATCGTACTGATCATCAAACCGATTAAGATACTGAGTTACTAGGTCAAAGGTTGAATCACTGAGTCATTAATTGAATCGCATAACCCAATTTTTATTAATTTTTTTAAAAAAATACTTATAAATTTCAATAAATTCATATTTTATTTTAAATTTCCATTTTCATCTTATTTAAAATTATATTTTTATTTTAAATAAAGAAATACATAAAAAAATTACATGTTAAACTATATATTAATATAAATTAAAAATATAAATAATATGTATATATATAATATGCTTGCAATTGATATCACAAAATAATATATGTAATATCTACATAGATATTATATTATTAAATATATAATTTAAAATTAATAATGTACTATAAAAGTTATTGAAGTTGCATATATTACAAACAAATACATTAGAACAAGTAGTCATTGTTATGTTTAATAAAATTCTTTGCTCTTCCATTAAAAGATTCAATTTTTATTGTTATTTTGTAGTTTGTGGTCCCTTAAAAAATTATGGTTGAACCGATTTGACTCACCAATTTACTAGTCGAACCAAAAAATTAACCGACTCAATCTAATTTAAAACTGGTCGAATACATAACTAATATAACTTAAAATTCAGATCGACTAAACCACTAATTTCCAATTCAAAACCGGTCCGATCAATTTTTAAAACATGTCTTACATGACTTATCTTCTATTTTCTTAGGCTCATTCTCTATCTCTTGCAACTCTCACCTTTCTTAGGGGCCATATTAGGTGAGAAAATTTTTTATTATGAGAAATGAAAGGATTTAATAATAATCATCAAATGAAATTTAATGATGTAGATGAAAAGTTTCTTTTACGCTCATTCTCCATTTCTGACGATTCTCTTCCTTACGTGCTTTGCCTACCGCCATGTTCTTCCTAGTACATGACTACCTACTTTCTATTTTTCTATAAATTTATTTTGCAAATCTTTCAGATTTTTTAAGTAATCATCAACTTTAATATTTTTTTTAAATATCTAGAGAAATTTTGCTCATCTTCTGAAAATTGAACCAAATAATTTTTTTTTAAATCTCTCCATTTCCCTTTATTCCCCCTACCAAACACTGTATAATAATAAACAACAGACATGACAAGGTTTTCCAAATTTAAAACTAAATTGACCATTTATTTTTTAAAATATACTCAACAAACAAAACATAATCCATTAGTTAAAGCATAGACAAACCCACAAGCCCATCACCCTAAACGGAAACCCAAAGAACTTGAAATAGGAAGAAAGAGGAAACAAATATATAAAATTATATAAAGGATATACTCTTCTTCTTTATAACTGTTGTTAGTCTCTACACCTTATTGGATCATTATATCCTTTAATTATTTAAAATAAAAAATAAAAAATAAGAATTTTTAATAACTAACATCTTTTAAATTGCAATAATTTTTTGTACATACTCTTTGTACAACTATCAACTTATTTATTTATTATTATTATTTATTTTATTTTAAAAATTAATAAGCACAAAGTCTCTTCCCCCTATTAATAAATAAATAAGTAGAAAAGAATACAAAGAAAAAAAGGTGAAAAAGAAAATCACCTTTGTAGGTGGCCGTGGTGATTCTTGTTTTGTTTAAGACCTTGGCGTTAGGCTAGCCAATATACGGGCCCTTTCCCTTTCAGCAGCCATAGATGAGGCCGAGGCCCAGCCTCAATGGAATGGGCCCAACACCCAACTTATGCACAGGTCTGGCTCAGTCCACATTTTTTATTTTTCATTTTATTTTTGTTATTTATATTTTATTTATGCTATTAAATGTATACGGCTTTTGACACTTGTCACTGAAATAATCTAAAATTATTCCAAAAATGTAGTAAAACATATTTGTTAGCTTAGTTGAGTTTAGAGTAATTAAATAAACAATTACATTAATTTTTAAGTTTATGTTAGTAAATTACTTTTTTTAATAAAATTTATTCTTTCTCATTAGTTTATTTTCTTTATTTCCATATTTGTTATGGATTAAGATTGAAAACGAAAATTAAAATAAAATATAATAGATTTTTTTTTTCATATTTATTCTCCCCACCCTTAATACAATCAAGTAGGTAGCAATAACAACGTTTATTTAAATTGTAAGTAACTTAGAATTTATTTGTGTAAATTTTTCTACAAACATTCTTAAGAGAAAAATCAGGAAGGAGAAACAAAATAAATCTTTTCATAAGTTAAAACTAACTTAGAATGTATAAGTGAACTTTGTAACATCATGTTATTCATAAAATATAATATAAATATTTTATTAATAATTTTTATATTTTTATTAATAAAAGTAGTTAAATATTTATTTAGTTATTTAATATATTTTGGAGTATAATATATGATATTTTATTAAAATATATTATAATATTTTATTAATTGATGGGAAGAGAACTTGTGACTATAAATAATTCTTTTAACTAGAGGATTAAAGGGAGATTAGGGTTTTTAGAAGAAGAGTTTTCTGATCAAACCCTTTATACGTCTCTATTTTCACGTACGCGTTTTAGAACTTAAGGAATAAGAGCAGGAAGGAAATCACTTCAAAATTGTGCACCCCATCATCTAGAGCTTAATTATCTAGGTAAGGGGGAGTAAAAAACCTCGCTATGGGTGTGAGCTTATCAGCTTTAGGGAATCTAAGAATGAGTGTCACCAAGTTGGAGTTAAGCATAGGACGAATCCAATTTTGCTGAAAATTTTGGAAGACAAAACTAAAACATCATTATCGATGATATCCCAAAATGCATGGTAAAATCAGCCCCCAAAATCATTAGGACATGGAGTGCTAGAACTATTCATGGAAAAAACAACAAATTTCACCTCCTTCCTTGTAAGAACATTAGTGATGGAAGAAACTTAGAGAAGTGATGGTTGATCTCCTCCTAGCTCCATCTTCAATGTCCAATATTCTCTTGAGGCATCAAAGGACTTGCACGGAAGTGATATTTGAGCTTCAAAAGCTTGAAAGAAGCAATAATGGAGGTTTGGTTTCTTCTTCTTAAAGAAGAAGAAATGGTAAATCAAGGCACAAATGAATGATTCCTTTGTGAAGGTTCTTAAGGAGAGAAATTTCTCCACGGTTTTGGACCCTTGAATAGAGAGAATTTGTTGAAAAATTCTGATCTCATACTTGAATTCCATATTTAATCCAATTGAAAAACTTGGAATTGGTTTAGTTAGGTTCACCAAATGATGGTGAGACCTACCTAAATCAATTCCTTGGAAAATATGAAGAAAAACAAACCCAATATATAAAATTTGGCATAGGCCTAATTCTGGCTTAATTACTAGTTGCACCTACACACCATACTATTTGTCACCCCACTTCTACTACTGAAAATATAAAAATGAATGACCCTTAATACAAGGTCAAATGGAGCAAAAGTCTACTGAAAATTCCATTGGAAAATTTTGTCAGAAATTTCTGACAGAAATATCTGTCAAAATATTCTGACGGAAGTTTCCATTGGAAATTTCCGACAGATATTTCCGTTGGAAATTATAATTTTTTTAATTTTAATAAATTTATTAATGTAACATCCCTCATATTTGGTATCTCAAGGGTTCTATTTCACGACATTTCACTTTTTAGCAGGTCAAGCACGCTTAACTGTGAAATTCAAATGAATAAGCTACCAAAATGTATATGTATGTTGTCAGTATAACTTGTACAAATTAATTCATTTAAGTCATCCTCAAATATACAATCTTATACTTGTACTATAATAATAATATATAATAATTTTATATTACGAATAATAATAATAATAATAATATATTCAATTATTCTTTATTTATATGTACTTATTTTTATAATTAACATCTACGTATTTCTATTTAAAACTATAATTTAAATTATTTAATTTTATAATTTATAATGATAATATAATTTATAAAATTATAAATATTTATTTATTACATACTTATAAATTAAATTTTAACATTTTAAATAAATTATTAATTAATTTAATATATTTATTTACCTTAAATCAAACATATAAAATTCAAAAAATGTATTTATCCTTGTTTTATTTTCTAATTATCAACCATTAATAAAATACTAACTTAAAATCTTATCTAATATTAAGATACAAAAATATTAAGATCATATAGTAAATTATCAATAAAATTTTAGTTAAATAATTTAAAATAATTAATGTTCAATTATATTGTTAATTAGCAAATAATTTATTCCAAAGCTAATTAATTTTTTTATATATTTATTATTAGTAAAATTTAATAACTTTTAATTTAACAATTAATTGGATCGTTGAAATTCAACACACACCATGAGTTATTGAGCAGAATAACTTTACCAAGAGTTATTTTGTAAGTTATCTTAAATCAAACATATAAAATTCAAAAGATGTATTTATCCTTGTTTTATTTTCTAATTATCAACCATTAATAAAATACTAACTTAAAATCTTATCTAATTATATCATAATATTTTCATATCAAATTTAAAACCAGTTCTTACATTTTCGACAAATATAAATTTGTTGAAAATATTCCATTAATAATATAGTTTTTCCTACAAAAAAAAATTTCATCGAAAATATAAATTTTCCGACAGATTTAATTTTGTTTTATAAGAAATCATCTTCGATTAATATAACATTTTGTATATATGATTTAAGAGTAAAGAATTTTCAATTTAACAGTTGAATTTACAAAATTCACATTTAATATAAAGTTATTGAGCGGTGTAATACTTAGTAAAATTTACACCGGTGTAATTATAACTCCCCTTATATATATATATATATATATATATATATATATTAAATGTGACTTTTACTAAGTATTATACCGCTGAATAACTTTATATTAAATGTGAATTTTGTAAATCCAACCGTTAGATTGAAAGTTCATATATCTTAGATTATATATACAAAATTTTATATTAATCCAAGATGATTTGATACTTCATTTTAATAAAACAAAATTGATATAATATATTCACTTCAAAATACACTAAAATATGAATACTTTGATTACATTCCAATTGTTGTTCAATTTTAAAAAAATTTGATATACACGTATAAAGTGATATGAACTTTCAATTTAACGGTGAAGTTTACAAAATTCACATTAATATCAAGTTATTGAGCGGTGTAATACTTAGTAAAAGTTACATCAGTATAATTATAACCCCCTATATTATATATATATATATATATATATATATATATGTAATTTTAAGCTTTATTACTTCTAGAAAATAAAAAATATATGTTTTTCTTCTAAAATATAAAACAACTATTTATGTTAAATAAACTAATATATGCACTAATTATTTAATAGAAAACTCATGAAACACACAAATATGAAAATATTCACACTTGAACTTGCTTACTATAATTTTAAAGACAATATACTAACATCTCTAAGTATTTTATAAATATTTAAAAATAAATATATTTATTTAAAATAATTGTTAAGATCGAAAATATTAATTTAGAAGGTTTAAATATATTTTAGTCCCTATAAGATGAGTGATTTTGATTTTGGTCTTTGTAAATTTTTTTCATTATTTTTCATCTTTGTAAGATTTATAAAGATTGTTTCGTACTTGTAAAAATGAGTAAAATATTTTTCTTTGATTTTCATCCCTCTAAAATATAAATTCACTAGTTTGATTATTTTAAGGTAGATAAATAATATTTATTTTTGAAAACTAGATTTTTTTTAGAGGTGTTAAATATTAATATGATAATAGTACGTAATTGTTGTAGGTACACCTAAGATAATTATTTATCTTTTTAAAAAAAATAAAAAGTAGTTAAAAATGATTACATAAAAAATAAGAATTAAAAATAAAAATACCAATTTTAGAAAATAAAAAACAATTTTTTTTACAGAAACTAAAATCAAATCTTATTAATTTTATAAGGATTAAAGACATATTTAAGTCATTTTAAAAAGATAAAATTAAAGAAAAATATTTTTTTAAAAATAAAACTAAAATTTAATCATTTTATAATATTAAAAATAATATTTATAAATTTCAAAAAAAGTGATCATTGGATTCCCGAAGAGTTCAAACAAAGGACATTAGGAAGTGCGCTATGGTCTTAAATTTTTCGACAGAAACAAAAATCCGTCGAAAATTTTCGATGGATT
This sequence comes from Cajanus cajan, assembly GCF_000230855.2. NCBI lineage: Eukaryota > Viridiplantae > Streptophyta > Magnoliopsida > Fabales > Fabaceae > Cajanus > Cajanus cajan. The sequence goes on from NC_138525.1 coordinate 12,157,697, forward strand.
CATATTTCTGTCGGAAATATAAATCCGTCAGAATCTTCCGTCGAAAATTTTCTGTCAAAATTTCTGACAGATTTATATTTTTGTTAGAAATTTTCGACGGAATTTTCCGTCGAAAATTATCTGTTAGAAATTTCTGACGGATTTATATTTCCGTTGGAAATTTCTGATGGAAAATTTCCAACGGAATATTCCATCGGAAATTTCTGACGAAAACATAAATTCGTCAGAAATTTTCCGTCGGAAAATTTATATTTTCTGACAGATTCATATCCGTCGAAAATTTTTCGTTGAAAATTTGCGTTTTTCTTGTAGTGCCAATAGTGTTTTTCATAGGGTAATTGCTATGGTGCTAGTTTGTTTGAGAGGGTTTGGATGCCCCTTTTGTCATCACCAAATCAGATGTTGACACGTGTGTTGAATAAGATGAGTCATGGTTAGCTCTCACATAATTGGTCAAGGGGAAATTTTGAAATTTCACTTGGGGCAGTAACATTTTTTTTAGAGTTAATCATTTATAAACTGCTAATGTAAAATTTTTTACATTGACAACCAATCATATCTTTTAAATTATTTTATTTTATTTTTATTTCATTAAATAAACAAATAACATGACACTATTAAAAGATATGATTGGTTGCTAGTGTAAAAAAAATTTATACTAACAGTGTATAGGTGATTAACTTTTTTTTTTTTATTTCCCTAACAACTTCTTCTTCCAATAGCTGCTGCCGCTGCATCCCAACAACGTCTATTACCAACCCGCGCCCTATTATTCTTTGTCAAACACCGCTCGTCCTTTCCCTCCCCAAAACCCCTCACCTTTGCTGGAAAACCCTAAACTTACGATCGACCACGCTGATCGCGTCGCCGCCGCTTGCTGTGCCCTTCGCACTGACGGTGACACTCCGTCTCCTGGTGGAAGGTCTCCTAGAACGCACTTGACACTCCAATTCGATTCATGGAACTCCTTGGGCATCAAAATGCAGCGAGTTCCTTCGCTCCATTGCCTCATGATCACCGAAGGCAAGGTATGTGTCATAATATCATATCACTTGTCAAGGATTTTACATTGTCATCGACGGTGGAAACTGTTGGTAGAAGAAGTTGTTAGGGTTTGGAGCATTGGCGGAGTGCTGCGGCAGTGAAATAAAAAATGTTACTTCCCAACTGAAATTTTTAAATTTTCCCTTGACCGATTATGTGAGAGCTGACCATGATTCAACTTGTTCAACACATGTGTCAACATCTAATTTATCGATGACCAGTGGCGAACCTTCTCTATGACAGGGGGGAGCCACGGCTCCCCCAAACTTTTCCAAATTTTCATATATATATATATATATATATATATATAATTTAGGGTTTAATCAAGTGAGAGGAAATTAATCTAAAGGTTATATTTTAACCCTCTCATCACTCATAATAAATTTCTTCTATATATACTCCTACCTATTTTTTAGTTGAAGTATGTTAGTAATCTACACTAAAATTTTAGGAAAAAAAATCACTCATTTATTTTGATTTGGTTAATTTGTACAAAGGATATTATAGTAATTTAATTTAATGTTAAATGAAAATAAATTTTTTTCTCTCTCTTATTAACTTTATTCTCTAAGTCGTTTATATTTTTTTATTTGTTCAAAGAGGGGAGACATCATGAGAGATGAGAGAGAAATGAGTTAAAGAAGGAATTTAATAGGAGAAATATAAATAAGTTAGAGAAAAAATATAATAAGAAAGAACGAAAGAATTTAATTGGAGAGAGATAAATAAGTTAGAGAAAAAATTTAATAAGAAAGAGAAGTGGGTTGGAGAAGGAATTTAATAAAAAATAGAAACAACTTAGAGAATGAAGTTAATAAGAAAGAAAAATATTTTATTTTTATTTAAAATTAAATTAAATTACTATAATATCCTTTATATAAATTAACTAAATCAAAATAAATGAGTGATTTTTTGTCCTAAAATTTTGGTGTAAGTTGCTAACATACTCCAACTAAAAAATAAGTAAGAATATATTATCATTCCTCACATATATATATATATATATATATATATATTAATATTATATTTATATATTATTATATTATTAATTATAATAAAATTAAAAAATTAAGTAAAAAAAGAAATTTTTTTTATTTAATAAAAAATTAATTTATAATTTTATATATAAAAATAATAATTTGGAACCTTCAAACTTTTAATCCAAGTTCCGCCACTGTCGATGACAAAAGGGGTACTCAAACCCTCAAACAAACTCACACTAGCAATTATCTTTTCACAAACCCCGATTCCCTATTTGAGGGCTGCTTATGTTGCACCTTCATAACCCCAACTCAGTATTCTTGGCTCTACAAGTTGCTAGAGAATAACCAATGGCTTTATAGAAATCACAAAACATAGGCAAGCGTTCACAAACAAAATCAACAAAGATCACAAAACCTTCACGATCCACTAAGATTTTATCCCAAAGCTTATGTTAAAGATCAACATCCATAAGAACTATTAGAGTTAGGATTTTTTCTATTTTCCTTTGCTGATATATTTTCTGTTATTATCAATTACTTTTTGTTAGTTAGTTAGTAACTATCTTTTTGATAAGAGTTTGTTAGCTCTCTGTTTCTCAAGTGCTGTATATATACAACACAGTACATGTATTTTCTGCAGCTTGATGAAATAAACAATTCACATTCTTCATTCTCTGCGCATATGACTTTTGAAACACTAATATGGTATCATCACGGTAACAACCTTCTTCACTCTTCCGCATGCCATTTTCTTTCAATTCTTGCTCATTTTCTTGATTGACCATGGCAAATTCAAGCCAAAACAATTTACCACCGCATCATCTAGTAAATCCGGCAAATCCATTATACCTTCACCCCGGAGAAAATCCGGCGCTCATTCTTGTTTCTCCAGTTTTGACTGAGACCAATTTCCATCAATGGCAACGTGACATGATGGTTGTTCTTGAAACAAAGAACAAAGAGAAATTCATTACTGGCCAGTTTCCATGTCCTCCAATCACCGATCCCCTTCATGATGCATGGCGTAGATGCAATCGCATGGTGATGGCTTGGCTTACGCGATCCATGAGTCCGTCGATAAAGCAATCTGTGATGTGGATGGATACTGCAACTGAAATATGGACAGATCTCAAGGATTGATTTTCTCATTCTGACAAATTTCGTGTTGCTGATCTTCAGGATCAAATCCAAAATTGCAAGCAAGGTGATTCTAGTATTTCTGAATACTATACACGATTGAAAATTCTATGGAAGGAAATTGAAATGTACAGATTAGTTTTAATTTGCACTTGCTCCCCATCTTGTTCCTGTGGACTTCTTCAAAAACTGCAAAAAGAGAGGGAAGATGATTGTGTCATTCATTTTCTTCGCGGTTTGAATGATGAATATTCGCAAGTGCGTTCTCAGATCATGATGATGGATCCAATGCCATCAATTGTCAAGAGCTTTTCCATGATTCTTCAACATGAAAGGGAATTTGTTGGTAACTCTTCCAAACCCTCTTCTCAGGATTCTATTGCTTTCACTGTTTCTCGTAATGATCAATCTAAATACAATAGCAAAACCAAAAATACTATCACAGTGAACAAAAATAATACAAATTTTGGAAAACCTTCTGGAAGGAACAATAAATATTGTGAACACTGTAAGAAAACCAATCACACAGTTGACACTTGTTATTGGAAGATTGGATTTCCTACTGGATACAGAAAATCAAATAAAGGTACTTCTTCTAGCTTTGCTGCTTCTGCTAGCTTGGTTGAAGTAGCTCCAGACACAGCCTCACATCATTCTGACTTGGTTGAAAATGCTAACTGTGAACAAATTAGTTTCTCAAAGGAACAATATCAAGCTATCATGGCTCTTCTTCAAAATTCAAAAGACAATTCAACCTCTGTCAATCATGCTCAGACCTCAACTATTAATCATTCAGGTGATGTTTCTTGCTCATTTTCATGGATCTTGGACAGCGGTGCTACAGATCACATTTGTCCATCTAAATCTTTATTTAAATTTCTCAAACCCATAAAACCCATTACCATAAGATTATCCAAATAATGCCATTCTCAATGCAAATTTTTCTGGAAACATTCACCTTGGAAAATTGATTCTTGTCAATGTTCTCTATGTACCAGATTTTACTGTTCATCTTATTTCTATTCCTCGACTTATTTCCAACATCAATTGCATGGTCATCTTCTGTGATATGCATTGTTTAATTGTGCAGAAATCCAATTTTCAGATGATTGGAGCAGCTAAGCAATGGAATGGCTTATTTTACTTGCAAGACTCAAGTGACTTGGACTCACACGAATCTTCTTTAAATCATGTTTCTCCTTCTTTAAATTTTTCAGATGTAACTACTACTGACAATTCTATGTTGTGGCATCTTCGATTAGGACATACTTCAAACAAAGTGTTAAAGCATTTGTCTTCTAAATACAATGATATTGTTTTTGATTGTCTTCAACCTTGTGACACATGTCATTATGCAAAACAAAAGAAACTTCCTTTTCCTGTTAGTAACTGCAAAAAGTTCTAGATTTTTTGAACTTATCCATGTAGACATTTGGGGCCCTGTTGCCACTGCTTCTATAGATGCTTTTAAATATTTTCTATCTGTTGTAGATGATTTCAGTAGGTTTACTTGGATTCATTTAATAAAAACTAAATCTGATGTCAAATTCATTCTTCCTTCTTTCATTTAATTAATTGAAAATCAATTTACACTCAAATTACAGAGAATCCGATCTGATAATGGTAAGGAATTTTCCTTAAATGATTTTTTCTCTACAAAAGGCATATTTCATGAAACTTCATGTGTTGAGACTCCTCAACAAAATGGTATTGTTGAAAGAAAACATCAACACTTGTTAAATGTTAGTCGTGCCTTATTGTTTCAAGCAAATTTACCAACTTGTTTTTGGTCCTTTGCTGTTAGACATGCCACTCACCTAATTAACAGATTGCCTACTCCCTTTTTGAAACTTAAAACTCCTTATGAACTTGTGTATGGTCATGCTCCTGTTTTAAATACCTTAAAAATATTTGGTTGCCTAGCATATGCTAACACTATTAGTTCTGGAAGAACTAAATTTGATAAAAGAGCTTCCAAGTGCATTTTTCTGGGTTTCAAAGCTGGAACTAAAGGATATATTTTGTATAATCTTCAAAACAAGTCCTTTTTCATTTCTAGAAATGTTATTTTCTATGAAAACAATTTTCCGTATGCCACTAATTCTTTACAATTGCCCAACATAGACACTACAAGTAGTATTACTGACACATCCCAATTTGACTCTCTTATTCAATTTGACACTACTGATTCACCTATTCCTACATAGAATATTGAATCTATTTCTCATGATTCTGTCCAAGTTACTGAGCCTACTGCAAGAGTCTCAACAAGGATTAAAAAGCGTCCTTCATACTTAGCTAATTATCATTGCCCAACAATAGCTTCATCCAATGTTACTTATAGTACCAAACATCCTTTACATTCTAATCTTTCTTATTCTAAATGTTCTAATTCCCATACTTCCTTTTGCTTATCTGTATCTAGTACAATTGATCCCACTTCCTTCAAAGAAGCCAGTGAACTTGATTGCTGGAAGCAAGCCATGATGGCCGAATTACAAGCTCTAGAGAGGAACAACACTTGGTCATTGGTTAGCCTTCCTCCAGGAAAGAAAGTTGTAGGATGTAAATGGGTTTATAGAACCAAATACAAAATAGATGGTTCCATTGAAAGACATAAAGCAAGACTTGTGGCTAAAGGTTTTACACAAACAGAGGGGGTGGATTTTTTTGAAACATTTTCTCCAGTAATCAAATTAACTACTGTTCGATTTCTTCTGTCCATTGCAGTATCTTCCGGTTGGTTTTTACATCAAATCGATGTTGATAATGCATTTTTACATGGTGACCTTCAAGAAGAGGTTTATATGAAGCCACCACCAGGATTAATTCTTCCTTCATCAAACCTTGTTTGCAAATTACAAAAATCTTTATATGGATTAAAGCAAGCCAGTCGACAATGGAATGCAAAATTAACTTCTGCTTTAATTCAATTTGGTTTTACTCAAAGTCCAGCTGATCATTCTCTTTTTGTAAAGCATACTGCTGAATCATTCATAGCACTTTTAGTCTATGTCGATGATATAGTGCTTACAGGTAACAATCTTTGTATAATAGATCAAGTAAAAGATTATTTTGATAATCAATTTCACATCAAGGACCTTGGTGAATTGAAGTATTTTCTGGGCTTTGAAGTTGCACGATCTAATAGAGGATTGGTCTTAAATCAAAGGAAATATTGTCTTGAAATTCTTTCTGAATTTGGACTTACTGGATGTAAACCAGTCAATTCTCCAACATATCCTTCTGTTAAACTAAATGAAGATGAAGGTGATCTTATCACTGATCCCACTAGTTTTAGAAGATTAATTGGAAAACTTCTATACTTAACTAATACTAGACCTGATATTAGTTTTGCTGTGCAACAGCTTAGTCAGTTCATGTGTAAGCCCAGAACTTCACACTTACAGGCTGCATTTCGGGTTCTTAAATATTTGAAGAATGCACCTGGTACAAGACTCTTCTACCCTGCTCATCATTCTCATAGAATTCAGGCTTATTCTGATTCAGATTGGGCCACATGTTGCATTACTCGCAAGTCAGTTACAGGATACTGCATCTTTTATGGTAATTGCTTAATTTCATGGAAGTCTAAGAAACAAAATACTATTTCTCGAAGTTCGACAGAGGAAAAATACAGGGCACTAGCTTCAGTGGCTTGTGAACTACAATGGCTTAAGTATGTTGCTGATGATTTATATCTTGCAATTCCTCTCCCTTTTCCTACATTTTGTGACAATCAATCTGCCATACAATTAGCTAAAAATCCCTCTTTTCATGAAAGAACCAAGCATATTGAAGTGGATTGTCATCTCATACGTGCAAAAATTCTTGAAGGTCTCATTATTCTTTCACATGTTCCATCTAAACATCAACTTGCTAATATGTTTACCAAGTCTTTGTATCCAGCACCGTTTCAAGCTAATGTGTCCAAGTTGGGCTTAATTAACATCCACAACCCACCTTGAGAGGGGGTATTAGAGTTAGGATTTTTTCTATTTTCCTTTGCTGATATATTTTCTGTTATTATCAATTACTTTTTGTTAGTTAGTTAGTAACTATCCTTTTGATAAGAGTTTGTTAGCTCTCTGTTTCTCAAGTGCTGTATATATACAACACAATACATGTATTTTCTGCAGCTTGATGAAATAAACAATTCACATTCTTCATTCTCTGCGCATATGACTTTTGAAACACTAATAAGAACCCTGGAAAAATGACCAAAAGAACGATCAACCGTAGCATCATCCAAAGAGACAGGGATCCCAATACCACGTGCAAAAGCAAATAGAATGCGAGGTCTCCAATATTCTTGAGGCAAACCTAAAATATGACTCAACATTGAGTCATAGTTTGCTTCACGGATGCTGGGTTGAAGTCTGGCGTCCAAGAAAACATGCGTAGCATACTAGGTTTAAGTGCCCAAGGGCTTTAAACCAAGACCCTCCATTGATCTTTAAGCTAAGAGAAGGAAAATTCGAAATATCCCTTACCAAGAGAGATCATGCGCCAATAACCCCAATAGTGTGTTTGGATGGAGAATTTAAATGAAATAATTTATTTATTTGAAGAATTTCAAATTTTGAGGTGAAATACCTTGTTTGGATGAAGAATTTATAAGGAATTTGAAATTCAAGAATTTGTGAAATTCCTTGAAATAGTAGAATTTAAAATTCTCCCAAAAAAAGTAAGAATTTAAAATTCTTCATATTTTTTTTTCTTATTTCACTTATATATTTTATCTTATCTCTTATCTCTTCATGTTTTTAATTATTGAGTATTCAAAAATATTTTTAAAATTATTAAATATTACTAAATATTAATTTTTAAAATTATTATATATTTAAAAATTAGCTAATATTTATTTTTATAAAATTGAATTTAAAATTTTTAACATATAAATATATTTTTAAAATTAATTTTACCATGGTTGAATTAAATTATCATATCCAACTTAGGGATGACAAAAATACCCGCACCCGCGGGTATTTGTGGATAAAATCCGCTACGGATAATAAATGGATATGATAATTGGATACCCGCGGATAATGGGGACGGATAATTTTTTACCCGTTTATAAATGAGGCGGGGGCGGGTATGATGATATCCATACCCGCGGGTACCCATTTAATATTATTTCTTAAATATCCTAATTATCCTTGTACTACATAACCCTAAAACTACACTCTCTCATCTTATTTTCTTACAAAAGTGAGGTTGATGAAGTTACCGACATGTGTTAAGCATGTTATAAAATTATGTTGGATGTAATTTGATTAATTTTCTAGCTTTGATTAGACCAATAAGATTTATGTATTTTAAGTTGTTTACTTTCATTTGGAATTATGAGATTGAATTATTGTAGCTTTGTGATGAGACTTTAACTTACTTTTGAGATTGATGTATTTTAAGTTATTAATTATCTTGAATTTTTATTATTATTTCAACAAAATTAACGTTAAATAAAAGTTCAAAATTAACATTGAATTTTTATTTTTAATATTTCAATGACATTAAAATATAAACTTAAAATTATTTGTAATATAATTTTTTTAATTTCTTAAAAATTTTATAAATATTCATGGATATCCGTGAATATCTGTGGGTATTCAAGAAATTCATGGATACCCGCACGGATATGGGGTGGGTATGGGACCAATTTTCATTCAGCGGGATGGGGGCAGGTTTACTATTACCCGCCCCCATGGGACCCCATTGTCATCCCTAATCCAACTCAACAATTTTAAATTCTTGGTATTTAAAATCAAAGTAATTCAAATATCAAGGATTTAAAATTTCTTAAATTTGTAAAATTTCTCATCCAAACACTCCACAGAGGTTTACAAAGATTTTTCAACTTGGCATGCAAATCTTGAAACTTTGGAGAAGTAGACCCCTTAGGCAGAGACAGACGACCATAGAGACAAGTTTTACAGCTAGCCAAACATGTTGCATATTCTGCTTCCAAGATCATCACCACAAGCGTCTCTCCCTTCATGCATGGCATTGGAAGCCACGATAGAGGTAAATCGTAAGCATTGTGAAGAGCTTACGCGAAGGTCTTCCAACGTGGTAAAGGAAACATGAGCAACCATGAATGAATGCATGAAGCACGTACAACCCTAGAAATGCAAAACCCATAAAAGGGGCATTCGGAGAATAGAATTCGGGACCTCTCGCTATTTTTTTTTTAATTAACGCTTATATGAGATATTTATAATAATATTTTATTAATTAAAACACTTTTTTATTTTATTTTTATATTTCCTAAATAAAAAAATTAAACACCTATATATTTATATTTTTTTTAAGATTACCAATAAATTTATATTTATATTAGTAAATCACTTTTTATTAATTTAACCAATTTCTCCCATAGTAATTTTCAATTTATATGCTTATTTTTAACATATTTATAAAATTCAATATATTTAATTTTGTTGAAACAACTGACATTGTACTTAATTCTCAAATTTTAAGGTTTTGGTTCAAATTTTAGATTTGTAAGAATAGTTAATTTTTTGATAAGTCTTCGTATCTATTGTACCTCTTTATGCCAACCTACTTGAAATTTCTTCATCTTATTATGATGTCTTGATCACTTAAGCTTTAGCTTTTTAAAAAAATATACTTAATGTAAAAGATATTTACTAAGTAAAACGTGCTTTTATAAATGTATACTTTAATTATATCGTTAAACAAAAGTGTTAAATATATAAACCAACTACAGAAAAATTTTAACTAATTGTAATATAAATTAATACAAAAGTTGAATTTTGAAGAGAAAAAAAATTTATTTTTTAGATTTTTTTGATGAGTGTTTTTTTAAGTTACTTTTACTTCCTTTAAAAAAATTTCAAATTTAGTTTTGGTCTTCCATTTTTTTTTATTAAATTAACTTTCTTAAAATAAAATATTTTGAGACTAGTTCTTATTTATACGTTTAGAAGGAGAAACTTTTTGCATGTATTTTAGTAAATAAGGACCGATCGACCTAAACATTTTATTTTCATAGAAACTAATTTAATTAAAAAAAATTGGTGAACTAAAATTGAATTTGAAATTTTTTTAGAGAGACGTAAAGGGAACCCTTTATACCTCTAAATAAATGATTTGTGGTATAATATATATTATTATAATTTATATATAAGAAGAATCAATTATAAATTGACAAATTAAATTTTAAAATTATAAAATATAAATTTTTTAAATTGTATCAATAATCCATTTTTTCTTGAATATGAGTAAAGCATCTAATTAGAGAAAGATACAGAAAGTTTATGGTTTAGAAGTAACGTTTACTTATTTTCTTTTCTAGGTGATATTTAATGTATATGTAATTGTATATTAAGAATTCAAGCCCAAAATTACTGGTGAAAAAGAAATAATTTCATGTTAGATGATTTATTTATTTATTTGAATATATAATTATTTTATTGTATGAAATATTCACCAATTTTACTGATGATTAATTATTATAAAAAAAATCTATTTATTATCCTTCTAGTGAGTTCTTCCCTCCCAATATATTCTTGAAAAAATTTATAAAAATATGTTTAGTTATTATTCAAATTGGTTGACTTATACACTAGGTAAAAATTGGTTGACTTATATACCAAGTAATATAGTATAAAAACTATTTAAATTATTACCACATTAATGACTAGTATTGTAGAAATTGCATTAAAGAGATCATTGATTGACTTTAATGATTTTTTTTATTAATGACTAGCGTATTATTTATGACAAAATGATATAAAAGTAAATTTTTTTATGATACTTTTCGTAAGAAATAAATTAGTAATAGTGCAAAAAAGGACCAAGATAGTATACTAAATTACTGAATAATAAAAAATATTTTTTTCTCAACTATATTATAAAGAGTTGGGAGGGAAATATTTATCTTGTATGTGTTAGACATGATAGATCAACATGATATTCTCAAATTTCTGTCTATGTTAAAATAATATTTAACCAACAAAAATTATACTCCATGAACACAAATTAATCCTCAGTTGTTATATTTAAAATATTGCATGGACCATTCCTGTAGATAAAAAAATCTTATGCTTACTTATGATCCTTGAAAGAGATTATTTGCTTTAAAAATATTAATTCATTAAAAAGTAGAGATAAGATGATCTCAACTTCACAGAATAATAAGATAACTTTCATAAGACTACAAAGTTATTAAACTTTTATAGTAATTTATTATAGTTTCACACGAAATTTGAATAATAACTAAACATATTTTTATAAATTTTTTCAAGAATCCTCTTTTTAAAATCTCATAAAAAAGTAATTTAGTTGGAGATAAGAGTTTTTCGATACCAACCGCAATTTTAAGATTACATCTGACACAAAAAAGTCCAATAAATTAAAATCATATTTGAAATTAAAAGTCAGAAGATAGAAGTACAATCCGGTTACTTCAGGGGAAAAAGAAAGGCACGTTCTGGTAGTACATGCTACTCGGATGGAAAGGCTTTTTTATTTTATTTTATTTTTAATTTTTTTTTATCTATTAAGAATTAAATTTGGTATTAAAAAATTTATAATAACTCAAATAATTTGCTCAATTAACTAAGGGAGACTTTTGGTATAAAGATTGTATCTTTTGTTATTAAAAAGCATATGTATTACTAAAAAATAAGGAAGAAGAGCGCGTATCTTGTATTCTTTATTGTCTTTCACATATTGGCTTTATGCAAAAAGTTCACGAGTTTCTAATATAATCTTTATTTTCTTTTAAAAGATTTTTCAAAATTTAAATTATCAAACTGAATTAAAGTCAATAAATAAATAACATGAAGATCAAAAGTAAATATTTTAATAATCTGTAACGAAGACGGTGTGTTTTGTCTTCACTTTTTATTAGATTATTTTTTTAAAATTTATCTACTGTTTTACTTTTTTTTCCCCTTGTATAAACTATCCTTTACACACATTCTCTCTTTTATTTAATTCTTATTTTAAAAAGATCAATGATCCCCATATCTATAATAAAGGATATAGTTCTTTTTAGTGTCAACTTTTGATTTAACTACGTTACCTTTTAATCATACTTTAAACTACTTAATACTTTATCTTTGACTACGCTCTAAACTACTCCATATACAGTTAAGTCCATTGATTTGAAAATCAGCTTGTCGATATGAAAAATCGACGAATCAGTAAAGTGACGAGTTCAAATACACCACAATATTGGTATATAGAAAAGCCGATAAAAGAACTAAAATGAAATTGGTAAATAATTTTTTATGATAGGTAAACATTAGTATAACCCACAAAAATAACATTTAATGATAATTTTGTAGTGACAAAAATGTAATTGTCATTAAATCAATCATAAAATACATGATTTTGTGATCAATAAATATTAGTTGTTAAAATTTATTATTTATCATTTTATATATGTAATTATTAGTTTAATTAAAAATTTCAACAATTTAGTAAGTCTTTATACCAACTTTCTATATAAATATTGATAATAGTATTAATGTTTTTGGATGCATCAGTTATTATTTAATTGTTGGTAAAAGAAAATAAGAATCATTTATATGATTGTTAAAAGATAAAACAATGGCTGGAGAAAAAAAAAAGAAACTTTGGTGTCAACATCTGAATTTCATACTTCATTATTTGATATATTTCTTAAAAAAAAATTAGCAAAAGATATTTGTCATTTTCTTTTATATCCTAGATGTAAATATTGATGTATATTTTATTTGAACTTTATATATATATATATATATATATATATATATATATATATATATATATATATATATATTTTATGCATAGTTTTAAAAACCGGACCGGTCATCGAATCGGTTAAGGTATTGGGTCAGTGGGTCAAAGGTTGAACCGGTGGGTCACTGGTTGAACCGCATGACTCGATTTTTATTAAAAAATATTCATATTAAATATATTTATACTTATAAATTTTAATAAATTCATATCTTATTTTAAATTTAAATTTTTCTATCTTATTTAAAATTATTTTTATTTTTATTTTGTAAAAAAATACATAAAAAAATTACATGTTAAACGGTATATTAATACAAATTAAAAATATAAATAATATGTACATATATAATATGCTTGCAATTAATATCACAAAATAATATATGTAATATTTACATAGATATTGAATTATTAAATATATAACTTAAAATTAATAATATACTATAAAAGTTATTTAAGTTGTATATATTGCAAACAAATATATTAGAACAAGTAGTCATTGTTATATTTAATAAGACTCCTTGCTTTTTCATTAAGAGATTCAATTTTCATTATTATTTTTGTGATTTATGGTCCCTTAAAAAAATTAAAAAAAAAAGAAAAAGTGGTTGAACTGGTTTGACCCACCGGTTCACCGGTTGAACCGGAAAATTGACCGGTTCAATCCGGTTTGAAACGGGTCGACTGCATAACCGATCCAACTTCAGATTCGGACCGGCTAGACCACCGGTTCCCGGTCCAACCGGTCCGACCGGCCGGGTCGGTCCGGGTTTTAAAACACTGATTTTATGCATCATTTTAATTAGTATTATTAATATCTATTTTATCACTACTATTTCAAATATTAAACCTTAAATTAATACTTTTATAAATTCATAGTCTAGTTTTAAAAACATTTGCTAAATTTATTATTTTTAAACTCTCATATTAAATTGTTAATAAAAACTAAAATTTATACAAGGAAACATTAAAAAAAAATTGTCCCATAATAACATAAGATATAACCCTATAGTGATATATGACTTGTAATTAAAAACTACTTTTACAAATACTATAGATATAATATATGTTGTTATATTGTTAAAAAATGTATGCATAAATAATAGTAACAATTTAAGTTGTTGAATTTTATGTAAATATAATATTAAAATTATGTATAGATACATATCAAATAGATTTATATCTATACTATAATAATATTTTTTATATGTTGCTGTATATAACATTTCATTTCTTGTATTGAAAGTGACATGTATATTTACAAATATTTTGTTCTTACATATATGATGAATGTAGGTAAAATAAAAAATTATTTCTACCTACAAATATTTAGTGTAAGTAAACTCAAAATACTTGTATTTACAACTGTTTATTGTAAGTAAAACTTATATAACTTACATAATAGATAGATGAATTGTCTATAAATAAATATAAAATATTTATTACAATTTTTCAACTTCTGGTGGTGACAATTTATGCTCATCCCTGCAAGTGATTTTTCTTATAGAATTAATAATACTTAAAATATGTGTCCAGCCAAGCATTCAACTGATAATAATAAAAGAAAAACACAAAAGAAATTGAATTTTTCTTTCTGTTGGGCAAGAATTTGAAAATTTAATAATGCCAAGGACATACCAAATAAGACTTAATTTCCATTTGTTCAGTTACCTAGGGAAGATGTATGTTGTGTTATGACAACTAAGGTGGTTTCAAATCCACAACAATCCCTAAAACAGCTCTTTCTCTCTCCACTTTCATTATTTTCTTTGGTACTTCTCTCTCTTGTGCTTCACTTTCAAGAAATTGAATCCAAAGTGATGGCCAATTCTCAAGCAGCTTCTGAGAGCATGGACAGTGAGTCTCGCCGTCGTGTTCATCACTGGAAAGAAACAGAAGATGATAAGCTCCGCCAACTTGTTCAACAACATGGACCAAAGGAATGGAATACTATTGCTGAACATATGGAAGAAAGAACAGGTATATCTATGAATCAAATGTAGTAATTAATTAACTTGAATTATATATATAGATATATATCTTTCCCCTTAATGGTTTTTATGAGAGATCTAATTCAATTTTTTTTTCCTGTTCTTTTAATACTAATGCATCTTGAACTAAATTGAGTAGATCTTGTTATCTTTTAAAGATATCTAGTGCCATATTAGTGAGAACATGAAAAATAAGACTGATTTGATTTTTCACCCGAAAAATGAGATTTGTTTGGGAAAAGTAAGAAAAAACCTTTAACTAAATAACTATACATGAGTGCTAAAGAACAACTAGGTTCGCCTAGTGGTAAGGATTTTAGTGTAGATGTACAAAGATTTAAGTTTAAATTTTAATATAATTTTTTTACTGATAAAAAGAGATTTTATTTAGCTTATAAAACTTATGTATGATTATTTGGTTAGAATCATGCTCTTACAGGATATTTTATCATCTATTTACTAATTAGTTGCATAAATATATGTCACTTAAGGTTAACATATTTGATACTTCTCAAGTGCATATGGCTATAGAAAAATGTCATATACTAAAGATAAATCTATATGCTTTTTTAGGATATATATGTTCTGTTTTAGGAAATTACAATATTATATATTATAAACATTTTAATTTTATGCTAATAGTATAATATGTTATACTAAGAGAGGATTGCTTTAGTATATTGAGAGGATGGAAAATGAAAATAATTTGGTATTTGGTAGGCAAAAAAATTGAGAACAATTTTTGAAAAATGAAAATAATAGTATAATTCTCAAATAAACATCTATATAGAGTAATAAAGTTTTATTTTACTTATATTTTCATCATAATCAGTTTGTGTATGGCTATTTAGTTAGAATCATGTTCTTATTTTACATGTTGTACTGGATATTCTATCATTTATTTATTAATTGCATAAAACTCATGAGTAATTTCGATCATATTTGATACTTTTTATGTACATATATGACTATAAAAAATCATGCATTTGTATATATACTAACAGATACTCTATTCGCTTCTATTAACAGAAATTAAAATTTTATATACAAACACTGCAAATTTATATTAACAGTATATTATGTTATACTAAGAGAGGTTTGCTTTACTATAAAAAAATTACAGGCTATAAAAAAATTACAGGCCTATATTTTTTTTCTGTCTCTCACTTTTGTGAATATTAGACAAAATTGAGATGCACTTCCTAATTAAGTATAATTAATCATGTTTGCTAAATAGAATTGAAATTTTATCTTTGATAACATGTATTTTCATTTAGTACAAATTTTAGTAATATATATTTAGGTATATTAATAAAATAAAATTTTAATTTTGATTAAAAATTAATGTAACTATATGTAAAAAATTATATCTAAATTTTGTCGGTATAATTTTACTTTTGAATAATACGGGTTAATTTTCACTACTTTTTTTGCAGGCAAAAGCTGCAGATTAAGGTGGGTGAATCATCTTGATCCTAAACTCAACAGAAACCCATTTACAAAAGAGGAAGAGGAGAGGCTTCTTGCAGCTCGTGAGTTTTTTGGGGCAAGATGGGCAATGATAGCGAAAATCTTCCCTGGTCGAACCGATAATTTTGTGAAGAACCGTTGGCACGTTACTGTAGCCAGAAAGAGAAAGGAAGAGTTTAGGAGAAGAATCATGCAAGAGCACAATAACCGTTCAAGGGCTTCCTCTTCCAGAGACAACAATGCCTCACTTGCAAAGCCTCAGCCTCAGGAATTACCACTCTTTGGGCCAAGAAATGAGTTGGGGCGTGGAGCACTAATGATGAGGCAAGAAAAGGCACACGCAACCTTGTGCCCTAATAGTTGGTTGAGCCCTTCAAACTTTGGATCTGTTCCATCTTTTGCTGAAACTAATTTTCCTTTGGTGGGTCCATATTTGAGTGTGCAAAGGGTTAATGCTGTTCCGGAACATTTTGGATTGCTTCGTGACGCAAGGATTAATGGGAACTTTGGAGGTTTGTTTGGTAACTCGTCATCATCATCTGCATTCACAAAGTTTAGGGCTTCTTCTTCCTCAGAGAAAGGGAAAGCTCGTGAGGAGTCAAGTGATAGTGGAGGGAAAGAAATTACTTTCTTTGATTTTCTTGGTGTTGGTGACCAGTGATGTGTTGTTAAATTTCTCGTTGGCCTTAATTTTCTCTATTTCTGGCTAGTTTTGGTTCAGACACAAAGATTTTGAAACTCTAGACTATTTATGTTCGTGATTTGCCTGCGAGATTAATTAGACTGTTAACAAAGATTCAACTCTTTAGTCTTTAATTATTATATTTTTTTTCTTCTAAATAGTATTTTCATATTTTTATAATATTTAATTCGTAATTTTAATCTTTCAATTTTCAATTTAATAATTTTAATTTTTTAATTTTATAAAATTTGTAATTTTAATTTTCTCTCTAAAAATTTATTTATTAATTATTAAAATTGTAATATTGGTTATGATTAGAAATAAAGATTACAAAATGTATCCTCGCCCTATAAATACCTGTAAAAAATACCTTCAAATTGGAAGGATAAAAACTCACATAAATGAGAATGGAGACCAGATTACAAATTTCCCACAAACTTCAATAAGATTAAGGATGACTATGAATACTATATAGTAGCTATCTCGTTGCCCTGCACCGTTATTTATATATGATTAATTAAAAAAAAATCTTATCGTAAATTCTTAACTTAAAATTCTATATTAATTGCAATTCTTTATTTATTTAATTAGAGTTATTGTAACTTTTTTTTGTATTTTAATTTTTAATTATTATTTTAGTTAGTTTAATCTTTAGTCTCATCATGTTTTAGGGGGGTGTATTGGTTTAGGATTTCGTAAGATTTTAAAAGACTTTTTTTGAGTAAAAAAGTCCATTGGTATTCAATCAGGATTTTATGTCACTTAAAAACAATCCACTGGTATTCAATATAGATTTTCAAGATTTTTTAAAGAGTCTATTAAAATCCATTGGTATTCATTTGAGATTTTTTACAACTTAAAAACAATCCATTGGTATTCAAAAATATAAGGATTTTAAAGAATTGTTGTGTGAGACGGATTTTAAAGGACTTTCTAGTGTTATCTATAAATACCAAATTCACAAAACAATCCCATCCAAACCCATTGGATTTTGAAGGATTGTTTGAAGTGACTTTTCAAGTGTTTCAAGAATTTTAAAGTGAGTTTTTCATCTTTTTTTTTCTATGCTCCTGTTTTCTCCATTTTTTTTCTACTAATAATACTGCACTATTGTTCATTGCTCATATATAATATTGTAGTACTGTTCCCATCCCATTCTCCTATTTTGTGAAACTTTAATATGTAAATGATAGTGTCATTGACTTGCTCTATTTTTCTGTTCGTTCTCTTTAATTGACTTGCTTTATTTTATTCTATGTAGTTGAATTTGTTCCTTTATATAACACAAAAAAATGCTTGAAATTTCAACTTTTAAGTGATAATTTTTTTATAACACACGTCAAAAAAGGAAAATGATGAAAGATGAAATTGATATCATAATCTACAATATATATATATATATATATATATATATATATATATATATATATATATATATATATATATATATATATATATATATATATATATATATATATATATATATATATATAAAAGATGAATTTGAGTTAGGGTTTCTGTGAGTAGAATGAGATAAAATGGATCTTTTATTTTTTAGTTGGGGGAAGAATCCTCTCAGCTTAAAAACTGTGATCTCGCTCCATCTCTTGAGTTTGTTACTCTTATCCCTCCTCCTTTTATGACTCAACAATTATTTTATTTTTTTACTATGAATTTTTCTTTTTATTTTTATATTGTGAAATTAGGATTTTTTTATATTTTAAAAAAGAAAATTAACATAAGACATTGCGGTATCTAATTTTTTAGGGTTTAGGATTTATGTCTTCATTAGCTTATTTTTTAAAAAAGGAAATATTGTTAAAATATTTGTTAGAATAATTTACATCTATAAATATCGTTAAAAATTATCATATAATATATAACTAAAATAATATTTTTTTGTGGATTGTGGATTTCTTAATCGACGCCAATTTTTAGCTCCATTTCGAGGTGTAAGATATCATCTACAAGATTTTGCAGGTCAGGATAATGACCCTGAAAATGAGAAAAAATTGTTCAATCTTCGTCATGCATCTTTAAGGAATGTGATCGAAAGAATATTTGGTATTTTTAAATCATGTTTCACAATTTTTAAGTCAGCACCTCCATTTTTATTTAAGACACAAGTAGAACTTGTGTTAGTATGTGCAGCACTACATAACTTTCTACGTAAAGAATGACGTTCTGATGAATTTCCAATTGAAGCGGTGGATGAACCTTCATCTTCAACGTTACCGGTTAATGAAGATCATACTTTTGAGCCTATTATTCAAACCTAGGAGCAAGAGCGAGAAGACGCTAATGCTTGGAGGACTAGTATAGTTATGGATATGTGGGTGAATGATATTTAAGAGGATAGGATATTATGAAAAATTATTATTATTATTATTTATCTAAACATTATTATTATTTTTATTATTTTTATCTTTGACTCTTTTTAAATTTGAATGTATGAATTTATTTTGAAATCTTATCAAACGTCAAAAATCCACGAAAATTCTACAAAACTCACAAAATCTCACAAAATCCATTAAAATCTTGATTTAAAAGTCTTGCAGAATCCATTAAAATCCTGATTTTAAGTCTTGTAGAATCCTG
Organism: Cajanus cajan; assembly: GCF_000230855.2. Classification (NCBI taxonomy): domain Eukaryota; kingdom Viridiplantae; phylum Streptophyta; class Magnoliopsida; order Fabales; family Fabaceae; genus Cajanus; species Cajanus cajan. The sequence goes on from NC_138525.1 coordinate 12,177,349, forward strand.
CAAAATCTTAAAAATCATGAAAATCTTACAAAGTCTTTTAAAATCCACAGGATTTTTTTTAACTAAAAAAGTCCTTTAAAATCCTAATCCAATACACCCCCCTTAGTTTCACAATAATAAATAATATTTAAAATTAAGAGATAAAAGTTTAGAGATTATCTCATGATAATGTGATTAATATATAATATGTGTGTGCACATGTCTATAATTATTAATAGCAAGTTTTTAAATAAAAAATTTAATTGAAAATTTTAAAATATTTTAAGGTTAATGTGGTAAATATTATCTTTTTTTTTTTTTATGTTTATATATTTGTTTTGTCTTGATATTTTGTATTTTTTAGTTATAAAAAAGTAGTTATTTTAACTAGTGATTGTGAATTTCTAAAAAATTTCTATATATTTGATATCTATCAACTTTATTAGTAAATTTGAAAATTTGAATTTATAGAGAAGACCACAATTTTTTTTAATATAATAACTTTGTAATTATTTTGTTATTATTATTATTATTATTATTATTAATTTAGTAGGAGCATTTTTGTTAGTCTTTATGAAGCATAAATGAGAATCATTATGTCAATTTAGTGGGAGCAGTTGGGGAATTAATATACCAAATATTTTTTCTTTTTTGGTAAATTATATATAAGAGGTTTTAAATTTGAACCTCAGTGCAACCATTATATATATAAAAAAAATTTGAATAAGTTTAGAGATGATTAAGTCTTGTTGGCCTACTAGGCATATATGTCTATTTAGTGAGGAATCCATAAATTTTAGGTAGTGGAGACAATACTTACTCATATATTTGTAGTATTAAAAATTTTACATATAACTTTTAAAAGTATAAATATATATCATAATTATTTTTACAATTTTTATATCTACAATTATAATTAAGGATGGAAATAAATCGGATATGACTAGATTAAATTATAATTTAATAGATTTGAACCTAACTTTCTTTAAAATTACATGTCTTTAATATGACTTATTTATCTGTCATAGATATTTTTTTAAATGTTTGGTTAGAACTACAATCTTAAAGACTTACTTTATAATAATTTAACACTAATAAAATAATAAAAATAAATATGTTAAATTTTATAAAAAAAAAACAAGTTTAATTTTTTATGATATAAAATATTTTTAATATCTGATATAAATTTTTAGATGATAATTTATTTTAAAAATATTTTATAATACAAATTCAAAATAGAATATAAATCTTCTAACCTTTCCTATTTTTATTTTTTTAATCAACGTATACAATCTTACAATCTTTACTATTTTGATCTTTTTAATCAACGTATACAATAAATAGAAAGTATAAAAGGTAAACATGCATAGTGAAAATTTTATTTTATCAAAAAATAATTTTTTAATATATTACTTTATATAAGTGAACATTAATATATATATATATATATATATATATATATATATATATTATATAATTAAACTTTTTTTAAAAAACTAATTCATTATTAATGGGTATTCTTTATCACATATGAGGACTAATCTCCTTCAAAAATTTAAAAAATATTAAATAAATGAACACCTCCTTCAAATTTATATTTTATACATATGATAATTTATATATATATATATATAAATATTATTAGAATATAAATTTTATTTTATAAAATATATTATTTTTTGGATAAAAAGAAATATATGCATAAAATGGTAGTGGGGGCAAGTGCCTCCACTATCTCCTATGTAGATTCGTCCCTGTGTCTATTTATACATCTCGTATATAAAACAAGCTATGTAAATGAGCTGTTAGGCTAAGTAAAATTTTAAACAGGTCAAGTCATACTTTTAAAAAAAAGGTCTATAATGTGTAAATAAGATAAACTAGACTCAAAAGCCTAACCGACCTATTTCGAGTTTTGTTTGCTATTAATGCTAATATTTAAATGATTAGAATTTATATTCAGAATTTTATGTTTCTAATATTGTTTGATTATGAGTTATAACTATGTTTGAATGATTTATAGTTGTGTTTGGATAATCAAGAGTGAATTTTAAATTTGGTTATAACAATTATTTTAATTAATATTTTTCATTGATTTATTAATTTTATACATAAGTAAAGTATAGGTAGTGGGTGTGGATGTGGGTGCAAATACAGGTATAGATATGAGTATGTAGGTACTCAACGTGTGCAAGGTAGTGGATTAAAGTTATTATTCGTACCAGTATATATGAGGATGGGTAAAATTATTTTTTTCAAATTCAGGTATGTGGACGAGTATTATAGCATTCTACCTAGACCTTACTCATGTCATCTCTAACAAGGGATGCAAATAGGTCATACCTTAAATAGAAACTTATGATTTGTTCTATTTAAAACCTGGTTTGACTTAACTTATTTAATAAATTGATTAAGTTTAAGCTTTTATAAAAGTTTATTTGGTTAAAAGATTGGACTTAAGCTTTTAAAAAATATGATAGATTAGCCTATTTATCTATATAATATAATTAAAAATTATAATACATATTATATTTTTAAAATTAAAATGAATAAATAAATGTGATAAAAAAATCAAATTATTACAATTATTACTACACAACGATTTACATTTTCTATTTCTACAAAATTAAGAAATTGAAAATAGAAACTCTAATAATCGTATCCTCACCTACAGTTTTAATAAGATTATCCTCTTTTATCATACTCTATGTATGAGTATACGATAATGTACACGGATATATGCATAAATTGTCTCTCTTATATTAATTATTTTTAAATATAATTTTAATAATATTGAAGTAAATTATATTTTTTATCATGCAAATTAAAAAGAGATATATAATAAGTTAAGTTTATACTTTAATTTTGTAGAATAAGCTCGACTTGTATACTTAAAAAGTCTAGTAATATTCTCATCCCTCATCATGATCTATTATTAAATATATAACATGACAATTAATACATGATGTTTAGGCTAAATTGCACTTTTAGTTCTTATTTTTATCTCATTTTCATTTCATTCTATTACTTTTATAAGAAGATGTAAACTAAAGATTAATTAAAACTTATCCTAAATATTATTAAATATTTTTTTTATCTCATTTATTCAACATGATTAAAATTAATGTTATAATTTTAATAATTAATGAATAAATATTTATTGAAGGTGTTAAAATCGTAGATTTTATTAAATTAACGGAATAAAATTATGAAATTAAAATTAAAAGGTTAGAATTACTAAATATTTCAGAAGAATTAAAAATACAACTATCGAATAACATATAAGGGAAAAGGTTGATTGTGAGTAAGACCTGGGTTCTGAATTGCGATGCAGTTTCAACTACAGAAAATTGAATAAATTTATGGATTTTAGAATGAAAATGATATTGAGACGGTATTAGTTGAATGAAATTAAGTTGGTTGATACGATGTAGCAGCAGGCCTAAGACTCTTGTCTTTTCAATTTGAACACAATTATTTGATATAAATACCGATTTAATTAATAAAAATTTAGGATAAACTATCTTTTTAATCTCTCTAAATTTATTTTATTTTATTTTCTTGATTTTGAAAACGTATCATTAATCGTCTTTCAAATACATTTGATAGTATTTAAGAAAGTTATGCACTAATTTTATATTATCTTTAATAACAAATCACTGATATAGTGAATTTATTGACATTTATAATACATTAGATAATATTTAAAAATAGCTATAAAATATTATTTAAACTACTTTAAGGATAAAAATAGTGTATTTTAAAATTAAAAAAACTAAAATAAGACAAAAAAATTTAAAAAAATTAAAATTAAACTTGAAAATTTTTGAAAAGGCTAAAAACATATTTTGTCTCATATTTACAAGTATATCGGCATAATAGAAATTAATCCATTACAAACACATCATATTTTATTCAACAAGGTTTAATAAATAATATCCCATTTTTAAAAAAAATTATTTATGTATTATTTAATAAACGTAATTAATATCGGTTTCACAATTATACCAATTATTAAATTTTGAATCAATACTTTTACCAATTTATCAATCAGCCTAGTTTTAAAAACATTTGTTAAATATATTATTTTATAAACTCTAAATTATTCAAAATATCAAATTTAATTTTTTTAAAAATGTGTATGAAAATCACAGAAGAAATTGATGTTTTTTTTTCTTTTGGACAAAAATTTGAATTCTTAATAATGGCCAATGACACACCAAATAGCACTTAATTTCCATGTGGTCAGTTACCTAGGGAAGATGTCTGAGTTGTGTTAAGACAACTAAGGTGGTTTCACGTACGTCCACAATCCCTAAAACAGCATCTTTTTCTCTCTCCACTTTCATCATTTTATTTGGTACTTTTCTCTCTTGCATGTGTGCTTCACTTGCAAGAATTGAATCCACAGTCATGGCCAATTCTCAAGCAGCTTCTGATAGCATGGACAGTGTGTCTCGCCGTCGTGTTCACCACTGGAGAGAAACCGAAGATGATAAGCTCCGCCAACTTGTTCAACAACGTGGACCCAAGGAATGGAAGGAAATTGCTCAACATATGGATGGACGAACTGGTATATCTATGAATCAGATGTAGTAATTAATAGTTAACTTGAATTATACATATATCTTTCCCCTTAATGCTTTTTATGAAGAGATCTAATTCAAATGGTTTTTTTTCCTCTTTTTTTTTTATTTTTTTAAAATACTACTGCATGCAGAACTAAATTTTGTACTGGATCTGTTTATTTGTTAAAGATATCCTGTGGAATATTACTGAGAACATGAAAAATAAGAATAATTTAGTTTTTGACTGGAAAAATGAGATTTTTTTTTGAAAATGGTAAGTATAAACCTTAATTAAATAACTATTAGGCGAATTCGCCTAGTGGTGAGTGTTTTTATGCCAATGCATGTAGATTTAGGTTTAATCTTTCTTGCTATCGGTATAATTTTTTCCAATGATAAACAAAAATTAAATTTTATTGAGATTATACTGAAGTTATGTATGATTATTTGGTTAGAATTGTGTTCTTAGTATATTGAAAGCATATAAAAGGAAAATATTTTGGTATTCGGTAGGCAAAACATCGCGAACAATTTTTTAAGAAAGAAAAGTATAATTCTTAACTAATTAAACAAACTATACAGAGTGGTAAAGATTGATTTTTTACTTATATTTTAATCATAATCAGCTCGTGTATGATTATATAGTTAGAATCATGTTCTGATTTTTCATGTTGTACTGGATGTTCTATCATTTACTGATTAATTGCATAAAACTTGATCACTTTGAGTAATTTTGATCATTCTGGACATCTATTTATTTTAAACACTTTTATTATTATTTTTAAATGTTTGAATGCAAATTTAAAAGAATTTTTAGAGTTTTTTTTTTCTAAAAAAAAAAATTCAGAAAAAAAATTCTTAAAAATAGTTTTTGTCATTTGGAGTGTTCATATATTTATGTTTTTCCTTTTGAATAATATGGGTTAACTTTCACTATTTCTTTTGTTTTTTGCAGGCAAGAGCTGCAGATTAAGGTGGGTGAACCATCTTAATCCCAAGCTCAACAGAAACCCATTTACAAAGGAGGAAGAAGAGACACTGCTTGCAGCTCACAGGTACTATGGGGCAAGATGGGCAAGTATAGCGAGACACTTCCCTGGTCGAACTGATAATTTTGTGAAGAATAGTTGGCATGTTGCTATTGCCAGAAAGAGAAAGGAAGAGTTCAGGAGGAGAATCGTGCAAGAGCACAACAACCGTGCAAGAAACAACAATGGTTGGATCTACTTTACTATCTTTGGATCCACCTTTCCTCTGATGTATCCACATGGGAATGAGCAAAGGGTCAATGCTGCTCCAGAACACTTTGCAAGGATGAATGACAACTTTGGAGGTTTGCTTGATAACTCAGCATCAGCATCAGCATCAGCATCAGCATCTGCATCTGCATCTGCATCTGCATCATCATCATCTGCTTTCACCAAGTTTAGGGCTTCTTCTTCCTCTGAGGGAGGACATGCTGATGAGGAGTCAGATGATGGTGGACGCAAAGAAATTCCTTTCTTTGATTTTCTTGGTGTTGGTCACCAGTGATGTGTTGTTTCTAAATAACTTGTTGTGTGGCTTGGGATCTCTTTATTTCTGGCATGTTTTCGCTTTGTTGTGATTTCGAAACTCTAGACTATGTGTGTTCGTGTCTGCATGAGACTTATTATTATTATCGTTTGTGTTTGAGATTTGTGAGACTGGTGAAAACAAAGATTCAACTCTTTGTTCTTTTATATATTATGCTTTTTTCATGAGTCTTGGGTCCCTACCAGTCATGCATGCTATATTATTGGGCTATTGCTCCGGTGCCCTCTTATTTAAAGGGGTTTTGGTGCCCCTCAATATAAAAGTTGGGTTTTTAGGGACAATAAGGTAAATTGATCAATTTATCAATTTACTTTATTGTCCCTAAAAATCCAACTTTTGTACTGAGGGGCACCAAAACCCCTTAGGGCACCGGAGCATTCCCCATTGCTATTCCTTTGTGGACTCATCTAAGGGAAAACGTTGATTGCGACTGCTGAGACCATGGTTCTGAATTGCGATAATGATTGCAATTGCATTTATAGAAAATTATTATAAAAGATAGAATTTAAAATGAAAAGGGTGATGAGATTTATAGTATTAGTTTAACGAAAGCTAGTTGATACAATGTAGCAGTAGGACTAGGACTTTTTTTTTTTTTTTTTTTTTTTCTCGATAAATTTTCCCTTCATTAGCCGTCATTGAATCATATTAACTTTAGTAAACAGAACATAATTAAGTGCGTGCTTGGATCTATGTCATCAATCCATATTTTCTATAGCAAATTCACATCAATTTGATGAAGAAACAAGTAATATTAACTTCTTATTCATATTTTGATATGTTTGATACAAAATCAAATAGACACTAAGTCAAATATTTTGAACATGAAATCAATTCTTACTAAAATGTCGCCTTTTTAAATAAAATATTTTGCGTAAATTGTAAATTCTTACAATGTAAATTAGATTCTCCTATATACAATTAAAATGTAAAATATAATTAATTATTTATACCTATGATTATTGATAAAAAGTTACTTCATTTTTTCTTATACTTCTCCAAATATTGAACAAAAAATAAACACCATATAATATTATCAATAGACTCAGTTTCAATGACAAACAGAGAGAATGAATATATAATTAGAAATAATATTAGAAAATAAAGTTTTATTGGTGAGTGTGAAAGATGAGATGTTAATATATATATATATATATATATATATATATATTAATTATGATGTCAAATTAATGAAATGAGATATTTAATAATTATTATTTTTTATGTTAGAATAAAGTTATATTATGAATATTCAAATAATTTTAAAATTGCATGCAATTTTATATATTTGATCTAATTAATAATATCATCAAATACAACAGTTGAATTTAAGTTTTATAAAAAATATTAAATGTATTATTTTACTAATTTGACAATATTGTGTCAATGGATTATGACTCATATATGTACACATGATGTTTTCTAACTTATATCCCACTTATTTTTTTTAGTTGAAGTAAGTTAGCAAATATTATACATGGGTGCATTTAAAAAATACATAATTATAATTTGTTAACTTACTCTTTCTAAAAGAAAAGTAGGTGTGTGTTAGCAAATTCTACATATATATATTTGCTAACTTACACCCATTTATTTTTTAATTGAAGTAAATTAGCAAGTTACACCTGGGTGCATTTAAAAAAATGTAGGTATAACTCTTTAATTTACTTCATTAAAAAAAAATAAGCGAGTATAAGTTAACAAACTCTCTCTCACACACACTGTTTAGATACAAACAAGTTTGAGATCGATAAAATAAGAGAAAAAAATTACAACTTATAAATCATACACATACTCCAAAGTTAAAGAGACATTTTGGGTGATGACCAAAAGCAAAACCGTGAGGGCTTAGGCCCGAAGTGGATAATATCTCATCATTGTGGAGTATGCTTGAGTAATAACCTTATAAAAATAATCCTCATAAAATATTTTCTCAGACAAATAACATAAAATAACTCTAACAGTGGTATCAGAGCCGCAAGGTTGGATGCGATAACTCCTCATAACTCATAACATATAATGTCATATATAAAGACATGTTCTATTGCATGAAAGGTTAGGTCTCTTGTTTGAGGGGAAGATTGTTGGGATACAAACAAGTCTCACATTGATAAAATAAGAGAAAAATAATAACTTAAAAGCACACGCATACTCCAATGTTATAGAGAGGCCTTTTAAATGATGTCTAAAAGCAAAATCGTGAGGCCTTAGGCCCAAAACGGATAATATTTTATCATTGTGGAGTATGTTTATTTTAATAACCTTATAAAAATAACTCTCATAAAATATTCTCTCAGACAAATACTATAAAATAACTACTTTATATTAAATTTAAACGATCCAACCATTAAATTAAAAATTTTTAATGAATAAAAAATTACTAATCTTTTTAAAATTTAAAAATTATTTGATACTTTGTTATATAAATTCAAATTTAAATATAATATACTTTTATTAATTATTCATATAAATGGATCCTTATTTATTTATTATTATTATTATTAAAATTTTCAAGTTTCAACTTCATAGTTGTTACATTTATTAGAAAGACTAATAAATATATGAATATGATGTAATATTGAGTAATTATTTTTGTAAATGTAATAAATGTTATTAATTACTTTATTACATCATGAAACATATTTATTGGGTTTTTCTAATAAATGTAATAAATGGTTGTAAAAAAAAAAACAAATGACGTAATTAATATACATTTTGAAATTTGAAAATAAAGTACTTAGTTAAATTCAAAATTTAAAGAAATAATACCCGTTATGACCATCACACTTATGGAACATAACTATTAATAATGGAACTATCTTATACTGAAAGGTTTATATTTGAAATCATAGGATATATGCATACTATAACATGTATATAAATATTAGAAACTAAAAATAACTACAATTATATATATTATATGTACAATGATCTAGTATAAAAATAATATGAAATTCTAAGAGTTAGTCAAACACAACTATACAGACCCTCTAAAGGTAGTTGTCGACTACATCACCACTATATTCGCTCCAAGAGCCCATTTTGGCTAACCCTACCTTTCTCCCTCGAAAGTCATTATTATTGCAATCCACACTTCATGGAAAACACACAAGGGTAAACTAGATTTAAAAAACATACAAGTATAGAAAGGATTAACATCTATACTACTCTCCAACATGTAAACCAACCAAAACACTCTATATGATTTACAACATACAACAATCAACTTGTTTGAAAGCTAAGCACCTAAGCAATTTAAACATTCACCACAATCATACCATACAACAAGATATTCATCCAAAGAATATGAACAACAATCAACTCACACAACATCACATGCACACACCACAACTAATGCGTCATTATGCATCTACCTACAAAGATCTCTTGATACACACGAGCAGTCTAAGTGGCTTGACTTTACTAAACTAACCTGATCATTTTCATGTCCAATACAACCGTTGGATCAATAATTAAAGTGGGGTACCAAATCCTACCTTTGATTTCTCGGATGTCACCACTTACACTAGGAAAGTTTGGTTCCACCATTAGGACTAATATAGTTGGGTATATACATACTATGACCTTGACATGCATTATCAAATCGCATATGGAGTTAGCCCACTAACTATCCATAAGGTACCACAACATTTCCAGTGATCAATTAAGGGTTATAGTCCTTAACTTCATACTTTACTCTACATTGACTAAGGACCAAGAGGAGATTTAACAAAATCCACTCCAAGAGTTTAACACATACTCAATGAGGGTTTTCAACAATTGGCATCCTAGAGTGCCAGAACAAGATTCCTTATTGGGATCTTCAACTTTTAAACAATACTCTCTTCTCTAGCCTTAAGCTAATCAACATGTTTTAATACCTACAACATTCTTAGCATCAGTACCCTAACATGCATCATCTATATATATTACCCCAGGTCAACGCATATAAAGATCAAACCACACCAATCATAATTAGCATATATACCAATGTTATACACATCATCAAAGACACTACAAGAAAAATGTAAATTACCGATAGATATAAATCTGTCAAAATATTTATATTTTGGACAAAAAAAAAAAATTCGTAAGAAAATTATATTATCGATGGATAATTTTTGATAGATACAAATTTGTCGAAAAATTTATAGTTTTGACAGATTTTACCGACGGATAATTTCTAACAGATACAAATCTGTCGAAAAATTTATATTTCTGATAGATTTTACCGACGAAAAAAAATTCATGGAAAAGTTATATTATCGACGGATTTATATTTGTTGAAAATGTAAGAATTTTTGACTAAAACTTTCAATAGATGCTTAAGTCAAAATTTTCTAACAGAATATAACTGACGGATAATGGTTTGTCAAAAATTTCATGGTTTTTGACAAGAGATTTTTGATGGAATATCTATCGAAAATGGTTAATATTCCGTCAAAAATTTGTTATGTCAAAAATGTTTAATATTTTATCAGAAATTTCATCCATTGGAATGTTTAATATTCCGTTCGATAAAAATAAAGATGATTAAAATTGACAATCATATATTAAAAAAGATAATTAAATTTTAAATATATATATATATATATATATATATATATATATATATTCCAATAAATTGTTATATAAAATAGACTAGTAAATTATGTATGTATGTATGTATGTATAGAGAGAGAGAGGAGGAGGAGGAATCAAATGACTCACAAAGTAACTCTTGGTAAAGTTACTCCACTCAATAACTCATGGTGTATGTTGATGAATTTCATGGATCCAACTGTTAAATTAAAAGTTCTTAAAGTTTACTAATAATTTATATAAAGAAAAATTGATTAACTCTGGAATAAATTATTTGCTAAAAATATAGTTGAAAAATTAATTATTTTAAATTATTTAACTAGAATCTTATTGACAATTTACTATATGATCTTGATATTTTTATATAACTAATATCTAGTTTTAAATTTGATATGAAAATGTTATGATATAATTAGATAAGATTTTAAATTAGTATTTTATTAATAATTGATAATTAGAAAATAAATCAAGTGTGAAAATTAATTTTCATAAACACCAATTAATTATTACATGCTATGTGTGTGTGAAACTTAATAGTCATTTTACAATAGAATTATTGTGTGGAGAAACTTAATATATAATTACTAATTATTAATTATAATTTCAAATTATTGGTCAGTGAATATTAATTGTAACAATATTATACAATTTTTTTTTATAATTAATGATATTAAAAAAACTTTGATGGGAGAAATTATAATACTATAAGTTTTTAATTATTGTCTTTTAGCGATAATTATTTATGTATATAGTATTTGAAGTGTGTTGTGAGACTTTGAGTGTTGAGAAACTCTTAAGAGTTTGTTTAGTTTTAAGGACCTCTAGTCAGAGGTCCAATTGATCCTAAAGAGAGAAATTATTTAAGGTTTCTATTGAGAACTGAGTCTCATAAGTTCATGTCCTCCAGATTCTGGAGAGATAAACTAGAGAAATGTGCTCTGGGTTCGTGAGTTTCCTTCTTCTCTAAATTTTCTCTCAATTGGACAATTATTCCCTAGAATCACTGAAGTGTTTTTGTACTTTGATTTAGGTCCCTTATGAGCTGAATCAAAGTGTTTGGTGTGGATTTCTTATACTCGAAGGTTAGAGCAGTGTCTTTCCTTCTTCTTTCCTAGACTCAGTTCTGGCTAAATTTGTGACACCCTCTATCCCGCATACCATAACACATAAATAATAAAACATTTAAATTAAATTTTCTCCAATATTAATGTTAATTTTTGTTGATTCTTCAACTCCTACATACAAAAAATAAATATTTATAATTTTTTATTAATAAATATATAACTATTTATAATAAGAGAATATATTGAATAATATATTTATATTAACTGTTGAAAATTTGAAATGAAACTTATAATAAATAAACGCTCCTATTATAATTTAAGAGTATATAAGACAAATAAAAAAAACGTTGTAATTAAAAAAATAGAAAAATGACAAAATTATTCTATTATAACACTTTTATATTTTATGGTGCTTGAATGTATTAAATAATAAATATAAATATTTATAATTTTTAACATCAAAATTAATCTTATTAGATTGGGAAAATAAGATATTAATATCATTTTGTAATATAATTTTATGATTTAATACTTTTTTCATAAATTATATTTAAGTTTTATATTTGGATTGTAATTAATAATTAATTTAATATATTAAATTGTATTCTTATTTTAAAATATAATAATTATGCTGAATATTTATGAAATTTTATTTTTAAAAATATATACATCATTATTTTATACATTATATATAATATAAATAAAATAAATATAATTAATTTCAAAAAATTAAATATATCCTTCCAACATTGTATCGACCACTATATTAATAAATATATAATTTAACTTTTACAATGATATACATGTATATTTTTTTCGAATTGTGTCTCATAAATATTTCTAATTAATTAAACCTTCATATGTAACAATTATGCGAGTTTAGTTTGTCTTATTAAACAGAATAAGATATTTATCGCAAGTGCTACACTATGCATATAGCCTCCCATTTAATTGAATATTTTTTAGTTTACTTTTCTCATATTGTTACTCTTCTTAATATTATTATTATTCTTCATCTTTTTAATAAGTTTATGTTAGGCTTTGAAATAATATTTTCATTATAACAGAATTGAGTGTCGAGGAAAAAAACATAAAATTCATATTAGATATTGTGGCATAGGAATTAACACATTGGAAAAATATGTATATAAATCAATTTTATGTGATCTCATAATTAAAATCTTTATTATCAAAGGTTCGATATAAAAGATGATACTATTATTAAATATGTACTTCCTTTATTTTTAATTATTTAGATTATAAAAAAAATTATTAAATATGTATTAATTATAATATAGAGTCAAAAAATATATTAAGCTCCTTACTGTACATTAATTAATAAATGTTATAAAATCAACTTTTCCTATTCTTATAAAATAAAGATAATAATAATTTTAAAATAAATAGAATATACTTTTGTTCTGACCATTAATTCGTTGACATCGTTAAGATTACCGCATCTGAAGTATTATCCGCTTTGACGCTTGTTGGATCGTCACGGATTTATCCTTGAAAAGGCACTTTAGTAGGTTAAAGGAAGAAGATGTTTATAAACTACCTTAGCCTTGATTCCTAAGTAATATGAAACTTTTTTTAGACATACCAATTTTAAGTCCCCCAATCGAGGCTAAGGAACAAGAGTAACCTAGGTCCTCCTTCTAATGTTAATGTTCTGACCCTAAGTCTGTTGGCATTGTTAAGATCACCGCTTTTGAACTAGTGTATATTTTGGCATTTGTTGGGTCATCACAATTTTATCCTTAAAAAGACATCTCAGTGAGTTAAGGGAGGAGAGTGTTTATAAACTATCATTAGTCTTGACTCCTAAGCGATGTGAGACTTTTAAACATATTAGAACAAGCCCCCTAGTTGAGGCTAAAAGGCAATAGTGGGGTAAAGGGTGTCACATCAAAATGCTAGAGAAATCTCTAACTTCTTTACACTAGGCAAGGGGTTTCTTGTTTGGTGTCGTTTTGATGAATTCCTTGAAAATAGATGATGTCATGTGTGACCTGGATCACATGCTGAGCGATTTTGTTTCAGAAGGGTCCCTAAATACTTAGCGCTAGGCTTGGGAGTATCCACACAAGGCACTATTTAGGTAGAGAAGTCCCTGATCTCTCCACACTAGGTGTGGGCACCAACATGCCGAGCATGAATCTGGTAGAAAGATCCATGATCTCTCTATGTTTGGTGTGATTTCTAGCTCATTGAGTGCCATGCTACTATGGAAATAGGTTTAGTGTATAAGGGTAAGTTAGTAGTGGAGAAGCATGTGAGGAGTACTTAATGTGCGATTAAAACAATAAAATAATGAATTTAGTACTCGTGCTAAAATCAAGAACACTACTAGAAAATTGCAAAATAGCGACCAAAATTAGCGACCGAAATTTATCAATCGCTATTTAGCGACTGATTTAGCGACCAAAATAAGTCGTCGCTAGAAAATTGATCGCTAAATAAATTTTTTTAATTTTTTAGCGACGAAATTAAATTCGGTCGCTAAATTATAAATTTTGATTTTTTTAGCGCCAAATTAAATTTGGTCTCTATTTCAGTCGCTAAATTATAAATTTTGATTTTTTTTAGCGACGGAATCTAATTCGGTCGCTAAATATTAGTTAAAATTAGCGATAGAATTGAATTCGATCGCTATGTCGGTCGCTAAATTATAAATTTTGATTTTTTTAGCGACGAAATTTAATTCGGTCGCTAAATAGTAGTTAAATTTAGCGACGGAATTAAATTTGGTCGCTATTTCGATCGCTAAATTATAAATTTTGATTTTTTTTAGCGATGAAATTTAATTCGGTCGCTAAATAATAATTAAAATTAGCGACGGAATTGAATTCGATCGCTAAATAATAGTTAAATTTAGCGAAAGAATTGAATTCGGTCGCTAAATTATAAATTTTGATTTCTTTTAGCGACGGAATTTAATTCGGTCGCTAAATAATAGTTAAAATTAGCGAAGGAATTGAATTCGGTCGCTAAGTATTAGTTAAAATGAATTCGGTCGCTAAATTAGAAATTTTGATTTTTTAGCGACGGAATTGAATTCGGTCGCTAAATAGTAGTTAAATTTAGCGACGAAATTTAATTCGGTCGCTAAATTAGAAATTTTGATTTTTTTAGCAATAAAATTAAATTCAATAGCTAAATATTAGTTACAATTAGCGATGTAATTCTATTCGGTTGCTAAATATTAGTTAAAATTAGCAACGGAATTCTATTCGGTAGCTAAATATTAGTTAAAGTTAGCGACAAAATTCTATTCGGTCACTAAGTAAAACTTAAAAAAATTTATAAATTGCTTAAAAGTGATGATAATATTTTTGTTGAGTATCAATCCCATTTTCTTTTTTTTGTAAGAGCAAGAAATTAATTTATATTAAAAAAATATTTATATACACTCCTACATAATTAATACCAATAGTTATTTATGTGAAAAAATATTTAGAGGTTTGTTTTTTACGATTGGATTTTTAGGCAGTTTTTTAATTAGAGTATATGAATTTTAAAATTTCTTATTTATTTTGATCCATATTTATAATACATATTTCTAACTTATGATAATTTTATTTTAAATGAATTTTTATATTTAAATTTTAAATTAGTATTTTATTAATGGTTGATAATTAGAAAATAAAACAAGGATAAATACATTTTTTGAATTTTATATCTTAGATTTAAGATGAATAAATATATTAAGTTAATTAATAATTTATTTAAAATTTTAAAATTTAATTTATAAAAATAATATTTTAAAAGAGAAGGGTTATAATAACATCGATGTGACTTTTACTAAGTATTACATCGCTCAATAACTTTATATTAAATGTGAATTTTATAAATTCAACCGTTAGATTGAAAGCTTTTTACTCTTAGATCATATATACAGAATCTTATATGAATTCAAGATGATTTGATACTTCATTCTTGTAAAACAAAATTGACGTAATATATTCATTTCAAATAAAATATGAGCACTTTGATTACTTTTAAGTGGTTGTTTAATTTTAACAAAAATTGATATAAACATATAAAGTGATATGAACTTTCAATCTATCGGTTGGATTTACAAAATTCACATTTAATATAAATTTATTGAGCGGTGTAATACTTAGTATAAAAGTTATACCAGTGCTATTATAACCCTTCTCATTTTAAAATATATAAATTATTACTTAAACTTTTAAATTTATAATAAATAATTTAAATTGTATCATAAAATTAATTTTAAATAGAAATAAGTAGATTGTTAATTATAAAAGTAAGTATATATATAAATAAAGATTAGTTAAATATAATATAATTATTATTATTAGTAATATAATTATTATATATATTATTATATATTTATAACGGTCCAGATATACCAAAATGATAAAGATCCAAAAATAATATAAGTATGAGATTATTAGATAGTTGAGAATGACTTAAATGAATTAATTTGTACTACTTATACTAACAACATATGGATTTGCTTTTCGGTAGCTTATCTCATAAGAACTTCACAGTTAAGCGTGCTTGACTTGGAGTAATGTAGGGATGGGTGACCTTCTGGGAAGTTTCCAAAAATTGTGTAATTAAGGACAAAACATGCTAAAAACTTAAGTATTGTAAAATAAAATCCTTAAGAGGCCAAATATGAGTGGTTCATAGCAACCAAATTTGCGACGTCTATAAAATTTAATAAAATAAAAAATAAATATTTAGCGATCGATTTATTCGGTCACTAATTTGGTCTCATACACTTCAGCGACCAAAATCATTTCAACCATTTAGTGACCGAAATTTTTGGTCGCTAAATAGAGACCGAAAATTTTTCAGTCGCTAAATAGCTTAGCGACTAGGGTTTTAGCGACTGATTAAATTCGGTCGCTAATTCGGTCACTAAGGTAAATAGCGACCGATTTTTTGCAATTTAGCGACCGATTTTGGTGGTCGCTAAATTGCATATTTTTTGTAGTGACATTTTTCATTGACCATTACACTGACTAACTAGGACTTGTGTTAATTTTATTATTGCATTGATTAGGTAAGACTTATTTTTCATTGAGAAATGGATCACATTTATGTATAACATGTATTTAAAACACTTTTGATTATATATATGGTTGACATTTACCATCTTTTCTCATTTGTATGCAATTTGGTCCATTAAGAAGTAACATAGAAGATATAGACATTTTGAGTGGAATCTCCATCCCAAGAGAGATATTTGTGGTCATAGCAAACAAGAACACAAAAAACTCATTATTAATATAACCATTGTCCCTCCCCAAAATTAAGAGTGTAGTGGTGTAGGAAAGTAAAAAAGAAATCACAAAATGTGTTATGTAGTCTCATAGCAAATGGTTGTAGGGTTGTTTTTGTTGCGCACCGGGGGGGTTACCACACATATACACATGTTTCCACATTGGTGAGATATTGTCCGATTTGGGCCCAAGCCCTCACAGTTTTGCTTTTGGACATCACCCAAAAGGCCTCTCAATCAATGGAGACAAGTGTGTGTATATAAACCAATGTCCATCCTCTTGTTTGAACGATATGGGACTTTGCTTGCATCCGAACAATCCTCCCCTCTCAGAGTGCTTGCACCGCTGCTCCATCATGACCTCTCTCATAACAGCGGGACACGCCTCCTAACCCTTCATGTTACTAGGAAGCCTCTCTTCCACATGGACCTACCGTTAGGAAGACTTTCGACACAAGAGATCGTAAACTTGGATCCACCTGCCAACCATCATACTCGTCGAGCCGGTCACCTCAGACCATCGACTCTGATACCACTTGTTGAGCACCGAGGGGGTACCACACATATACACATGTCTCCACATTGGTGAGATATTGTTCTCTTTGGGCCCAAGCCCTCACGATTTTGCTTTTGGATATCATCTAAAAGGTCTCTCAACCAATGGAGACAAGTGTGTGTATATAAACTCATGTCCATCTTCTTGTTTGAACGATGTGGGACTTTGCATGCATCTCAACAGTTTTCTCAACAGGTAGTTGAGTGAGGGAATCTTAGAAGGTAGATAAGTGTTTTGCAACTAGTAGGAAGTAGTTGTGTAGTGGTGTTTTGTATCAATAGATGGTTAAGTTCTTGAATAGCAATTGGTTGTGACTTAGTGAAAATCTCACAAGGTTGTGTAAGGACTAGATGTAACCTAGTTGAGATAAACCAATATAAATCTTGTGTTCAATCTCTCTTTCCTTATCTCCTTACTTGTTTATTTAACTTACTACTTTCATTATTATACTACTAGATAATTTGAATCATAACCAAGTAAACTCAGAAACTGTTTTCAAAATATATATTCAATTCCAACACTATATAGATTGGTCTTCTGATTAATAAAAATATTTAAAAAATATATATTTTTTAAAATAAATAACAATTCAACCTCATTCTTGTATTCTAACATTTACTTCAATATTTACTATATAATAAGTTTTTTTTTATATGACATTTTTTCTATTTCATTTCAGTTTTCATCTATTGCTTTATTGCCTATTGTTGGTGTTGTCCTTGGTTCAACTCTTAACAAATATCAAGTATGTTATTTTATTATTTAAGACTTACATTATGTGGATTGAGAATTGTGAATTGAATTTTGGTTTGTTGGTACTTGTGAATTGAACTAAGAATTATACTTTGACTTGTTACTTTATAATTTATTGTGGGAACTATAAACTTAATAAGTAAATTTATTTAATTTTGAATATTGCAGTCATGAACGTTGATGATATTTTTGAGAGTATGAAAAATGATTTAGATACAAGGAAAACTTCACCTAATACAAAGAGAGAGTCTATCCTTGTTGCTAATCTTTCTATTACTACTATTGGTAATAAAAGCAAGAATAGCAGGGTGATCAATAACCAAACAGAGATGATGACTTTTGTAATTAACTTGTAGCGATAGTGTTTTATGACTCCACAAAAATAACTATTCATATTTCTGTCATATATGAAGTTTAAAGAGACTTCACTATTCACCAACACCAAGAAAATCATAAAAAGGAACTTGTTTATGACCACTATCCTTTAGCTCATCCTCTGGGGAAGAAGAAGCCCCTTCTTCAAGGTTTGAATCTTCATCAAAACTTTTCTTCTTTGAATCCTTCCTCTGCATCCATGCCATTAGAAGGTTACATTGATTCTTAACAGCAACATCGGTTCGACCAGGAAATTGCTTGGCTATTTTTGGCCACCTGCTTCCATAAACATCGTGAGCCGCAAGTAGTCTCTCATTTTCCTCTTCTGAAAATGGCGTTTTCTTAAGTTCTGGATCAAGGTGATTGAACCACCTTAATCTGCAGCTTTTACCTGGATAATTGAAAGTGATAAAAACCCACAAAATACATTCAAATGAGAAAAAAAAATGTTATGTACAGTACAATGATTCAATCACAAAACTATCATTTATGTCAAATTTGTTAATTCTTACAAATTTATCTTAAAATTCATATCTATAATGATTTTTAATTGATTGATAATGTAAACTGATAATGTACGTATGTGGGTACATATAAACTCAAAACAAATATAAAAAATATGAAGTATTATTGTTACTTCTATTGTAATCTTTCTCTAGTTAAAATAAAACCCTTTTTTTATTATATAAAATATTCATTGCTGTAAAAATAAAGATTAATCTTTGTTATAGATCATAAACACATAAAATAGATATATTTTTCCTAAGTGTACTTCATACTAAAGTACTAATAATATGATTAATTATGTATATTAATTTTCTATGCTAAAGTAATCCTCTTAGTACAACTTATTATACTTTTAACATAAATCCACAATGATGTTTATATTATATAATATTTTAATTTCAATTAAACAACGACGTCAAAACTAATTAATAAAATAATTAATGGAAGCAAAGAGAGTTTATCCATTAGTGTATGATTTTTTTTTTCACATAAGAAATATCTAATATATATGATTAAACTTACTCAAACTGAGATGAATTTTATGCAATTAATAAATAAAAGATAGGATATACAGTAAGAACTTGAAAAATAAGAATTGGACATATGCCAACTAAATAATAATACACAAGTTGATTATGATTACATATAAATAAAATCAATCTTTACTACTCATATAGTTCTCTAGTTAAGATTTATTTTTCTCATTTTTAAAAAATTGTTCCAATTAATTAATTATTTTCTGCCTGTCTAATAACAAATTATTATAATTTTTCATGTTATAACTAATATGCCACTAGATATCATTGATAGATAACCTGATCTAGTACTCAAGTTAGATCTTGATGCAATACTATTCACAGAATAAAAAAAAAAACTTTGATATCTCGGCCATAACATGACCAACTTTATTTTTATAAGGGAAAGATACATAATCCAACTATTAGATTCATAGACATACATACCTGTTCTTCCTTCAATATTCTTCGCAATTAAATCCCAGTCATGGGGACCACGTTGTCGAACAAGTTCACGTAGCATTTTATCCTCAGCATGATTCCAATGATGACATCGTCGGGAACACTTATTGGTCATGCTCTCATTATAATTAGCTGCTGAAGAATCTGTCATAGTGGACTAAACTCTTGAAAATGAAGCGCAGCAAAGACAAGTCCTAAAGAAGATGAAAGTGGAGAGAGAGAAACAATTATATATAGAGAGAGAGAACCTGGTTTAGGGTTTTGGAATAAATGCAAGTTTAGTTGTCTTCAAATGATATCCTTCCAATGTATGTCTGCCATTGCTTATTAAATATTCAAAATTTTCTAAATTAAACTTTCCTTTATTGTTATCAAAAATCTATGTATGTATTTTATGATCATTTTTAAAGTAGCCCCAACTATTCTAGTTCTGGAATTACCACAGCAACACGTTATTTCAATTCCACCAGTTTGGTTATTTTATGGTTGTAAGTAAAGGGACGTTTCTGGTCTTGATGAAAGAATGGTTGATTTTCCTCGTATGCTAAGTTTACAGGTAAAATGAGCACACATTCAATGCTTTTGGAGGAAAAAAAAACAACAAAAGCGGAAACTGATGGTTTTGTAATATTGCATGAAGGGTTAGGGTGGTATGATTCTTTTGCATTAATAATTTATTTTTTACTGTATGTGGACTGGTATGGTTAGGAAGTTATCAAAATCCGTTTGTTTTTGTCTTTTCTAATTTGGAATGAAATTTGTTTGCAGAATGTCTTGATTTGATTTTGTTGGTCATTTTTGACATTTCTTGGGTAATTTTTGGCTATCTATTTTCGAAATAAATGACTTTCATAAAAATAAAATGTCTGAGCTCATATGTAGAATCTTAAATTTTCTGAGGGATAGCAAAAAGATTTAGATGTAATTTATGGATTATCTTATTAGAAAATAAAAATTATTCAAATCATTCATACTTTATATATACAAAAAATATATATTAATTTTTAACTCAAACATAGTATACATAATTTTATTTTATATATCTCAAATCCGGTAATATCTAGCTAAAAGCAGAAAACTCCTTATTTCCCTCAAGTTCGAGATTTCCCACTTAAGAACAATTTCTACGTACTTTAGAAAGTTTAATAGTTATACCCCCTTTAAAGATCACATGACCAAAGTTGTTTGACCTTAAGGGCTTATAACATAAAGTATTTTTTATATTATTTTATCTCAATCACCGAAATTATGTTCGATCAGTTCTTGATCAACTTGATCAAGTTCTGTTATTTTTTACAGAAATATAATAGTATTTTTTTAAAAATCACTTCTAACTCAACCTATGTATTCTTTTAAAAATTCTCAGTCCTTTTTAAGGTTCAAGTACCAAATTAACTTTTATTCTTTCGATCTATTAAGGAATAACATAGAAATAGATGATATAATCATCAAACATAATAAATGAAATATGTAATGTATTCATCTTAGACAAACGAAAGTATTCTATTTGAGAGAGTTGTCAAAAAAGACATATCATCACAACCAATCATCTTAAGCTATCTTTGTTTGTACGATCTTAAAAGTAGTTCTTTATAATAAAAAATTGAGTTTGTTATCATTAAAACATACATTCCTAAGGGATATAAAATCATCCTTTGATCTAACAATAGGACATTGGTAAATCTACTAATAGTTGATAGCCTGCTTGGTCTCTAGTTGCAAGTCATTAATAAACTTCACACGTTTTGATTGCTCATTGTCAACACCATTGTAGCAGGGACAAAAAAAAACCAACGGCTCAAACATAGCGATGTACTCTATCATCATGTAGTCACCCTACTTCAACCCTAGGAACTCTATCTCTTTCTTGTTCTTCGCATCTTGAGGGAAATACTTTTCTAGGAAAATCTTTTTGAAGTTATCCTAGTTGACCAAAATTTCTTTTACAATGATCCTCCACAAAGTGTTCTACACCACTAGAACCCATCATCTCTAGATAACTTGAAGGTAGCAAGTATAAATTTTGAGCATTAGGGTACTCCGTTGGCTGGAAAGACATTCTCCACATCAAAGATACACTATATAACCCATCTAGATCACATCCACCTCTGAAGGTAGGCAGATTAATATGCTAAAGCCTAGATAGCTAGTTGGTCCCAACAACATTTGCATTTCCTAACACATATGAGCTATTCTTTTAATGCATCAACTAACGCCCAATCGTTCCTTACCACCATAACTTTTCTTATTCAAAGAAAAGTGCACAAGGTTGAAAACAACATAAACATCATAAAACTTAGAGTACATAAAGAAACATGTTGAACACACATAACACACTGACCGGATGAATTAACTTGCTCTAATACCACTAAATTTGACACATGTCTACCCCACAGCATAATTAATAAAGCTTTTAAAAATAAAAAGCAATCAAATTATAAAATATTTAAAAGACATCTTTTAAGTAAAAGAGTTCACAATTCTTTAAATAAAAAACTCTTTAATAAGAATATTTAAATAAATCTCAACATAATTCGAAAAACAAGGAACAAATTGTCTATTTACACAAAGCTCCAACATTAAAACACAAAATGTCATAAGGTAAAATAAATTACATTTATAACTAAGAAATGCATAAAACTCTCTAGCTTCGATGTCACACTATTAGAGCTAGATCATGGAATAAAAATCAAAGCACTAAGTTTCTTCTCCATCAAACCCATCCTCATGCACTTGTTCTACTTCTACTATGACGATTAATCCAACTAAAACACAACACAAAAGCAAGCAGTGAGAATATGTCTCATTCATTATAGCACATATAAGACATAAGGATAGAACTAACACATGTATATCCATAATCGTTATCAATATAAAACATTGGTTATTCCAAGTACATCTATCATCAACATCCATACAGTTAATCCCACAAATATCAATTGTTATTTAAAGAATCATGTTATGCATGCCCTTAACTCTACATGCATGTACGGTACCAATCTCATCATCACCATCATAGGGTAGCCTATGAATCATGGACCAGATCATTACACATTAGGTGACCCTCTCAATCCACTCTCAACCAGAGGATATCTACCAAGATCTAATGGAAATGTTATAGTCAATCATGGTTACCTCACATTATTGTAAGAGGCTCCCAATCATAACACTCCTAAGGTCTATATAGTTTACCATAGAAACCCTTCTACATAGATTCACATCACCTCCCTAAAGAAAAGTGTGCAACTAATTAATGCATGTAATTAACAAATAAGACAACATCATAAACATCAAGCAAATGCAAAAATTTAACCAACTTGATGATTCTGCCAAACTGTAGAGTCTAGACTTTTCCATAGTAGACTAAGCTCTGCTTGGATTTCATCATTGTCAATCGTAGCCTGGACTTACAAATCTTATTAACATCACCATACCTAATCATCATCACACATGATCATAATATCATCCTCATATATTTACAAAACATAGTATCACACACTTAAACTCAAACACTTATATAATCCTTCTTCATATCTTTATTTCTTGATTTTATCACGAGTACTAAATTCATTATTTTATTGTTTTAATCGCACATTAAGTACTCCTCACATGCTTCTCCACTACTAACTTACCCTTATACACTAAACCAATTTCCATAGTAGCATGGCACTTGATGAGCTAGAAATCACACCAAACATAGAGAGATCAAGGATCTTTCTACCAGATTCATGCTCGGCATGTTGGTGCCCACACCTAGTGTGGAGAGATCAGGGACTTCTCTACCTAAATAGTGCCTGGTGTGGATACTCCCAAGCCTAGCACTAAGTATTTAGGGACCCTTTTGAAACAAAATCGCTCAGCATGTGATCCAGGTCACACATGACATCATCTATTTTCAAGGAATTCATCAAAACGACACCAAACATGACATCATCCAGGTCACACATGACACCACATGTGGCTCATTGCTCCCTTATGATGTTTATATATTCTAGTGGCAATGGTGATCCATCTATAAATATCTGTTAAGAAAAATTAGAAATTAGTAATATTTCATAAAATATAAAAGGAGAATTTAAAATAAAAACTTTCAAATTTGTAAAACTTACTTCAGTCCGCCTAGATATTATTTGTGAGTCGACAATAGTATGAATTGTCTTCGTTACAAACAAATGCACGCAACAATATTGTCCATAGGACAAGGCAAATAACCAGAAAAGTAAGGGACTAAGCTTGTTTTTCTTCCACTTTGTTCTTGCTTTTCTAGATTGACTCAGGTCCCAAAAATCCATGTATATGTGATCATTCCCCTTATCCACACTCAATTTATGGATAATAAATCTACAAGGTTAGAAATAAAGTTAGAAAAATCTATTAAAAGAAATAATATTATACTACATTATAATAAAACAACATCAAGTTAAAATAAATATTAATTAAATAACATACCTCCATAGATATCACCTTCACTAACCTATGAGGCCATTAAAGGAAGGCGTTCAAGACCTGCCCATTGTTTGAACCTTCTGTGTGAGCACAAGAACTCTAACCTTTAGGTGTCGAACATGCAACACTGAAACCTTAACTATATCATCTCCCATGGTCTGATAGTGTATAGTGGACCCCAACATGTGAGTCCTCCCTATTCCCACGGGATCGATTGATCCATCGACGAACAATTCACACCAATTAGATGTACCAATGTTAGTGGCAGTAACAGAGGGATTAGTAGTTGGACATGATTCCCTTTGTACTCACACGTGCAACAATTGGTTCAATTAGTGGACTACTCTATAGAAACTGTTGGCTAAGTGACTACATATGCTCTTCTAGTTGCCTTTGCATGTTCTTTTGTAGCTGCCTATGAATCTCCTCTTCCATCTGACTAAATTTGTCTCATAAGTTGTTATAACCTTAAACATCTTTAGTTCCACCAACTGGTCCACTATGCTAGATGACTATGAAGATGATTATGGTCCAAAGAAAGTCCATAGGCTATGACCTCCACCAACAGCCTGAACCTGACCTAGGTGCTCAGACTTCCCAATGACAATAGTGAGTATATCTTGTCGTCTATGGATAACAAAAGATCCCTCTATGAACTGTTGTTTCAGTATATCTTGCAATACACGACACAAAAACAATTTAATAAAACCCTATTAATCCATGTGTTAATTAACATCATATGTATATATAACAAAATTATACTTATTATCTTGCTAGCAATCTCCTCTGTAGCCTTAGTTGTAAGCTCGTCCATTTTTTTATGTGGAAAAACTCTTATAGTTCATTGTGTGTGCATACTGGTGTTAGTGAATTTGATATCTTCTTAGGAAGTGGAGCTACATGATTATTAATAATATTTTTTCTACATATTGTGGGGGGTTGATTTGAACTAATTTGTAATTAATCAGCCACTTTCTATGTATAATGCATTAATGTTGTGTCCCATTCAATTTTCAGTGGCTTTTTCTTGTTGGGATGTGAATTTATTATTCCCATTTGGATTGGTCTTAGATCACTATTTATATATGTTGAATTATCTTAAAGCATGGTTTTTCTAGGACTAAAGATATGGTTGCTACATTCTACTAATGGATTTGGGATAAGTTTCATTATTCCCTCCATTGTTTGTAGAAGTATAGGAAATGGGTTATATATTGCAAAAGGGATGGAAGAAAATATCTTTGGTTGCAGATAGGAGAATGGAAGTCATAATTTTTACACTGAAAATTGAACAAATATAGATGTGACTGACACCTTTGATTTGATTCCCTTCCCATGCTCAAAACGGATCTTTAGAAAACTCAACCAAGATATCAAATTTAATTAACTTCATCTTATGGATATTATTAATGCAACACCTTGACTATTGCCTAAGAATTAGTAGTTAGAAGACAATATTACTCTAGTGAAAGGAAAACATAACACACAAACAAGCATAATTTGAACCAAGAATTAACTGTTAGCTAAGAAAAACTTTTGTGATGGCTTGAAAAGTTATATTATCACCCATGGAAGTGTGTAGCAGAACTGGACTAGTTAAATAGATCCATGCACTACAATAAAATGGACTTTTAGTGGCATTTAATATGACTTTTAGTGGCAATAAAAATTGTTACAATCTTTTACCGGCATTTCACACATTAGTCATTGTATGCAGTGTCGCTAAAACATTTACCGGAAATTATTCTATATGCTGGTAAAGACCCTCATAATGGTCGAGAAAAGTGTATAACTTTTTGTTTTATTTGTTACTGGCATTTAAAATTGCCGCTAAAAGTTTAAGAAAATATTTATAATACTCTTATTATCTTATTTCTAGTCGATGTAGAACTTGTAAGATAAGTACAAATACTCTTTAGTTACCTTATTTCTAATTGATGTGGGACTTAGAAGATGAAGGTTATCTTCTAAGTATATATTCTTTAATTTTTTTAATTATGTTATCTTCTAAATACCAACTTAGAATAGTAAGTTATAGGCCTAACTCAACCTTATAAAACATACTTGTAAGGTGAGAGTTATCATTCACTTATATACTCTTTAATTATTTTATTTCTAGTCGATGTGGAACTTAAGTTTTTTCTAACAAATAATTGTCACTAATAGTAAATTTTGATGTGATGTAAATACATTTGTAGTGGGCATTATGCAATAGTCATTAATATTCTTATTAAATAATAAAATAGAGGTAATTAATTTATTGTCATTAAATAATTAAATAATTGTCTGTGTAATACTAAATTTTGTTGTAGTGATGGTAATGATTCAAGTGAAAACTAGCCTCACACCAAGAAGAATGGATTGTTTACTAGTAACCATCCAACATTCCGAACCAAATGTAGACAAAATGATATTTTATATAAAAAAATTACAATAGTTGACATTTTTTTAATTTGATAAAGCATATTTATAAACTTGAATTACTTTCACTTAAATAAAGGGGAGACTAACTACGAGATCAACTAAGTAGCGAAGAATTTGGATAATGTGTAGAATCCTAAATACTACTTCAAACTTTGGTATTATGAATAGTTTTAATGATAAAAGAAATAAAAAAAATTAAGGGGAGACATTTTTGGTCTTTCAATTGTCAAAATCAATACCATCTCATATCAGTTAAAAGCACCACCAAGAACACCTCAACCCCATCTTCACGATAAGTGAAAATATACATATTCTGTCTATAAAATATACATATTCCACACAACTAATCATTGGTTTTGCACATGTATGATTCCAAAAACTTCAATGGATTTAAATAAGCAACATTAACCATACAATTAATCATGTAATTAGACCTTAAACCCAAAAGTCAACATCTAGAGGAATCTAATAATCATACAGGTAATCAAAAACAATAATCATACAGAGGAACTCAATACATACCAACGACCACGACGAATAGGCAACAATAGCGAATGGACAACAACGACGAATGACAATAGCCAACTACACGATGGTGACTGGGCACTTTAGGGAGGGCGCAACGGAGACGAAAGCACCGAAGAACGATGGCCAGTAGCAGTGACATTAAGAGTTGGGTGAACGGTGAAGACAGAGAAGAGGAAACACGATAGAGCAAGGTGGGGGAACAGAGTAAGGAAGCATGCTATGAACGCAAGTTTCAAAAGTTTCTTACCACCTCAACATGGAGGTCAACTCAGATGAAGAAGATTAGTTTTTGACCTAGCTTTTATTGGTGTCAAAAGTAGGAGTATAAATTTATAAGTTTCTGAAATTTACAAGTTTTTTCAATGTTTAAGTTTTGTACTAATTGTATTTTACTATGCACATTTCATATCGTTTATGCTTTGGACATATTTGCTTAATGAACAAGTCTTCATGATGCTCTACTTATGAACATTTTCAGGGGTGTATATTTTTTTTTAGTCTCTCATATTTGTAATGTTTGCTATGATATATATATATATATATATATATATATATATATATATATATATATATTTGCCTTGGTATATATTTGATATATTATGCTTTGATATAGATTTTTGTTATGAAACATACTCTATGTTTTGCTCTATAATATATTTGCTTTGATATATATTGTTTTGCTTTAAGTATGACTTAATCTAATTTTAAAATTAGATTTTTTTTTTTCGAATGAAAAGTTTTTATATGATTTCATCATGTCTACAAAAGCTCTAATAAAAAACCTTTTATGGAAGAATCATCTTTTAAGGATTTGACTTTTAACCTCTTACAGAACCTAAAAAATGAACAGAAAACACTACAAGAAAACGGAGAAAAAGCTGCAGAAAATAAACATCGATTAATAGTTGACGCAAATACTGTCGGAAAAGTCGAAGCTATTTTAAGATGTAGTGTCGGCTTTTCCGACACTAAATTTAAAATAAATATTTTAAGTTTAGTGTTAAAAAAACCGACGCTACATCTTAAAATTGCATCAGCTTTTTCGACAATATACGTGCTCTGAGAGAGATAAAGATAATTTTTCAATGTTATATATGCATGATGTGTTCTGGTACACTTGGTTATCAAGTTCACTTAAGACCTCAAGGTTCACAGATCGAGTCCCGGGAATGTTAAAAATATGAAAGAATGTTAAAAATACGAACAAATAAATGATAAGCTGGAAAAAAAATATAAAAAATAAAATAAAATAAATTTTGTGTCAACGTAATGTCGGCTTAACCGACAATAAAAAATTAAAATAAATAAATTTGTTAGTGACGGCTTAGCTGACACAAAAAAAATTGTGTCGACTTATTTAGTGTCAGCTAAAAATCGACGAATAATCGACAATATTACATCGATTTTTATGATTTAGAGTCGGCTTTTGGCCGACTCTAAACCGCAACATTCTTGTAGTGAGATAGAATGAAAGAAAAGTATGAAACTAAAGCTAAAATCTAGACCCTAAAAATTTGATCTAAAAATCCCAATATATAGTAAAAATTAGGGAACATTTTAAGCACAATCGTGCTTACCAGAAAGTATAACCATGCTTAATTACAAGTGTGTGCTTCTACATCAGCAAGGACATGCTTCTTCAAGCAAGGAGTGCTCTAAGGGGAAACAAGATTGTGCATATCATCAAGCATGAACATACTTTGTATCATGGACGTGCTTCATGTTGAGATTTCTGTTAAAACCACTTTTGTTATCACTTTAAATTACTTTTGTTTTGTCAACGGTCTCAAACACAGCAAGTATACCGGCCGTTGAAGTAGTAAAATTATCGTATCCACAGGGATTAGAAGGTAACATAAGCATTTATTGACTATTCGTGACTAAAGAATGATTCCAATTCGTAGTTTGTCATGTGAATGTGAATTACAGATCATTACTATTGGAAAGTTAAACTATAAAAATATTTGTTTGTGAGTGGAAAGGGTAGAAATGGTATTATGGTTTTGTGAGATTGTGGGGTCAGATTTTACCAAATGTCAGACTAATGAATCGTTAATCTCTTGTTACATACATTGCTTAGTCAACCCATAAGTTTACTCAAACCTAATCCCTTAGAGCAAGAGCCTAGATGCGGATATTGAATATCAATTCCTTGAGTACCCAATATCTACACCTGCATTACGGGTTAGGGTTTAAGACTACTAATGGGCTAAGCTCCATTCCTAGATACATTTCTCACTAGGCATTTGTTTCAGAGCTAAGTTCAATGGTTATTTTCCAACACCCAATGGAACTTATATCGTGCAAAGGAGAATCAATCCAAGCAAGCATTATGAATAGAAACATACACAACAATGAATGAACAACATATATATATATATATATATATCATGGAAAACGTAAGGATTACAATAGAATTCGTTGGTTACATCTAACCCCACAAAAATGGGTAGAACCACTCAAACAATGAGGGTAAATAAAAAATAGAGATGAAGAGAGAAATGAAGAAACCGAAGGAAAGACCCACACACGAACGGCTCCAAGCTTCGGGAATCCCTTCCACAGCTCCTAAAACTCGCCCCTGTGTGAATGAGGAGAGAAACCCTCGAAAATGTCTTCAAATACGAGCTTGGGGAGTCAGATTAGGGTTACGCGCCCGGCGCATAAGTCTTCGCGCCCGGCGCAGGACCTTCTAGGAAGGTTAAGTACTCTCTGCCTTAGGGCACACCCGGCACAATTCCATTTATGCCCGGCGCGAATATGACTTGCAGAGGTGAGACACTCTATTTCGCTCAAGCCCGGCGCAGAACCTCTTCTCTGCTCCTTAGCTTCTTAGATTTCCAATCCTATGGGTCTTCAATCCTCAAGTCTCTAGCTCAATACCTGCACAAAAAATGAGGTGTATTAAGGTATTGTTAGCTAAATTTGGGTTAGTTATATCTGCACACAAAATGAACCAAAAAGAGAACAATTATATTGCAATGGTTCAGAGGATGAGTGGAATTGTTCAATAAGTCTCATCCAAAAAGAAGTATAATTGAGACTTAAAACTTCATTAGTAGTAAAAGTATGCTTCTTGCAAACATGATCATACTTCAATTAAGCACAATCATGCATAATGCTTCACCCATTTTTTCATCCTTTTTGAACTTTATTCAGATGAATGCTCTCTTTTACATCCTTTTACCTATTTGCTATATTTTTTTTAAAGGCAAAGAAAATTATATATATATATATATATATATATATATATATATATATATATATATGATGTTGGTACCAGGGGTACCAAAGGCCCTTATACAAGATTTGGTGTGCCTAATGACCGCACCCCCTTATACATTACATACCAGGAACCACCATCCCTATTTATCATCAGCCAACTAGTCCTATTATGCAAAGTCTCCTACCCCGAGTATGCATAGGCCAATATTCATTTGCCACTAAGAGAAGGAATAAGAAAATGATTTATCAAGAGATGCCAACCACGACCAGGAGAACATTATTACCTGCTGTCCAAGCTTTTGTTCGTCGAACTCACCTTGCTAAAATACACATTGGTTTCTCATTTTCCATGTACACCAACACATCGCAACCCACAATACCCACCATCTTTCCGTTTGGACTTTAGAAGATATTATAGAGGGGGGAGCCGAGAAATTAGAGAATGCATTGTGACATAAAGGTGTCGGGCTCCGCATCAGCTGTATCCACTTTTTCCACACTTTATCCACATAAGTACAGGTGAAGAAGACATGTTGGATTGTTTCTGGTTCCTCATTACAGAAAGGGCAAAGTCGTTGGTCTATGTGTACTGCAACATTTCTGTTCATTAGTTGGTCCTTTGTTGGTAACGCATTTAGGAATAGCCTCCATGTAAATATTTGAACTTTTGGTGGGATTTTGATCCTCCACACCACAAATGTAAACTTTATTTGTTGGGATCCTATTGTCCTTGTATGCTGATTTCACAGTGAATATACCATCCCCATCGAGTTCCCATTCCCACTAGTCTGTCCTGTCCTCCCTCTAGAATTCCTCTTAGCTCCTCCACATGCTCTAATTCCCAGGAAAACCATGGCCTACGCCAGTCTAATCTCCACTGCCACCTCTCAGAGCTCCAATACCCCATATTATAAACCAAATTGTGTTGCTGAGTTGAAACCAAGAAAATTCTACTAAACCTCATTACCAACGACTCATCAGTTACCCACGAGTCAAACCCCAAAACCTTGTTCTTTTGCCATCCCCTATTTTCCAAGTAACTGCATCCATAAACCAATTGTTGTTATTCTCCCCTCTGGATGCCAACATTATATCCTGCCACCATAACAACATTCTGTTCGTCAATGAGCCTTCCTCAATGGCTGCCCTGACACCATATTTGGATACCAAAACTCTTCCCCATAGGGAATTCAGTTCATGGAATAATTTCCACCTCCATTTTGCAAGTAGTGCATCATTAAACAAGTCAAGTCTTTTAATGCCCAAGCCTCCCTCCTCCTTAGGCATGGTAATTTTGTTCCAGGAAACCCACGCCATTTTTGCTTCATCTTTCTTGGCCCCCCACAAGAAATTCCTCTGCAACTTAGTGAGTTGTTTTACCACTAATCTCAGCATCCGGTAAAATGACATGAAGTACAACGGTAAAGATGTAAGAACAACATTAATCAGGCATACTCTTCCCGCAATGGATAGAGTTCTAGCTCTCCAAGAAGAAAGCTTCTTAGAAAACTTCCTAATAATAGGTTGCCAAGTAGTACATCTTCTAGGATTTTCCCCTATTGAAATACCCAAATACTGAAATGGGATATTTGACAGCTTGCAGTGTAGCTATTTAGAATATGATATCAATGTCTCCCTATCAACACCAATCCCACCAAGACTGCTCTTTGCAAAGTTCACTTTCAATCCACTAGCTAATTCGAAACACCAAAGAATGACTTTCAAAGTTTTAACATTCTCAAGATTATCCTCAGCAATGAATATAGTGTCATCACGTATTGTAGAATATCCACTGGTACCTTACATGAGCCCACTAATACACGTGAGAACAACTTCTTCTTTATTGCCTCTCTAACTAGCCCTGTCAACCCTTCTGCTATTAGGACTAACAATAACGCTGCAAGGGGGTCTCCTTGTCTAATCCCTTTTTGGACATTGAATTCCTTGGTTGGGCTTTCGTTCACTAATACCGACATGGATGACGAGCACAAGCATTCCTTGATCCAACTAATCCAACAATCGTCAAATCCAAGTCTTTGAAGCATGTATAATAGGAATGACCATGACACTGAATCGTACGCCTTTTCAAAATCAACTTTGAAAAAAATGCAAGTCTTCCTCATCCGTCTCACCTCGTCAAGAGTTTCATTTAAAATGACAGCACTTTGTAGCAACCCCCTACCCTCCACAAATGCCATCTCTCTCTCATCCACCAATGAAGGTAGTACCACCTTCAGTCTCCTAGCAAGAGTTTTGGCCAATAATTTGTACATGCACCCCACCAGAGATATTGGTCGATAGTCGTTCAATTGCATTGGATTATCAACTTTCGAAATTAATGATATGAATGAGGAGTTTGTGCCTTTTGGGAGCTTTGCATTTTCATAAAATTGTTGTACAAAAGACACGTAAAAGAAGTCAAGTTTGCCAACCATATCGATTCAAATATGTATCATCCCAATAATTTCAAATTTACTAGATTATCATATTGGTTCAA
The DNA here is from genome assembly GCF_000230855.2 of Cajanus cajan. Lineage (NCBI taxonomy): Eukaryota > Viridiplantae > Streptophyta > Magnoliopsida > Fabales > Fabaceae > Cajanus > Cajanus cajan. The sequence goes on from NC_138525.1 coordinate 12,210,664, forward strand.
ATATGTATAATCCCTTTTATCGATCATAGGAGTCCAACCATTTTGCAACATATACGTAATGTTAACTGATGATATAAAAAATAGCAACAAAAAAAGATCAAGGTAAAAATGAGAAGAAACAGAAGTATATAAGTTAATGTTTAAAAAACATTAAAAATACTGGGAAAAAAATATACAAAGGTATATATATATATATATATATATATAGAAGGACAACATAAAGTAACTAATTAGTTTAAATTTAAATTTTAAAATTAGCCCTTATTTAAAAAAAAAAAAAACTATTACCTTCTATATTTTTTAGATTGGTGTAAAATTTAAGAAACATTATAGAAGATAATCTTTCATATCAAATTAAATTAACTATTTTCCTTTTTAATTCATTATTCGTCTAAATAAAAGTTTAATATACTTTCTTTAATTATTTAATATAACACTTATATGAAATATTTATCAAACATTTTATTAGTTAAATATATGTTAGATTTTCTTAATAAAATATTTATAAACCTGTAAATTTATATTTACATATTTTATATTTGTAAATATTTGTTTTATTAATTCTACCTGTCTTCCCTTGATATTTTTTTTATTTATAATCTTAGTTTTCAAAATATATTTATAAATGCCCATATATTTAAGGTAAAAAAATATATTTACCTATTAAAATAAATGAGACGTTCTTGTATATATGTATACATTAAATATAAAGATAATGTATTAAACACTAGTAATAATTTCTCGTGTTAATTGTAACATCCTATATATCTTTATTTTTGAAATTTATTAATAAATTTTTTTTAATTAATTAATTGGAAAATAAAATATTCTAAGTAATTTGATAAGATAATAATCATTAATTATCTTTTTAAATTTAAATATGTGAAGTTAATTATTAGGGCTTTTATTGATAGGCTACACGTACGGGCACTAGTAGAAAAAAGGTAATTTATGTCATTGTATTCTCATCGGACAAAGAAAAATTCGACGTTAAAAAATGCGGTGGTATTTTTGTAATTAAGTCCAACTTTTTTACGTCGGACCTCATAGGGGCCGACGTAAAATATCTACAAATTTCAAACTGTATGTCGCGTACGTCAATATTTAAACAAGAAAGCTTTGAGTGTCTGTGCCATTCGATTTTTCTGAGTTAAGATTTCGTTTGAGTGTATTGCATCTGAGTGTATGTTTGCGCGTTTGGGTGGTTCTTGATTTTTTGACCGATTGCATTGGGCTCGCGTTTGAGGTTAGTTTAGAAAATCCTTTCTTAATATATTAGCTAATATGTTGAAAATAAATGTATGTATTGATCTATTAATATATTAGTTAATATTATCCTCTTCTTCGAGTTTGGGTGGATCATCGTTTGTTAATATATTAGTTAATAACAGGTAGAAAATGCTTTGCATTTGAGTGGATCTGCAAGCAGAACGGCCCGTTCTGCTTGCACGCGTTATGTTTTTTTTTTTTTGTTTCCAACTTTTTTACGTCGGCTCTTGTGAATTTACGTCTCCCGCATTTACGTCGGACCTTTTTCTGACGTAAAAAGCTTAAAATAACCGACGTAAATTAGAACCCTGAAGGTTAGCATCAATCAAGATAAACGAGGAGTGAGAACATCGCTCTAAAGTATGGAGTAATTGTTGGATAGGGAGATTGACTTTCAATCCCTAGGACATGTATATGTATGTAGGAGAGGGATTGAACCCAATCCTTGTATGAATTTATCTTGTATGAATGCAATAATTCAAAATATATGTGTATAACATATCTATTTGTATTGCGATAATGATGTGATTGTGAATCTATGAGTGCTCGTGGGTTTTTGGGAGACCCTAAGGATGTCTCTAAACCCTTAATTTGAGAACTAATTGAATGTTTGTAATTGTATATCTGAAAATGAAAATTAATTAAACCTTAGACACCCTTTTAATAGATTAAAATTGTTGAAATCGTAGAACCCACATATTTGTAAAATCGTGAATTATCGAATATCATGTTTTATTGATACCATGTTGGGCAATAACTTGGGCTCGTTGAGCATGGGAACCATAAAATGGTTGTAGCCTTGACCACGTCGTACATAGGCTTGGCCACGCCAAGTGTGAAAGCTCAAAATGCTTACAATAATATTAATGTCGAGCATGAGTTTGGTCACGCCAAACGCAAGAGCTCTAGTGGCTCCTTGGATGCATGTCACCCGGCACGGGAAGAATCACGTCAGGCTTAACCTTGCCAAAGGCTTGTAGCCTCACACGTGCTAGGAGTAGGGTGTGTCTCACTAGACACGGCTCTATTGTAGAACCTAAATTTCATATGCGTATAGGTGTATGAATTGTGTAAATAAGTCATACTCATACTATGATAAGTGACAAGAGATTTGTGCTAAGTGAATGAGATAAACAATAAATCGTGAAGTAATTGTTGAGAATTATAAATTGATAAGAGATTTCTTGTTAAAAGTGCATAAAGTCTTGAAGTCATGCATCATGTGCATATGTGTTTTGTGATGAGTATGATGCAGACTACATTGTTAAGGAAGATCTCTTGTGTAAAAGCTTGGAGATTAGTCTATGGGGATAGCTTGGTTTGAGAAGTCCTAGTTTCGCTCATTGTTTGCATGGGGTATATCTAGCACAACTCAGTTATCCCGACGAAATCCTAGTAATATATCCTTTTAGTGAGAGTATTGTGATGGTTTGATCCAACATGTACTCTAATACTACTCAGCCTTTGGGAAGGGAAAAGTGTTTCTGCTAGCACCACATACATATAGTTAGGAGAGTCTAATCTTGATATGATCATAACATATAGCTTGTATTTGAGTTATATATATTGATTTATATTGTGATGGGATGAAGTATGAATTGAGTTGTATTGGTTAAAATTCTATCATGTTACTTATGTATTGTTTGGTGAAATATATGATTATCTATTTAATTATTTTGTTTGTGTGTGGCTATTCAATCTTATTCTACAATGACAATTGAAGATATGTTCTCACTCTCCTGTTTCTTTTGGGGATATTTTTATGTGTTTGTAGGAGACAACCTTTTTGGAGGGGTCTAGTTAATAAGAAGATAACTCTAACACCTATGACATCAGAGATTTTGGAACATGATTTTATGGTTTTTTTTTTCTAAGGACCATACTTTATATTTTATATGTATTTCTTTAAATATTTGAAATAATTAGATTTTTCATTTGAGTGTGAATTTAAGATGTGATACCTTTTACTTTTATATGAGTTATTCAATACAGTAACTTTTTTCATAAATTTTATATGTTCATAATATTATGCATGATAGGTAGAGGGTATCACATTAATTATTAACTATCTACATGTTGAAGGTTAAATAATTGAACGTAGGTTCCAACATAAATTCATATATTTTCAAGAAAAAAAAATTTACTTTTTAAATTTTTTCTCTAGTCCTTTCTATGAAATGATATTGTAGTTTACATTATCATTTTGTTTCTTATAAAAATACTGGAAGCAGTGTTTGGTAATCCATATATGGAATCTTCAAATTAATATATTAATTAGAGCTGTCAAAATACCGGTGAGCCAATCCGATCCACCACGAGTTCGAGTCGGGTTGGGTAAAAAAAATTAAAAATTTCAGTATGGGCCGATTTTGAACCCGACTCACTAAGAACCTGACTCACTCGGGTTGAACTCGTGGTGAGTCGGGCTGACCAACCAACCCGTAATAAAAAAAATTATTGGGCCAATGCAGCCCATTAGGGTTTCAATTTGAACTTCACAAATCACTTCAGACCCTCTCACTCTCACACCCTCAGACTCTCTCACATGGTCACCATACCGTACCAGCCACCATAGCTGCCACACCACAGCCACCATAGCTGTCACCACACCGCACCATAAGCCACTGCACTGCACCGCACTGCACCGCACAACTGTCACCGCACCGCATCATGAGCCACCGTGCGCACCGCGAGCCACCGCCGCACTGTGAGCCACCGCGCACCGCGCACCGTGAGCCACCGCGAGCCACTGCGCAAATCAGACATGTATATTCTGCAAGCACCGCAAGCCACGTGCGCGAATCTTTTTTTTTATAAATTCGGTGAGCCAACCCGTTTAATCCACCAACCCGTGGTAAGCCAGGCCAGGTTCAAATTTTTTTAGCTCACTAATAAATAAGTTAGGTTAGGTTGACCCACCAAATGGTCAACCTGTAATAAGTCGAGCCGGGCCGAGCCGGATTAACTACCGTGACAGTGGTTTAGTGGCTGTTTTGTTGAATAGGTCTCTAATTATTAATTGAATTTAGCAACTAGTACTGAATTTTCGGCCTCTAAATGTATTTTTTCTTATTGCATATTTTTTGATACATAATTTTTCACTCTTTGAAACAATTTCTTGAAGAAAAAAAACTATAATTAAAACATCTTTTACGCTAATTGTCACCCTTTCAAAAATGTAAGTCTGTACATTTTTTTTTTATAAAAAAAGTTACACTTTCTTCCCATAATTAACATACAAATATTATAGCTTACTATATGTATAAATAAATTTATGTCCTTATATATAATTTGAATTGAGATGAGTAGTAAGAGACTCACGCCGCTCAATCAAATTATGTGATTAAAAATCAAATTCTAACTCTTATGAATGCAACAAACTCAAACTAGGAAGTGATACTTATTTATTTGATGTTTATCAAATTTTTATGTGTTCGATGGAAAACGCTTATTTGTAATGAATAGAAAAATAAGTAAATTAAAATTCTTAAAAAAATTAATATAAATCTAAATACAAATATTAAGGAAGTATTTAATTGATTTTATTAATATAGTATTTTAATAAATATTTACATAAACTCTTATTTTTCTTCTACAACATTAATTATACATATTTAATAAATATAATATATTTATTGAATTTAATAAATATAAATCTAATATATGTACATTAAACATACAACTGAATACATTTATATTAAAATTTCTTATTAAATAAAATGAAATTATCATAAATTTAATACTTCGCATATATATAATTTATCTCACAATTTCTGTTTTTAATAATTATTTTAATAAAATATTTTTAATTATATTAAAAATTTATCGAGTGGATGATAATATAGTAAATAATAAATATTTTTGAGTATATTGAATTTAAAAATCTTGTAATGAATAATATTCATTGGCTAAAGTTATTTTTATTTTTCAAATAATCTAAATATATAATTTAACTTAAGGATGGATATATAGTGTAATACTCACGGCTAAAAAACACAAACTAATTTTGTTTCCATGTTTTAATATAAGAAAAGGGGTTACTTTTTGTCACCAAAAGAAAATATAAGAAAAGGGGATATCTAGCGCAATATTACTCTAGAGATGGCAATGTACTTTTCTTTAATTATGTTAAGTTAAATAAACTAATTATATATTTCAACCATATAATATAATACGTTCATTTTTATAAGAGAGAAGTGTAATTTATTTTAAAGTTATTGAACTTTTTATGTATTTAACAATCTCACGTCCCACATATGTCTTGTTACTGCGATATCGATATTCGCACAGCTTTCGATAAATTTGATTAATAACTAAATAAGTTTTATATAGAAAAGTGATTTAGTTGGAAATAAAGTATGAATGATTTGTACAATTTTTATTGTTGAATAAATAATTATTCATATATTACATCTACGATTTTGTTTATCTTTTAGAAAAAGCTTCATATTTAAGTTCGCCAGTTTCATTCTTTTTATACAAGTAAAATGAACTCTAGCATATACAAAAGAAATACCAAAACTGACCAATAAAATCAAAGAGAAATCAAACGAATTTCATTCCAAAATAGACAAACAGATTTTGATAACTTTCTAATCATATACCACTCCACATTCGGTAAAAATAAAAATAAAAATCATCATTGCAATAAAACAGACCCTCCTGCAGTGCATTTAATTTAATATTACAAAGAAAAACTTTTTATGCACACTCGTATGCTTTTCTATACTTAGAAAGAGAAAAGAAGAAAAAAATATATGAGTGACAGGTATAATAGGTATACTTTTTATCCATATGAAAATCGAATTCATACTATAAAGAGTTTACGACAACTCAATAAAAAGAGAGATATTAAATAAATATGAAATCAAACTCATACTATAAAGAGTTTACGTCAACTCAATAAAAAGAGAGATATTAATAAATATGAAGTGTCAAATTGGGTTTGAAATATTTAAAAAATTTAATTGTGATCCACTCGCTCAATATAAAATAGTTTTATACATTTTAACTAATCAGAATATACTATAAATAATAAATTTATCACTTTTTACACTATTAGTTCATCAGTATTAAACCCATATTTAAATGTCAAAATATATTTACTCCATCACAAAACCAGGTGTAGCCACTCCTTTTGTCTCCAAAGGGTATTTTTGCTGTACACTAAGCACATGTGGGAAATCAACCATGCTATGGAATTGATAACGAGTTGCCTGTTTATTATAGAGCTAGAATAGTTTGAAAATAAATAAAATGCATGTAAGTCTAAAAATAAAAATAACAGTAATAAAGGAAAGTTTAATTTGGAAGAGAATTTAAATATTTAATAACCAATGGCCAATGACATGCCAAATAGTTCTTCATTTCCATGTAAAGTTGCATAGGAAGGATATACATCATATTAAAATAGTTGGAATACAAGTTTAGAAATATTTTTTAACAAAAAATTTACTAGAAAAAAAATATATTATTTTTAAACAATAAGGTTTTTAAAACTTTTAACTTGTACCACACTTTTTTAAACACTCTCTCAATAGTTGAATTTATTTAAAAATATAAAATTTGATAAATTATACACATCTTATTTAATGACTTTCACACATAATTTTGTGATTTTCAATTAATTTCAAACAAAACTGAGGGCGATGAGATAACTGTATTGTTAGCACTTTGTTTATACCAACTTTCCATCCAAATCCCTAAACCATCCTCTCTCTATATATATCCTTGTTCCCCTTTTTCCACTTTCATTTTCTTATGACTTGTCTTTGTTGTTCTTCATTTCAAGAGTTTGAGTCCACACACAGCCATGGCCAATTTTTTAGCAGCTTGTGATGAGGACATGACCATCAAGCCTCGCCGACGTATTCATCATTGGAACCACGCTGAGGACAAAAAGCTACGCCAACTTGTTCGACAATACGGTCCCTATAACTGGGATTCAATTGCTGAGTACATGGAAGGACGAACAGGTATATCTATCAACCAGATAGTGTAATTAATTACTTGGATTATATATATCTTTCCTCTTATAAATAAATTTTGTCATGTTATCTCATAGATCTAATCAAAGCTTTTTTTGTTTTTCTTAATTCCATTGCCACTAGAGCTAAATTGAGTACTGGATCATGTAATCTATTATGGATATCTAATAGCATGTTAGTGAAAAATGAGAATAGTTTTCCATTTGACAGGCAGAGAAATATTAGAACAATTTTTTAAACATGAAGAAAATAAAGCTTAACTGGAGAACTATATTTGTAGCAAAGATGTATTTTATTTAGATTTAATTATAATCAACTTATGTACGATTATTTAGTTAGATCATGTTCAATTCTTATTTTTCATGTCCCTACTGTGTGTGTACCATAATTTTTTTTATTGATGGTATAAAATTCGTGTCGGTTTGAGCAAGTTTAATCATATATAATATTTATTATGCACACGACTATAAAAAAAAAATAAAAAAAAAAGTCATACTGGTGGATAAATTTTATATTCGATTAGCCTTTGTTCAGTGGAATTTAAAATATTATATAAAATAAAAATTATTGCGAAATATGTTGTATTAGACTAAGAGAGGTTTACTTTAATTAGAACAGATATTAGTACTTTAACAATATGTCTCCATGTTTATTGTTCCTACTTTTCTTTCTTTTATTTATTTATTTATTAATGTGCTATAGATGATAGATAAATCTCAGGGTGTCAACATTGTTAAAATACATTGGTTTTATAGTGATACTTTGTATGTCAAAAGTTTTATTTAAAAAAATTAACACTGAAAATCAGTATAAATAATACGTCATTTGATTAGGGTAAACCTATAATAAGTGAGGCTAAAGTAATAAACATAAAAGAATTATGTTTAAAATTTGTTACATAAAAATAAATTATAAAATTTTGTACTATAAATTACAATAAAGGTAAAAAAAAAAAAAAAAAAAAAAAAAAAGTAACCCATATTTATCATAGGTTGTCACTTAATTAAGACTGAAGTTTGATTCCCAATTTCATTATGATGTTGAAAAAAAAAATGTGGCCAATGTTTTAAATTATAGTTGTATGTAATGTATTTTGAATAATGTGTTTTCATCACTTTTGAATGTTCAGGTAAAAGCTGCAGATTAAGGTGGGTGAATCATCTTGATCCTAGACTTACTAAGAAGCCATTTTCAGAAGAGGAAAAAGAGAGGCTACTTGAGGCTCACCAAGTTCATGGGCCAAGGTGGGCAACAATTGCCAGGCTATTTCCAGGCCGAACCGATATTGCTGTCAAGAATCAATGGAACCTTATAATGACACGGAAGCAAAGAGAGGAACTAAGGAAGATGAGCAGCTTCGAAAACGGTTCAAACACTGAAGAAATGGCTTCTTCTTCTTCTTCCTCGGACAAAGAGTCCAAGGATAGTGGCCATAAACAAGTTCCTTTCTATGATTTTCTTGGTGTTGGTCAACAGAATTGAAGTGTTTTTAAACTTCATGACACCTATTAGATCTCTATTTTCTGGCTAGTTTTCGTCTGGTTAAAAGATTTTAAAAGTTATGGATTATGAATATGTTTAGTTACAAGTTTAGTTTAGAAGAACTTTTGAGAGATTTTTTTTTATATTAAAAATAAGGAATTTCTTTTAGTAAAAAACTCTTAAAAAAACTTCTATCTTGAATCTAAATAGACTCTAAATATTATATTAGAGTGATCAACAAAAAGATTCAACTTTAAATCTTATCTTTTTTTAATTATTTTTTATGAATCTTTTGATGTTTTTTTTTTGTTGTCTCATCTAAGGATAAAATTCATTGGGTCCAAAATTTTAAATTGCAATTATTATTATAATTTCATCGTAATATTTGATATCCTAGAAAATCATGAGTAATGTAGCCAATGTGACTACAGTTGCATTTTTTTTAAGTAAAGCTATAAGTTTTAAATCCATCAATAAACTATTTGTTATTAATTTTTATAAATTAAAAAAAAATCACATATGTTAATAAAAAGACCACCCTTACCATTTCACATGTGAATCCCTCACCTATTATTAGTGTGATACTCTTATACTCTAAAATATTTTAATATTATTACTAAGTAAATAGGCTCCTTTTCAATTTAACTTTTTTTTTTCACACAAGGTAAAAGAATTAACATTTCAAATCTCTTGTATAAAACTTTAATTGTGTTAAATAAGAATAAAACAAGAGTAAATTCGCAAATAAAAAATGTTTAAACATTAAACCCTTATAATTTCTCAAAGGAAATCCAAAACTAAAAAACAACATTCTTAAGATCAAACACAAAAAAAATATCTACTAGTCTTAAATGTTACAATAATCAGAGCAATTTCGTTAAACATAAACCGAAGATTAAACTTCATCTCCCATAGGCATAATTAAACTCATCTACCTAATCAGTTCTTGCATATGGTGTATGACCCAAATAAAAAGAATAAGAACAATAAATACAGGAGTGAGAATATATCTCACACATATAAGCACATATGAAAAATAAAAAATAGTATCTAAGTACAACACATAACATCATTCAAGCCAACTCAAACATCAATAAATCATTTTCATTCAATACATCAACAGTAAAATCTACGAACATTTATCAAGGACTTGTACAAACTCATGCTCCTAATTTATATACATGTAGTACCAATCTCAAAATTTTTCAAAGATGATCCAAATGCAAAGTAGCATATTACAAAGTAACCTATGAACACATAGATTGGATCACCACTTTCTGGGTGACCCTTTCAATCCACTCTTGACTAGGAGAAAATCTATCAAGATCTAGTTGGGTCTCAAAATAGTCCATGGGTCACCTCCCATACTCATTAGAGGATCCCTACCAAAACACCTCCAAGGCCAAGATAGAAGACTATAGAAACCCACATGCATAAATTAAGTACCACCTCTAAACAAAAGTATATGCATGAATGGACTCCAAACAACTTCACCAATCATAAACAACAATAATGCACATGCTTAGAGCCATCATCAATTTGCCAAATCTCTTTATTTGGATTTCTCCACAAGACCAAGCCATGCCTAGATTTCACCATTTTCAAGTCTCTGTCTGGACTTTCTCATATCATCATCATCATCATCATGAGCAAACATTTCATGCAAGGTTCTCGAGTCAAACAACAAGGCCTATTATCTCATATATCTCATAATGTTTTCTTATCATACCTCATCACACACATTACACACAAGCATCTCATATCACACATAATGTTATCATGCCATGCATAAACATCACATATCATTATTCTCATTTATATCTCTTTACTCTTATTACTCACTAAGTCATTATCCTTACTCCTCTTGTTTAATTACTTAATTATGGTCACACTCCATTTCTTCTCATCGTTTTCCCAATTATACATATTATAGTCACCCATTTCCCTTCATTATTAGGTATTATACCTCACATACCTCAACTAAATGTCATCTCATGGTTTCTCATCCCTTCATTGGCTATTACACTCATACAGTCACAATATTCAATTATAAGTCTCCTACAAATTAGTAATTAGTTTCCCTACCATGCCACTTCTTACTAGTCTCATCGTCACATAACTTCCTCCCATTACCAAACTCTTATTTGATTAAGTTAAACTAGCTTTATTATAGGCGAGCACGAGAGCAACACGAGAGCAGCACAGGCGTGTTTCGGTCTAAGCATAGGAATTTTTACCTTTAAGTATGGGCATACTTCCCTATTGAACCCAACATGGGCGTGCATCCCTCTAAGCACAATCATGATTCACTCTCTTTAGAGAAACACATGCATGTTTCTCTAAAGCATGATTGTGGTGCCTCTTGCACATGCCTACATGAGTGTACTTCTCTTAAGCAAAATTATGCTTCTCAATTTAGAGTTGTGAAATCTCTTTGGACTCAGATGATTCACACATAGTTCTTACCCTTTATTTCTTTGTTTTACATCACAACATAAAATTACCCTCTACTCTATATAATTGCTCCAAATTAGCATCATACACTGTTAAGTCTCAATTTTACCTCTTTTTGATGAGACTTATTGAACAAATTCCACTCATCCTTTGAACCATTGCAATATAATTGTTCTCTTTTTGGTTCATTTTGTATGCAGATATAACTAACCCAAATTCATCTAACAATACCTTAATCCACCTCATTTTTTGTACAGGTATTGAGCTAGAGATTTGAGGATTGAAGATCTTTTGGATTGGAAACATAAGGAGCCAAGGAGCAGAGCAGAGTGTCTGCGCCGGGCGTAAGATGACGCTGCGCCGGGCTTGAGAAGAACAGAGCAGTGGACTTTTGGAAGTTGTACATGCGCCGGGCGCGAGACTCCACCACGCCGGGCGTGATCGAGGCAGAGAGTACCTCAATACTCTCTGGAACGAATTGCGCCGGGCTTAATAGAGAATTGCGTCGGGCTCGCTCTAAGGCAGAGAATGCTTGAAAGTCTCTGGAAGACACTGCGCCGGGCGTAAAAAGTAATTGCGCCGGGCTTATAACGAGGCAGAAAGTGCTCAGAAGACTATGCGCCGGGCGCGACAACTTATGCGTCGGGCGCAGAACCCTAATCTGACCTCCCAGGCTCGTATTTGAAGCCATTTTCGAGGGTTTCTCCCTCATTCACACATTGGGCGCGTTTTGGGAGCTGTGGAAGGGATTCTCGGAGCTTGAAGCCGTTCGTGTGTGGGTCTTTCCTTCGGTTCTTCATTTCTCCCTTCATCTCTATTTTGTATTTACCCTCTTTGTTGAGTGGTTTCACCCATTTTTTGTGGGGTTAGATGTAACCAACGAATACTATTGTAATCCTTCTGGTTTTTATGATATATATACATGTTGTTTCATTCATTGTTGTTTATGTTTCTATTCTTAATGCTTGCTTTGGATTGATCACCATTTGCACGATTTAAGGTTCCATGGGTATTGGAAAATAACCTTTGAAACTAGTTCTGAAACATATGCCTAGTGGTGATTGTATCTAGGGATAGAGCTTGACCCATTAGTAGTCTTAACCCTAGCCCGTAATGCGGGTGTAGATATTGGGTACTCAAGGGATTGATATTCAATATCCGCATCTAGGCTCTTTTTCTAAGGGATTAGGTTTGAGTAACTCTTGGGTTGACTAAGCAATGAATTTAACAAGAGATTAAGGACTCATTAGTGTAACGTTTGGTGAAATCTGACCCCACAACCTCACAAAACCATTACCATTTCTACCCTTTTCCACTCACAAACCATTATTTATTTATAGCTTTCATTCCAGTAGTCATGCTCTTCGATTCATATACATGACGAACTACAATTTGGAATCATTCTTTAGTCACGAATAGTCATTAAATGCTTATTTTACCTTCTAATCCCTGTGGATACGATATTTTTACTACTTGAACGGCCGGTATACTTGCCGTGTTTGAGACCGTTGATGGAATTAAACTAAATTTCAATTATAACAAAAGTACTTCAACGGAAATTTCAACAAGTTTTTGGCGCCGTTGCCGGGGATTAGAATGGCGATTTAGTATTTATAGCTATTTGTGACTTGTTCCCTTACTTTTATTGCAAATTTCTATTTCAGCAACTAATTCTTTGGGCTGACTTGTGCACTCTAGTCTTTGGTTTTCTCTTGTATGCAAGGTACTATCCGAACCAGAGGTACTGTTTCTTCTGAGCCATTGTTGAACGATCCTGAGATTGAACGCACGGCAAGGAGGAATAATAGCAATAGGAGGAGAAGGAGGACTAGAGCAAATCCAGTTAGCCAACCAACCATTCAGTTTCCTGAAGCTTTTGTTTCTGACATTCCTGAGTTCACTATGGAAGGTGGAGATGGTACTCACAATAACAATCACAACCGGAGGCGCACTATAGGTGATACTTTCACCTACACTAGCCCGAGGGAGTTCTCAAGCATTGTGAGGCCTACAATGAACGACAAACTAGCAGAAATGAAGCCTGCACTGCTACAGCTTATCAGTTCTCATCAATTTTCTGGCCTGGATCATGAAGACCCACACACTCATCTCTACACTTTCTATGAGTTGTGTGGTTCAGTTGGAGTTTCTGGGGCTGATGAAGAGGCACTTTTCATGAGGTTGTTTCCATTTTCTCTGAATGGTAAGGCTAAGGCTTGGCTTCATTCTCAGCCAAACCAAAGCCTGACAACTTGGAGGGATGTGGAGACCAAATTCTTAGCCAGGTTCTTTCCCCCATCTAAGAACACTGAAGCCAGAACTGCTATTGCTACTTTTGCTCAAGGTGCTGATGAGCCACTATGTGAAGCATGGGAGAGGTACAAATCATTGTTGAGGAGGTGCCCGAATCATGGTTTTGAGGTGGAGCTTCAAGTTCAAACTTTCTGTAATGGGCTACAACCTCAAACCAAGATGATATTGGACGCTTCTTTTGGAGGGTCAGTCATGTTCAGAACTGCTGAAGAAGCTATCACAATCATTGAGTCCATGGCTTCCACAGACTTCAGGAGCCAGCATGGTAGAAGTTCTTCAACCAAGAGAGGAGTTTTGGAGTTGAGTACTCAAGATGCGGTGTTGGCTCAAAACAAGATACTTTCCCAACAAATTGAAGCTTTGAATCAACAGATGGCCAAGCTTCCTCAACAACTTCAAGCTATGCACTCTAATGCTCCTCCTATGCAACAAGTGATGGCATGTGATTTTTGTGGAGGTGACCACCCTAATGGTTATTGTGCCGGATCTTCTGATCCCCAAGGTGCAGAAGTGAATTACATGGGGAATCAAGGGCGGCAAAATTTCTCTCAACATCCCTATCCGCAAAATTCAAATCAGGGGTGGAGAAATAACTATGGTGGAAACAAACCAGACATGAATGCTTCATCAAGTAGCAGACCTCCACATCAACACCAACACTCACCTTTGTATGAGAGAACCACCAAGTTGGAAGACACCTTGCAACAATTCATGCAACTGTCTATGTCCAACCAAAAGAACACTGATGCCTCAATTAAAAATTTGGAGATACAGGTGGGGCAAATAGCAAAGCAGCTAGCAGAGCAGCATAAAGGTTCTTTCTCAGCCAACACTGAACAAAACCCGAAGGGGCACTTGAATGTAGTATCTACAAGGAGTGGTCGGGAGTTTGTGGTGAAGGAGAGTGAGAAGAATGATGAGAGCAAGGAGAAGAATGACACAGGCGAAGATGATGATGATAGTGTTGATGAAGAGATCATCTTAGAGGGCCCAGGAGTGTGGAGAAGGAGTGGAGGAAGTGAGTCGGTTGTAGAGAATAAAAAAAAAATTGAAAATGACAAAAAGAAGGAGAAAGAAAAAGAACTTGAAAAAGAGAAAGAAAGAATCAGTAGAGAAAAGAATAAGGCGCCCATGGAGGAGAGGAATAGTGTGAAGGTGCCACCCACCAAGAGCTTACCGTATCCTCATGCACCTTCAAAAAGGGATAAGGAGAGGCAATATGCTCGGTTCTTGGAGATTTTCAAGACCCTGCAAATTAACATTCCGTTCTCCGAGGCATTAGAGCAAATGCCTACATATGCCAAGTTCATGAAAGAGCTCCTCACCAAGAAGAGAAAGTATTTTGAAGAGGAGACCATTACATTGGAGGCGGGGTGTAGTGCCATTATTCAGAAGATGTTGCCAACAAAATCCAAGGACCCTGGTAGTTTCACTCTTCCAGTCACTATTGGGAGTTTAGCTATTGGGAAGGCCTTGCTTGATTTGGGGGCTAGCATCAATCTCATGCCCTTATCTATGCTTCAGAGGATTGGCGATTTGAAGGTGAAGCCTACTCGCATGACTTTGCAGTTGGCGGATCGATCTGTGAAGTATCCTCATGGCATTGTGGAGGATGTTCTGGTGAAGGTGGACCGTTTCTTATTTCCCGCTGATTTCGTGGTGATGGATATTGAAGAGGACGTTGATGTACCTCTCATTCTTGGCCGACCATTCATGAAGACTGCAAGAGTTCTAATTGATGTGGATGATGGGAAGCTTAAGGTGAGAGTGAATGATGAAGAGGTTAACTTTGATGTGTTTGATGCCATGCACTACCCCAAGGACAAGAGCAGTTGCTTCCGGGTTGATGTCATTGATGAACTTGTTGAAGACTCCAGGAAGCATATCTCTTTCACTAACTCTTTGGAAAAAGTCTTAGTCAATATGGTTGAATACCTCCATGAAGAAGAAGATAGAGAGGTTGAGGCATGTTTGAGGAGCCTTGACTCATATAAGGAGGTGACACCGGACTCAGTGCACATGGAAGATTCGAAGGATGATGGGGAGGTGATCACCCCGAAGCTCGAGTTGAAGATACTCCCTTCTCATCTAAAGTATGTGTTTCTAGATGAAGGTGGAAGCAAGCCGGTTATCATAAGTAGCTCCTTATCCCCATTGGAGGAGGAGAAACTTGTGAGAGTTCTGAAGTTCTATCAAGGGGCAATTGGTTGGTCTATTTCTGATCTCAAGGGAATTAGCCCAGCCTATTGCATGCATAAAATATTTATGGAGGATGAGTACAAGCCGGTTGCTCAACCACAGAGGAGGCTTAATCCTGTGATGAAAGAGGTGGTGAAGAAGGAAGTGATTAAGTTGTTAGATGCCGGCATGATCTACCCTATTTCTGATAGTGCATGGGTGAGCCCTGTGCAAGTAGTTCCAAAGAAGGGTGGCATGACGGTGGTTCGGAATGAGAAGAACGAGCTGATTCCTTCTAGAACGGTCACGGGGTGGAGAATGTGTATTGATTATAGGAAGCTAAATAAGGCTACCAGGAAGGATCATTTCCCACTCCCATTCATGGATCAGATGCTTGAGAGATTAGCTGGTTAAGCTTATTATTGCTTTCTTGATGGGTATTCAGGTTACAACCAGATTGTGGTGGATCCGGAAGATCAGGAGAAGACCGCTTTCACTTGTCCTTTTGGTATCTTTGCTTATCGGAAGATGCCATTTGGATTGTGCAATGCTCCTGCAACATTTCAACGATGTATGCTAGCTATATTCTCCGACCTGGTGGAGAAGAGCATTGAGGTCTTCATGGACGATTTCTCCGTGTTCGGGTCTTCATTTGACGAATGCCTGACTAATCTTGAAGTGGTGCTTAGAAGATGCTTGGAGACCAACCTTATACTCAACTGGGAAAAATGCCATTTCATGGTGACCGAGGGGATAGTTCTGGGGCACAAGATTTCTCACAAGGGCATTGAAGTTGACCCAGCCAAAGTGGAGGTAATAGAAAAACTTCCTCCACCCATCAATGTCAAAGGTATTAGGAGTTTCTTAGGGCATGCTGGCTTTTACAGGCGCTTTATAAAAGATTTTTCAATGATAGCCAAACCCCTGAGCAATCTCCTAAACAAAGACACTCCTTTTTGTTTTAATGATTCTTGTATGAAGGCTTTTGAAGCTTTGAAGGCTAGACTCACCTCTGCACCCATAATCACTGCACCAGATTGGAAACTGGATTTTGAACTCATGTGTGATGCTAGTGATTATGCGGTTGGGGCAGTCTTAGGCCAAAGAAGGACCAAAATTTTTCATGCCATTCACTATGCTAGCAAGGTTTTAAATGAGGCACAAATCAATTATGCCACTACTGAAAAAGAGTTGCTAGCCATAGTGTTTGCATTGGAAAAGTTTCGGTCCTATTTGATTGGTTCCAAAGTGGTTGTGTTCACAGATCATGCAGCCATTAAGTACTTACTCACCAAACCGGATTCCAAGCCAAGACTCATTAGGTGGATTCTTCTGCTTCAAGAGTTTGATTTGGAGATAAGAGATAAGAGTGGCAAGGAGAATCTGGTTGCTGATCACCTCTCAAGGCTCATAAATGATGAGGTGACCCTGAAGGAGAGGGAGATCTTGGAGGAATTTCCTGATGAGAAGCTGTTCATGGTGCAAGAGCGACCCTGGTTTGCTGACCTGGCAAACTTCAAGGCAGCTGGAGTAATCCCTGAAAATTTCACATGGCACCAGAAAAAGAAGTTCCTCCGTGATGCTACCTACTACGTTTGGGATGACCCTCACTTGTTCAAGATTGGTGCAGATGGCCTATTGAGGAGGTGTGTCTCAAGAGAGGAGGCCAAGAGTATTTTGTGGCACTGTCACAACTCCCCCTATGGAGGTCATTTCAATGGAGAGAGGACAGCTGCCAAGGTGCTTCAATATGGATTTTACTGGCCAACACTCTTTAAAGATGCCCATAGTCACGCCAAGCAGTGTGACAGTTGTCAAAGGGCCGGAGGAATCACAAGGAAGCATGAGATGCCCTTACAGAACATGCAGGAAGTTGAGGTGTTTGATTGCTGGGGCATAGATTTTGTTGGTCCACTGCCTTCGTCCTTCACAAATGAGTATATTCTCGTGGCGGTGGACTATGTCTCAAAATGGGTTGAAGCCATTGCTACACCCAAGGCGGATGGCAAAACAGTGGTGAAGTTCCTCAAGAAGCACATATTCAGCAGATTTGGTACCCCCAGGGTACTTATCAGTGATGGAGGTTCACACTTCTGCAATACTCAATTGGAGAGGGCTCTAGAACATTATGGAGTCCATCATAAGGTTGCCACCGCCTATCACCCTCAAACCAATGGGCAAGCTGAGGTCTCTAACAGAGAGATCAAGAGGATTCTGGAAAAGACTGTTTCAGCTTCAAGGAAGGACTGGTCTACAAAGCTTGATGAAGCTCTATGGGCTTATAGAACCGCCTTCAAGTCTCCAATTGGTCTCACTCCATTTCAGTTGGTGTATGGAAAAGCTTGCCATCTTCCTGTGGAACTGGAGCACAAAGCTTATTGGGCTTTGAAGCTGTTGAATTTTGATCCTCTCAGCACCGGTGAGAAGAGGAAGCTGGAGCTGCATGCTCTTGATGAATTGAGGCTCCAAGCCTATGAATCATCTAAGCTCTACAAGGAGAAGGTCAAAAGCTATCATGACAAGAGAATTCTGAAGAGAGAGTTCAGGGCAGGCCAGTCTGTGCTTCTGTTCAATTCCAGGCTCAAACTCTTTCCTGGAAAACTGAGATCAAAGTGGTCTGGCCCTTTCAGAGTTAAGGAGGTGAAACCCTATGGTGCCATAGAAATTGAAGATCCTGAGGCACAAAGAAGTTGGGTTGTGAATGGACAGCGGTTGAAACCCTACTTGGGTGAAGAAGTCGAAAGACTTTGCTGTATCCTTTCTTTTAGAGACCCTTGAGGTCTCTTCTTGTCAGGCTCGGGACAGTAAACAAGCGCTTCCTGGGAGGCAACCCAGAGATCTGAACTTTGTTTTTATGTGTTTTGCAGTTACTTGTTATTTTTAATTTTGATTGTTTATTGTTGCGTTATAATTGTATGTTATACTGGTTCTAGGACTTGTTGTGTGGATGTTTATGTTCTATGCTATGTATGTTGTATTATGTTGTTTGTGTTTGATATTATGTGTTAAGTGTGTGAATCATGCTTGAGTGGATAGATTTAAGTTGAATTTGTGAGGAGTGTGAGGAGTGAAAAATCTAGGTGAAAGCTTCAGAGTTAATCACGCCGGGCCTGTCTTATCCACGCCCAGCGCACCTACAGTAATGTGGTCTCTGTCAAGACACACGCCGGGCTCAATTTATTTTGCGCCCGGCCTAGACTTCATTGTAGCACTGGAACGACCACGCCCGGCGCATTTATTGGCGTGCCGGGCGCATTAATAGTTAGGTGCTCCAGGGGTTAGCCAAGCCCGGCGCGCGTAGCGCATTCACCACTGGAAGGTCTGAGCATTAATTGCGCCGGGCCTACCATCTGCCATGCCCGGCGCATTAAATTCTGGCACGTTGTAACCCTAATTGCGCCGGGCGCAGAACGGCACCGCCCGGCATCATACCAGAAAGGGCAAACTTTGGGTTTTTACTGATATGGCGCCCGGCGTGGGTAATTTCACGCCCGACACGACCGCGCAGATGCCACCCACGTTTCACTTCCGTTTCTCACAACAACTCCCTTCCTAACAAATCCTCTCAACTCCCTCAACTCATCTTCCCTCTCCAGCCTCCCTCTCTCAACCTCCCACTTCACATTCTCAACTCTCAAATCACATTTCCCTCTCTCAACTCAGTCTCACAACCCTTTTCTCCGTACTCCACCTCAAGGGCACGCAGCTTCTTTTCTTCTCAAGTGCACGCGGCTTTCCTTCTTCCTCCACGCACTCCACCTCCAGTAGGTTCACACTCAACATTTTCTTGTCTGGTTTTGCAGTTTTCCTTCTTCTTTTTGGGATTTTGGGGTGTTGTTATGGGTGCAATCACGCCAGGCGCGGTACCCTCGGCTGAAGCTGCGAAACGGCCCGTTTCGAATTTAAGAACGGCCGTTCTGATCTTGGAACAGCCCGTTCTGGCCATTTTTTTTCTGAAAACGCGTACTCGCGCCCGGCTTAATTTATTTTTTGCGCCCAGCGCAGTTGGTTCCAGAGAGTCCTCCCTACTCTCTGCGCCCGGCGCAATTATGTTTTGCGCCCAGCGCACGCGCTTCCAGAGAGTTTTCTGCACTCTCTGCGCCAGGCGCATGAACTCCTAAGCCCGGCGCAATTCCCCTCTGAAACCCATATTTTGGTTGTTTTTAGTTCCGTTTTAAATTCCATTTCCAGTCTAGGGCTAGTTTCCTTTTCGGTAAATTGCACTGGTCATCCTTATATATTTTTATGCTCATGTCTGTCTGCCTGGGATTTCTATTGTTTATTTTCTGCAGATGGCCTCTTCTAGCAAACGCCCGCGCCAAAGCAAATCTGGGCAAACTCCGCGCAAACCGACTCGGCCTTATTCTGATCTCTTCCTCACCGAGCGCAACGAGTAGCACTTTGAGTCAGTTAGTGCGAAGAAGTTCATTCTTGAGAGGAGAGTCGAGTTAGAGCCAGGTGAGGCCCCTGAGTTTCAGGCCGAGCTACGCCGACGCCGATGGGGAACGCTCGGTTCTTACCCACTCCCGGCCAACATAGCAGTAGTCAAGGAGTTCTACGCCAATGCCCTGCGATTGGAGGAGGGCATTGCGCCATTGGTTAGCTATGTTAGGGGTGTGCGAGTCCCCTATGACGCCCAGACGATTAATCAATTTTTGGGGACTGCGCTGAGGGATGATGAGGGGTCAGAGTATAGCAACTACACCATGGAGACGATGGACCCCGCTCTGGTAGAGGCTGCTATCTGCGTACCTGGACGTGGGTTCCACAGGAACCGATCTCAGTTGCCTCTCCACGTGAAGCGCCGGGACCTTCTTCCAGTGGTCAGGATCTGGTCAGCCTTGGTGCATGCCAACATTCTCCCGTGCTCCCATGTATCTGACCTGCACTGGTCTCGGTCCATGCTCATGTATTGCATTATGACTCAGAGGACCGTGGACCTGGGCGGCATTATCTGTATGGAGATCGCTGGCTGCGCCAACTCCGCACCTGGCTCAGCACTAGGACACCCATCCCTCATCACCCAGTTATGCCAGTTGGCAGGGGTGGATGTCCACTCGCCACCATTTGAGGGTCCTGGCAGGGCCATTGACAGCAGATACATCTCTGCCTACTGCCAGGACCGCGCGCCACCAGCAGCCCCTGCCCCCGAGCCTATTCATATTGCTGGGCCCCAGGAGGACGTACCCATGGATGATGCTGCTGCCTCAGACCCTCCACTCACTATCCATCAGCGTTTTGACGCCTTGGAGGGTCGCATGGCCACATTCATGCAGCGCCAGGAGGACCGCCTGGATACTTTCATGCAGAGGCACGAGGGCCAGATGGCATCACTCCACCGTGGACAGACTTTCATGTTTGATGCCTTCAGGAGATTCACACTCCACTCTGCCCCTGATTACCAGTTCCCCACCACCGCTGACTATCATGCTTACACGGGGTGGCCTGGGGACCAGGCTCCTTTCTTTGGGGGGGGTGGAGCTTCCGAGGATGCTGGAGGTGCTGCTGAGGAGGGTGGAGCTGACCCCGGAGCTGCGGATGATGACCAGGCCCATGATGATGCAGATGGAGCTGGCCTTGGACCATTTTAGTTTTATTATTTGTTGTCATTTAATTTTTCTGTTTTTCAGTTGTAGTTATTTAACTGTTTTAGTCCCAGAACCTTATTTTATATATCCATTTCTTTTTGGTGATTACTTTGTTGGTTCTTTTTGTGAATATTCTGCTTTAGCATGGTTTTTGATCTTGTTGATACTTGCTTTGCTTGTGGTTGATTCTGGATTGTAGTTTGCTTGATGTTTATAGTGTTTGTACCCTGGACATTTTCAAGTCACATTAGATCTTTAGTTCATGACTAGTTGCATACGGGTTTCAATGTTGATCATAGAACTGAGCTGAGCTTGATAGTTTGTGGATGCATAGCCGGGTGAGGTTTGAGCCTAAACACTGATGAGTGAACTACGCTTAGGTTGCATGATAGACTTTGCTTGAGTTTCCCTGGTGGTTTGCTTATGTTATGCACTTATATGATCAAGGCATTCACACTTCCATATTTTGTTAACCATCTAAGCCAAAAAGCCATATCCATTTTCCACTTGACCCATACCTTCCTAAGCCTAAACACCATACCTTCCACTTGTCCCAAACCATGAAAAATTAACCATAACCCTTGCTTTGGTTAAGAGAGCAAACTGAAGACATCAAATAAGTTGGGGGAGTTGAAGAATGGGGAATTTTGGGAAGAAGAAGTATATGGTCAGCCATTACAAAAAAAAAAAAAAAAAAAAAAAAAAGAAAGAAAGAGAAAAACAAAGCAAAACAAAAACAAAAATATTAAGATGCAAAAATGTAAATATGCATCTCATAAAGGCTAATGGCTTGGATCAGGTAAAGGGCATGTGCCAAATTGTTATAATGGGGTATGGAGAGGGACATCATTGAAAAATCTTATTTGCTCTCTTAAGCTATAGCACCTTCAATCCTTGAAAAACCATAAAACTGCTACCGCTTGACCCTGCTTGACCCAGATTGCCCTAATAAAGACCTTGTGATAAGTGTCTGCATTTGTTTTACCACTGGTTTCATTTGGAAACGAAGAGCAAAGTTGAATTATGTGGCGTGAGTAGTAGACTAGAGAGAAACACTCACCCTGATACACTAGTGTGCATAGAGAGAAACATTTTCCTAGTGAGGATGCATACACAGATAGTCATTACTCCTCTCAGCTCTTTGATCTCTTTTGAAACCTTTGTTTGCACCTTGTCATGTTCTATTGCAATAATTGTGATTGGAAATTCATCTGAGGTTCATGCTTGCGAAAAGAAGATACAAGTGAACTAGGATGTAGAAATTGACTCACTTGCATTACTTGTTATCTGCTAGATTAATTACCTTTTGCTTGAGGACAAGCAAGGTTCTAAGTTTGGGGGAGTTGTTAAGTCTCAATTTTACCTCTTTTTGATGAGACTTATTGAACAAATTCCACTCATCCTTTGAACCATTGCAATATAATTGTTCTCTTTTTGGTTCATTTTGTATGCAGATATAACTAACCCAAATTCATCTAACAATACCTTAATCCACCTCATTTTTTGTACAGGTATTGAGCTAGAGATTTGAGGATTGAAGATCTTTTGGATTGGAAACATAAGGAGCCAAGGAGCATAGCAGAGTGTCTGCGCCGGGCGTAAGATGACGCTGCGCCGGGCTTGAGAAGAACAGAGCAGTGGACTTTTGGAAGTTGTACATGCGCCGGGCGCGAGACTCCACCACGCCGGGCGTGATCGAGGCAGAGAGTACCTCAATACTCTCTGGAACGAATTGCGCCGGGCTTAATAGAGAATTGCGCCGGGCTCGCTCTAAGGCAGAGAATGCTTGAAAGTCTCTGGAAGACACTGCGCCGGGCGTAAGAAGTAATTGCGCCGGGCTTATAACGAGGCAGAAAGTGCTCAGAAGACTATGCGCCGGGCGCGACAACTTATGCGCCGGGCGCAGAACCCTAATCTGACCTCCCAGGCTCGTATTTGAAGCCATTTTCGAGGGTTTCTCCCTCATTCACACATTGGGCGCGTTTTGGGAGCTGTGGAAGGGATTCTCGGAGCTTGAAGCCGTTCGTGTGTGGGTCTTTCCTTCGG
Organism: Cajanus cajan; assembly: GCF_000230855.2. Classification (NCBI taxonomy): domain Eukaryota; kingdom Viridiplantae; phylum Streptophyta; class Magnoliopsida; order Fabales; family Fabaceae; genus Cajanus; species Cajanus cajan. Next base: position 12,233,981 of record NC_138525.1, read on the forward strand.
TTCTTCATTTCTCCCTTCATCTCTATTTTGTATTTACCCTCTTTGTTGAGTGGTTTCACCCATTTTTTGTGGGGTTAGATGTAACCAACGAATACTATTGTAATCCTTCTGGTTTTTATGATATATATACATGTTGTTTCATTCATTGTTGTTTATGTTTCTATTCTTAATGCTTGCTTTGGATTGATCACCATTTGCACGATTTAAGGTTCCATGGGTATTGGAAAATAACCTTTGAAACTAGTTCTGAAACATATGCCTAGTGGTGATTGTATCTAGGGATAGAGCTTGACCCATTAGTAGTCTTAAACCCTAGCCCGTAATGCGGGTGTAGATATTGGGTACTCAAGGGATTGATATTCAATATCCGCATCTAGGCTCTTTTTCTAAGGGATTAGGTTTGAGTAACTCTTGGGTTGACTAAGCAATGAATTTAACAAGAGATTAAGGACTCATTAGTGTAACGTTTGGTGAAATCTGACCCCACAACCTCACAAAACCATTACCATTTCTACCCTTTTCCACTCACAAACCATTATTTATTTATAGCTTTCATTCCAGTAGTCATGCTCTTCGATTCATATACATGACGAACTACAATTTGGAATCATTCTTTAGTCACGAATAGTCATTAAATGCTTATTTTACCTTCTAATCCCTGTGGATACGATATTTTTACTACTTGAACGGCCGGTATACTTGCCGTGTTTGAGACCGTTGATGGAATTAAACTAAATTTCAATTATAACAAAAGTACTTCAACGGAAATTTCAACATACACCAATAGTTTCATAACAAATCACATGAAACCCTCAAATCATACATCCAACCTGAACTTCCAATATTCCAACATACAACACAACGTAATTCAACCTCATAAATCACAAATTTCATGGCATTTACACTCACACAATAGTAATCAACCTAAAATAATGTTAATCTCATCAAACATATACAATTAATAGTCATATGAAGGTTTAAGAGTTGTTTCACTACCCATATCCCTTATATGCACCCACACGGTGAGACAATATTACTCCCCTTCTTACCTTAGATGGAGATCTCCAATGCCTAGGCACGATCTTTATTGTTTTGAGGCTACTTCACATGCTCCTCTGGATTCTCCTCTAAGTTTTCCCCTACAAACACTATTAGGAATTTCATAAAACTAATGTGTAATTTGACATGACCCTCTTTATGTAACATCCTGATTTTCAAAATAATAATAAGATAAAGTTATTTAAATAATACTTATATATAAATAAAAGAGTAACTTAACAAAAATAAATAAAATAGAAGGGTTAGAAAGGAGTCTAACCTAGAGTCTTATTAGAAATAAGAGAAAATAGCTTAGATCAGTTCTAAACATTTAGAGTTCTTGTAGAGGAAACTCTAGAGGAGAACCTAGAGGAGCATGAGTAGTAACAGAGGAGTGTGCCTATGCCTCATAGATCATCTCCTGAGGTAAGAGAGGGAGTGAGAATGTCCCATTCTGGACACATATGAGAAGGACAAATAATGAGGTGACTCCCAAGCCTCCGTAGGACTTATAATTGTTTATACATTGATAAGATGTTGATATTCTAGGATTGATATTGTTTTATGATGATGATGTTGTAATTCTTGTGAATTAACTGTGATGAATTATGTATTGTTATGTATTTGAATGTTTGAGGGTTAGAGTTGTATGATTTAGGGGTTCTTATGCAATTGGATGAATTTGAGTGGTTTGAAAATTGCCAAATTAAACATGTTTTGTTGCTAAACTAAAGAATTAAAACTTTAAGATGAATTCATATGGGTTTGGAGACCTTAATTCGCAAGGTTTGTGATTCTACAAAATGAAGGATCTACGGTGACACCAAGCACATGCTTAATTAACGCGTTGGGTGTGGTGGTTGTAGTTCTCTGTGTTGGGTGTGAAGAGGGTCACGTCAGGGTGCAAGAGTATGAGCCATAAAGAGGTCCCTAACCTTTGTGTTTGGCAAGAAGTGTCTCACCTGGCATGTTTTGACATCATTGTTTGAGGGGATGATGTTGAATGTGACCAGAATTACACCAGACATAAGAACACTAGAGGGGTCCCAGGGTAGTAGCCATGCTAGGCGTGAAAGAAATAGAGAGGTCCATGACTTCTTTATGCTTGGTGTGAAAATACCATTCTAGGTGCAAACATGGCAAAAAGGTCCCTGACCTCTCTACACTAGGTATGAGCCTTGGCTCGTCGAGCATCACTAATGAGCAAGAAAGTGAGTTTTAAGAGTAACAATAAAAGAAAGGATTATGAGGGAGTGATATTATTAGAAATTGAAAGAAGAGATAAAAGAGTAAAAAATATGTGGGTAGTTGATTAAAATGAAGAAAGAAATGGGAGTGATGATAAGGAAAAAGATAAAGGAAAAGAGGAAGATGATAATTATAATTGATTAATGATAGAGGAGAAGTGAGTATGATGAAAGAATTGATACATTTTACTAAAGAATAAAATTTGGCAATGATGTTGAGATGAGAAAGTCCAAATAGAGGCTTGATAGTGTTGAAATCTAGGTAGAAAGGCTTGGTATCTTATGGAGAGGTCCAGATAGAGAGGTCAGACAAGTTGATGATGTGATATTGAACATTGCATTATTTTTTGTGTTGATAATTTTGAATAGGAGTCCATGCATTCATGCATACTTTCTTTGGAAAGTGATGGGAAAATATGTAGGAGGGTCTCTAAGTTTTTCTGCCTTAAACTTGGGAGCGTTATGGTAGGGAACCTCTAACTAGTAAAAGGGGTGACCATAACTAATTGTAATATTTCGACTGGATCTTGATAGATTTATCCTAGTTAAGAGTGGATTAAAAGGGTCATCTGGAGTGTTGTGAACTGATCCATGTTGATGGAAATCTAACTGTTAAGTCTCAATTTTACCTCTTTTTGGATGAGACTTATTAAACAAATTTTGGTCATCCTCTGAACAATTGCAATATAATTGTTCTCTTTTTGGTTCATTTTGTGTGCAGATATAACTAACCCAAATTTAGCTAACAATACCATAATACATCTCATTTTTTGTGCAGGTATTGAGCTAGAGACTTGAGGATTTGAAGACCCATAGGATTGGAAACCAAAGAGGCTAAGGAGCAGAGAAGAGGTGTTGCGCCGGGCGCAATAAGACCCGCGCCGGGCGAGCAAAGCAGAGTATTTCGTCTCTGGAAGCCAATGCGTCGGGCGTAATATGAATTGCGCCGGGCGCGTGTCTTAAGGCAGAGAGTTTGTTGGGAAGGCTTCGCGCCGGGCGCCAAGACTTACGCGCCGGGCGCGGAACCCTAATCTGATCTCCTAGGCCCGTATTTGAAGCCATTTTCGGGGGAGAAACCTCCATTCTCACATTGGGCGCCTCCAGGAGCTGCGGAAGGGATTCCCAGGGCTTGGGATCGTCCGTGTGTGGATCTTTCCTTCGGTTCTTCATCCTCCTTTCATCTCTATTTTGTATTTGCCCTCTTTGTTGAGTGGTTTCACCCATTTTGTGGGGTTAGATGTAGCCAACGTACTCTATTATAATCCTTACGTTTTCAATGATATATATATTTGTTGTTTCATTCATTTTTGTGTTTGTTTCTTTGCTTAATGCTTGCTTTGGATTGATCACCCTTTGCATGATTTAAGGTTCCATTGAGTATTGGGAAATACCTTTGAAATTAGTTCTGGAACATATGCCTAGTGGAGATTGTATCTGGGGATAGAGCTTGACCCATTAGTAGTCTTAAACCCTAGCCCGTAATGTGAGTGTAGGTATTCGGTACTCAAGGGATTGATATTCAATATCCGCACCTAGGCTCTTTCTCTAAGGGATTAGGTTTGAGTAAACTTATGGGTTGACTAAGCAATGAATTTAACAAGAGATTAAGGATACATTAGTGTTACGTTCGGTGAAATCTGACCCCCCACAACCTCACAATACCATTATCCCATTTCTACCCTTTCCCATTCTAAAACTAATCTTTTTATAGTTTTAACATTCCAATAGTCATGCTCTTCAACTCACATTTACATGACAAACTATAAATTGGAATTATTCTTTAGTCACAAATAGTCAATAAATGCTTATTTTACCTTCTAATCCCTGTGGATACGATATTTTTACTACTTGAACGGCCGGTATACTTGCCGTGTTTGAGACCGTTAATAGAATGTAACTGATTTATAGATTAAAACAAAAGTGTTTAAACGGAAATCTCAACACTAACCCATAAGGATCCCTTTAGAAAAGGTAAGATCAAGAAGGGTAAAGGTTGATTCATAGGAGGAGAGCTTACACTTGAAGACCATTAGGCCTTTAACTAGGTCCATGGTTAGGAGGCTAGAGGAGGCTTCTATAGAGGAGGTACTTCTTAGACCTATGCTTTTCATTAACATTGAGTATGATTCCTCTTATTAGTCCCTTAGTCTCCATTGTATATACATTAATTGTATGATACTTGTACATAGTAGTGACTTGTATAGGTGTATTTTGCCTTTGTATTTGTGAGACACTTTCTTTCTTTTCTTATAAGTTATTCCTTTAGGATTTTAGGGTATGTTACTTGGAGACTTTTGCTTCATTTGACCTTGTATTAAGGGTTATTGATTTTCATATTTTTAGTAGTAGAAGTGGGGTGACAAATAGTAGAGTGTGTGGGTGTAACTAGTAATTGGGCCTTTGGTGGGCCTAGGCTATAATTTTTACATATTGGGATTGTTTTGCTCTATTTAATCCAAGGAATTGATTTAGCTAGGTCTTACCCTCATTAGGTGAACCTAACTAAACCAATTCTAACATTTTTGGATTGGATTAAGTGAAGGAAAACAAGCTTGGCCACCTAGCTCACCTTCCTTGGCCGAAATTACCTTAGCTTCTCCCAAAAAATTGGATGGCTTATGCTACAAGCTTATAGCTTAGCTTGCTCCCTAAGCTTCTAAGTAACTATCAGCTAGCTTGAGTGTAAGAAGGCTAACCATGGTTCTCCTTGAACCATAGTTAGTCTAGCTTGCACCACAAGTTTTTCCCTCACTATATAAGTCTTTTCCTTCACTTTGTAAACACTTTTGATGATATATTTGAGAGATTTTTGAAATTTTTTCAGAAGTTCTCTCTTCCTAAAGTCTCTAACCTCTTTGATATTCATCCAATTCTCTTATCCTCTTTAAGCAAGAGTGTGGTAAGGATTGAAGTGGCTTATCTCTTCCAATGAGTGGCGCCTCTTGAAGAGTGTTTCTTCACCAATCTTTGGTGAAATCTGAAGCTAATCCACCATTGGAGGCTTGGGAAAAGCTTAAGGAGAATCAAGGAGCCAAAGGTCTAGGGAGAAACTTGAAGAGTAATCAACATCAATCCAGTTCCAAAGCAAGTTTCCATCACATGTGCTCCTAAACTTTCTTGTATTGGTGCACATTTTTGATGATGTTGGAGATTGGTACCATGTACATATAGAGTTAGGAGCATGAGTTGCATGAGTCATTGAATAGTTTTGTGGATAACCTTGAGTTTAATATGTTGAATGAATTATTATGAATATTGAGGATTGGATGACTTGCATTGGTACAAGTTGTAGTTGTGTGATGTGTTAGTATGCTATCTTTATGTGCCTTATATGTGTTGTATGTGTGTGATATATATTCTAACTCCTATTGTATTTATTTTATTGCTTTTCTTGTTTAGGCTAAATGCAATGTAGAAGTTGATTAGGTTTATGAGGATAAGCATGAGGTAGAAGAAGCTTAATGCTTCAATTTGATTTATGGGTTTGTTTTGATAATGTAACATTAATTGGGGTTAAAGGACATTATAGTATTTTCTTTATAACTTGGGCTTTGAGTTAATTTTATGATGATCTTTTTATTTTGAGATTTAGTGAAATGTTGATTTGTACTTTCATTTATGAACTTTTATTCTATCTATTTCTTTTTCTATGAGAATTTTAATTAAGACGTGTAAACCCTTTTATTTTACATAATAACGAAGTTTGTTTAATGTCATCTTTTATATATAAAAAACACATATTTTCTGAATAATTTCATAAAAATATTTTAAAGGTAGAAGGGTGTCACACTTCGTCTCTCTTTTTAATAAGACTCAAGTTAGGCTCAAGAGTCAAATCCAAGGTCCGTCTCAAATCCATAATTTATCTCTTTTTTATTTTATATATTAAAACATCCTTTATTTATATTATAAGTTTAATTAAATAAATTTATTAAACTTTATATTATAAATATTATTAAAAGAATTTATTTTATTTAAAATTTTTAGAAATAGGATGTTACAATTATAGTGCTTTTAATGGATATTGTAAAATGACCCACCTTGGTCCTATATTATATGGTACAACTAGTAGCAATGAAAAACATCTAATGTAAGATGATAGACTTACAAATACGAGAAACATGCACTATATTGCATGCATATATGGATAAATAACTAGTCATAAATATGTGTAATATAAATACAATTATCCAATAAACATAAACTTTACAACCTAAGGTTTTGGTCAAGTAACTACCACTATTTATACAAATCTACCACCATCAGGTAGTCAACAAAACATCCAACTTCAATACTATTGTGTTGCCTCCACCACTATAATCTAGACTTATTCTTACCCTACTCTTATACCACACGTATGGTCCTTATAGTTTAAGCCAAATGAAAACCTATAAGGGTAAGTTAGAGCAAAAAGAAACATCATATATTTAATAATAAATAAAAAAACATCAACAACACTAGTTACATCATCACATCACCATTTCATCTACAACACTAACAACTCAAGACATCACAATATACAACGCATATCATCACAATAATTTTGTTTGAACACATTTCACCACAGATTAACACAACATATGAACAACACAATCAACTTAACACATCATATGCTCAACACAACAACTATATGTGTCATCATCAATTTCAATTAGGAGATCTTCTACAATATAGGATGAGCAACTTAAGTGACTTGATCTTCTACAATATAGGGTATTTTCTTGGGCTTGTTAGATCAACAACAAATTAGATATAAATTCACAACACAACAACTCAGTTTCTCAGATGTTGTCAGTTAAACAAGGAAGCCTAGTACCACTATCACAGTAAAATAACTAGGTATGAGCCTATCACGGTATTAGCTAGCCTAATCAAGCCTTCTATGGGATTAGCCCACCAACTACACTCAAAATACTATGTCCTTCTAATACTTAGTTAGGAACTAAGTTTCTGACTTCATACTTTATTCAGTTAGTCACTTGTAATCAGTATAGTTCGACCTAACTCTTATAATGTGATCACTTCATACACATGTGCTTTGATCTTGCCCACACACAATACCAACAAACTCTTAGAGGAGAAACAACACATTTATTCACTTTAAGGATCAACTCAAATTTGTAAGTTTTATAGGAGAACGGTAGAATTTCTTTCTAGTACGCACAACAATGGCACTTTGGTAGTTCAATTTATGATCACGTACGTGCTGGGGCGCTTAATTTATGTTTAGAAAAAAAAAATCAACACTCATTTGGACTGTATACATCCGGTTAAAGAAGAGAAATGGGACAAAGAGAAACAATGATTAAGAGATTAGTTTTTTTTTTTTTTTGAAATGATTAAAGGATGAGTGATGAATAATGCGATAGAAATTAGAAAATGAAAAGAAAAACAAAATTGAAGGAATAATAAAGAAAGTGATAAAACTTTAAAAATGTAAGCAGAAGGGTATTAGGATATTAAAATTGATATTTTTTAGATGCTGACAAATATATTCTTCGCTAGCTAGTTAAAATATAGCTTGATTTATTTCTGATTATAATTAATAATTTAAAAAAAATAAGTTTTAATTGAAAATTTTATAACCAGGTCTTGTGATTAAGTGACTTCTTCTTTATATATAATGTGTTAGATTGTAAAGTGTTAAATTATATAAACAGCTGAAGAGTACCTCCAAAATGCTGAACAAATTAAATTTCTCATCTCAAGTTGCTTTATATATATATATATATATATATATATATATATATATATATATATTATTCTAACAGAAAATAATACGAAAGTTTTATCAAAGTAGATATATACTAGCTAGATACATATATCTTGCAAAAGAATAATTTATTTCATTATCATCGATCACATTGAAATAAATATATCTCATTCATTAATTATCTCCCGAAATGTTTTACTTCATAATTTGAAGAAGGTTTGTTAATTATTATTTATTTATTTTTCATATTAAATCAAAAAAATCATTTAAATATTTTGAGTTAATTAATTGTCATTTTTTTCCTTCTAAATAATGGATAGGCGATTAAATTTATCTTCTTAATATTTTTTCACAAATTCAATTCCTTGATTTTATTTAGCTGTGGAAAATTAAACGGTTATATTGTTTTAAACTCTCAAATCAAAATTAAAGCATCATTTCTAAAATAGGAAAATTGAAAAATAATTATCTCCTTGAAAAATTCAACATTACTTTTTATAAAATCTTCCAAATTTTAACAAATTTAATTTTTCTGAATTTTTACTATGTAAAACTTTCATTTATACCATTTTCAAATCCATCATTAAAAAAATCATTTTTTATTAGATAAAGCTTGAACATACGAAGGTTACACAAAAAAAAATAAAAAAGCGTTTTCTTTTATTTTGACATAGGTATCATTTAGCCCATTGAGTCAACAGCTAGTGGCATTCGTGATACAGTGATTATCGCTAAACTTAAGAGTTATGTATAAGATAAGGATTGAGCATGGGATTTTCTACAAAATAGATCTTTCCCTCAACGTGTGAGCATACTGTGTCTAACCAACTACACCAAACCATTAGGTTATTGGTAGGGTTATGTTAACAAGAGAGTGACTATGTGAAGAAAAAAAAAACTTATGAATATTTGATAATATTATTTAAATTCATGATGGATTATGGATATTAAAAAAAATTTGTTTAATCTTTCAATATAAAATTATTTGATAAATATTAGTTTAGCAAAAATAATTTAAAGAGAGATTTAACAAAATAAAAAATTGTACCCTCCTGACTTTTTGTTGAGAGGGTTTGACCGACAGGTTGTAACTGAAAAGAATGGGCCGAAAGGTTTTGACTGAATACTTCACTAATCATATCTCTAATAGATCAAGTAACCTAACCTCCCAAGAGATGTCAGCAAAAATCTAACTTGAGACTCATATCTAGTACAAAATATTATCTTTATTAGTCAACGTCGCGTATTGATAAGTAACTACCTTATCAAATCCTAGAATTCTCAGGACCCATAAATCCATAGTAGTCAAGTATAAAAGTCCTAATCCTAAACTAAAAAAAGATAGATTATACTTTTTGAATGTTCTGACATTGGTTGAAGGCCTAGACAAATCTTAGACATTCTCCAAACTGGAACATTTTGGCTCCCATCATAGGACTAAAGTGAAACTTCTCCTACATCCCAAGGACTATCAATTGAAGAAGGTGTAAAGAGATTTTGACCGAGAGGATCAAGTCAAGTCTTGCAACTTAACCTCTACGCCTTTCATGCTCGAGGCTAGTAGGTAAGTATACCCTCCTAACCTTTTGCAAAGAGGTTCTGATTGAGAGGATCAGGCTGAGAGTTTGGCTGAGAGGTTTTGATTGAAATGATCAAACCAAGAAGTTTTGGCCAAGTACTCCACTTATCATATCCCTAATAGATCGAGTAACCCGACCTCCCAAAGGATGTCGACGAAAATCCGAACTGAGACCATATTTGACACAAAATCTTATCTTTATTAATTAGTTAAGATCATGTATTGATAAGTAACTACCTTATCAAATCTCAAAATCCTTGTAGCCCATAAACCCATAGTAATCAAGTATAAAAACTCTAACCCTAAAGTAAGGAATGACATATTACATTTTTAAATGTTCTGACTTTAGTTAAACACCTAGACAATATTTAAACGTTCTCTGAACTGGAACAAAAATAAATCATAATTTTTAATTAGTTAAACAAATTAAATTCATAATTATCCTTTTAAATAAGTTAAATGACACTTGGTATAGTGAACCAACGACTAATATGGCTCGCTTGTAGAGAAGAAAAAAAGGCTATAGTGACATAATAATTTTTGAATAATTTCTAATTTTTAATTTGAAAATAAAAATTATAATTAAGCCCCAATATAAAATAGTTCCATTAACCAACAAGTCATTGGTCCAACTGATACTAAATTAGATCTCTTTAAGCAAGGTCTCAAGTACGAGTTATGTGTATGAAAAAATGTGATCGGAAGGGTCAACCCACTATTTTGGCTCAACTCAGCCATTTAGTCCAACAAGCCAAATGTGTAATGACTCGAAAAGTCAAACACTAATATAACCATGCACCAACTCAACAATGCAATGGAAAAAGGTCATTTGTCCTAAGTTTAGTATGCAACACAAAACCCAAATATCATGTGTGTACAACACTTTTATATACTTGAATTTCAATGATCAACCAAAACAAAAAGTAGTAAAACAGTTCCTGGTCATCAAGCAACAAAATAAAACCCCTTTTTCAGTTACAACGTCTCATGATATAATTCATTACAACATCATGATATATATGGCACAACACTTTTTCTATAATGTTACTCTTGTTGTGTCATTTTGTACTTGCAAAAGTTACATTCACTAGTACAATTTCACTGTTCAACATCACACATTTAAGTCAGTTATTTTTAAAATCAACTTAAAAATGAACACAATGACAATTTTGTAATTATTGTGTCATTTTTAAGTCAGTTTTAAATGGACCGATGTTCATCACCAGATATTATGTCATTTCCTATAGTAACTGACGTAGTAATGTATTCTTTTTCCTACACCGAAACACTTATTCTCTTTCACGCGTCGACATAAGTTCTCTTACAAACTAAAATACTCAAGATAACCTCTCACAACTTGTTTCTCACTTGAAGAACTCTCCCTCCATCGTTTTAAGGTTCAATCTACCAGGTACATGTTGTCATCATTCTTCATATTTGATTTTCCTTTTCTTTCATGCTTGTGCTGGTTTTGGTTAAATTGAACCTTTGGCTGAAGGTAAGAGGTTTAAAGTGAAAAAGATTAGAGTTTATACGAGATTGTTGTTGGGTGTGTGTGGAAAGGGTGTTTCGATGGTTTGGCACCCTTTAAGAATGAAAGATTAAGATGTTTGGGATAAGGATTTTGAAATTTCAGTTATCGTGGTGCCTCTCCATCTGATGGCATCAAGGTCTCGCAATTGAACTTGACATCCTTGAGTTGAGCTATGTAGTAAGTGATTGTTACTCATAGTAGGCAATGTTTATAAAATTGTTCCAATTCCAACAAAATACCATTTCTCAATCCACCAAAATATGCAGTAAGATTATAAAGTTGTTCTAATTCAAAAAAATATATAATATACCATTTTTTATATAATAAAACAAAAAGTTAAAGAAAATAGGTCATGTTTAAACTTATCAAATTACAAAATAAAAAAGAAGCAACAATTTCGATTTATTATTCCATCGAGTATATAGACATATTGATCATTTTCCAAATGCAAAGTAATGGCACTACTCTCCAACATTTCATGTACATAAACCAAAAGAAGAATTAAATAGACATTAAAATTGAAAAATAAAAATAATAGAGAATTATAATCTACAAACTCAACTAGAAGATTAGGACTAGATATATTTCTTTTGGACCACTTTTTAAGACTAATTATCCCAAGTCAGTTTGTAACTTTTTATTAGTGTTGCTATTAGTTAAATATCAACTTTTATTACTCAACTATCAATTAACTATCAATTTCCATTAGTGCTATTAGAATATTATTGAGTAAAGTAAATAACTCATTAAGTAATGTAAATAAAGTAATACCTTCATCATTTAAACCCATTTCATTGAGTAAATTAGAAAACTCATGGACTAGATTAGAATTCTCACAACATATAAATATCCAATATAGTAAAATAATTAAGTTAATAGAAAAAAAAATGTTTAGGCATTTAATAAGATTTTTAAATGAAGTATTTAAAATATTACCAAGATTTTCAACACTTCATAACTAACTTCTGCCACACATCAAGGTCTCCAAAGTACTCTAATGAAGTCGACTATGATGAGAACTTAATATTTGACCACTAGTATTAAATGAAAATTTTGCACCTATTGTAAATACAAGAATAAATAGTAAGTGCAACTTTCCAGTAATCAATTAAGGATTTTACTCCTTGATTTTCATACCTTACTCAATTTGACCGCTTCTAAACTAGTATGGCTCAACCTAGATCTTATATGGTATCAACTATGGACCTAGAGGAGACTCAACACTTCACTTCAAAAAATAATAATACTTAAGAAGGGTTTTTCAATAATTAGGCTCTCAAAGCACTACAACACATATCCATACAATGGGATATTTCAACTTTTAAAATAACACCTCTCCTCCAATCCTAAGTTTAGAACATAGCTCAACATTATGTATCATGCATTCACAACATAGGTTTAGACAACAACATGCATCATGAATATCACAACACATTACCCCACAACTTTATAATAATCCATCTTATCAATTAACACTACAAGAAAAACTGTTATTATCTACGGAATTTTTTTCATAGGTAATATTTAGTTATCTATGGAATATTACCTACAGAATTTTTTCCGTAGGTAATTTTTAGTTATCTACGGAATATTACCTACGAAATTTTTTCCGTAGGTAATGTTTGGTTATCTACGGAATATTACCTACGGAATTTTTTCCATAGGTAATTTTTAGTTACCTACGGAATTTTTTCCGTAGGTAATTTTTAGTTACCTACGGAATTTTTTCCGTAGGTAATTTTTAGTTACCTACGAAATTTTTTTCGTAGGTAATGTTTAGTTAACTACTGAATATTACCTACAGAATTTTTTCCGTAGGTAATATTTAAGATTTTCTTTTTCTCACAATTTTTATTATATATATTTTTTTCTTTTAATACAATGTACAAACGAAATGCGTATATTATTTTTCTTTTAATATTTTAAAGTTTAATATTAGTAATAATTTATTTTATTTTTTAAAAATTGTAATAAAGTATGTAAATAGAATACGAATTTATCTTTCAATAAACTTATAAATTTTACTTTATTATATAAATCAACAAGTTTAATATTTAAAAAGATAAACAAAAGTATATATAATTTTAATATATTATATAAATTTAATATAATAATAATTATTATTATTATTTTTTTTATTTTTATTCATTTTTTTTCAAATAGATCAATTTTTAAGTGTAATATAAGTTTTTTTGAAATAACTTGTAGCGTATGCTTTTAAATTAAATAGATTATAGTAAAAAATAAATATTAATAAAAATTATTATTTTAAATTTTTTATTTTTATAAATTAATGATGATAAAAAATAACATACTAATATTTGGTTTTAAATTTGATATGAAAATATTATAATATAATTAGATAAGATTTTAAATTAGTATTTTATCCGTAGGTAATTTTTAGTTACCTACAGAATTTTTTCCATAGGTAATTTTTAGTTACCTACGGAATTTTTTCAGTAGGTGATGTTTAGTTATCTACGGAATATTATCTATGGAATTTTTTCTGTAGGTATTATTTAAGATTTTCTTTTTCTCACAATTTTTATTATATATATTTTTTCTTTTAATACAATGTAGAAACGAAATGCGTACATTATTTTTCTTTTAATATTTTAATTTATAAAAATAATATTTTAAAAGAGAAGGGTTATAATAACACTAGTGTAATAATAAGGGTTATTTATTATAATGTTAAAATTTAATTTATAAAAATAATATTTTAAATGTGAATTTTATAACTTCAACCGTTAGATTGAAAGTTTTGTACTCTTAGCTGATATATACAAAATTTTATATTAGTTCAAGATTATTTGATACTTCATTCTTGTAAAACAAAATTGACGTAATATATACATTTCAAAATATACTAAAATAACACTTTGATTACCTTTAAGTTGTTGTTCAATTTTAACAAAATTTGATATAAACATATAAAGTGATATGAACTTTCGATCTAACGGTTGGATTTACAAAATTCATATTTAATATAAAGTTATTGAGCGGTGTAATACTTAGAAAAATTACACCGGTGTTATTATAGCCCTTATCATTTTAAAATATATAAATTATTATTTAAACTTTTAAATTTATAATAAATAATTTAAATTGTATCATAATATTAATTTTAAATATAAATAAGTAGATTGTTAATTATACAAGTAAGTATATATATAAAGATTAATTAAATATAATATAATTATTATATATATTTTTATATTTTTATAGCAGTCTAGACATACCAAAATGAGAGGGATCTAAAAATAGTATAAGTATGAGATTGTATAGATGAGAATGACTTAAATGAATTAATTTGTACTACTTATAACATGCATTAGCTTTTTTGTAGCCCATTTCATCAGAACTCCACAGTTAAGCGTGCTTGAGCTGGAGTAGTACAAGGATGGGTGACCTTCTGGGAAGTTTCCCAGAAAATGTGCAGTAAGGACAAACCACGTTAAAAAGTGAAGTGTCATGAAATAAGATCCTTGAGAGGCTAAATATGAAGGTTGTTACATTAATAAATTTATTAAAATTAAAAAAAAATAAATTTCGTAGGTAACGTTACCTACGGAATTTTTCCGTAGGTAATGTTACCTACAGAATTTTTCCGTAGGTAAAATCCGTAGGTAACATTACCTACGGAAAATTTTCGTAGGTAACGTTACCTACGAGCTTATTACCTACGAATTTTTTTTCGTAGGTAATCCGTAGGTAATTAACAGTTACCTACGGATTTTCAGCATTATCTACGGATTTCTTCCGTAGATAATGCTGATTTTTCTTGTAGTGTAAATAATATCATAAAAGGCCATAAGTAAAAAAATCACATAATATGACTTTCATCAAGTGAGAGTACCCTTGTTGGAAGAGTCAAACTCTCTTAGAGCTCCTCGTTGGGTGACATCTCTCTCACTCAACAAGGGAAACATTATGCCAATATCCTCCTCAAGTAGGTTTTTGGCTCACAGGGTGACCAAACCCCCTAAAGCTTGTCATTGGGCATCAAAACCTTGTTGAGCGTTCCACTTGCTTTGTGGATATGCTCGCTGAATAAGCATATCATGCTAACAAACAGGATCCCCTATGGATCTTTACATCGAGCATGACATGTCTCACTAAGCAAGCTTAACCATATAATCATTCTCTCATTGGGCACGCATTTGTAGTTGAGCAAGAATACAATTTTGGATAAATGTTCATCTATTCATGCCTGAGCATTGGGCACCATAAATTTGCATTGGGCGAGAACTAGGTTCTTCACCCTTAAAACTATACTTCTTTATACCAATTCATTCATTAATTTACACCAACTTAACATGTAGTCCATAAATTAGCGTATACATATCTCAAACAACTCAGAATTCATGGAATTCACAATATGAAAGAACACCTTAGATCATCAACTCTTCTTCAAATACTCAAAGCAAACCAAAATCTTAAACATCAAGTTCTTTCACTTCTCAATTCAACAACAAAGCCACAAATGGATGAATTTAGGTAACAATCAACACATGTAACATGCCAAGTATCAATCTACAAGCTTTCCTTACCTCTATTTTCCTATAAATGAGGAAAAGGTAGAAAAACAATGAAAAATGGGACTCCCCAATTCTCAGCTCCAAATCCAGCTCAAATCCTAACTCTACCACTACAATCTACGCTTCGAGGAAAGATCAGAGGGCTTCTATGAAGTCAGAAGGAAGAATTATCTCCTTTGGCTCTAAAGTCTCTCTCTTTGAAATCTTTCTCTAGAATCTTGAAGAAATGAACTTGTGAGGTTCAAGTCTTCAGAAAATCTTATATATTTTCCTCTAAACTTGGTCAACTTAAACATTAATGAAAAATAATCCCTAAACAATTACACTCATAATAATTCCTTAATTCTTAGAGTTTTAAAACACTAAAACAACAAATCATCATAAATCATTTAATTAATAAAATTAACCAAACAATCAATCACAAGATAGTGTTAAAGTTTTGGGTTCTTCCCAAACAAAACCTACAAGTTTGAATTAGTAGGCAATTCATTTACAATTAGTAAAGTACTAAAGCATTGAATAACACCAATGCTAGACTACCAAAATAGACACAAGTCACATGCTTATGCAAAATTCAACCGGGTAAAATAAGACTTAAAAAGTCATAGAATAATGTCAACAGAACAACTTAATCCAGATCGATATAAAAGGATCTCTTTATAAAAACTTCAAAAAAAGACATTGAGGATGACAACTTCAAGTGGACAAAATGACTTATAGAGTCTATTTTTTGCGTGCTTGCAAAGGTATAACTTGTCTTTTGTGCACTAAATACTAAGAAAGGATAAGAAAATATAATATTCCTTTTGTCTTTACCCAAAACAGGTAAAGTTATGGCATGTCCTCCATAAGACAAATAACTAACACCATTCTTTTCTTAAAGAATATGTATTTGTTATTGGTACTTAATGTCATATAAATATATATTCATGTATCAGCATATAAGGCATGTCAATTAGAAGCAACACTTAGCTCCAAAACAACGTAGAAAAATACTAAATGGTCTTTGATAAAAACATTGACTAAACGCCTTATTTTTCTTTTGAGTTAAGCTATCAAAAACTTCACTTTATCAAGACTCTTAATATAAATTTTTAATGTTAATTGTTATCATCAAAATCTTAGGAGATAAAAGACTTCCATGTATTTGGTTCCAACAATCACAACCTAAAAGCTTCCCCCTCCCTCTTTAGCCTTTGATGAACAATGGGATTCATAATGGATCCATTGACAACAATTTCACGAAAAAAAAATAAAAGAAATTTGGGGAAAAATAAAATAAAACTTGAATTAGACAAAGAATGTGAAAAACAAAGTCACAATCCCTAAGGATTGATAAATTGGGAAAAATTCATCATAAAGACATAAAATTCTTTTGATAGGAATCTTAGGTTCTTCTCAAGAACCTAAGAAAGAATAACACTCTATAAGACAAAAGCACTTTCATTACCAAAATTGAATGTTTTATTTACAAAAGTCAACATTCAGTTATTTATATGTTTGACCTATAAATTAATAAGACTCAATCCAAACTAAAGTCCTAGTGATGCATCCTCCAAGGTCCACTCTAGGGAACTAAAATTTGTCCAATACATGTCCAATTACAAAAACCAAAAATTACAAAATTGAAAAATTCTAATATATGTGATGTATTCTTAGACACACAAAATATCATATCTTCAAGCACACATTGTTCATGCCTATGTATTTCGTCATGCTTAATCCCTTCACAAACAACATTACATGTAAGAGAAGTCTCGTCATGATCAAGCAATTTCAAATGATGCACATCATTTACAAATCTCATAGACTTTGCACCATTACGTAGAACAAGATTATGCAATTCATATGCATCATGCAAATCATAAGTATTATCTAAATCAAGCGATAAAACATCTTCCCATCAATCACAACATTAAAAATGAAATGATCGATCCAAATTTTTCTTCTCCCATTGAATACCTTGCTTCTCATAGTTATTTACGAATTTTATTAAGAACGTTAATGTTTTTAATAAATATTTCCATTATAAACCATTATAAAAAATAATAGAATATAAATTGTTTAAGGAGGAATCGATTTCTCAATAGAAAAAAAAAACAAAAAATAAAAAATAGAGTTAAATCGGTCAAAGAGAAAATGATTTCTCAACTACGAATAGTAAATACATCATTAACATAAAGAATGTTTCGCTTGTATTATTTGACTATTTTTATTTTTATATTAAAATTGTTAAAAATCACAAAAATTGCACTATGGCTAACCAAGAAACTTCAAGAAGATATTACTCAAATGCTTAATCAAGCAAGACAAGCAAATAAGCAATAATTACAATATGAATGGAGCAAAGGCAAAGACACGTTAATTGGAGTTATGGATGGCAATGAGACAAGGCAAGGAAAAGTTATTTTTAGAGGTAATTAATTTACCTTTTAATGACAATATAAATACACACTAGGATGTTTATCAACAATTAATTTATGGTCAATGTATCCAAAGTCGGTAAAAGTTTTACTAGCCATTATGACGAATGTTGGTAAAATCTTTTTTTATGGCTAGTAAAAGTTAATAAGTATTTCCAGTGGCTATACTAGTAGCATTAAAAAATCACTATCTTTTTTTATTATATACATTAATCTCTAAGTTAACAAGGAATAAAGATAACACAATTTTTTTTTATCAAATGACTTTCTTCATGCTTCTTTAAATGTTGAAATGAATAATTGGATTTATCATAAAATTTCCATCGTAGCAACAAAAGGAGGAAAATGCAATATTAAAAGGAAGAAATTAAAAGCCTTTTTCTACCACTTAAGACCTATTATAACATGGATAAAATGACATTTAAATTGTAATAAAACAACTCTTGTAAGTCAATTTTTGTACTTTCAACCATTACCTTCTCTGCATCTTGGCACATATTAAGGTTTTTCTCAAGTCATAGCCTATATTTAACATTGGGTAGTGTATACCTGCAAACACAAAATGAAAGCATTTAATGTTTGTATTGTAAAGTTCTTAATAGTTCTTTAAATGCTCAAGAAAAATAGTTATATAACATTTTCCTATACACTTAAATCAATTAAAATGGGTCACGATTAGAAGAGAATATACCGGCCTCTACCATGTATTTAGACGACCAAATTCACCACCACTAAAGGTGATTCGCACCCTCCTAATGAAAGTAAAAAAATAGTGAGTATTAGTCTTTGTTATAATAGAGCAATTTCAAATAATTTAAAAAAATAAATAAATAACAACTTACTAGCTAGTGTGGAGTTACCCAAAGAATTCACTATTGTGGGAAGTGAGTTTAAAAGTTTCCCCCTACAAATAATATGAGAAGAATATCACATTGAAAACATAGTTTATGCAAAATTTTGTGAAAGTTACTCCCTATAACATAAAACAATATCACAAAGGAAACAAGCAAGTATTATATGAAACCAAATATATCGTACACTTGAATGAGAGGAATCTAAAAATTTGTATAAGTGTGAGATTATATAATTGAGGATGATTTAAATGAAATAATTTGTATTATTTATATTAACAAGATATATTTATTTTTCAATAGTTCATCACTTAAAAACTTCATAATTAAACGTGTTTGACTTAAAGTAATTTATTAGGAATAAATGACCTTTTAAAAAATTTCTCATAAAGTGTGTAAGTGAGAAAAAAAATACTAAAATTTTTTATATTAACTTAATTATGAGGACAATTGTTGATTTTGAAGATAGTCCAATATTATTTTTTATACCCATTGAATAAAGAAGATTTATGGTGAATAAAAATTTATCATTATTCTCTCATTTTATTGACACCTATGATTATACAATGAATTTTGTGAACTGAAAATAATCAATTATGTAATATATGTGAATCTAAACGGGAGAATGGAGAGGATTTGGGGCATGCCTGAGGGGAGCCAGCCACCATCGGAACCGCCGGATGGGGGCGTTGGGGGCTCCAGGATGAGTCAGACGGTGACTTTCAAGGAGAAGGTACTGGGTGCCCCGGCTAAGCGGGCGACTGTTCGCGATCTTATCAAGGAGGGGGCTATGACGTTAGAGTTTGAGGGTGGGGATCGTTTGCTACCCAAATTTAGTATCGCGGCACCCACATTGAAACAGTTGTGTGAACCATGGGAACAATGTCTTGTGATAAAGTTGCTAGGGAGAGATGTGGGGTTCTTAACCTTGCGGGACAGACTACCTGCGTTG
Organism: Cajanus cajan; assembly: GCF_000230855.2. Classification (NCBI taxonomy): domain Eukaryota; kingdom Viridiplantae; phylum Streptophyta; class Magnoliopsida; order Fabales; family Fabaceae; genus Cajanus; species Cajanus cajan. The sequence goes on from NC_138525.1 coordinate 12,253,859, forward strand.
TGGAAGGTTCAAGGAGGTCTCGAGTTGCTGGACGTGTCAAATGGCTACTTTATGGTGAAGTTTGATTTGGAGGCGGACAGAGAACGGGTCATGCACGGGGGCCCTTGGATGCTCTTTGATCACTATCTGATTGTTAGACCATGGTCCCCGAAGTTCGTAGCTTCAGCAACGAAGGTCGATAGTACTCTCGTCTGGATCAGGTTCCCAGGTCTCGGGGTTATGTTCTATGATGAGAGTGTCCTCCTAACAATTGCTTCGGCCATAGGGAAACCAGTCAAGGTGGATCTTAATACCTTGAACATGACGAGGGGACGGTTTGCACGGGTCTGTGTCGAGATAAATTTAAATGAACCAGTCGTGGGGAGGTTTTTTCTCAATGGTGTTTGGTATAATGTGGAGTACGAGGGATTGCATTTGTTGTGTTCGTCGTGCGGTTGTTATGGACATGTCCTACGGAACTGTCCGCATGCAACTAGGCCTGAGCTAACATCACACGGCGTCGGTGAGCAGGAGGTTACGAAGCAGCAGTCGGGGGAGCCACCACATAGTGCAGTTTCGGCGGCTTCAATGGGAGAGGAATCAGCTTCGCAGGTTAGGGGCGATATCGCGCCAGATCCGCATGGAGATTGGCTGATTGTGAAACGGCGAAATCGGAAACATAATATTGGCAAACCGTTTAGCAAGGGACGATCTGCATCTCATAATGGGATTACGGAGATTAAGGAGCGGGATCGGAATATGCAAGATTACCCCACGAAGGGTGTGCAACTTGACGTACCACGTGCGAGTTTTAAAACCCCACGTGCGGTGACTGTACCTCCACGAGAACATGGCCATGCAGCTGGTTCCATACATGGTGATGGGGACCACACACCGAATAGGAATCCTCAAATTAAGGGCGCCAATAGTGAACGAAAGAAACGTATCAGAGGGGAGGAGTTTCGTGAACAATCACGGGCCATTCCAGCTGGCGCGAACACGGACTCCGTCGTGGAAAAAAATAAGACCCGAAGCCCATACACCCATCCTTCTCTCGGTGACCCACGTGTGCACGAGGAGTTGATGGGGGAATTGCACCAGGATATGATAACAAGTGTGCCCCAATCAGGTTTCACGATTGACGCATGCCATGCTAACGAGGATGGTGGGCAGGAGTTACCAGGGATGGAGGATATTATGCAATATGACCAGCCATTGGAAGAGAAGGCCATGATGGCTTGAGTATCTGTCGTGTCTTACCGTTTTAATGAATACATATTTTAATATTTTAAGTTGGAACATTCGAGGGCCTGTTAATGCCAAAGGTAAAAGGAGGGTTTCGGAGTTAGTAAGGCTCCATCACCCGGCTATTTTTATTGTTTTGGAAACCCATTGTCAGTTTTCTTCGGTGGCAAGCTTTTGGAATAAGATGGACTATAAGTTGTGTTTTAGTATCGAGGCTACGGGGCATTCTGGGGGTATTTGGGTTCTGATGGCGATGTCTTGCTCTGCTAATCTATCTGAATTTGCCTCTCACTCTCAGGCCATATCGTTTACGGTTGTGGAATGAAGAAAGAGCTGGGTGTGTACTGCCGTTTATGCTAATCCTCGAGTGGAACTCAGACAACGGGTTTGGGATCATCTACGAGAGTTGGGGGGACGGATAACGCTACCATGGTTAGTGCTTGGGGACTTCAATGAAATTATGACGTCAACGGAGTGTCGGGGTGGTCGCTTCTCGATGGCAAGGGCATCCCAATTCATGGAGGTTTTGAATGATTGTAATCTGCTTGACATGGGGGCTAAGGGCCTTTGCTTTACTTGGTATCGTAATCAACGTGGGGTTGTGCTGGCAAAGCGTTTAGACCGTGCGGTGTGTAATGTTGCGTGGCAAGCAATGTTTCCAGAAGCGTATGTGGAGAATCTGTGCAGGGTCTACTCTAACCACTGCCCTCTTTTACTGCTGCGTGAAGGCTCAAGGGACAAGGCTCAGGATCGACCCTTTCGGTTCCAAGCTGCATGGGCCACTCATAAAGATTTTGAGCGAGTTGTTAGGGAGGCGTGGTACCGTAGTACGCCGACCCTTGCTAATGGGCTACAAGTTGTTCGGGTTGATGCCATCAAGTTCAATACGGATGTGTTTGGGAACATCTTTACAAGGAAGAAGGCGCTCCAACGACGTCTTAAAGGGGTACAGCTACAACTTGAGAGAGGGGATTCTGAAAGCCTGTCACGCTTAGAAAAGGCCATACAAGCAGAGTTGGATGAAACTTGTCTTCAGGAGGAATATTTATGGTTTCAGAAATCTAGAGAGAAGTGGGTGAGGTTTGGGGACCGTAATACTTCCTTCTTCCATGCCCAAACTCTTGCGCGAAGACGGAGGAACAAAATTCAGGGCTTGTTTCTGCCTGATGGGTCTTGGCACACGGACCCTGTGGTAATGAAAACTGAGGTAGTCAGGTTCTACAAGGAGCTTTTCTCGGTTAATAACGACCAAGGGTTTCTAGACATGCAAGATGGGGTTCCACCTGGCCTGGGGGTTGAAGCCCAATCCGCCTTAACGGCCCCAGTCACAAAGGATGAGGTTCGCCGGGTGGTGATGAGCATGAAATCGTTCAAGGCACCATGGCCGGATGGGTTTCAACCGTTCTTTTTCAAGAAGTATTGGCCTATTGTGGGAGATGAACTATGGCGCACAGTGAAAGATGCCTTTCGTTTGGGGTTCTCAGACAGTTCACTCTTGGAGACACAGATGGTGTTAATTCCGAAGGTGGACCACCCGGTGAGCCTCAAAGAATTTCGTCCAATCAGCTTATGCAACGTTGCTTGGAAGGTTATTTCTAAAGTGCTTGTGGCTCGTCTTAGACCCTTCTTACCAGGCATCATTGGTCCTTTCCAGGGCAGTTTTATTCCCGGGAGGGGGACGCGTGATCACAGTATTATTGCTCAAGAAGCCTTCCACTTCGTACGGAAGGAGGGCTCACGTGTGGGCTCTTTGGCTTTAAAAATTGACCTGGAAAAGGCATATGACAGGGTCAGGTGGGATTTTTTGGAGTCTACGCTGGTGCGCAGTTCGGGTTTCCGTCAGTCACAATCCAACTCATCATGTGGGGATTGAAGAATTCGTCCATATCACTACTCTGGAATGGAAGCAAGTTACCGTCCTTTGTTCCGTCCCGTGGCCTTCGGCAGGGAGACCCTCTATCCCCGTATCTGTTTGTTTTTTGCATGGAGCGACTAGCCCTTAGGATCTCTGAGTTGCTCCAGGAGGGTCGGTGGAAACCGATTAAGCTCTCCCCTGGGGGGTTCCCGCTCTCACACATTTTCTTTGCTGATGATATTTTACTGTTCTGTCAAGCTTCAGATGATCAAGCTCGCTTGGTGGCATCAATTTTGGAGGCGTTTTCGCGATCATCAGGACTGAGGGTCAATTTGTCTAAATCTAAGTTTGTGAGCTCGAGAAGGGTTCCACAGAGGAGAATTGACATACTGGGGGGTTGGCTTGGGATTGGCCACACGGCTCGAATAGGGAAGTATTTGGGGGTTCCCATGACGCATGGTCAGCCAAGGTGCGCCGATTTTTATGATGTGATGGATAAGATTCAGGGTAGACTTGCGGCTTGGAAATCCAAGCTTCTTAATAAGGCAGGGAAGTTGTGTCTGGTGAAGTCCACCATCTCCTCTATTCCAGTTTATAGCATGCAAACACTGTGGCTACCTCAAGCAGTGTGTACTAGAATTGATCAAGCTTGTCGACGTATGCTCTGGGCAAATTCTGACAACACACGGTTCTGGTTTCCGGTGAGTTGGGATGTTGTGACTCAACCCACAGAGTTCGGTGGTCTTGGTGTTAGGGAAGCGCGCAGGGTGAATGTTTCACTCTTGGGGAAGTTAGTTTGGGATCTGCTTACGACTCCAGAGAAGCCTTGGGTCCATCTCCTCAGCCAGCTATACCTACAGGGAGACTCGATCCTGTGTGCTCAAAATAAGCGGGGTGCTTCTCCGACCTGGTCAAGTCTCACCAAGGCCCTTTCTTATCTCCGTGAGGGATTCATGCCTCAGCTGGGGTCGGGTGCCTCATCCCTTTGGTACAAGGACTGGTCAGGTACTGGGCTTTGGTGTGGGAAAGTCCCATTCGTTCATATTGCGGACACCAACAGAACAGTTGCAGATTACTGGGTTAGTGGTGCTTGGAACTTCACTACTTTGTATACTGCTCTCCCGGAGGAACTGTTACAGTCGGTCCAACAGCTGAGTGTCGTCAATTCCCCTTTGGGGCTGGATCACTTCGCTTGGAGGGGGGATAGCTCGGGCTGTTACACAGCGGCGTCTGGGTATCGTTTTCTAACATTGGGGTTGTCCACGGCGGGGGATGACGTGTGGAGGAAGATCTGGAAGTTGAAGATTCCTGAGAAGGTTAAGTTTTTTCTGTGGCAATGCCTTCATTCAGCTCTTCCAACGAATCAGATTCGGGCGGATAGGAGGTTGGCCGACTCTGGTGCATGCTCGCGTTGCTCTTGCCCTCACGAAACCATTTTACATGCTCTTCGTGATTGCCCGTCTTCGCGGGAGGTGCTGGTGTCTGGTGGGATCAGTGTGGGGTGGGCTTTCTCGGTAATGGATTGTTTCAAGTGGCTGAAAGGGATTATTTTGCATAAGGATGCTATTAGGCTCTCCATCACTTTATGGTGGGTTTGGCGGCTTAGAAATAACATGCTGTTTACCGATGAGCTTTGGACGATTTCGGCGGTCCGTTGGAAGGTGACACTGTCTCTGGTGGAGAACAATGTGTATAACGTGAAGAGGCGCTTAGGGGAGGAGTCAGCCTTTTAGAAGCCTCCGGAGCATCCGTGGGTTAAACTAAACACGGACGGGAGTTGGTTGACTGGATCTTATGCTATGGGGATGGGCGGTGCAATTCGAGATTGGGCAGGCATGTGGCGGGGGGGTTTCTCGCGTGGAGCTTTACGTGGTGATGCGTTACGTGCCGAGTTATTGGCCTTGGAGGATGGTTTAACGCTTTGTTGGGAAGGTGGGTTTCAGAAGGTGACGTGCGAATGTGATTGCCTGGGAGCTGTTACGCTGTTTCAAGAGCGACCAACGGATAGGGATTACTTGCATAAACACTATGATGTGATTCGTCGTATTAAGCGCATTCTAGCTAGGGACTCGGTTGTTTATGTGAGTCATATCCCTCGAGAGATTAATTCAGTAGCACATACGCTGGCTAATTGGGGTGGACAGAACATAGGTTCCAATATTTTTTGGAGGAGTCCTCCAGAGTTTGTACTGTTACAGTTAGGGAGAGACTCTATGTCTTGAGTGGTATGCTGTTTTTAGTTTTCATCCTTTACCAAAAAAAAAAAATTATGTAATATATGTAATCAATTAATAAACACAATCAAATTCCAATATTGATAACCTCTATTAAATATCTTTAATGGTAATGTAATTTTTCACAATCGTTCATATAATCGATTATATTGGGAGGGTAATCACTTAATGAACCCGAAATGCATTTCGTGATTTTTAGAAGTCTATATAATTGATTTTATATTAAACTCAGGCGTATTTTGAGAAGTTCAATATTTTAATTAATTCCGGTATGCCAAATACCATTTTGAAATACAAAATCCTTACTTAATTATAATTTTAACGAGAGGGTACAAACTTCATACAAATTGAGAGTTTAGTCTTACATTGAGAAATTTCCGAGAAGAAAAAATAGAAACCGTGTCGACGTATAGACGTGGCCAAAAAAATTGACTTGGACCCTTAAATTTTATTTATTTAATAATTATTTATACATTCAAATTCTTTGCCACGACGTCAAGAGTGAAGACTTGTTGGGTTGGTCTTCGTCAACCATTGTATTTGCTTTTTCCCCAAACGCCATCCATCTCCACCAAAAACTACGCAGTTGCCATTTTTCACTTTTTTTGGGGGGAGAAATCTTATGAAACACACAAATCACAAAGGTTGGCCTAGAGATAAAGAGTTGTAGTATACACAAATAACTTAAATTTAAATTTTGTTGTCACTAATATAATTTTTATAAATAACAAAAATGACACACACGTTTAACTAGTATATACTTTTTTTTTTTTTAATCTATTACATCTTTTTCTTCTTCTTCTTTTTGCTGAAAAAGAAACACATTACAAAGTAGCATTCTCTTGTTTTCTTATGCAACGGATTTGCTCGCGACTCCAAACTCTAAAGTCATATTACTACCTAACTCGAACTTAAATTAGAGTCAGAAAAAAACATGGCACATTTAATTTTAGTTAAGAAAGGAAATTAATTCTATCAAATACCTTCTCTGGTCCTGCAAGTTCACGTACATATGACGCAATACGAACTTAAATAAATAATTAAAAGCAATAGCCTACAAATAGAGATCAACACTAATATTTTTGACAATTTTTTTTTATGTTAGTGAGAAAATTGAAAGAAAAAAAAAAACTAAAACAAATATACAACTCTCTCAAAACGAAAGTTAAAATTAACATGAATAAATAAAAGTAAATCAGCGAAACACGCAAGTTAAATAACTAGATTATGAAATAATCAATCATCTTCTTTATTCAATCAATTAATCTACCCATTTCTTTCTCTAAAGTATAAGTAAAGACATTATTTTAGCTATGAAGAGACATAATGATGATTCTGTTAATTACTATTACATACTAGTCGATAATTTTTGTAGTTCTTTTAATCTTACCTCTAAAAGTAAGAGTAATGACGATAATTCAGCTACGAGTTGAGCATTTTCGGTAATCCTTTTAATGTTACATTTGAAAGAGAAATGACAAGATACATATCGGTCATTATTTATTAGCCAAGAAAAAAAGAAAAGTAGTCGTTGACCTTTCAACAAATGCAATTCCTTTGAAAAGTAAGGGTAATTTGGAGCATACAAATCCAAACCCATTCTTGGATTTGCTATAAACCTTTAACACATTCATCCTCTTGGGATCCCAATCTCGTTGCTCATCCACACCCAACAATCTCAACCATTTTCCCAAGCCACCATGGATAGAGAACAAGAAGAGATGCAATTTCTTGGGTTCTTTGGTGTGTACAAAGAATCCTCCAAGATCATACTCTCATGGAGGAGAATCTTCTCCCAAATCACCTTAACTCTAATCCTCCCTCTCTCCTTCATCTTCCTTATCCACATAGAGGTCTCCAACCTCCTATTCAGAAAGATTCTCTACAACTCAATAGTGATGGATGAAACAAATCCAAACACACCCCAATACAACAAGCTCTCCGACATGGTCTCTTCTGAATGGATCACCCTTGTGCTCTTCAAAATCGCTTACTTTACTTTGTTTCTCATATTCTCCCTCCTCTCTACCTCAGCAGTGGTCTACACCATAGCTTCAATTTACACATCAAAAGATGTTACATTCAAGAGGGTCATGAGTGTTGTCCCCAAGGTGTGGAAGAGGCTCATGTTGACCTTTTTATGTGCCTTTGCTGCTTTTTTTGCCTACAATTTTGTGACCATGATTGTTGTATTCATATGGGCAATTACAATTGGGGTAAATAGAGGTGGGTTATGGGTTTTGGTGTTGATAGGGGTGTTATACTTCATTGGGTTTGTGTACCTCACTATGGTGTGGCAACTAGCAAGTGTTGTGACCGTGTTGGAGGACTCATGGGGGATTAGGGCCATGGTGAAGGGCAAGGAGTTGATAAAGGGGAAGATGGTTTTGACCGTGTTCATATTTTTGACTCTTGTGGTTTCTTTTGTTTTGATAAGGGTTTTGTTTAAGGCCACGGTGGTGGATGGGTGGAGTGTGGGTTCTGTGGACAGAACAGCATATGGGATCCTTTGTTTGTTGCTCTTGTCTTGTTTGTTCCTATTTGGGCTTCTTCTTCAAACTGTGCTCTACTTTGTTTGCAAGTCCTATCACCATGAGAACATTGACAAATCGGCTTTGGCAGATCACCTTGAAGTGTATCGAGGAGAGTATGTGCCTTTGAAATCCAAGGATGTTCAGCTAGAGCAATACCAAGTTTGAAGCATATTTTAAATTAAGCCACAAAAATTATGTACAGTACATAGGTATTGTTTATGTTATTTTCTATTTAAAGTTGGAGTTTTATTTCAATAATATATATTGATGTTTAACAAAATCGTTTATTAAGTATATTTTTATGTGTGTAGAACTCCAATTTTAATCAGGAACAACATTAACAATATCTATCAGACTGTATATAAGTTTTACCCTGAATTAAATTATCACGTGTCTAGATTGATGATGTTGTTGTACCTGCTATGGTTAATTTCTTGATTTCATGAGAAATATCATTTGCGTGTGAAATTAAGGCAGGTATGAAGTGAATATTCTGAGTACTATCTATATGATTTATTGATTGTGTATTTAATTTACTGCTTAAAAATAGGACTGCCATGTCATGTGGCTTCTTTTGTAAAGGTACTAATTGATGTATGAGATGAGTTTTGTTCTTATCAGTTTTTGAGTTTGTGCATGTGAATGTTCTGGTAAGCAGCATCAATCAACGAATTAAGTTTGGTAAAGAATAGGAGGTATAAGAAAAATAGAATCATGTGTTAATTAATGACCCATTAATTAGCAGGGTAGCATAGAGAAAATGAAATTTCATAGGTCACATGTATAAAGATGTTTTAGGTGAAGTTCGTTTACTGAATTCCTTTTAGTTGAACTAGCAAAAATTATCCTTTAAAAAAAAATAGCAACAATTATAGTTTTCAGTTTAAATATGCACCAATGACTTGTTTTTCAATGTAAAATTCGATTTTTATACTAACTATCACATATAGTATGAACTCGATATTTTGTTCTTCATTAATTGTTATCCGAATTAGCATGCTAGATTTTAATATGTTGTATTTACTTTGCCGAAATAGAAACGTAAAGACTGCAGGGACGGAATTAAGGGGCAAGTATGGTGTTGGCCCCCTCCCTAAGGACTACTCATTTTTTTTTATATAATAAAATATATTTATTATATTAAATATATGATTTTAATTATTTATAATTAAATATATTTATTATACTAAATATATTATTTTCTTGAAAGATTAATTAAAAACAATACATAATTTATATTCTTTTATGATGTAAAAATAATGATATTCATGAGTCAGATAAATAACATCATGTATTTTATAATTATAATAAATATATTACTAAAAAATATGTCTCCTTTGATAGGGAGTTAGGGACCTGAATCCGTCTTTGAAAAAAAAAATATGAAGTGAAGAGATAAGAACAAGAATAAATATGAAGGATGAAATAGAACTACAATTTTATTAAAATTGTACAGAGTTGTTATATACAATTTTTTGCCATACTCATATAAAGGCTTCGAAAAGCAAAGTTACTCGATGGAACTTAAAAGAGATGACCAGGTGACTAGTTGATAAGGTTTCCAGTATTGAAAAAGAGGAAGTTAAAGAAGTTACTATCAATTATTGATGATTATTCAAATTGTATACATTTCATATTTATGTCAAATAATTGTGGTAGAGTTTTCTTTTTAAATTCTCTAATTGAGGTCTCAAAGAGAGGTTATTTATACTTTACATAAATTTTTATACAACATTTTACTTATTATCATAACTTTTGATTTTGAGGGATACTTGTATGTATTTTTATATCACTTTTTTTTTCTTTTAATATCTTGTATCTTATGGGATGTTCTTTACAAAAGTCATCTAACACGTAAGAATCGGCACTTCATCTCTCTCTATTGACCCTAAAAGAAGAGAGGTATCAATGACCACCTTGGGAAAAATGGGTATAGTCTATCTTTTTCCTTTGGTGAAGAGTCACCCCTTTAACCATCAAGGAAGAGCCAATGGAGGAGGAGCCCCCTACCAAGAAACCTGCTTTGTGTTCCTAGCAAGCTTGCTAGTCCAAAACCCTACCCTCACCTATCAAACCACAACCCAAAGGCTTTGTCTCCAAATCCCCCAAAATCAATATTTACGAAACTCCATCTAATTCAGATGATAAGCCATTCATCCACCATTTTACTCGCAAATCCTCCACCTCTAGCCTATAAATCATTTCTCAACTTCCTCCACCATCTAAACAACCATTGGTCTCTTCATCTACATAACCATCCCAACCAAAATCTAAATCTAAATCTCAACCTCAACCTCAACCATAGCCACCTTAACAAACTTCCATACAACCTTCACTTACTCGTAAGTGATGCCTAATGCATAGCATGAGGCCAACCCAAGCCTCAAAGACCTCGGAGGAAGATCAAGTTGTGAAACATCTAAGCTTTAGTCTGTTGAGGAAGCCAAGCAATAAGCCCTCATAGGCCCTACTTTGACTGCTTCAGAGGCTTATAATTAGAAGTTGTACTTAGTCTATCTCTCCTAAAGATTGCCACTCTGCCTTAGGCAAAGCACAAGATTGATGAAGGTTAAGTGCAAGAGGCACCTATGCTTCAGGCTTAGGAGGAGCCCTAGGCACTAGATCAGGAGGCATCCCAAGTTGTTTCTAAGGGGGAGCCTCAATCTAAAGGTCCTGCTCAAGTTGGTGAGGCTAATGCTAAGCCAAAAGCTTGAACTTGCTTGGTCCATTTGGCATCCCTATTATACCATAGTTTCCAATCTTAGTGGAACTTGTGCATGCAATTTTTTATGCCACAATGTTAATGGAGGTGATTCTCAATGTTAAACCTCTCAACATTAACAATTCCATGGTGGAACTATAACAAAAGGACCTAGGACTTTGTCTCTATAGTGCCACCCTTTGTTTTGTTTGAGTCTAATGATGGTAGCACAAACTCTTAAGAAGCACGGGAGATGCAACACCTAAAGGAGGATATGTCAATCGATGATGATTGGACTCCTCCCATCTACGACTCCAATAAACACTCCTTCTTCAACTTTCAAAAGTATAAGGGGATACATCTTAGTAGTGAACACAACATTTTTATTCACCCTACTACTGAGATGCAACTTGCTCAAAGAGAGATCAACTTGGACTGCCCTCCTTATAGTGGGATGGTCTTACCATGAGGATTGTCAAGCAAAAATAGAATGAAATGTAAAATCTTTTGAACTTGAGAGCTACTATTGAATTGAGCACAGAAGACAGTTCTCACAACCTTCCTTTTGTGCTTGGTGAGCTATACAAACCATGGACAATTCATCATTGTATGAAGTTTTACACACAAGACACTGTCTCCAAGCCTGCAATTCACCTATGCATTGCATATAGCATCTAAGGTAGGCATATATGGTCTGATTATATATGCGTTAACACCTAAGGTAGAAAAATATGTTCTGACACACCCCAATATGCTCTAATATGCATGATAAGAAAGAAATAAAACAAGTATGCTATACCATATCTATACAAATTTTCTTGTATGTTCTGATTTAGGTTTAAAATGTTAAGACTGTAACTCATACAATCTGTATGCACACTTAATTTGACATGCTTTAAGGATTTATTAAATATCATTCTAGTTGCATAGGTATAATTTCTTAGTCTATCTCAAATGCTACTTTAAATGATGATATAATTAAGTAAATGCGAGACGATTTATGTCTTTAAAAGAGTGTATTCATAAAAATCAATCAACTTGAATGATCTTACAACGTCTTGGATGTGTGCCTTATATCACTCTATTTAAAATATCCAAATTGCTTTTGCTCTTTTTTAAGAAAGATGTCTTAGGAAAAATTAAAAAGATTTTTCAAGGTTAAAAGGCTAGAATTCTTTTCAAGAAAAATACCTATTGAAAAAATGAAAGCATCTCAAAAAGACAAAAATCTTTTTGTCTAACCAAAGCAAAAATATTTTCTTAAATAAAGAAAAATGGGCATTTCAAAAATACAAAAACGTGTTCGTCACCATCAAAAGAGAGAAATTGTTAAGTTAAAAGACGATTTTGAATTCTTCAAGCTTTAGAGTTTTAATGTTAATAAGCAAAATATTTTTATAAAAAAAATGTCTTCCAAAACGTTTTCAAAATTTGTTACCTTGTCAATTATAGTTATTATTTGAATTTAAAATATACATTTAACGTGTGCCTATTAATATTCTTTTTTCCAATATGCATTTAAGTCATATCTATTCATATTTTGTATTTGTCTATGTTCCCGATAAAACACTCAATTACACAAAAATGAGAAAGTGAAATGTAGGTTGCATCTTCAACTCCTAAATGCCTCTTCACCTTTTTCTCTTTCCAATCAAACTATATATATTTTTCAACCATAAACAAACCATTGTTACCTTCCTATAACCTCTCTTCATTTTCACTAATACTACCTCTATTATTTTAGATTTTTATTTCTATTTTATCATATATTATTTGAGTGCACATTAAAGTTCAAAAAAACATATGAGATGTCATTCATTTTGAAGGAACTTTATAGGAAGGTGTTGTTCGTTGTGTTGCCTATGCATAATGGGATGTTATTGACTTATTACTTAAAAAAAAATTTGATACTAACTTATTACTTAAATTTAAATGAACAATGGAAGAAGATTTTTTATTTGTGGGTGAGATCAAAAGTGACAGAAGATGAAAAAGATAACAAATGATGAAAAAAACATAAGCGTGAGAGAGGATAATGTAAATTATTCTATTAAGTAAAAATACGTATTTTATTATTACAATTCTAAAGATTTTTAAGGTATATTTTATTGAATTTATGATTGTAAACTATTTAATCAAATTATTGAATTTTTATTAATTGAATAATTTGAGATCATATTTGAAATTATCAAAATATTAGATTAATGTTATAATTATTCTCTATTGATATATTCATAGTTTGTTTCATTTGATGGTATTCTTGTGTTATTAAATTATTTTTATTTACTATAACTTATTGTCAAATTCAAAAATTAATTTATATACTTAAAAATAAATTTATATTTATTAATATATTTATATTCTTGTGCATCACACACGTCTTTGAACTAGTTTATTTATAAAAAATGTTAAGTCATAGTACTTTAAATTTTTGTTTTGAAAAAATAATAGGATAAAAAAATAAAGATATAAAATTAGAACGGAAACTCAATTTAATTGGAAAGTTAATGAATCGGTTAAGTCAAGTCATTGATCAGGAAAATTTAAAAATTATAGAATTAAAAAACTGATGAAAAACAAATCAAGTTAATGGTAGTAAAAAAAAAATGTAACCTTTTTCTTTTGGTTCGTCTATGGAGTATCACCGTCTATAGTAGTGACTAATCTCCTCATTACGTTAGAGGCACCTCCAAGATTTAATGCGGCTGCACACAAGATTCGAACTCTTAACTTTGTTTAAGCGCGAATCAACCCCTACCACTGTACCACATTATTAATTAATGTAACCTTTTTCTCAGTTTTACTTTTGATTCACATATATTTAAAAATAATAATAATAACATATGAAGTAGTATTATTGTTAAGTTTTTAATATTATTTATTTAATTTTTTATCATACAAAACGTATAGTATAATTTGATCTAAGAAGAAGGAAACGCAAAAGGTGGGTGCGAAAACACCGACAACCGAATCAATCACCGCTGCAAGCACGCGACAAACTTTAAACCAGTTTCCTTTCACTGTCCGCAACCTTCTATAAGTCCTCTTCCGCTTCAACATATTTTCTTTTCCTTCTTCTTCTTCCACTTTCCATTGAATCCAACTCTAGAATTTCCACCACAATCAAACGAAATCACCTATTAGATCCAATCTAAGTTTAGTGAATTTCTCAATGGATGCTTCCTCCTCCTCGTCCACTCAACCCGAATTCGATTACTTGTTCAAGCTTCTCTTGATTGGGGATTCTGGCGTCGGCAAAAGCACCCTGCTTTTGAGCTTCACCTCCGATACATTCGAGGATCTTTCTCCCACCATCGGTTAGTAACCACAAAATTTTCTTTGGCTAAATCCATTTTTAATGGTTGTAGCTTGTGCAATTTTTATTTCGGTCCATGTACCAAACCTTCCACCAAGGACTAATCTGTCCAAAACGTGACTTAGTCTAATCAAACATGACTTTATTTAAATATGCAATTTTAGTTCTATTTTTTTTAGCGCTTAAATATATTTTTATCATCTAATTTATGATTTTTTTTATTTTTTAAATTCTAAATTTTTATTTTTAGTTTTAAAATTTTTAAAAATCTTGTTTTAATTTTTCAAATGATTGGTGATATATAAAGTGAGATAATTATGTGATACTAGTTTAATAGGATGATTTTACTTATAAAACACTAGTAAGAAAATTTTATATAAAAATATTTGATAGAATCTCTAATCAAATTTGGATATAAGGATTAAAATAAAAATTTTAAAATTAAAAAAGGTTGATTTTAAATTTGAGTGAGTAAATATTTTTATTGTTGTAAATTTGGTCTCAGTTTTTAAAGTTAAGTCATATTAGTTCATGATTAACGTATTATCTAAAATTAAAAAGAAAATATTAACTCAGAAGGTGAGTTGAGTTCACGTAGTACGTGAGGAACATTGTTTTACAGATTCTTAATCACATAAGAAAATAATCTTATTAAAAATTAAGAATAACATTGTTTTAATAGATTATAAATTTTAATCCAAATAAAAAAAAAATCTAACTTTTCAGTTTAAAAAAATTACTAATATCTTTTCATACATAAAAGCCAACATAGCTGATTAATTGTCGGAAATGTCATTTATGTTTTACGTCAACTTTTTTTTTTTTTTTTTTTTAAATTTTGAATAATATGTTCATAGTGAACCGAGGATCAAATTTGTAATAAAAAAATTATAGGGACCTAAATTACACATTTGTGAAATTATAGGATCAAAATGAATTTAAGTCTTTTTCTGTCTAAAGAATGCAACTTTTTTTTTTTATTTTGGCGTTGAGATTTTTGTAGTAATCTATGTTGTCTCACTTGTCAATCTTTCTGGATGGTTGTTTCTTTTATTATCTATTTTGTAACATTGAATGTTCGAAGAATTTTTAAGTAATCAAAATTGTAGTTGAAGGTTTGAATCGTTGTTCAGTGAATTTGTGAACTGATAGTGTTACAACCTATGTCTTTCGGTCCCCGCGTTAATCTTTTGAAAGTGATGTGGTTGATGGGATGAGATGTGGTTGGTTGATGATGTTTTTTGATACCTTTGGCGCTGGGTTTCTCTTGTTTAATTAACATCTTACATTTGAATTGCTCATGAGGATCTTGATGATCATATATTTTTCTTAAACATGTGTTCTTATGAACTTAATGTAGTTTCTTTGTATTGTGGTTCATGTTACTGGCCTTGGTAGAAGTCATCAATATTAAAGTTGTAAATGAGCCAATCCAAACTGAGCACTTGAAAGTTCAAGCTTGACTTGCAAAAATGTATGCTGCATACATTAATTAACTCGTTAATTTAAAACTAGTCAAAATTTGAAACTTGGCAGTGACTAGTTTAAAAACATGAAACTTGGGCTTGGTTTGTTTAGCTTGTTCAATGCTTGATTATTTTCATTCCTCTTTTAAATTTCTTAAAATATTTCTAAGTTGATTAATTTAGTATTTGATAGATATTTTCATGTAGAAAATGAAGTAAAAGTAAGTAGGGAAGAAAATGAAAGTTTGGTAATAATATTTTTATTAATAGAATTACAATTTGCTAAATATAACAACACTTCCTTTTTTAAAATTAAAATGTGCCAGCGCACACACATACACAATTTCTCATAAAGGTTTTTATTTTTTAATGTCAAAACTCAAACCTATAATACTTGAGCTTGACTCATTAGTATAAGTGAATCTAAACATAGCTTAAGATTATTTGTTTGGTTAAATAAACAAGCATGATCGAATATTTAACAAACTGAGTTTTAGTAATTCACGACTAACTCCTCATTTACGTAAGCCGCTACCTATTTTGGCTGTGAATACACAAATCAGTACCGAGTGTCTGAGTTTGCTGACAAGTGACAAGTTATGGCCAGTCAGATCAGGCTTCTTACACTTGTGACTTGTTTATTTACTGGATCTAATAATGTGTTCTAGTGGTCCAAACTTAAAATCAGGATTGGACAATACTGGTTTGATTGTTGTATGAAGCAGCATTATATTGTTTTTAATATTTTATTTTGTTTATAAGAAACATCTAGCGTTTGGCTAGTACAGAGATTATTTAGTTTCACCATCATGTAGTCATGGTAACCCATTATAAAAGGTGATGTCAATGTTATTTATTGTTCATTACATTATTTTGGAGCTCAATTATTTATTAGAAAGATATGCTTTTACTCAGTCATATTCATTGATTCTTATAATCATAATGCAGGTGTGGATTTCAAAGTTAAATATGTTACGATTGGAGGGAAAAAGTTAAAACTTGCTATTTGGGACACAGGTAATGTGCAATTTGTTAATCATAATTTCTTAAAGTTCAAATCCCTTTAACTCTGTATTGTTTGCTTCTGTTTTATATGTTCAAAATTGTACATTATTTAAAGCCAAGAACATTTTCCATTGCTACAAATTCATGCTGCAGAGTAAGTGTGCAGCTTTGGAGCTCTGATGGACTTAACTGTTTTGAGCTTTAATTGCAATGCTCACCATACCAATTGAAATCTTTGAAATTTATTGTTGAATAGTTCAATGTTATTTCATTAACACATATTAGGATTACACATGGATCTGGATATCGAGATTCAAAGGCTCAACACTTCTGTTAAAGAAAAATTTGGAAAGTTTTGCAATATTATTTAAAATCAGCGTACTGGAATGTACCTTCTTTTTCATCAGTGTAATTAATAAAATAGTATATTATATAATTATATTTCATATATACTTTGTTGAAATTTCAGCATATTGAAAATGTTCGATGTATATTTAAGAGAACATATAATGTAACGCTTTAGTAATTATGTGCAGTATATGGCTTATATTTTCTTATAAACAGATAAGAAGCTTTTGACACGGAATTCTCCTTTCTTTGTTACAAATTTGTATAACTTAGGCCTTAGAGAAGCCTAGGCAATTCTTCATTGGAATATGTTAATTGGAATGCTAAAAAATACATTGTATTTTTCGTTGTGCAGCTGGACAGGAAAGGTTTAGAACACTTACTAGTTCATACTATAGAGGAGCTCAAGGAATAATTATGGGTATGTTCCATGATTTTCTCCACTACTTAGCAATATTTTTTGTTTGCTATGCTATCCCGCAAATTTGATGTACACTTGTTTTGTTATTTGTTTAACTTTTGGTAAGTTGTTGAGATGTAAATCATGCAACATGGTTGTGTGTGTAGTTCATACCGTGTCTATTTTATCCCTTTTGAATCTATGTTGTAAAATTATAGCAAACTCGTGATGAAAATGGATTATTATGATGACATGTATGATGTCATTGTTTTCCTTATGATGACCTCTTGCATGTGTATGGTGTGATTAAGTGCTAACTTTTATTCCTGTGCATGAAACACCGTTTTATTGCAATAGCTATGTCATGAACCATCTATTCTAAATGCATACTGTTGGGAAAAGGCAGATGAATGGTTTTATATCTATTCAGACCGAAAGGCGCTTTGGAGGGTTAACAGAGAAGATTATTTATAAATTATGCTTAGGCTTGACTCCTATGTAATGTGAGAATTTTTGGCATGTACCGGAACATACAACCTTTTTTTTTATATAACAAATGGACGAATCTATTGCAATAACTACATCATGAACCATCTATTCTAAATGCATACTGTTGGGTCAAGGCAGATGAATGGTTTTATATCTATCCCAATCGTAAGTCCGTTCCATTGACATCATTATGGTTACTGCATCCATGGTATAGTCTGTTTTGGGACTGTTGGACCATCATGATTTTTTCCTTGAAAAGGCATTTTGGTGGGTTAAGGGAGGAGGGTATTTATAAATTAGCTTTGACCTTGATTCCTAAGCGATGTGAAACTTTTGGACTCAGTAGAATAAGCCCCCTATTTGAGAATAAGGGGCAAGAGTCCCTTGGGCCCTCCTTCTAATTCTAATGTTCCAATCGTATGTCCATTGACATCGTTAGAGTCGCTGTATCTGAGATATTATTCACTTTAGTATTCATTAGATCGTCATAGTTTTGTCCTTGAAAAGACGTTTTAGTAGGTTAAGAGAGGAAGATGTTAATAAATTACCCTTGACCTCGACTCTAAGCAATGTGGGACTTTTGGGTGTACCAAAACAATATCTAACACATCCCTTTAGCTTTCATGCAAGAACTCTTTGGGCTTGAAGCATGGACAATGCACATGGCATATTATCAAGATTTCTTTCTATCAGAAAATATTATAGAGAAAAGAATGTTAAAGAGTGGAAATTTAGTGAGAAAAATTTTGATAGGAAAAAAATAAATAAAATTTGAAAGTATAATGTACTTTTAAATGGATTGATTGGATATCCTCCTTACATAAAAATAACTAATGGAATAAAGGATAGGGTTGGACGGTTTTTATTTAAGGGGCAATAGATGGATTGAATTCTTTAACAATTATTTTATGGATCATAAATGGATTAAGAGTTCATTTTTATCCATCTATTATAATCAATTCAAATTCATCCAAATCATTCGTTGTACACTCCTATGTATTAGGAGCAATTCAAAGGCAACCCAAAAAATTGGACAAGGGTCTAGTTGTGGATGGGGCCCGATCTTTGACAATCTGGAGTTCTAGTAGCTAAACTAAACTGTTGTTAAGAAGAAGAGAATTAGCATGCCCATTGACATTACCAGCATTAGAATAGACATATTAGCTATAATATCATGGCAGTGAACAGTGGTGATGGCAATGGTTTAAATGTCTTTTGGGTTGAGCCTTAACTTCTAGGAAATTTCCTTCAATTTGAAAATATTGAACATTTGATGACTGAGTATTGACAAGTGGATTTATTGATGTTATCATATCACATTTGTTGAATAATTACTTAGTATTATTGTCTTGATTTACAGATCATAAGTTTGGTTGGGTGAAAAACTATAGTTTATAGCAGTGACCTGTTTTGCTTCCAAATTTAATGTGTTTGTTTAAATTGTTTTAGCTGCAGCAATCACATTCTTGTTGCTGTTCTATATTATAAATCTATTCAATGAATCTGGGTTAATGATGCAGTATATGATGTGACACGGCGGGACACCTTCACAAACCTATCTGATATATGGGCTAAAGAAATTGACCTATACTCAACAAATCAAGATTGCATCAAGATGCTAGTTGGAAACAAGGTTGATAAGGTATGTCATTAATGAATTTGTGTATAATTCCTCATCCGAACAAATTGTGAGGGTGTCTTGATTCACTAATTCTGTAAGAAATTTTGCATGGGTATAGTTTTTGCAAATTCTGCTCGTTAGCTGTCATATTTAAAGTAGACATGAATCAAAGTAAGCCTCACCCTAATAATCTCTCAAATTTCAGGAAAGTGAAAGGGTTGTCAGCAAAAAGGAAGGGATAGACTTTGCAAGGGAATATGGATGTTTGTTTACTGAATGCAGTGCAAAAACCAGAGTCAATGTTGGCCAGTGTTTTGATGAGCTTGTGATGAAGGTACACATACAATGCAACTCTTCCCAACTCCTCAGAAGAAGGAAAAAGGGAGAGGGGGCACTTAACTAATTGAAATGGTTATTTTTGCTATGTTTTGTACTTTCATGATGATGTCTTTTTATAAAATAATTTTTTCAAGAAATTATGATAGGATAAATAGAATAAGCCTTTTGTTATGATACAAGCCGTGGGATATAACCCTGGCACTCGAGATGTTATAATAGAAGAATGGTTGAAGTAATTTGAACACAACCAATATAGAGATTCTAACTGTTATTATTATAAACGGAAAAGTTACTCATATTTTGCAGCCATTAAACCTGGTATACGAGATAGAATTAGAATCCCCCATTTAAAAGAAATCCTGGCCCTTAGGAAAGTCTGATATAGCTTTCTGAGGTAACTTGAACCAAAAGAAACAATGGAAAATAAAATAGAAAACAACTCTGACAAGTGACAACTACCTCACAATATTGAGAACATTAGCACTGCAATAGCATATAGGCAATACCAATGTAGCCAGAACAGAAGCTCAGTTTACTTTTAAAGTACCTTCAACCTTTGGTGATGGGCTATCCTAGATATAAGCTTCAAATGGTAAATTGTAATGTAACAATGTAATTTGGTGCAGGCTTCTTAAATACCGAAACATCTTCTAATCCTATGAGTTTCCAACCATTACTGGATCTAATTGACATACATTGAAAGATTTACCTTTTCACTTATTTCAAATTTCAAAAGAATTGTGGGTGTTTGTTTATATTATTTGCATCAATTACAATTCGACACCCTCAGAAAATGGAAGAAATGATTCAAGTTTGGGTTCCCTGTTTATCTGCAGATTTTGGAGACACCAAGTCTCTTGGCTGAGGGCTCGTCTGGTGTGAAAAAGAACATCTTCAAGCAGAAAGCCCCACAGTCTGATGCATCAAGTAGTGGCTGCTGCTCATACTCATAGTGATTTACATGTTTAATTGGGGCTTTAACTTTCCACTTCTCGTTATGATCTGGATTTCAAGAGCAACTAAATTTAATTACATGTACCAGAAAAAAAATGTTTTTATTACAGCCTGTATATCTAGTTTAAATTATTATCCTTTAGAATTGCTTAACGTATAAAGATCTCCATTTTATTTGGTTTGAGCAAGTAATCAGCTGGAGATTCCTAGTTCATATTTGCCGTTGCATATGAAAAAGCGGTTGTCTACATTTATGCTTTTGATGTTTCAACACGTGTGATTCAGTGATTCACATAATAGGGGGAAAGAAATTCTCTACAGAAGCCTAACAATTATCATGCTACCATTGTTTGTAGTACTGCCAAACCACATCATAAAAGTAGTATGGAACATCATAGATTCTTTTAAATCTGCCACCCAATTCGCAGATATGGCAATTTGAAAGGGGGTTTTCAGAAAGAAAGAGAAGAAAATCATAAAAAGGGATATCAAAAAGAAAGATGTGACAGTTACGTAAAAATTCTCATTACCCTTTGTGCTTAATTCATGGTGCTATATATGCACCTTACGTACAATGCGACAAAAGAAAAAGGAATAAAAGTTTGTTAACCCTGTCCTGTATACAATAACCGAATTGCCCATTGAATAATATGCAGCCACTAATTCATTCAGTCACGTAGTCGTCTAGGTGAGGTGGTTTGTTACGGATCCTTTGGGGTCTTCCATAAGTAATAACTTCCTCCTGCACACTTAATGGGTCTGGTGGGTCATACTGGGAAATGGGCCTAACACCTCCTCCTGGTTCGAGAGTCACCTTGTCCTCAAGGTAGAATTGAGCTTTAATTTGAGACCACGGCTCCTAACTGGTCTCTTCTAGGGGAAACCCCTGCCACTGAATCAAGACAAGTTGCTGAGGGTCATCAGGATCATTCGAAAGCTTCCAGTTCAAAATGGCTGCAGGTTCCAGTATGGGTTGGTTGTCCTCTACGTCTAGAGGTAAGCTAAGGGGCTGAGGTGATGGTGGAGGACCCAAATGAGGGCGAAGTAGACTGATGTGGAAGACATTATGAATGCGTGCATTTGGTGGCAGGTCAAGCTTGTAGGCAACATTGCCAACCTTCTCCAAGACTTTGAAAGGACCAAAGTACCTCTTCTGCAGCTTACCAAGGTAGGGACCAGTGACTGAGGCTTGGCGACGAGGGCGGAGGCGAACATAAACCAAGTCACCAATAGCAAAATGAAGATCGCGGCGACGAGTATCTGCCCATCTCTTCATGGCCTCTTGTGCCTTGTGGAGATTAGAGTGCAACTTACGCAGAATCGCATCCCTAGTAGTAACCTCGGAATGGGCTGCAACATTAGGTGAGTCCCCTATCAAATTCTGTGGAATGTTAGGAGGGGGGTGACCAAACATTGCTTCAAATGGTGTGAGGCCCGTAGAGCTGTTCACAGTGGTGTTGAAACACCATTCAGCCCACGGCAGCAACTTGCCCCACAAGGAAGGGCGATGATGCACAAAGCTCCTCAAGTATTGTTGTAGGATTTTGTTAGCCACCTCTGTTTGGCCATTCGTTTGAGGATGATAGGCGGTAGACATACGCAACTTAGTGCCGCTTAGACGAAATAATTCGCGCCAGAATTGACTCAAAAATATAGGATCCCGATCCGAAATTAAGCTGCGAGGAAAACCATGAAGTTTGCACACCATGTTAATAAAAAGTTCAGCAACTTTCAGAGCAGAGAAAGAACGTGGCATCATGCCAAAATGGGCCCCTTTGGAAAATCTATCCACTACCACGAGTATAGTAGTATGCCCCTGGTATGGGGGAAGTCCTAGTATAAAATCCAGTGACAAATCTTTCCAGCAGCGCTCTGGTGGTGGGATAGGTTGCAGTAGCCCTGGAGGGCATCGAGTTGGTGTCTTTGTCTGCTGACATGTAGTGCATTGAGAGACAAAAGTGTGGACATCCTTCCGCATGTTAGCCCAATAGAAATTGGCCTGCAACTTGCTCAAAGTGCGACTCACACCGGGGTGGCCAGCTAGTGGGGTGGAGTGAAATTCCTGCAAAAGTAAAGGGATCATGGAACAGGAACGGGGAAGCCAAATCTTGCCTTTGAAGAGAAGTAGATCCTGATGAAGTGAATAGTCCGGAAATGAGGAGGGGGTGCTAGCAAACTTGTTCTTGACGTCCTGGAAGTCACTGTTGGAAGCAAGGGAGGACTTTAGATCCTCAATGAAATCCATATGGGGAATGGATAAGATGAAGAGAGCCGAATGTGATAATGTAGTGTCAATAGGGGTCGCTGGTGGTGATTCGACCCTGGAAAGAGCATCAGCAACAATGTTAGTTCTGCCTGGCCTGTAATGAATGTCAAAATCAAAGCCTAGAAGCTTGATCAGATAAGGCTGTTGAGCAGGGGTGAGAACCGTTTGTGATGTTAACTCCCTTATGGATTGTTGGTCGGTAAGTATGATAAAGTGATTACCCAACAGGTACTGCCTCCACTTTTTCACAGCACTTGTGATGGCGCATAATTCTTTGATATAAGAAGAGGAGTGTTGTAATTTGGGGCAGAACTGTTTACTGAAAAAAGCAATGGGGTGTCCGTTTTGTGAAAGCACGGCTCCCATGCCCGTGGCTGATGCATCTGTCTACACTGTGAATACACAATCAAAACGAGGCAAAGCTAGAGCTGGAGCCTTGGTTAAAGCAGTTTTGAGAGAGGTAAATGCAACAGAAGCAGAATCAGACCAATGAAAATTATCTTTCTTTAATAAATCAGTTAAAGCAGAAGCGATAGACGCATAACCTGCCACGAAGCGTCTATAAAAACCTGTAAGCCCCAGGAAGCCTCGAAGGGATTTGAGTGAGGTTGGAGTTGGCCATTCGAGCACTTCTTGAGTTTTAGAAGGGTCAGGTTGCACTCCTTTATGAGATACAATGTGACCCAAATAATGAATGGATTGCTGGCCAATTGAACATTTGGAGCCGTTGAGGTGAAAACAGTTTGCAAGCAGAAGTTGGAAAGTTGTTTCTAGGTGGCTGAGATGAGACTCCAATGTGGGACTGTAGACGAGTATGTCATCAAAAAAAACAATGATGAAACGTCGTAAATGTGGCCGGAACAGGTCGTTCATGGTAGCTTGGAATGTGGATGGAGCATTACACAACCCAAAGGGCATAACCTTGAACTCGAAATGGCCGTTATGGGTTCTGAACGTTGTTTTCTTTGAATCCGAAGGCACCATCAATATCTGATGAAATCCTGAGAAGAGATCAAGCTTGGAAAACCATGAAGCATGACCGAGTTCGTCCAACAATTCATCAACGGTTGGGATGGGGAATTTGTCCTTGACAGTGGCGGCGTTTAGAGCACGATAGTCCACGCAAAATCGCCATGTGCCGTCCTTCTTTTTGACTAAGAGCATCGGAGATGAGAATGGACTGGTATTGGGAGTGATAAACCCAGATTCAAGCATCTTTGCAACTTGTGTCTCGATTTCCTGTTTTTGGAAATGAGGATAGCAGTATGGTCGAACTGAAATGGGAGGGGTATTGGGCAGTAGGGGAATGGAATGGTCTGTGCTTCGCGAGGGTGGAAGGGATGTAGGGGTGGTGAATAAGGTGGAATATTTTGTGAGTAATGATTGGAATGGGGGGGCAATGGAAGGAATGGTGGAATTTGTTTGTGGCTGTTGAGTTTGAGGGGGTAAGGGTAGTGTTGGTGAAAAAGGCTCTAGTATTAGTTGGAAAAGAGCTTCAACACGGTTTGTATGATGTAAGCGTCGTAACTGGTGGGCAGTGATTGGGATGGGGCTGGAGCTATGTTCTCCCTTTAGTTCGACCATGTTGCCTTCCCACATGAACCGCATAAAGGGCCCATTGTAGTCCATAATAAATGGGCTTATTTGTGTAAGCCATTGCACTCCTAACACAATATCTGTACCAGAGAGGTCTAAGGGGTATAGATCAATGGGAAATTTCAGAGATGCAAGAGTAATTTGGGCTTGAGGACAATAAGTTGTACACGGTAGGAAGTCTCCATTACCTACCATGACCTTTAGTGGACTCGAAGTGGGCTCGAGGGGAAGGTTAAGGAAGTGGGCCACTTTGGATTGAATGAAATTGTGTGTTGCCCCGCTATCCACCATAATATGGACCTCGTACCCTTTAAGTGACCCGGTGATCCGAAAAGTCTGTGGAGTCCATTGACCCGAAAGAGAGTGGAGACTGATCAGACCCGCTTCAAGTGAAGGGTCATCAGGGGGTTGGGATTCCTGCTCTGGAAGACTATCAGAGATGTCGTCAGCCGTAGGGACAACGAGTAAGAGAAATTGTGATTTGCAACGGTGGTCCCTGGTGTACCTTTCATCGTAGTTGTAACAAAGGTTCTTGTCCCTACGATCCTGCATTTCGGCCTCAATGAGTCGTTTGATGGGTATTTTGGTGGAGGGGGTAGGAAGGAGGGGGGAAGCGGTTTGGGTGGGGTGGATGCGGTTAGTGGCAGGGATGGTTTGGAGAATCTGGAAAATGGAGGTGTGACAATACGGGACTTATCGTCATGAAGCTTGGCAAAAGCCACCGCCTGAGGCATGTCGGTGGGTTGTAGAGCTGTAACCTCCCGACGGAGATGTGGTTTCAACCCAGAAATGAAGCAACTAAGGTAGAAACTAGCTGGGTAGCCGGAGATGCGATTGGCAATGGATTCGAACTCAATGATGTAATCTTGAAGTAATTGGGTCTGAGACAACTTACAGAGTGCAACAATGGGGTCTTCGAACTTGGAGGGGGCAAAACGGAGCTCTAAGGCACGAAGGAAGGCGTCCCAAAAGGTGAGGAGACCATTGTTGTGCATCCATTGGTACCATGCCAGTGCTGGTCCTTCAAGATAGAAGGAAGAGATTTGAGTGCGTTGCTCCGGAGGGGTTTGATGAAACTCGAAGAACTGGATAATTTTGAAGATCCAGCCCAGAGCATCATCCCCGTTGAAGGAGGGTAAGTCAAATTTTATGGGTCGAGGAGAGGTGTGGTTTGCAAATGGTGGTGGGGGAGATGGTTTGGATTCCAAAAGGGACGTGCGGGAAGCAATGTCATGTAAAGTGTTGGAAAAATTAGCCTGGGCAAGGAGGATTTGTTCAATTTTTTTGTCAAGTTTGGAAATGGCGTCAGAGGGGTCTGACATGATGTGGGGACAACGAGAGCACCAATGAAAGGGGGTTTTCAGAAAGAAAGAGAAGAAAATCAGAAAAAGGGATATCAGAAAGAAAGATGTGACAGTTACGTAAAAATTATCATTACCCTTTGTGCTTAATTCATGGTGCTATATATGCACCTTACGTACAATGCGACAAAAGAAAAAGGAATAAAAGTTTGTTAACCCTGTCCTGCATACAATAACCGAATTGCCCATTGAATAATATGCAGCCACTAATTCATTCAGTCACGTAGTCGTCTAGGTGAGGTGGTTTGTTATGGATCCTTTGGGGTCTTCCATAAGTAATAACTTCCTCCTGCACACTTAATGGGTCTGGTGAGTCATACTGGGAAATGGGCCTAACACAATTGGCAAATCAGTAAATTATTGATAGCCATGGTCTACTGTATTTGGCGATTAAACTAACAAAGTGGTCACGATAATAAGTAGAAAACAGCTAGAAATTTAGA